>NC_089507.1:126756834-127372743 GCF_036850995.1 Saccopteryx leptura
CCGCTGTGCCACTGCCTGGTCAGGCGAAACCTTTGTACTCTTATTGATCAATGTCACCTTGTTAAATTTAATTTTCTAAATAAAATTAAAAAAAAAAGAATTTAAATAAGAAAAAAAAAGAACATATGGAACATTCACCAATACAGATTATATTCAGGCCATGAAACAACCCTTAATTTTAAGTTTCAGGTCATACAAAGAATTTCCTCTGACTACAGCACCATTAGTTTAGAAATCAATGTAAAATCCCCAAATATTTAGAATCTGAATATACTGCTAAAGTAAACAATGGATCAAAGAAAAAAAATCAAAACAAAATAAAAATGTATTTAAATAAATGAAATAAAAACTTACCAAACTTTGTGAAAGTTAAAGCAATACATGAAGGAGAAATTTATAGCACTAAATACCTATATTAGAAAAGAATCTGCCCTGGCCGGTTGGCTCAGCGGTAGAGCGTCGGCCTAGCGTGCGGAGGACCCGGGTTCAATTCCCGGCCAGGGCACACAGGAGAAGCGCCTATTTGCTTCTCCACCCCTCCGCCGCGCTTTCCCTCTCTGTCTCTCTCTTCCCCTCCCGCAGCCAAGGCTCCATTGGAGCAAAGATGGCCCGGGCGCTGGGGATGGCTCTGTGGCCTCTGCCCCAGGAGCTAGAGTGGCTCTGGTCGCAACATGGCGACGCCCAGGATGGGCAGAGCATCGCCCCCTGGAGGGCAGAGCGTTGCCCCTGGTGGGCGTGCCGGGTGGATCCCGGTCGGGTGCATGCGGGAGTCTGTCTGACTGTCTCTCCCTGTTTCCAGCTTCAGAAAAATTAAAAAAAAAAAAAAAAAAAAAGAAAAGAAAAGAATTTAACAGAAAGGCTATTAGAAACAATAAACCAATACAGTAAAGTTGCAGGATACAAAATTAATATACAGACGTCTATTGCTTCCTTATATGCCAACAATGAAACTTCAGAAAAAGAACTCAAAAAAGTAATCCCTTTTACAGTTGCAACAAAAAAAAATAAAATACCTAGGAATAAACATAACAAAGAATGTAAAGGACCTATATATACACCAAAAACTACAAAGCATTATTTTTTTTTGAATTTTTTTGAATTTTTTTTTTTTTTTAGAGAGAAGAGAGGGAGAGACAGAGAGAAAGAAGGGGGGGGGGGGTAGGAGCTAGAAGCATCAACTCCCATATGTGCCTTGACCAGGCAAGCCCAGGGTTTTGAACCGGCGACCTCAGCATTTCCAGGTCAACGCTTTATCCACTGCGCCACCACAGGTCAGGCTACAAAGCATTATTAAAGGAAATTGAAAAAGACACATGAAATGGAAAAATATTCCCTGTTTGTGGATAGAAAGAATATATATAGTTAAAATGGCCATATTACCCAAAGCAATATACAAATTTAATGCAATTCCCATCAAAATTCCAATGTCATTTTTTAAAGAAATGGAACAAAAAATCATCAGGTTTAAATGGAACCATAAAAAAACCCGAATAACCAGCCCTGGCCGGTTGGCTCAGTGGTAGAGCGTCCGCCTGGCGTGCAGAAGTCCCGGGTTCAATTCCCGGCCAGGGCACACAGGAGAAGCGCCCATCTGCTTCTCCACCCCTCCCCTCTCCTTCCTCTCTGTCTCTCTCTTCTCCTCCCGCAGCCGAGGCTCCATTGGAGCAAAAGATGGCCCGGGCACTGGGGATGGCTCCTTGGCCTCTGCCCCAGGCGCTAGAGTGGCTCTGGTCGCAACAGAGCATCGCCCCTGTTGGGCAGAGCATCGCCCCTGGTGGGCGTGCCGGGTGGATCCCGGTCGGGCGCATGCGGGAGTCTAACTGTCTCTCCCCGTTTCCAGCTTCATAAAAATACCAAAAAAAAAACAACAACAACAAAAAACCCGAATAACCAAAGTAATCCTAAGGGGAAAAAAACGAAGCTGGAGGCATTACAATACCTGACTTCAAACTATACTAGAGAGCTATGATAATCAAAACAGCATGGTACTAGCAGAAAAACAGACACTCAGACCAATGGAGCAGAATAGAGAGCTCAGAAATAAAACCACATGTATATGGTCAAATCATCTTTGATAAAGAAGCCAAAACACAATGGAGAAAAAAAAAAAAGCCTCTTCAATAAATGCTGCTGGGAAAACTGGAAAACCACATGCAAAAGAATGAAACTCGACCACAGTTTGTCTCCTTGCACAAAAATTAATTCAAAATGGATCAAAGACCTAAATATAAGATCTGAAACAATAAATTACACAAAAGAAAACATAGGTACTAAACTTACAGACCTTGGCTATAGAGAACATTTTATGAATTTGACCCCAAAGGCAAGGGAAGTGAAGGCAAAGATAAATGAATGGACTACATCAGACTAAGAAGCTTCTGCACAGCAAAAGAAACTGTCAACAAAACACACAGCCAACTGAAGGGAAGATGATATTTTCAAACAACAGCTCAGATAAGGGCCTAATATCCAAAATATATAAAGAACAAACAAAACTCAGCAACAAACAAGAAAACAATCTAATAAAAATGGGAAGAGGACATGAACAGACATTTCTCTCAAGAAGTAATACAAATGGCCAACAGATAATATGAAAAAATGCTCATCTTCACTAGCTATTAGAGAAATGCAAATCAAAACTATAATGAGGGCCCTGGCTGGTTGGCTCAGTGGTAGAGCATCAGCCTGGCATGCAGGAGTCCCGGGTTCGATTCCTGGCCAGGGCACACAGGAGAAGCGCCCATCTGCTTCTCCACCCCTCCCCCTCTCCCTCTCTCTTCCCCTCCCGCAGTCAAGGCTCCATTGGAGCAAAGTTGGCCCGGACGCTGGGGATGGCTCTATGGCCTCTGCCTCAGGCGCTAGAATGGCTCTGGTTGCAACAGAGCAACGCCCCAGATGGGCAGAGCATTGCCCCCTGGTGGGCGTGCCGGGTGGATCCCGATCCGGAGCATGCGGGAGTCTGTCTGACTGCCTCCCCATTTCCAACTTCAGAAAAATACAAAAAAAAAACAAAAAAACTACAATGAGATACCACCTCACACTTGTTAGATTAGCTATTATCAACAAGAAGGTATTAACAAGGGTTGGAGAGGCTGTGGAGAAAAAGGAACCCTCATTCACTGCTGGTGGGAATGTAAAGTAGTATAACCATTATGAAAGCAAGTATGGTGGTCCCTCAAAAAATTAATAGAACTACCATATGACTCAGCAATTCCTCTACTGGGTATATACCCCCAAAACTTGAAAACATGGATACGTAGAGACACATGCACCCCCATGTTCATCACAGCACTGTTCACAGTGGCCAAGACATGAAAACAGCCGAAATGCCCTTCAATAGAGGACTGGATAAAAAAGATGTGGTACATATATACAATGGACTACTACTCAGTCATAAGAAATGATGACATAGTATCCTTTACGACAACATGGATGGACCTTGATAACATTATACTGAGTGAAGTAAGTAAATCAGAAAAAAGCTAAGAACTGTATGATTCCATACATAGGTGGGACACAAAATTGAGACTCACGGACATAGATAAAAGTGCAGTGGTTACCGGGGGAGGGGAAGGTAGGTCTGGGAGGGGGATGGGGGATGGAGAGGGGCTTAAGGAAAAACAAAATGTAGGGTGACAGAGGATGATTTGACTTTGGGTGATAAGCATAATCAACTGTCCAAATGATGTGGAGATGTTTTCTCTGAATCTATGTACTCTGGTTGATCAATGTCACCCTGCTAAATAGGAAGGGGAGGAGGGCAGGGGAGAGGAAGGAAGGGAAAGGGAGGGGAGGAGAGGGGGGAGGGAGGAAGGAAGGAAGGAAGGAAAGAAGTTAGGAAAAAATAATTCAAATCAATGACTTCACCTTGCACATTAAGAAACTAGAAGAGAAGCCCTGGCCAGTTGGCTAAGTAGACAGAGCACTGACCCAGCATGAGGATGTCCCAGGTTTGATTCTGGGGTCAGGGCACACATTAGAAGCAACCCTCTGCTTCTCTTACACTCCCTCTTCTTCTTCTCTCTCTCTTCCTCTCCTGCAGCCAGTGGCTCAATTGGTTTGATCATTGGCCCCTGGCACCAAGAATAGCTCGGTTGATCTGAGCATTGGCCTTAGGAGCTGAGGATAGCTCAATTGATATGAGCATCGCCCCTTAGCATTGGCCCCAGATGGCAGTTGCCTGGTGGATCCCGGCCGGGGCGCATGCGGGAGTCTGTCTCTCCATCTCCCTTCCTCTCACTTAAAAAAAAAAAATAAACTAGAAGAGAAAAAAAATAAAGACAAAAGCCTTGGCCAGTGGGCTCAGTGAATAAATGTTGAACCAGCACACCAAGGTTGTGGGTTCAATCCTCAGTCAGGGCACGTACAGGAGACAATGAGTACACAATTAAAAAATAAAACAACTAGCCTGACCTGTGGTGGCGCAGTGGATAAAGCATCGACCTGGAAATGCTGAGGTCGCCGGTTCAAAACCCTGGGCTTGCCTGGTCAAGGCACATATGGGAGTTGATGCTTCCAGCTCCTCCCCCCCTTCTCTCTCTGTGTCTCTCCCTCGCCTCTCTAAAATGAATTAAAAAAATTATTAAAAAAAATTTTTTTTAATTAAAAAAATAAAACAACTAAGTGAAACAAGTTGATGCTTTTATCTCTATCTCTCTCTCACACCCCCCTCTTCTCAAATCAATGGAAAAAATTTTTAAATAAAATAAAGATCAGAGTAAAAATCAGTAAAACAGAAAAGTAAAGAAAACTCAATGAAATCAAAGGCTATATTTCATTTCTGAGAAGATGGAGTTTCTTAATGTACTTTTCCCTATTAATTCTAAGTACAAACAAAAAATGTGAATACTGTAAGTAAAACAAAAATATTCTAGAAGGTAGTTAGGAAGACAAATCAGCTAGGGATCACAGGACCCAAAAGCACAGCAGTGAAGTTCCCTGAGTTTTCCTTTTACCTAATACATCTCATTCTTGGAATGGAAGAAGTCAGCACCTCAAAAGAACCAAGAAGCACAGACCAAAGAGAAAGCCCTCCAAAAAGCCTTCTCTCTCTAGACAAAGAACTAGATAGGGCTCATATTAGCTAGAAAGAACACATTTTTAGCCAGTAGTTGCTCTAATCCAGCTAAATATCACAGAAAAAACTGTCCCTCCCTACTCTTGCAGTGGTCAAGTAGGGAACCCAGACATTAAGCCTCACCAGACTAAGAGTCATTCTAAGGATCCTAGCATAGTATAAGAATAGGTCAAGAGGGAATCAGAATTTTCATCCTCACTAGCTAGTAATGAGAACTTTCTCCCATAGTATTAATAGAGACAACATAGGAAGCCTGAACTTTCCATCTGGCTGTAAAGAGGGAACCCACCCTGTCCCCACTGGGGTGATGTCTGAGAAAGTCAGGACATTCACAAACACACAGTAGTAAATGAGGCCACATCCTCTGAGATCAAGTAGGGAGTCATTACTCCCAACTCTGCTCAATAGTAACAAGCAGCGTCTCTCAAATTTCAAAAGAAACCAGGTAGGGCACTTATAATTTATCCCCTATCTGGTACCCACACTCTTCCATTGTCAGATCAGTGTCAGAGAAAGAAAACTAAAACAGGTTTACTGGATATAAAATGCCAAGTCCCAAAAATGTTCAAGTTTCGCCTAACCAGGTGGTGGTGCAGTGGATAGAGTGTCGGACTGAGATGCAGAGGACCCAGGTTCGAGACCCGGCGGGCTCATCTGGATTGAACAAAGCTCACCAGCTTGGACCCAAGGTCGCTGGCTTGAGCAGGGGGTCACTCTTGTCTGCTGTAGCCCCATGGTCAAGGCACATATGAGAAAGCAATCAATGAACAACTAATGTGTTGCAACAAAAAAGTAATGATTGATGCTTCTCATCTCTCTCCATTCTTGTCTGTCTGTCCCTATCTCTCTCTCTCTCTGACTCTCTCTCTGTAAAATAAATAAATAAATACATAAAAAAAAATAATAAAAGACTCTAAAAAAAAAATGTTCAAGTTTCGATAGAAAATCATTTGTGCCTGACCAGGTGGTGGCACAGTAGATAGTGTTGAACTGGGACGCTGAAGATCCAGGCTCAAAATCTCAAGGTCACTGGCTTAAATGCGGGCTTATCAGGCTTGAGCACAGGCTCACCAACTTGAGCACAGAGCTGCGACCCTGAGCATGGGATAATAGACATGACCCCATGGTTTCTGGCTTGAGCCCAAAAATCGTTTGCTTGAAGCCCAAGGATGCTGGTTTGAGCAATGGGTCACTGGCTCAGCTGGGGCCCCCTCTCTGTCAAGGCACATATGAGAAGCAATCAATGAATACCTAAAGTGTCAGCTATGAGGTAATGCTTCTCATCTCTCTTCCTTCCTGTCTGTCTCTGTTTCTTGCTAAAAAAAAAAAAAAAAAAAAAAAAATCATTTGTCATACCAAGAACCAGGAAGATCTCAATGAATGAAAAAAGACAACCAGGCCTGGCCTGTGGTGGTGCAGTTGATAAACATTGACCTGGAATACTGAGGTCACTGGATCAACGCCCTGGGCTTCCCCAGCCAAGGCAAATATGACAATCAATGAACAATTAAAGTGAAGGAACTGTGAGTTGATACTTCTCACTCCAACCATCCCTGTAAAATCAATAAATAAAAATCTTTAAAAAAAAAAAGACAATCAGATGCCAACACTGATAGTTGTAACTTTGACTTCTGACAGAGAGATGTTCGAATTATCTGAAGATTTTAAAGTACTCATGAAAATAATTCAATGAGCAACAGAAATAAAAAACAAAAAGCCTTAGCAAAAACTTGAAGACAATAAAAGAACCAAATGGAATTTTTGGAACTAAAAAGTACAGCAATCAAAATAAACAGCTCAATGGATAACCTCAACAGCAGAATGAAGGAAAGAGAAGAAAAAAATCAGTGAACCAGAAGACATAAAACAATGACAGTTAGCTAATGTAAAGGACAAAGGGAAAACTGACTGAAAAAATAAACAAGCTGAGTTTCACAGATCTCTGGGACTTTAACAAAGCAGCCATACTTTTTGTTCCTTTCAGTGTCCCAGAAAGGAGGGGCAAGAATGGAAAAGTACTCAAATATATAAAGGTTGAAAAATTCCCAAATTTGGCAAGACAAAACGACCGATTCAAGAATCTGAGCAAATCCCAAGCAAGATAATTGCAGAGATATCTACTTCTGAACACATTTTAATTAAACTCCTGAAATCTAAGGATAAGAAAAAATATCTTGAATGCATCCAGAGAAAAACAACATTATATTTCTAGGGGAAAAATAATTTGAAAGCAGATTTTTCTTTAGAAACCAGAGAGGCAGGAAGGAAATGGCAAAATAATGAAACAGGAAGCCTTAAGGAAAATGAAAAATATATATACTGAACTAAATGAAAATAAAAATACAACACGCCAAAATTTGTGGGACAGAGCTAAAACAATCATGAGGAAAATTTATAACGATGCATAGAAAAGTAGATTATACTGCTCACAAAAATTAGAGGATATTTCAAAACGAATATGAAGCGATAAAATAGCCCCTAATTTTTGTAAGCAGAATTAGGGGATATTTCAAAATAAATATGAGCAATAAAATATCTCTTAACTTTTGTGAGCAGTATAGTTTCAAAACAATAATCTTCCACCTCAGGAAACCAAAAAGAGAACAAAATAAAAGCAAATCAAGCAGCCTGACCAGGCAGTGGCAAAGTGGATAGAGCATCAGACTGGGACGTGCAGGACCCAGGTTCAAGACCCCAAGGTCGCCAGCTTGAGTGCGGGCTCATCTGGTTTGAGCAAGGCTCATCAGTTTGAGGCTAAGGTTGCTGGCTTGAACAAGGGGTCACTCAGTCTGCTGAAGCCCCCCCCCCCCCCCGGTCAAGGCACATATGAGAAAGCAATCAATGAACAACTAAGGCAGCGGTGAACCGCTGAACTAAGGAGCCGCAACAAATAATTGATGCTTCTCATCTCTCTTCCTTCCTATCTGTCTGTATCTCTCTGTCTCTGTCACCAAAAAAAAAAAAAAAAAAAGGCAAAGCAAGCAGAAGGAGGAAAAATAAATAAATATGAGCAAAAATCAATGAAATTTAAAATAGAAAAACAAGAAAAATCAATAAAACAAGGAGCAGATTCTTTAAAAATATTAGTAAGCCCTGGTTAGAGCATTGTCCCAAATCAAAGAGGTTGCAGTTCAATCCCCAGTCGGGGCACATACGGGAACAGATCAATGTTCCTCGTTCTCTTCCTTCCTCTCTTGCTAAAATCAATAAATTAAAAAAAAAATGTTTTTAGCCCTGGCCAGTTGGCTCAGTGGTAGAGTGTCGGCCTGGCGTGTGGAAGTCTAGGGTTCGATTCCCGGCCAGGGCACACAGGAGAAGCGCCCATCTGCTTCTCCACCCCTCCCTCTCTCCTTCCTCTCTGTCTCTCTCTTCCCCTCCTGCAGCCAAGGCTCCATTGGAGCAAAGATGGCCCAGGCGCTGAGGATGGCTCTGTGGCCTCTGCCTCAGGCGCTAGAGTGGCTCTGGTCGCAACAGAGCAACGCCCCAGATGGGCAGAGCATCGCCCCCTGGTGGGCATGCCAGGTGGATCCTGGTCGGGTGCATGCGGGAATCTGTCTGACTGCCTCCCCGTTTCCACCTTCAGAAAAATCCAACAAGAAAAAAAAATGTTTTTAAACAATCAATAAAATTGATAAGCTTCTCTCAATACTGACAAAGAAAAAAAAAAAAAAGACAAATTACCAGTGTCAAGAATGAAACGGGCCTGACCAGGCGGTGGCGCACTGGATAGAGTGTCGGACTGGGATGTGGAGGACCCAGGTTCAAGACCCCAAGGTCACCAGCTTGAGCATGGGCTCATGTGATTTGAGCAAAGCTCACCAGCTTGGACCCAAGGTTGCTGGCTTGAGCAAGGGGTTACTTGGTCTGCTGCAGCCCCATGGTCAAGGCACATATGAGAAAGCAATGAATGAACAACTAAGGTGTCACAAGGAAAAATCAATTTTTTTTTTTCCTGAAGCTAGAAACGGGGAGAGATAGTCAGACAGACTCCCGCATGCGCCCAACCGGGATCCACCCTGACGCTCTGCCCACCAGGGGGCGATGCTCTGCCCCTCCGGGGCGTCGCTCTGTTGCGACCAGAGCCACTCTAGCACCTGGGGCAGAGGCCAAGGAGCCATCCCCAGCGCCCGGGCCATCTTTTGCTCCAATGGAGCCTCGGCTGCGGGAGGAGAAGAGAGAGACAGAGAGGAAGGAGAGGGGGAGGGGTGGAGAAGCAGATGGGCGCTTCTCCTGTGTGCTCTGGCCGGGAATCAAACCCGGGACTCCTGCACGCCAGGCCGATGCTCTACCACTGAGCCAACCAGCCAGGGCCTGAAAAACTAATTATTGACACTTCTCATCTCTCTCTGTTCCTTTCTGTCTGTCCCTATCAATCCTTCTCTCTGACTCTCTCCTCTGTCTCTGTTAAAAAGATAATAATAATAATGAAATGGGACATGACTAAGTGGATAAAGCATAGGACAAGGACACGGGGGACCCAGGTTCAAAACCCCAAGGTTGCCGGCTTGAGCTCATCAGCTTGAACCCAAAGGTCGCTGGCTTGAAGCCAAAGGTTGATGGCTTGAGCCTAAGGTTGCTGGCTTGTGCAAACAGTCACTTGCTCTGGGGTAGCCCCCAAGTCGAGTCACACATGAGAAAACAGTCAATGAACAACTAAGGTGCCACAATGAAGAATTGATGCTTCTCATCTCTCACTCTTCTAGTCTGTCTGTCCCTATCTGTCCATCTCTGTCTCTCTCTCTGTCTCTGTAACAAAATAAAAAAAGAATGAAACGGGGCCCTGGCTGGATAGCTTAGTTGGTTAGAGCAGTGCCCTGATATGCCAAGATTGTAGACTCCATTCCTGGTTAGGGTACATACAGAATCAACCAATGAATGCATAAATAAGTGGAATTGATGTCTCCTTCTCCCTCCCCACTTCCTCTCTCACTCTTAATTCAAATTTTAAAAATAATAATAATAATGGAATGGGATATCAGTACAGATCTTGAAGATATGAAAAGGATAACAAGGAAATGTAATCAACAACTTCATACACACAAATTTGAAAGTTTAGACCAGTGGTAGTCAACCTGGTCCCTACTGCCCACTAGTGGGCGTTACAGCTTTCATGGTGGGCGGTAGCAGAGCAACCAAAGTATAAATAAAAAGAGAGATTTAACTATAGTAAGTTGTTTTATAAAGATCTTTTCTGCCAAACTTAGCGAAAATCCGACATAAAGTACTTAGTAAGTAATTATTATTATATGCTTTAACTTGCTGTAATTCTGCTTTATAAATTTTATAAAGTAAAGTTACTTCCCTACTTTATAAATCACCATTACTGTGGAACTGGTGGGCAGCTAGAAAATTTTACTACTAACAGAGATACAAAAGTGGGCGGTAGGTATAAAAAGGTTGACTACCCCTGGTTTAGACAAAATGGATCCCTTCCTCGAAAACACTATTCCAACTCACCAATAGTGAAACTGATAAATCTGAAAGCTCTAAAACAGGGGTCTCAAACTCAACTCAGCATGTGGGCCGCAGAGCAAGATCACAGCCGTTCGGCGGCCGCACTAGGTCTACAAAAGGCAACTGTTACGCAACACTTTTCTCACTGCAGTTGAAAACAAAAAAAAATCAGTACAACAAGCACAATCGTATATGCAGTTTAGTCAGTGTCACAAAACGACCAGAAACTGTAGTTCGCATCACAACTGCTGTTAACTAAGCTAATATCTAGCTAGGATGCTAGAGAAATGAAAAATACAAGTAGGCCCCTAGGCTTACTTAATTTTATCCAAAATATTTTGAACTTCGTGGATTAGTCTGTGGGCCGCACAAAATTGTTCGGCGGGCCGCATGCGGCCCGCAGGCCGTGAGTTTGAGACCCCTGCTCTAAAACGATTTTAAAATTTTAATTTGTACCTTAAAAACTACCAATAAATCCTGACCAGGCAGTGGGACAGTGGATAGAGCGTTGGCCTGGGACTCAGAGAACCCAGGTTCGAAACCCTAAGGTTGCCAGCTTGAGCACGCACTCATCTGGCTTAAGCACAAGCTCACCAGCTTGAGCGCAGGATCGCTGGCTTGAGCGTGGGATCATAGATATGACCCCATGGTCACTGGCTTGAGCAAGGGGTCACTCGCTCTCCTGGAGCCCCCCCTCCAGTCAAGGCACATATGAAAAAGCAATCAATGATCAACTAAGGTGCAGCAACAAAGAATTGATGCTTCTCATCTCTCCCTTCCCGTCTGTCTCTCCCTATCTCTCTCCACTTCTCTGTCTCTCTCCCTGCCTCTGTCACAAAAACACAACCAATAAAGAAATATAAAGGTTAAGACAGTTTTATTGCAGAACTCTACCAAATATTTAAAGAAGAATTAACAGCAATTCTATGCAATCTATTCCAAAAAACAGAAAAGGGAGCATTTCCCAACTCAACTTATGAAGCTAGAATTACTCCAAAACCAAAGCCAGACAAACTGAGTATTATCTGTAGTTTTCTTTTCAATATCCTTCACGAATAGATACCTTTAACAAAATGTAAAGAGAATCTCATAATACACAAAAAGAATTATACACCATGATAAAGTGGTGCTTTCTCCAAGGCTGATTAAACACTCAAAACCACCTTAATAGGCTAAAGAAAGAAAAAAAAAAAAGACATATATCAATTGATGAAGAAAAAGTACTTGAAAAAATTTATCACCCATTCATACTGTTTTTTAAAGCTAAGATAAACAAGACTGAAGATAAACTTCCTCAAGTTCATACAGAACGTCAACAAAAATCTACAGCTGACATCCTACTACTTACTGCTTTTCATCACTAAGTGAATGTTCTCCCCTAATGTCAGAAACAAGACAAGTACGTTCACTCTCAACAATCTTAATCAACGTCTTGCTGAAATTTCTAACCAGGACAATTGGGCAAGCATAAAAGACATACAAATTGAGAAGAAAGAAATAACAATTACCCTATCTGCAATGACACAATTTTCTACAAAGAAAATCCCAAGGAATCTATAACAAAACTCCAGAATAAATGAATTCATTCAGCAATGTTGCAAGATGCAAGACAAAATATAAGAATCAACTGTTATTTCCATATACTACTTAATAAATACATAGGCAGCAAAATAATTTTAAAAAATTAAAAAAAAAAAAAACAGTACAGCCTGGGACAGAGCATCAGAGTAGGACACAGAGGACCCAGGTTCGAAATCCCGAGGTCACCAGCTTAAGTGCAAGCTCATCAGCTTGAACATGGAGTTGCCAGCTTGAGCACGCACTGGCTTGAGCAAGGGGTCACTGGCTTGGCTGGAGCCCCCTGGTTAAAGCATGTCTGAGAAGCAATCAATGAACTAAAGCAACACAACTGTAAGTTAATGCTTCTTATCTCTCTCCCTTCCTGTCTGTCTCTCTCTCTTTAAAAAAAATAAAAGAAAATTATGTCACTACTATCCAAAGTGATCTACAGATTCAAGGCAATACCCACCAGAAATCCCAACAACATTTTACAAAAGTAGAAAAATGCATTCTCCATATCCTTGCAGAATATTTGGTACTGTCCAAATGTCCAAGGAGATATTTGGCCCACTCCATAAAGTCCTTGATATTTGGTCCTGCCCAAAACATCCATAAAGATATTTGGTCTACGGTCCTGCAGGGCCAGTTGGCTCAGCAGTAGAGCATCAGCCAGGCATGTGGAAGTCCCGGGTTTGATTCCTGGTCAGGGCACACAGGAGAAGTGCCCATCTGCTTCTCCACCCTTTCCCCTCTCCTTCCTCTCTCTCTCCCGCAGCCAAGGCTCCATTGGAGCAAAGCTGGCCCGGGCACTGAGGATGGCTTCATGGCCTCTGTGCCTCAGGTGCTAGAATGGCTCCGACTGCAACGAAGCAATGCCCCAGATGGGCAGAGCATCACCCCCTGGTGGGCATGCCAGGTGAATCCTGGTCGGGCGCACGTGGGAGTCTGTCTGACTGCCTCCCCGCTTCTAAGTTGAGAAAAATACAAAAAAAATAATAATAATTTTAAAAAAAGACATCTGGTCCACAGCAAAATGTCCTTGAAATTTGGCCCTGAACCAAAACATCCTTAGACACATCTGGTCCATACCAACCTAACTACTTACATAATCATTACCAGTTAGACCAGTGGTCCCCAACTCCGGGGCCGCGGACCGGTACCGGTCCGTGGGCCATTTGGTACCGGTCTGCAGAGAAAGAATAAATAACTTACATTATTTCCGTTTTATTTATATTTAAGTCTGAACGATGTTTTATTTTTAAAAAATTACCAGATTCCCTCCGTTACATCTGTCTAAGACTCACTCTTGACTCTTGTCTCAGTCACGTGATACATTTAATCATCCTACCCTAAAGGTCCATGAAAATATTTTCTGACATTAAACCAGTCCGTGGCCCAAATAAGGTTGGGGACCACTGAGTTAGACAACTGAGGCAAGAGAATTTTTGTCAATAAAGCCATAACACAATTACTGAACCAATTAAACATGATAGTATTTTTCATAAATCAATCCTATAAACCAAAAGTACAAATAAGTGTTATGGGCTATTTAAACCTAGGGATATTCTCTAAGCACGGATTTTGTTTGTTTGTTTGTTTGTTTGTATTATTCTGAAGTTGGAAACAGGGAGGCAGTCAGACAGACTCCCGCATGCGCCCGACCAGGATCCACCCGGCACACCCACCAGGGGGCGATGCTCTGCCCATCTGGGGCATTGCTCTGTTGCACCCAGAGCCATTCTAGCGCTTGAGGCAGAGGCCATAGAGCCATCCCCAGCGCCCGGGCCAACTTTGCTCCAATGGAGCCTTGGCTGCGGGAGGGGAAGAGAGAGACAGAGAGGAAGGAGAGGGGGAGGGGTAGAAAAGCGCCCCATCTGGGCGCTTCTCCTGTGTGCCTTGGCTGGGAATCGAACCCGGGACTCCTGCACGCCAGGCCGATGCTCTACCACTGAGCCAACCAGCCAGGGAACATGGATGTTTTTAATAGGACCAAATAACAAGTACAATTTGGCATGGACCAAATATGTTCATGGATGCTGTGAACATGACCAAATTTCAAGGAACTTTTAGCAAAGGTAAGATGTCTCCATGGACATTTGGGACAGGACCAAATAAATGCCCACTAATCTCCTAAAACTCATTTAGAATCTCAAGGGATGCTGAATAACCAAAACAATCTTGAAAATGAAGAACAAAGAGGACTCACACTTCCTGACTTCAAAACTAAATATCTACAGTAACCCAAATGGTGTGGTACTGACATAAAGACAGGAATAGAGCAATGGAAGACACTAGAGAGCACAAAAATAAATCCTCATATATGTGATCAAGAGACGTTGGCAACAAAATCAAACCATTCAATAGGGAAAGTACCATCTTTTCTACAAATGGTGCTTGGAAAACTGGATATCCATATGCAAAACAATAAAGTTGGAACCTTCCTTACTTACAGCATATACAAAAACTAACTCAAAATAGATCAAGGACCAAAACATAAGGGCTAAAACTTAAAAAACATTTTTAAAAATAGGGGAAATTTTTGAGATACCAAATTCAACAATGATTTTTATATCCCAAAATCACGGACAAAAATAAATGGCACCCAAAAAAAGCAAAGGGAAAAAATAAATAAGTAAATAAACTGAACTTCATCAAAATTAAACTTTTGTGCATCTGAGATAAAAAACTGACAGAATACAAGAAAATATTTGCGCCTGATCTTTGGTGGCGCAGTGGATAAAGCGTCGACCTGGAAATGCTGAGGTTGCCGGTTTGAAACCCTGGGCTTGCCTGGTCAAGGCACATATGGGAGTAGATGCTTCCAGCTCCTCCCCCCTTCTCTTTCTCTGTCTCTCCTCTCTGTCTCTCTCTCTCTCTCTCCCTCTCCTCTCTAAAAAAAAATAAATAAATAAAAAATTAAAAAAAAAAAAGATGTCACCTCATTCCATTTAAAAAAAAAAAAGAAAGAAAATATTTGCAAATACCAGAAAATATCAGCCTGACCTGTGGTAGCACAGCAAAGTGTCAACCTGGAACGCTGAGGTCACCTGTTCCATAACCCTGGGCCTGCCTGGTCAAGGCACATACGAGAAGCAACTATTACAAATTGATGCTTCCTGCTCCACCCACTCCACTGCCTTTCTCTCTCTTTAAAATCAATAAATAAAATCTTAAAAAAAAATAAAAATATTAAAGAAAGTATCTGCTAAGATTCCAGATTCAAAATTAGATACTATTTTTAGTATTGAGAACTAGATAAAGAACTCTTACCATTCAATAACACAAAGACAAAGAACTTAATTACAAAATGGGCAAAGAACTGAATAGGCATTTCTCCAAAGATTTACATATGGCCAAAAGCACATTCAAGAATACTCAACATCACTAATCATTAGGGAAATACAAACCAAAACTGATGGAGATATCACTGCACACCACTGGCATGGCTATTATGTTAAAAATAATAATAAAAGAGTTGGAGAAGATATGGAGAAAAAATAAATATTATATCATCCCACTTACATGATGTATCTAGAGTAGATAAATTCATAAAGATAGAAAGTAGGGAGCATGAGGGGATAATGAAGAGGGTAAAGGGGGTCAAAATATGGTGACAGAAGGAGACTAAGATCGGGATAGTGAGTACATAATGCAATATAAAGATGATGCATTACAGAATTGTACACTTGAAATTTATATAATGTAACTGACTGATATTACCCCAGTAACTTTAATTAAAAAAAAAAAAAAGAATAAAAGTCACCTAGGGAGAGAGAAGATAGACTGGGGAGTTATTATTTATTAGGTACACAGTTTCTGCTTGAAATGATGAAGTTCTGGATAATATGTCCAATAAGGAGTTAATATCCAAAATATATCATGCACTCATAAAACTCAACATCAAAATGAAAAAATCTGACTAAAACATGGGCAGAGGATCTGAATACACATTTCTCCAAAGAGGTCACACAAGATGGCTAAGAGACACATAAAAAAGATACCTGACTCCTGGTCAGTTGGCTCAGTGGTAGAGCGTCAGCCTGGCGTGCGGAAGTCCCAGGTTCGATTCCCGGCCAGGGCACACAGGAGAAGCGCCCATCTGCTTCTCTACCCCTCCCCCTCTTCTTCCTCTCTGTCTCTCTCTTCCCCTCCCTCAGCCAAGGCTCCATTGGAGCAAAGATGACCCGGGTGCTGGGGATGGATCCATGGCCTCTGCGTCAGGTGCTAGAGTGGCTCTGGTTGATGTGGAAAAAAGAACCTTTGTGCACTGTTAGTGGATTTGTAAAATGATGCAGTCACTGTGGAAAACAGCATGGAGACTCCTCCAAAAAATTAAAAACAGAACTACCAAATGACTCAGCAATCCAACTTCTGGATATATATTCAAAGAAATTGAAAGCACTAATTGGAAAAGATATATGTAACCCTGTGTTCATTTCAGCATTTTTGCAATAGCCAAGATATGGAAACAACCTAGATGCCCATCAACGGATGAACAAAGATTCGGTACATACTTGAAACCTGTATAATTTTGCTAACTAATGTTACCCCAATAAAGTCAATAAAAAGTAAAAAAAAAAAAAAAAAAGACAAGCAGAATGGAATATTACTCAGCCATAACAAGAATTATATTACATAATTTATGAAAACATGGATGGACCTAGAAAGTATAACATGAAATAACTCAGAGACTAAGTGAAATAAGTTAGACACAAAAAGACAAATTACCATATGATTTCACTTAGATAGATATATACGGTCTACCGAAAAGTTCTGTCCATTTTTGGAATAAAACAAAATACAAATTTTTCTTACCGTCAATAAACTTTATTAAATAATATAATTGCCATTATTATTAATGATTTCTTGCCAGCGTGAGGGCAATTTGTATATCCCATTTTTGAAAAATGTTTTTATCTTTTGATGCGAAAAATTGAACCAGTGCTTGTTTGATATCTTCTTCATTTTTGAATTTTTTGCCCTTCAAAAAATTTTGTAAGGACAAAAACAAGTGATAGTCGGAGGGTGCTAAGTCCGGGGAATATGGTGGATGCAACAGAATTTCCCAGCCTAGTTCTGCAATTTTTTGACGAGTCCCCAAAGCAGCATGTGGCCTGGCATTATCATGATGCAGTATGATGTTCTTCCTACTGAACATCGCTGGCCTCTTTTCTTGGACTGCTGTCTTTAAATTATCCAGTTGTGGCCCTGGCCAGTTGGCTCAGTGGTAGAACGTCAGCCTGGCGTGCGGGAGTCCCAGGTTCGATTCCCGGCCAGGGAACACAGGAGAAGCGTGCATCTGCTTCTCCACCCCTCCTCCTCTCCTTCTTCTCTGTCTCTATCTTCCCCTCCTGCAGCCAAGGCTCCATTGGAGCAAAGTTTGCCCAGGCGCTGAGGATGGCTCTATGGCCTCTGCCTCAAGCGCTAGAATGGCTCTGATTGCAGCAGAGCGACGGGCAGAGCATCGCCCCCTGGTGGGCGTACCGGGTGGATCCCAGTAGGACGCATGCAGGAGTCTGACTGCCTCCCCGTTTCCAACTTAAGAAAAAAAAATTATCCAGTTGCTGACAATACTTCTCCGAATTGAGCTTTTCATTCGGTTTTAAAAGCTCATAATGTATTGGTCCTCAAATGTCCCACCATATATACACAACATTCTCTTATACAGAGTCAAATTTGGTTTCTAGGTGGAAGGGCTAGGTTTTCCAGTTCACAATATGCCCTTTTCCTTACGATGTTTTCATAGGTAATCCACTTTTCATCCCCAGTTATCATCCGGTTCAAGAAGGGCTTGATTTTGTTCCGAGCAAGCGGAGATGTGCATGTGACGACTCGATCATCCAAATTCTTCTGACTTAATTCATGTGGCACCCATCTTGAATATTTCCACACCAATCCTATCTTCCGAATATGGTCCGAAATGGTTTGCTGAGCTGAATTAAGCCTTTCTGAGATCTCCGATGTTGTCAGAAAAGGATCTTGCTCCAACATGGTCTTAACAACATCGTCGTCGATCAAAGATGGTCGCCCAGATCGTGGCTTATCAGAAAGGTCGAAATCACCTGTTTCGAATTTTTCACACCATCTTCTGCATGTCCTATCAGAAACTGTACCTTCACCAAACACTTTCAATAAATTTCTACATACTTCTGTAGCATTTCTTCCTTGTTGAAATTAGTAAAAATTACAGTGGCGTAAATGAACTTTATCAGTAGCCATGGGTACACTATCACTTCACACATAAGACTAACATGAATCACCTTTGTTTTAGTTAATTTGCTACGTCAGTATGTATACATTAAGTGATAAAATTAGAGAGGCAAACATGTGCCAAATAAACATGTGCTTACGTGTCAAAACTTGTTGTGATAGAAACGGACAGAACTTTCCAGTATATATATATATATAACAAAACAAACATATATATGAAGAACTGATGGTTGCCAGATGGCAGTGGAGGGATGGGCAAAAAAGGAAAAAGAATTAATTATAAACTGCCAATTATAAAATTAGCAATAGTATTATAATAACTACGTATGGTGTCAGATGGGTACTAGACTTATCAAGGTGATCCCTTTGTAAGGTATATAAATGTCTAATTACTATGCTGTACACCTGAAACTAATACAATATTGTTTTGTCAACTTTTTTTGTTTTGACAGAGATAGTGAGAAAGAGAGAGGGAAAGAAAGATAGGAAGGGAGAGAGATGAGAAACATCAATTACTCATTGCGGCTCCTTAGTTGTTCGATTGCTTTCTCATATGTGCCTTCACCAGAGGGCTCCAGCAGAGCCAGTGACCCCTTGCTCAAGCCAGCAACCATGGGTTAATGGCTTAGCGACCTTAGGTTTCAAGCCAGTGACCTTTGGGCTCAAGCCAGCAACCATAGGTTAATGTCTATGATCTCATGCTCAAGCCAGTGACCCCCATGCAAGCTCAAGCAAGATGAGCCTGCGCTCAAGCCGGCGACCTCGGGGTTTTGAACCTGGGTCCTTGGCGTCCCAGTCCAATACTCTATCCACTGCACTACCGCCTGGTCAGGCTGTCAACTACATTTTTAAAAACAATTTTTTAAAGTTCTGGATACAGGCACTAGTGGGTTTTTTTTAAATTGATTTTATAGAGAGAGAAAGAAAAGAGAGAGAGAGATTGGAACATCGAGCTGTTCCTGTATGTGCCCTCACCAGGGATCAAACCAGCAACCTCTGTGCTTCAGGATTATGCTCTAACCAACCGAGCTATCCAGCCAGGGCTGATGATGGTTACACATCATTGTGAATGTACTTAAAATGCCACTGAACTGCACATTCAAAAATGGTTAAAATGGTAAATTTCATGTTGTGTATATTTTACCAGAATTAAAAAGGAAAAGCTAATAATTAAAGATATACCATTTTCACAGATTGAAAGATTCAAACTGTGAAAAAGTCTCATATTGATTTATAAAATCAATGCAAAGTCAATCAAAATACTAAATGAATTTTTGTAGAATATGATTCTAAATGATTATAAAATGCAAAGAGTAATAGGCAGGGTATTTTTTAAATGTTTACTTGACTGATTTTAGAAAGAGAGGAAGAGGGAGGGATGGCAGATGAGAGAAAGGGAGAGAGGAGGTGAAGGGGATAAAGAAAGACAGACAGACAGGAACAACGATCTGCTCTTGTATCTACCCTGACCAGGGATTGAACTGGCAACCTCTGCGCTTCAGGACAATGCTCTTAACCAACTGAGCTATCTGGCCAGGGCAGCAAAGGTGTTTTTTTTAAAAAAGAGAAAGACAAGAGGGAAGAACTAATTTTATCTAGTATCTCATGTCCAGACGTATAAGATAAGCTAGAGTAATTTTAAATCTCTGGTATTGGCACAAAGACAAATCAAAAGAACAGATCATTCAAAAACAAATCCCCATAAACATGAACTGCTAATTTATGACACAGTGCCATTGTACAGGAGAGTAGGAAAGAATGGTGTTTAAAAGGCTGGATAGGCCCTGGCCGGCTGGCTCAGTGGACAGAGCATCACTCTGGCATACAGATGTCCCAGGTTCAATTCCCAGTCAGGGCACACAGAAGCAACCATCTGCTTCTCTTATTCTCCCGCAGCCATGGCTCGACTGGTCTGAGCATCAGCCTCAGGGATTAAAAATAGCTCAGTTGATTCAATCACTGACCCCAGATGGAGTTGCTGGGTGAATGCGGGTTAGCCAGGACAAATGCGGGAGTCTGTCTCACTATCTCCTCTCCTCTCACTTAAAAAAAAAAGAACAGCTGGATAGTCCCTACTTAATATTTAACATATAATATGTATAAAACATAGAAATATATAACATATATAAACTGTGTTTTCCTCCTACTTTATTCTATACACATAATCAAATCCAGATGCACTGGTTATAGAACTAAATGTAAAAAGAATGGGTAAAAGTCCTTTTAGAAGTTTATATAGGAGAATAATTTCATGACCAAAAGTTAGAAAAAGATGTCTTTAACAGAGCACATAAAGCACTAACTTCTAAAGGAAAAAAAACTGAAAATTTTGACATTGAAATTAAGAAGTTTTCATTAAAAGAATTTTAAAAATGAACCACTAACATAAAAAAGCCATCTCCAAGTCACAAGTGAGAAAATCCAAATGGTTTATAAATATATGAAAAGGAGCTCACCATCATTTATAATCAGGGAATGCAAAGTAAAAATCACAATGACAGTGCGACCTGTGATGGCACAGTGGATGGATAAAGCGACAACCTGAAATGCTTAGGTTGCCAGTTTGAAACCTCGGGCTTGCCCAGTCAAGGCACATAAAAGATGATGCTTCCGGTTCCTACCCCTCCCCCTTTCTTTCTCTCTCTCTGTAAAATCAATAAATAAAATCTTTTAAAAAATAAAATTAATCAATTTTAAAAAATCACAATGACATACCAGACACTACTACCAAAATGACTAAAGTTTAAAAAAAAATTGACATACTAAGCATTGAATAAGAATGTACTGGTGGGAAAGAATAGTGAAATAATCACTTCTGAAAATGGACTGGCCTTCCTGACAACCTAGCAACTCCATTTCTAAGTATATACCACAGAGTAGCTATTTTCAACCAGTATGCTGCAAGAACTTTTAAAACATGTAATACCTGACTATTTAGTCAGGGGCATTGACCTCTTTTCCCTTAGAAAACATGCCTTATATTGCAACCCTGTATACATACACAGGATACTGAAAATACGATGTGAATTTTTTCCTGTCCTACTTTTTTTTTTTTTTTGTATTTTTCTGAAGCTGGAAATGGGGAGAGACAGTCAGTCAGACTCCAGCATGCGCCCGACCGGGATCCACCCAGCACGCCCACCAGGGGGCGATGCTCTGCCCACCAGGGGGCGATGCTCTGCCCACCAGGGGGCGATGCTCTGCTGCGACCAGAGCCACTCTAGCGCCTGGGGCAGAGGCCAAGGAGCCATCCCCAGCGCCCGGGCCATCTTTGCTCCAATGGAGCCTCGGCTGCAGGAGGGGAAGAGAGAGACAGAGAGGAAGGAGGGGGGGGTGGAGAAGCAAATGGGCGCTTCTCCTATGTGCCCTGGCCGGGAATCGAACCCGGGTCCCCCGCACACCAGGCCGACGCTCTACCGCTGAGCAAACCGGCCAGGGCCCCTACTTCATTTTTTAATGCTGGTTGCTACCCACTAAACTGATTTTATGACTCTATTTGGAGCACACCCAGCATTTTGAAGAGTAGTGAGCTACAGAAATTCCTGAGTATGTACAAGGATATTCAAAATAATAATTGTTCGTAATTGCAAAACATTGACAAAAATCTACACGTCCATCAACAGCAGACTGGATAGTGGTGGTAAACTATTATTGTAAAACAATGAAAATGAATCAAACTATAGCTATATACATCAAACAGATGAATCTCAAAAATATACTATGAAGCAAAAATAAAACTCAATAGAGTATTATTCCATTTACACAAAGTTCAAAACAGCCACAACTAAATAATATATTGTTTAGAAATTAAGAAAAAGGAAAGTGTTTCCTTTGTCAAAGAGGGGAATGCAATCTAGAAGAGGTACAAGAGTCAAAGTATAAACACTGCTCTACTTACATAAACTTGGGAAGTATGTGAATATTCACTTTATTATTTTGTTTTAATTGTCTATAAACTGGTTATACTCTCTTTTCTTGGAATCATGTCTTACAACTAAAAAATAAGAAAGTCCTGACCTGGTGACTCAATGGACAGAGCATTGTTTCTGCACGCCAAGGTTGCAGGTTTGATTCCCAGTCACGGCATTTATAAGAAGCAACCAATAAGTACACAATTAAATGGAACAACTAAGTGGAACGAGTTGATGCTTCTCTCTCTCCCCCTTCCTCTCCTCTCTTCACTCTCTCTTTCTCAAATCTATGGAAAAATTTTAAAACAAATAAAAATAAAATCCTGTCTAACCTGTGGTGGCGCAGTAGATAAAGCATTGACCAGTAACAATGAGGTCACCGGTTCAAAACCCTGGGCTTGCCTGTTCAAGGCACATACAGTGTGTAACAACTGTTAAGTTGCTGCTTCCAGCTTCTCCTCCCTCTTTCTCTCTTTTCTCTAAAACTCAATAAATAAAATCAAAATATAAAAAAGAAAAGAAATTCTACACACACACAAATAAGTAAATTAAAATGTACAGGGTTGACCCAAAGAAATTAGGAGTCTTTGGATAAGAGTAAAATAGTAATCCTTTAATAGCTTATAATATATGCCTATTTGTTCAAAAGGTAAAAGAAACATACTGTGACATATATTATCCATATATCAAAAAAGACCAAAGAACGGAATGTGTTTGGAAGAGAAAACTCAGAGCTTCCCCCACACCCTCCAAAAAAACAGTTACTAAAAGCAGTCAGACATTCATTAATAACATACTGCCAAAAAAGATTTTCTTTTAAAACTTCTGAAAAAAATTAAAATATAAATTAAAAAATTTTTAAAGCGCTTCTGGAGTTCACGGCCAGGTATTCAGCTGATTAGAGCATCATCCCCCAAAGGCCAAGATTGTGGGTTTGATCCCTGATCAGGACACATACAAGAATCAACCAATGAATGCATGAATAAGCCAAATAATAAATCAATGTTTCTCTCTCTCTCCCCAAAAATCAATCAATAAACAAATTTTTTATTTTTCTTAATTTTTATTTATTTATTTATTTATTTTACAGAGACAGAGAGAGAATCAGAGAGAGGGATAGACAGGGACAGACAGACAGGAACGGAGAGATGAGAAGCATCAATCATTAGTTTTTCGTTGCACATTGTGACACCTTAGTTGTTCATTGATTGCTTTCTCATATGTGCCTTTACCACGGGCCTTCAGCAGACCGAGTAACTCCTTGCTGGAGTCAGAGACCTTGGGTCCAAGCTGGTGAGCTTTTGCTCAAACCAGATGAGCCCACGCTCAAGCTGGCAACCTCGGGGTCTCGAACCTGGGTCCTCGGCATCCCAGTCCGACGCTCTATCCACTGCGCCACTGCCTGGTCAGGCAATAATAAACAAATTTTTTAAAAGTTTCTAGAGCCTGCCTGACCAGGCGGTGGCACAGTGGATAGAGCGTTGGACTGGGGTGTGGAGGATCCAGGTTCGAAACCCTTAAGTTACCGGCTTGAGCATGGGCTCATCTGGCTTAAACACCAGCTCACCAGCTTGAGCGCAGGGCTACTATCTTAAGTGTGGAATCATGGACATAACCCCATGGTTGCTGGCTTGAGCCCAAAGGTCACTGGCTTGATGCCCAATGCCGCTGGCTTGAACCCAAGGTCGCTGGCTTGAGCAAGGGGTCACTGCTCTGCTGGACTGGCCCCCCTCATCAAGGCATATATGAGAAAGCAATCAATGAACAAGTAAGGTGCTGCAAAAAATAACTGATGCTTCTCATCTCCCTCCTTTCCTATTTGTCTGTCCCTATCTGTCCCTTTCTCTGTCTCTCTCTGTCTCTGTCACACACAAAAAAACAACAACAACAAGAAAACCACATTTCTGGAGCCTGGCCTGTGGTAGCACAGTGGATAGAATACAGATCTGGAACACTGAGGCTGCAGGTTCAAAACCCTGAGCTTGCCTGGTCAATGCACATACAACAAGCAATCAATGAACAATTCTAGTGCAGCAACTATGAGTTGGAAGTTCTCTTCCCTACTGCCCTCTTCTCTGTAAAATCAATAAATAAAATCTTTTTAAAAAAAAAGTTTTTTCTGGAACCCTGGCCAGATAGCTTGGTTTATTAGAGTATCATTCTTTTTTTTTTTTTTTTTTTTTTAAATATGGAACGCTTCACGAATTTGCGTGTCATCCTTGCGCAGGGGCCATGCTAATCTTCTCTGTATCGTTCCAATTTTAGTATATGTGCTGCCGAAGCGAGCACTAGAGTATCATTCTAAAGCACAGAAGTTGCTGGTTCGGTCCCTAGTCAGAACACAGGAATAGATCAATGTTCCTCTCTCTGTCTCTCTCCCTCTCCCCCCCTTCCTCTTTCACTAAATAAAAAATAAATTTCTGGATAGTCTAAGTAAAATGAAACTTTCCTAAACAAGGATGCAGCTAATCTGAATATTTCCATCCTAACTTTAAAGACAAAAGGAATAAAATAAGAACAAGGGGTTAAAATATACATATACAATGGCAAAAACTAGTAAATCTCCAATAAGATCCAACCATGAAGTAACAGTGTCCTTACAAATGATATTTTTTCTACTCTCACCACATTGATGCTATTTTTATATTTTCCCATCATCAAGATGAAAATAGCCACAACACATACATCTTAACACTTCTGGGTTACTTGCTTGAACGTGACAACATAGCACTTAAAAGTATCTCATCTCTGGAAAGCAACATGTAGAAAGTAATCTTTTGGTGTTACTAGTCTGCTCACAGTTATGGAGAAGATGGAGTGGGGAAAGTGAAAAAAGAAGCAGTAAGGACAATGACAGATGGCGAAAGAAGGGTTTACATCACATTAGGGTAGCTTTAGTATCTAAATGGCTCTAAAGCAATACCATTATAGAGTTCTGACTCTACTGAACTAGAATTTTTAGTGTTGGGGGTGAGGTGGGGGGTGTTTACCTACTCATACTCTGTGCAGAAATTAAATGTGTAAGTGGAAATACAATACTTTTAGTGAAAATACTGTGAGCCAGAAAATAATTTTTCTCTGCACCAATAGTTAAGAAACACTACAGGGCCTGACCAGGAGGCGGTGGTGCAGTGGACAGAGTGTTGAACTGGGACGCAGAGGACCCAGGTTCGAAACCCTAAGGTCACCGGCTTGAGCGCGGGCTCATCCAGCTTGAGCCAAGGTCACCAGCTTGAGCACGAGCTCATCGGCTTGAGCGCAGGGTCACTAACTTGAGCATGGAATCACAGACATGACCCCATAGTCGCTAGCTTGAGCCCAAAGGTCACTGGCTTGAAGCCCAAGGTCGCTGGCTTGAGCAAGGGGTCACTCTGTCTGCTGTAGACCCTGGTCAAGGCACATATGAGAAAGCAATCAGTGAACAACTAAGGTGCTGCAACAAAGAACTGATTGATGCTTCTCATCTCTCCCTTCCTGTCTGTCTGTCCCTCTCTCTGACTCTGTCTCTGTCAAAAAAAAGAAAAGAAAAGAAACACTATAGGAAATTGGCAAATAACAATATATTTGCTTTGTAGAAGATAAGTTTGAAAGAGAAAGAGAGGGGGGACTATACTAAAAAGGAGATAAGCAAGTTCACTATAAGTATATGTAACAAAGGAAGAAAAACAGGCGTCTATATATCTATTGTATAAGCATGCATATATATGTAAAGAAACCAGGAAAGTAAATGAAAAACAATGGGAAGTTGGGAAGGAAAACTGGGCAAATAATAGGTTTCAGGCCCTGGCCAGCTTGCTCAGTGGATAGAGCCTTGGCAGGCGTGTGGATATCCCAGGTTCAATTCTCAGGGTACACAGGAGAAGCAATCATTTGCTTCTCCACCCCTCCCCTCCCTCTTCTCTCTCTTCTCTCTCTCCCCCTCTTCCCCTCCTATAGCTAGTAGGTCCATTGATTTGAGCATGTGACCCAGGCACTAAGAATGGCTCGGCTGGTATGAGAGAGTCGGCTTTAGGAACTGAAAACAGCTCGGTTGATTCGAGGATGGGACCTAGGCATGGGTTGCCTGATGGACCAAGGCTGGGGCACATGCAGGAGAGTCTGTCTCACTATATCCCCTCCTCCCACTTAAAAAAAAAAAAAAAGAGGTTTCAGAGGGAGAGCTTTTACTGAGTATCTTTTATATTTTTGAACTAGATTAACATTTCACCTTATCAAAAACTAAAGTAGCCCTGGCCAGGCAGCTCAGTAGGTTAAAGCAGGGGTCCCCAAACTACGGCCAGCGGGCCGCATGTGGCCCCCTGAGGCCATTTATCCGGCTCCCACCGCACTTACGGAAGGGGCACCTCTTTCACTGGTGGTCAGTGAGAGGAGCATAGTTCCCATTGAAATACTGGTCAGTTTGTTGATTTAAATTTACTTATTTATTTTAAATATTGTATTTGTTCTCGTTTTGTTTTTTTACTTTAAAATAAGATATGTGCAGTGTGCATAGGGATTTGTTCATAGTTTTTTTTTATAGTCTGGCCCTCCAACAGTCTGAGGGACAGTGAACTGGCCCCCTGTGTAAAAAGTTTGGGGACCCCTGGGTTAGAGCATCGTCCCAATATGCCAAAGATGCAGATTCAACCGTCAATCAGGGCACATACAAGAATCAACCAATGACTGCATATATGGAACAATAAATTAATGTTTTGTTTTGTTTTGTTTTTTTCTCTCTCTAAAATCAATTTGAGGGCCAGGCCGGTAGTTCAGTTGGTAACAGCATCGTCCAGATATGCCAAGACTGTGGATTCAAGACCTAGTTGGGGCACATACATGAAGTGACCAGGAATACACAATTACATGGAACAACAAATGAATGCTTCTCTCTCTCCCCACACCCCATCAATAAATTTTAAAAATAATAAAATCACACCTGACCAGGTGGTGGCACAGTGGATAGGGCATCAACCTAGGATACTGAAGACCCAGGTGCAAAACCCCATAGTCACTGGCTTGAGCTCAAGGTTGCTGGCTTGCGCAAGGGGTCCCTGGGTTGGCTGGAGGCCCCAGTCAAAGCACATATGAGAAGCAATCAATGAGCAACTAAAGTGATGCAACTACGAGTTGATGCTTCTCATCTCTCTCCTTTCCTGTCTGTCTCTAAAAAGAAAAAAGAAGTAATAATAAATTATATTTTAAAAAATTAAATAAGTAATTTGAACTGTTGCAATAATCCAGACAAAAAAAATAGGGCTTGGATTATGTCACTGAGTAGAGAAGTGGAGCAATTAAATTTAAGATGTCTAGAATACCTAAATAGAAATATCAAAAAGGCAACTGCAAGTATAAGTTTAAGGCCAGAAAAATTGTTCAAGTGCAACTGATGCCTAGAGGCATCCATAAGCATGCATTAGTTTACCTAAGTAAGGTAATGAAATAATCAGGCCAGAAAAGCAATTGTGTAACTTCAACTTTAAAGAAGAAAAGAATTAATGACAAATGGGAATCCAAGGTAATTTTTAAAAAGAGGTAAGAGGCACAGATGCATAAATAAATTTCTTATAAAACTCAATAAAGCCTGACCAGGCAGTGGCACGGTGGATAGTGTGTCAGACTGGGACACAGCAGAGAGGGGTTCAAAACCCCGAGGTTGGGCCTGACCTGTGGTGGTGCAGTGGATAAAGCATCGACCTAGAATGCTGAGGTTGCCGGTTCAAAACCCTGGGCCTGCCCAGTCAAGGCACATATGGGAGTTGATGCTTCCTGCTCCTCCCCCCTTCTCTCTCTCTCTCTCTCTCTAAAATTAATAAATAAAAATTAAAAAAAAAAAACCCGAGGTTGGCCCTGGCCGGTTGGCTCAGTGGTAGAGCGTCGGCCTGGCGTGCAGAAGTCCCGGGTTCGATTCCCGGCCAGGGCACACAGGAGAAGCGCCCATCTGCTTCTCTACCCCTCCCCCTCTCCTTCCTCTCTTTCTCTCTCTTCCCCTCCCACAGCCAAGGCTCCATTGGAGCAAAGATGGCCCGGGCGCTGGGGATGGCTCCTTGGCCTCTGCCCCAGGCACCAGAGTGGCTCTGGTCGCAACAGAGCGACGCCCCAGAAGGGCAGAGTGTCGCCCCCTGGTGGGCGTGCCGTGTGGATCCCGGTCGGGCACATGAGGGAGTCTGTCTGACTGTCTCTCCCCGTTTCCAGCTTCAGAAAAATACAAAAAAAAACAACAAAAAAAAAAAAAACGAGGTTGCCGGCTTGAGAACGGGCTTACCAGCTTGAGTGCAAAATCACTGACTTTAGCGTGTAATCATAGACATGATCCCATGGTTGCTGGCTTAAGAAAAAAAAAAAAGGTCGCTGACTTGAGCAATGGGTCACTTCCTCTGCTGTAGCCCCCCCGGTCAAGGCACGTAAGAGAAAGCAATCAATGAACAACTAAGGAGCCACAAGGAAGAATTGATGCTTCTCATCTCTCTCCCTTCCTATCTGTCCCTCTCTCTGTCTTTCTCACTGTCTCTGTCATAAAAAAAAAGAGGTTAAGAGAACGCCTGACAAGTAGTGGTAGCAGTGGATAGAGCACTGACCTGGGACACTGAGGTCCCAGGTTTAAAACCCCAAGGTCACCAGCTTGAGCACAGGGTCACTGGCTTGAGTCCCAAGGTCACAGCTGGAAGCCCAAGGTTGCTGGTTTGAGCAAGGAATCACTGGCTTAGCTGGAACCCCCACAGCCCCCATCAAGGTACATATGAGAAGCAATCAATGAACAACTAAAATGCCAAAACTATGAGTTGATGCTTCTCATCTCTATCTCCCTTCCTGTTTTTCCCTCTCTCTCTCTCTCACTCACTTAAAAAAAAGAGAGATAAGAGAAGAAAACAGCTTCCCAGAATTCATGGAGAGTATTGTAAGAAAGAATGAGTGATCACAGGTTTAAGTGCTGAAAGTAGATCATGTAGAGTAAAAACTGAAAACTTTAGACATGGCCATTAAAGTTAACAAAATCAATAGAGTGGTAGACTTAAGAGCCAAATGTAATGGTTTGAAGGATGAATGAATAAGAGTTCATGATTATTTTATGTACTTATTTAAATACCTAATATTTTTCTGAAAAGAATTTGAGGCAGCCTCCAAATAAGGGACCTATATTATAACAATAAAAATAGAAAAATGAACACTGAAAGCCAATATAAGGGACATCTCCTGATGTAGGGAGACTCTCTTACCCCTGACTCCAACTATGTAGTTCTAGTGAGGGTTGTCATTCATAGTACCCTCCCCACTCCAGCCACAGGGATGGTGAGTACATGATCCAAGACAGGCCAATCAGAGTCCTTTCCAGGATTCTTCAAGAGTGCCCCTTCTTCTGGTGGAAGGGACTGGGAAGATGAGAGCCAAGAGCTGCCAGCAGTCGCCGTTCCAGCCTCATGAAGTAGAGAGTCTGTAGTGTGAGAGAATGAAATCAACACGCAGGGAGAAACAGAGATAAGAGGTGAAGTTCTAAATCCCACAGGAGGGGAAGGAGGAAACAACTACACTAATAATCAGATTAATACAACTGATGAAACTAACGACCAAATTTGGTTCTAGGCTGCCTGGTA
The DNA here is from genome assembly GCF_036850995.1 of Saccopteryx leptura. NCBI lineage: Eukaryota > Metazoa > Chordata > Mammalia > Chiroptera > Emballonuridae > Saccopteryx > Saccopteryx leptura. The sequence continues at coordinate 126,786,615 of NC_089507.1, forward strand.
GTCAGACAAAAAAAAAACAACCAGAATGTATATCACAGAGCTAGAGCTATCAAAAAGGAGGAAATATACCAGATCTTCAAGGGAGACAGTTTTCCTTATGATAAATTATTAAAAGATTTTCTTGTATATGGATCTTTATTATGATGGTCACTGAAAGAGAAAATAGTGTTCATGATGAGAGTGTTATAGCAAATGCAGATTTCATATGCTATTGTTTAAAATGAAAATTAAGTTATACCTCAAACATTAACCACAATTAAGGCTAGACTATAAGTAGGCAGTTGAAGAAGCGAGATATCAAATAATTTTATTCTTCCAGAAAGTTTGCTAGTGAAAGAAGAAAGGTGAAAACATAAAGGAAAAGTAGAGTCTGTAGGAAAATTCAAAAATGATTGTGTCCTAGCTGGATAGCTCAATTGGTTAGAGCATCGTTCTGAAGCAAAGAGCTTCCCAGTTCGATCTCCAATCGGGGCACATACAGGAGCAGATCAATGTTCCTGTTTCTCTCTTTCACCCTCCCTATCTAAAATCAATAAAATAAACATTAAAAAAAAATGTTTGTGAGCTGAATGGGGAAAAAAGTAAAAATGACAGACTAAAAGATAAAACAAGACCTTAGGAGAAATGGTAAGTAGCTACGCTACATCACCAACACAGGTACTTAATTCCACTTAAAAACTACGTATCTTTTCTCCTTCCTAACATTCCACTGAATGATGTAAAAAGGGCATAAAGCCACAAACACAAAAACAACGAAAGGAAAGACAACTATAAAGTTTTGAAAGCTAGAAAGAAGACAAGTAGTAAATGACTCAACCGATCAGAAAAGGTTGCTGCCACAAGCCCAAAGGCAATGTATCTTGGCCCGCATAGCACCAGAAACTGGAGAAATACAAGTACTAGGCATCAGGGGCAGGGAGTTGCACATGACGAGTGGTGCTGTATGTATCTGGGAGGGATGAGTTCGGGTGAGGCTGAAAACAGAAGAAACTGGGCATAATCTGAAAAGCAATCACAACCCTTCTCCCAATCTCCTGCCACACTACACACTACCAGGTACCTGGTCTCTCTCCTACTCTGGAAAACTGCAGAAAGGGTAAACAAGGAAATATGTACTTGGGGAAACCAGGCACAGCTGAGGGAAGAAATATCATACTGAAAAAAGAAGAATTACTGAAAACCTAATTCTAAATAGTGAAATACAGCAATCACCTGGCTCAAAAAATAATTGGTAAGTAGGTTGGTCAATCCCAAACAGATGACTTTTCTCTAAATAAACTATTAGACCAGTAGGTGGTTTCCTAATAGAAGAACCCAGCTAAATCACCCACCTATAATGAAGCCAGTCAGCCAATAATCCCTGCCCACATACAGACCTTCCAATCAACTCATTATGAACTTGATGGCTAAGGAGTAACTAGATATTTAAGCAAAGTCTTTAACAAGACAGGCCTAAACAAAAGATACAGAGAAACTGAGGAAAAGAGTCCCAGGAGAAGAAAACTTCAGAAAACAGAAACAAAATAAAAACAACCATCTGCCTGACCTGTGGTGGCGCAGTGGATAAAGTGTCGACCTGGAAATGCTGAGGTCGCCGGATCGAAACCCTAGGCTTGCCTGGTCAAGGCACATATGGGAGTTGATGCTTCCAGCTCCTCCCCCCTTCTCTCTCTCTGTCTCTCTCTCTCCTCTCTAAAAATGAATAATTAAAATAAAAAATTTAAAAAAAAAAAACAAAACAACCACTATCTGATTAATATCCTCATAGAGTTGAAAGAAGATATTGCATACAAGAAACAAAACCAAATAATGAAAACAAGGAGCATTCAGAAAGCATAAAAGAGCCCTTGGAAATTAAAAATGTAATAGAACTGGCTGGCCCTGGCTGGTCACTTAGTGGTTAGAGCGTCAGCCTGGTGTGTGGCCGTCTGGGTTCAATTGCCACTCAGGTAACACATGAGAAGCAACCATCTGTTTCTCCATCCCTCCCAACTATTTCTCCAGCTCTTCCCCTATTGCAACCAGTAGCTTCCATTAGTTCCAGCACTGAACCCGGGCATTGAGGATAGCTTGGTTGATTTGAGCATTGGCCCCAGACATAACTTGCAGGATCTTGGTCGGGGTGCATGTGGGAGTCTATTTCCCCTCCTCTCACTTAAAAAAATAAAAATGAAAATAAATAAAAGTGTAATAGGATTCAGAAATTTAACTTAAGGGTTAGATGATAAAGTAAGGAACTACTTCAGAAAGTAGAACAAAAATAAACACAAAATATAAAAAATCAGATCAGATTAGTTCAAAAGGTCCAATATCCAAATAAAGAAACATATAGAAAAAGCAAACAATGACAATTCTTTGATAACTTCCAGCTGAAGAAATTATCAAAGAAATAATTCCAAAATATTTCCCTTAATTGAACTCATGTTCTCCAACATGATTTTCCATATGAAAAGAGCCACTGTATGATCTTTACAGTAGTAAGGGAAAGCACATGACCATGACAAGTGTCAAAAACAAGCAGGATAAGAGGAAAATACTAAATCCAAAGAGAACTATCACATACAAAAAAATTAGAAATCTGAACTTGCTGGGACTTAACAGAAACACTGAAAGTTAAAAAGCAATGGAGAAACAGCTTCACAGTTCTGAAGGAAAATGATTACCAAGAATTCTGTTCAGCCATATTATCATTCAAGTAAAACACAACACTACAGCATAAAAAAATCTATAAAAATTTATTTCTCACACACTTTTCCCCAAGAAGCTACCAGCACATATGCCAACCAAAGCAAGGAAATAAAGAAGAAATAGGGGGGGGGTGAAGGGTTAGAAAACAGAAAACGGAATACAAAATAAGCAAGGCATGATCTGTGGTGGCGCATAGATAAAGCACCAACCTGGAATGCTGAGGTCGCCAGCTTGAAACCCAGGGCTTGCCTTGTTAAGGTATGTACTAGAAGGAACCACTACAAGTTGATGCGTCTCACTCCTACCCCCAGTCTTTCTTCTCTCTCTAAAAATCAATAAATAAAAACTTTAAAAAACCAAATAAGCAAGAAGTAATGAAAACTCCCAAAATGATAGTGAAGGGAAATTCCAGGACTAAAAAGAAACCAGCCAAGATGGGAGCAGGGGAGGTAGTACTTAGAGCAGGGGTCCTCAAACTTTTTACACAGGGGGTCAGTTCACTGTCCCTCAGACCATTGGAGGGCCTTACTATAAAAAAAACTATGAACAAATCCCTATGCACACTGCACATATCTTATTTTAAAGTAAAAAAACAAAACGGGAACAAATACAATATTTAAAATAAATAACAAGTAAATTTAAATTAACAAACTGACCAGTATTTCAATGGGAACTATGGGCCTGCTTTTGGCTAATGAGATGGTCAATGTGCTCCTCTCACTGACCACCAATGAAAGGGGTGCCCCTTCCGTAAGTGCGGCGGGGACCGGATAAATGGCCTCAGGGGGCCGCATGTGGCCCGCAGGCCATAGTTTGGGGACCCGACTTAGAGGAAGGTCTGGGTCCTCTGAGTCCTAGTCTATCCACTAAGCCACCGCCTGGTCAGGCAAAGTGATGCTTCTTATCTCTCTCCTTTTCTACCTTTCTCACTCTTTCTCTCTCTCTCCCTACAAAAAAAAAGGAAAAAAAAGAAAAGAGAAAAAATAGCTGCTTAGACATTCCTTTTAGAAATATAGAAAGAGGACCTGGCCAGTTGCTCAGTAGATAGAGCATCAGCCTGACATTTGGATATCCCGGGTTCAATCCCCAGTCAAGGCACACAGGAGAAGAGACCACCTGCTTCTTCCTCCCCCCTCCCCTTTCTCTCCTCCTTCTCCTCCCACAGACAGTGGCTCGATTGGTTCAAGCATTGGTCCTGGGTGCTGAGGATAGCTCAGCTGGTCTGAGCTGCACCAGCCTCAGGCGCTAAAAATAGTTCGGTTGATTTGAGCATTGGCCCCAGATGGGTTTGTCTGGTGAATCCTTGCTGGGGCACATGAAGAAGTCTGTCTCACTATCTTCCCTCCTGTCACTTCATATATATTATAAATATATATATATTTATATTTCAAATATAGTTTCTATTATATAATTATGTATATAATATACATATGTAAATACCAGAAGGAAAAAAGAAAATAAGGGGCTGCCTCTAGAGAACGACAGGAGAGTTCAAGAATCAAGCAGCAAAGTACTACTGTATGTATGAGAGAAGCTTTTGGTACTATATGACTTTATGTACATACAATTTGATAAACATAAAAATTATATCTAAACAAAAAAAATGTAGTAGATAGGGACCATATGTTGGGCAATTTGTCTTGTAAGGTATTGCATGTTTCCATTTCTCTTACTAGTTCTGTATACATGCTACAAAGGATGCAAACACATATTAAACACCTACTCCATGTCAGCCTAAGTTATACTATGCTTTTCTCACAGTAAAAGAAATAGGAATTGCCTGACCAGGCAGTCCCACAGTGAATTAGAACATCGCACTGGAACGCAGAGGATCCAAGTTTGAAACCCCAAGGTCACAGGCTTGAGCATGGGCTTATCTGGCTTGTGTGCAGGTTCACCAGCTAGAGCATGAGGTTGCTGGCTTGAGCATGGGATCATAGCCATGACCCCATGGTCGCTGGCTTGAAGCCCAAAGGTCACTAGCTTGAGCAAAGGGTCACTAGCTCTGCTGTAGCCCCCCCCCCCCGTCAATGCACATACGAGAAAGCAATCAATGAACAACGAAGGTGCCACAACAAAGAACTGATGCTTCTCATCTTTCTAACCCTTCCTGTCTGTCTGTCCCTATCTGTCCCACTCTCTCTTTCTCTGTCTCTGTCACACACACACAAAAAAATGAAATGGGAATCAAGAGGAGAGATAACACAAATTGGCTACTTGCTTCTTTATCACCTCTTTCCAAACTAAAGGGCCCGATTTGTGGTGGTTCAGTGGATAAAACATCGACCTGGAACACTGAGGTCACCGGTTTGAAGCCCCAAGTCTGCCTGCTCAAAGCACAAATGAGAAAGCAACTACTATGAGTTGATGCTTCCCACTCCTCCCTTTCCCCTTCTCTCACTCCTCTCTCTAAAATAAAATTAACTCTTTAAAATAAAAAAGCTATAGGGACTTCGGATGCTATACTGAATTTTTTAAAAGCAAATATTAGATATAAATCAGCAGTAAAAAAATATGTTAGCAAATGTTTAACTTTTAAGGCATTCTATATAAAGTACACAAGCTGCCTGACTGGTGGTAGCTCAGTAGCTAGAGCATCAACCTGGGACGCTGAAGTCCCAGGTTTGAAACCCCATGGTTGCCAGCTTAAGCATGGGATCATAAACAGGATCCCATGGTCGCTGGCTTGAGCCCAAGGTCACTGGCTTGAACAAGGGGTCACTGGCTTGGATGGAGCACCCCCCTTCAGGTCAAGGCACATAGGAGAATCAATCAATGAACAAATAAAGTGATGCAACTACGAGCTGACGTTTCTTATCTCTCTCTCTTCCTGTCTGTCCTCTCTCTAAAAAACAAAAAACTCAGCTGCAAGAAGAACCACTTTCAGCTTTACCCTCCCCCCTTCTTTCTGCCTGGAAATTCATTCTGCAGTCACAATAGCTACAGTTCCAGATGCCATGCTGTGACTGTGGTTCAACTCTGAAAATGAAAAGCATGTGCTAAGATTGGTACATTAGGAAAACAGAAAAGGTCTGACCCCTCGTAACTTCACAGAGCTGTCATAAAAGCTTTTAAATGTTTCTCTGAATGTCTGTTAAATAAAAGAATTTATAAATTCCTATTTTGTAGAAGCCACTATAATCTAGTCTTTACTAGCAGCCAAATGCAATTCTTAACAGTTACAGAGCAAATGCAAACAATCCTACAGCAACATCTTCACAAACTCAAGTTAGAGGAATAGGAAATTTTTTTTTTTTTTTTTGTATTTTTCTGAAGCTGGAAACGGGGAGAGACAGTCAGACAGACTCCCGCATGCGCCCGACCAGGATCCACCCGGCACGCCCACCAGGGGGCGATGCTCTGCCCCTCTGGGGCATCGCTCTGCCGCGACCAGAGCCACTCTAGTGCCTGGGGCAGAGGCCAAGGAGCCATCCCCAGTGCCCGGGCCATCTTTGCTCCAATGGAGCCTCGGCTGCGGGAGGGGAAGAGAGAGACAGAGAGGAAGGAGGGGGGGTGGAGAAGCAAATGGGCGCTTCTCCTATGTGCCCTGGCCGGGAATCGAACCCGGGTCCCCCGCACGCCAGGCCGACGCTCTACCGCTGAGCCAACCGGCCAGGGCCAGGAATAGGAATTTTAAGACAAAAAATCCTAAAGATTAACTCACAGTCAAAAATTGCTAAATATATAGACATCTACCACCTGAGTTAACAAAACAAATGAAAGACTTCCAAGATCTCTGAAGGGTTTTAAAATAAGTAGGTTTTAAGTGTTCAAATTAATAAAGGAAAGCATATAATCCTTAAGGTGATAATAACAAGACATTATGAACAAAATAAGCAGCAAATTGAAAAACAAAAACAAATAGAAATTCTAGATTGGACTCATTCAGAAAAGCAATTCCCTGATCAGATGAACAGAGGCATAAATTTGAAGCCAGACCTAAAAGGATTATCTGTAATACAGAGATAAATGAAATTAAAAGACATAAAGAAAAAAATGGGACCCCAACCATAAACCTAAGTAACAGTTTCAGGAAAAGAAAACATATAATGGGAAGGTGATATTTGAAAACATAGAGCATAAAATTTTCAAAAATGGATGAAACACATCAAGTCCTCAGAATGAAAAAGTAGATCAATTATCAAGCAGGATAAACAGACTGTCAACATATTTCCTATTTGCACAGAGATACCACAAGACAAGCTAGAATAAAGTCATAATTACAGAAAAACAACTATTATCCTACAATTCAAACTAGCATACCACAGCATAAAATATTTTTAGACATAAAAAGAGTAATAATATAACAGTGGCTGGATAGCTCAGTTGGTTAAAACTTCATTTTTTTTTTTTTAAGATTTTATTACTGCCTGACCAGGTGGTGGCGCAGTAGAAAGAATGTCGGACTAAGACACAGAGGATTCAGGTTCAAAACCTAGAGGTTGCCGGCTTGAGTGCAGGCTCACCAGCTTGAGCACAAGACCAAAGACATGACCCTATGGTCACTGACTTGAGCCCAGAGGTCACTGGCTTAAAGCCCAAGGTCAATGGTTTGAGCTCAAGGTCATTGGCTTGAGCAACAGGTCATTCGCTCTGCTCTAACCCCCCCATCAAGGCTCATATGAGAAAGCAATCAATGAACAAGTAAGGTGTCGCAATGAAGATTTGATGCTTCTCATCTCTCTCCATTCCTGTCTGTCTGTCTGTTCCTCTCTCTATTTCTCTCTCTCTCACATACACACAAAATAAAAGTTACTGATCTTTTTAATTGATTTGTTTTTGTTTTTGTTTTTGAGAGAGAGAGAGAGAGAGAGAGAGAGAGAGAAATGGGTAGGAGCAGGAAACATCAACTCATAGTTGCTTCTCATGCCTTGACTGGGCAAGCCCAGGGTTTCAGACACAGCAACCTCAGCATTCCAGGTCAACACTTCATCTACTGCATCACCACAGATTGGGCTATTTATTATTTTTTAAATGGACAGTGAGAAAGGCAGGGGTAGGGGGAGCAGAAAGCATCAACTCGTAGTAGTAGTTGCTTCTGGTATGTGACAAGGCTGGATTTCAAACCATCAACCTCAGAACTCCAGGTCCACACTTTATCCACTGCACCACCACAGGTCAAGCTAGAAGCCTGAAGCTCAGAGATTGCCAGTTAGATCCCCAGTGAGGGGACATATAGGAATAGATGTAAATGTTCCTGTATCTGTCTCTTTCTCTCTCTCTCTCTTCCTCTCCCCTTTCCCCCTGCCTCTCTCACTAAAATCAATTAAAAATCTGAAAATAAAATAAATACTTTTAAGGGAGCATGTATTTGAAGTTGGACCATTGTTAGCTTATTGTATAGTTTCAGAGGGGTTGGATCAAGTGTACAGGTTAAAAATTCTAATCACTAGCCTGACCAGATGGTGGCACAGTGGATAGACCATCCACCTGGGATACTGAGGACCTAGGTTCAGAACCGTGAGGTCACAGGCTTGAGTGTGGGCTCACCAGCTTGAGTGTGGGCTCACCAGCTTGAGTGTGGGTTCACTGGCTTGAGTGCGGGATCATAGATGTGACCCCATGGTCACTGGTTTGAAGCCCAATGTCAGTGGCTTGAGCAACGGGTCAATGGCTCAACTGGAGCCCCCCAGTCAAGGCACATATCAGAAGCAATCAATGAACAACTAAAGCGAAGTAACTTGGAGTTGATGCTTCTTACATCTCTCTCGCAAGTGCACATACTTAAAAAATAAGCCATAGAGCAAAAAGGAAACTGGGCTGAGCAAAAACAACAGTAATTTTAAGTCTAAAGTACAAATAATTCTTTTTTTAAAAGCACAACTACTAGCCATAGCCAGTTGGGTCAGCAGTAGAACATCAGCCCAGCATGTGGAAGTCCGGGTTTGATTCCTGGCCAGCGCACACAGGAGAAGCACCCATCTACTTCTCCACCCTTCCCCCTCTCCTTTCTCTCTCTCTCCACTCTTCCCCTCACGCAGCCATGGCTCAAATGGTTTGAGCAATTTGGCTCTGGCTGCTGAGGATGGCTCCATGGCCTTGCTTCAAGAGCTAAAATAGCTCAGTTGCCAAGCAACAGAGCAGTGGTCCCAGATGGCCAGAGCCCTGCTCTTTAAGGGGCTTGCCTGGTCAGGGAACATGCAGGGAGTCTGTCTCTCTGCCACCCTGCCACTCACTTAAAAAAAAAAGTTTGCTAACATAGTAGTACATCTTGTAAGTCCTCATCAAAGAAAAAAATATTTGCAAATATGTGATGTGATGAATGTTAACTGATTATGGTATTCATTTTGCAATATACGCATATTTCCTTATGTTGTACAACTTTACCATGTTGTATGCCAATTATATATCTCAGTAAAACTGAAGGAAAAAAATATATATAAAAGGACCTGCCTGGCCTGTAGTGGTGCAGTAGATAAAGTGTCGACCTGGAACGCTGAGGTTGCCAGTTCAAAACCCTGGGCTTGCCTGGTCAAGGTACATATGGAAGTTGATGCTTCTTGCTCCCATCCTCCTCTCTCTCTCTCTCCCTCTCTCTCTCTCACTTTCTCTCCCCTCTCTAAAATGAATAAATCTTTAAAAAAAAAAAAAAAAAATATATATATATATATACACACACACATATGGACCTCATAGACACTAAAGAATAATGGAGTGGGGCAGGGGGGAGGGGAGTAAGGGGGTACAAATATATGGTGACAGAAAATGATTTTACTTTGGGTGATGGGCACTCAGCACAATCAACAATTCAAATGCTGTAGAGATGTTCATTTGAAACCTATGTACTCGTATTGATCAATGTCACCCCATTAAATTTAATTTTCCCCAAAAAAAGAAAAAAGAATTGTAGATCCACACTAAAGAGAGTACAGAAAGTACTTCAACTTAATCTTTTAATTCCTTTTAAGTAGAAAGAAAGATTTGAAGCAAATATGAAAAAATAACATTTGTTCATTCTGGGTTTGGAACACATCTGTATTCATTTTATGTTCTGTATAGCTCAGAACTATTTGTGATAATTAAATGTAAATTAATATTTTATTGGAATTAAATATAATTAAAATAGTTAAGTATATAATTCATATGGTTCTATAGACTTATAGTGATTTGCTTGCATTACATATCTTCATTAAACAAAAATTAAAATAGTACAACCCTATATCAATTTTTAAAACCTTGCTTTTGATTCCATCTAGCAGTTTCTTTTCTTTTTTTAATGTTTATTTTATTGATTTTAGAGAGAAAAGGAAGCAAAAGAGAGACAGAGACAGGAACACTGTTCCTGTATGTGCCCTGATGAGGTTTCAAACTGGCAACCTCTGTGCTTCCGTACGATACTCGAACCAACCAATCTATCGGCCAGAACCCATCTGGCAGTTTCTTCCTAACAATGTAAGAAACCAGAAAGAACTGCAATAAAGAGAGGCAAAGCAGTAGGAAAAAATTACAGCTCACCTCCTGTAGGAAAGAAAGTCTTTCATTTAGAGCTAGAATAGTACTATCTAATTAATGCAAATTATTAATGGGCTTTTGGCCATTTTGTTATTTTTATTTTTATTTTTTTTTGCACAACTCACTTTCAACATGTTTTCAAAATAGACTATTTAAAATATAAAATACCTTCTCTGTACTCACTGAAATTATGTAAGTAGATAAAATTTTTAATAAATCTCTTCAGCCAGTGTTAAATAATTAAGAATACACATTAAATATAAAAATAACCATCAGTAAGTATTTTAACCTCTAACCTCTATGATAATGATCAGTAAATACTGTTAAATCTAATCAAAAACTTTCAGCAAAAATACTTATTCATACTTGAGGTGAATAAAGCAATGCAAGTGCTTTTTCTGAACAATGAATGCCTACCTACAAAGACCTTTCCTTAAAAATCAACCAACTTTCCCTCAATCCGTACTTTTATTTTCCTCTTCTACTATTTCAAAATTTAATCTAATCCTACAATCTCTACTCTCTTCAATGTCCTATAATGAGCATTCTGCCCAAACCAGGGAACTATAATTGCTGTCTCAAGAACTTTTCTTACTCAAGCATCCTTGACAGCAATGTCACTATCTATTCTTTCCTGAAAACCAATTAATTGTCTGTGTTGTTAACAGTACCTGAATTGTCTCCCTTCCTGACAATTATCCATCCTTGATATCCTTTTCTCTTAGTCTTCTACACCATACTCCTGTCTTCACTTTTCCTTTTCTCTAGCAGAAAAATATCATTAGGTTCCCAGTCTTCCTTCTGTTGTTCCAATTTTAACTTGATGCCATTATTTTAATCATAAATTTCCAATGAAAAATCCTAGCAGCATCAAAACCAATGTGCCCAAAACAGAAATTTTCTTTTTTTTAATGGGGGCAGGAGGGACAGACAGGAACAGACAAACAGGAAGGGAGAAAGATGAGGAGAAGCATCAAGTCTTCATTGCAACACCTTAGTTGTTCATTGATTGCTTTCTCAAATGTGCCTTGACCAGGGGACTCCAGCCAAGCCAGTGACCCCTTGCTCAAGCAAGCAACTTGGCCTTCAAACCAGCAGCCTTTGGGCTTGAGCCGGCGAGCATGGGGGCATGTCTATGATCCCACACTCAAGCTGGCACCCTACGCTCAAGCTCGTGAGCCTACACTCAAGCCGACGACCTTGGGGTTCAAACCTGAGTCCTCAGCATCCCAGGCCAACGCTCTATCCACTGCACCACCTCCTAGTCAGGCAAAAGAGAAATTTTCTTTCTCTTCAATTTTTCTTTCCTTCTACTATTAATATTACTATTAGTATCACCCATTCCAGAACAATCAACCTTGACATTTAAAAATCTTTTTTTTTTTTTTTTTCTTTTCTGAAGCTGGAAACGGGGAGAGACAGTCAGACAGACTCCTGCATGCGCCCGACGGGATCCACCGGCACGCCCACCAGGGGGCGATGCTCTGCCCCTCCGGGGCGTCGCTCTGCCGAGACCAGAGCCACTCCAGTGCCTGGGGCAGAGGCCAAGGAGCCATCCCCAGCGCCTGGGCCATCTCTGCTCCAATGGAGCCTTGGCTGCGGGAGGGGGAGAGAGAGACAGAGAGGAAGGAGGGGGCAGGGTGGAGAAGCTTATGGGCGCTTCTCCTATGTGCCCTGGCCGGGAATCGAACCCGGGTCCCCCGCACGCCAGGCCGACGCTCTACCATTGAGCCAACCAGCCAGGGCCTTAAAAATCTTCTTTTGATGATTCCCTTTTCTTTACCCCAACATCCATTTCTGTCATTTCATCCTTCAAAATGCTCCCTCCCTTCCTTTCTACTCCTTCATTTTTATACTAATGGCGTCCTAAGTCTTTCAGTTTCTAACCTCCCCTTTCAAAACCACTCTTTTTTTTTTTTTTTTTTTTTTTGTATTTTTCTGAAGCTGGAAACCGGGAGAGACAGTCAGACTCCCGCATGCGCCCAACCGGGATCCACCCGGCACGCCCACCAGGGGCGACGCTCTTGCCCACCAACCAGGGGGCGTCGCTCTGCTGCGACCAGAGCCACTCTAGCGCCTGGGGCAGAGGCCAAGGAAACATCCCCAGCGCCCGGGCCATCTTTGCTCCAATGGAGCCTTGGCTGCCGGAGGGGAAGAGAGAGACAGGGAGGAAGGAGGGAGGGGGGTGGAGAAGCAAATGGGCACTTCTCCTATGTGCCCTGGCCGGGAACCGAACCCGGCTCCCCCGCATGCCAGGCCGATGCTCTACCGCTGAGCCAACCGGCCAGGGCCACAAAACCACTCTTTATACTACCAAATCACTTGTCTGACAATAGTGTGTCATTGTTCTGGATTTTTACTCTTCAGTATCTGTTAAGATACCAGCAGCTCATAACTTCACATTCTTTGAGAAGAAAGTTAACATCCCCAAACCAGAGATCTCCCTGGGTCTGAATTGTCTAGCCATGGCCAACCAGTGATCTAGGCATCTCATCCAAGCCAGCCAGGAAGATGAGATTCAGACTGAGATTTAGTTTAGTCTAGTGACATAGGAGGTACAAAATACTATACAAGGAGCTGAAGTATGGACATATTTCACCACAGGAGGCAACACATTACACAGCAGTTGAGAGACTATTCACAGCACAGACTCCAACTAGATTTATACTGCTCTTAAAACTATGATGTTCTTGCCCAACCAGGCGACAGTGCAGTGGATAGAATACTGGACTAGGACACAGAGGACCAAGGTTTGAAACCCCAAGGCTGCTGGCTTGAGCGTGGGCTCATCCGGCTTGAGCACAGAGTTGTTGTCTTGAGCGTGGGATCAAAGACATGATCCCATGGTCGCTGGCTTGAGCAAGGGTCACTCACTCTGCTGCCCACCGCATCCCACCCCGTCCAGGCACATATGAGAAAGCAATCAATGAACAACTGAGGTGCCTCAACGAAGAATTGATACTTCTTTTCTCTCTCCCTTCCTGTCTTATCTGTTCCTATCTGTCCCTCTCTCTGTCTCTCTGTCACAAAAAAAAAACAACTATATGTCCTTATCCATAAAATGATAATAACAGAATATCTACCTCATAGATTTATGAAGGATTATGAAAGGATTAACAAAGATAATTGGTATAGAATATTTAGCACAGTATCTGACAGACAGTAAAGAGTCAAAAAAGGTTAACTGTTGACCCTGGCTCAGTTGGTTAGAGAATCATCTCAAAGTGCCAAGGTTGAGTGTTTGATCCCTGGTCAGGGCACATACAAGAATCAACCAATAAATGCATAAATAAGTAGGACAACACATGAATGTTTTTCTTTCTCTCTCTCTTCCTCCCTCTAAAATTAATAAATTTTTAAAATATTTTTAAAAGGTTAACTATTGATTGTTGCAGTAAGTAGCAGAGAAAAATCTGCAGAAAAAAAGTAAGGTCTGACCAGGCAGTAGTGCAGCGGATAGAGCGTTGGACTGGGATGTAGAGGACCCAGGTTTGAATCCCCGAGGTCACTGCTGGACAGCAGGCTCATCTGGTTTGAGCAAGGCTCACCAGCTTGGACCCAAGGTCGCTGGCTTGAGCAAGGGGTCACTCACTCTGCTGTTGCCCCCCCCCCCCATCAAGGCACATATGAGAAAGCAATCAATGAACAACTAAGGTGCCGCAACAAAGAATTGATGCTCTCATCTCCCTCCCTTCCTGTCTCTCTGTCCCTATCTGTCCCTCTCTCTGTCTCTGTCATACCACACACACAAAAAGCGGCAGACACAGAGAAAAGCAGAAATAAGATTAAGACTAACTCAATTCCCTTTCTAAATCATGCATACATTTCCATAACAAAACACCCTTCCTTTGCTTACTTTAGCTTGGAACAAGTTTTCATTGCTTACAAAGAACCCTAACTTTTATAACTGTTCACTATTGAAATGTAAAGGCGGTTGTGCCTCTTCCTTAAAACCTTTAATTGCCCCCACATCCCAGCAAAGTCACTCAGTTGGCTAGACCATAGTCCCAATATGCTAAGGTTATAGGTTCAATCCCCAGTGATTTACAAGAATCAACCAACGAATGCATAAATAAGTGGAGCAACAAATCAATGTTCTTCCCACTCTCCCTTCCTCTTTATAATCAATAAACTTTTAAAAAATGCAATAAACTTTTTTAAATAACTACCTTATTCATTTTAAGATCTTGACCATGCCCCTCAGAGAGGATAAAGGAATAAAAACAGGCAACGGTAGTATCTGAGGCAAATAATGCTGACATTCTACCATTCCCATTCACAGTCTTTACCATCCTTCTGTTGGTACCCATCTTTCCTACTGCCTAATCTTTCTCTGGCCTAAATCTACTGAGACACCCCCTGAAAGAACCTCACCTGAACTGTCAGTGTTTACTAATAAAGCATAACTTCTGTTGCTTGGTGACCCATCAAGCCTAAATCACAACATACTACTTTATCAAGTCCTAAAATTTTTGTGATTGATCTCATCCTCCATTTGTTAATCCCCATTATGATAATGTTAGAACAATAGCTATAATTCTGATACAATGCATTTCCACATACAGATGAAATATAACAGAAAATTGCTCTGGTCCCTGGCCGGTTGGCTCAGTGGTAGAGTGTCGGCCTGGCATGCAGGAGTCCCAGGTTCGATTCCCGGCCAGGGCACACAGAAGTGCCCATCTGCTTCTCCACCCCTCCCCCTCTCCTTCCTCTCTGTCTCTCTCTTCCCCTCCCGCAGCCAAGGCTCCATTGGAGCAAAGATGGCCCGGGAGCTGAGGATGGCTCCATGGCCTCTGCCTCAGGCACTAGAATGGCTCTGGTTGCAACAGAGCAACGCCCCAGATGGGCAGAGCATCGCCCCCTGATGGGTATGCCCAGTGGATCCCAGTTGGGCGCATGCGGGAGTCTGTCTGACTGCCTCCCCGTTTCCAGCTTCGGAAAAATACCAAAAAAAAAAAAAAAATTGCTCTGAATTTCAGTCCTAGAAAGGCTATTTAGCCATTTGCCCAGGCAAAAATAAAAGATTCTGGTTTTACTATACATGTAGAGAAGTTGAAGTGTTTTTTTCCTACCTTCTGTCAAATTCTCTAGTCAACACCAAAAGAACTATAACATTACAAAGGTAATACTTTTCTATGATTAATGAAGATTAAATCTATTTCTCCCTTATAAATCCAGAAGCGGAAAAATGGTTTAGGCTACAAAGAATAAACACATCTCCCTCACTCTTACAGGAGGTTTACAAAAGTGTTCAGAAAGAAAGTAGCCAGCCAAGTAAAAAACAAAGAAAAGGAAGATCTTTATGTTGCCTTGCCAAAGGGACTGAATGTCTAAAAATATTAAGTGTTCAAAGTCAAACTACACTTGTGCAGATGTAGTAAAAATATGAAGCGCTAAATTCTTAGGAGTTATTTTATTCATTAAACAGAACTTGGCAGAATTATCAGTATAACTTCTTTATGTCCTACTGCCATTATATTATATGATTAGCCAATTTAACCTTCAAACCAGTAAGTAGGACTAATAAGCCCAAATACAACTTTATATTTTAACTGCTCTAAGTATCCAGCAACATATACTTATGTTGTTCAATTTCTTTTTCATATTTTATAAAATTGTTTTAAAATTGCAAGTCATGATTTGGCCCAAGTTAAATATCTGCACAAAAGACTGACTACCCTTCAACTAAAACATGAGTATGTAGCATCCTAAGTTATTTCAATGAAATATTTTAATATTTTTGATCAATAGTCCTTACCACTCTGGCTGCTCTCTCCTGAGATTCACATTTCCTGCAAAACCATGGTCCAGTGGGTACTTGAACAATGCCATAGCAAGCTGTTGGGAAATAAAATATTTTAATGTATGTTAAAATTAAAGAACTATGAAAAATCAGCCCTGGCCAGATAGCTCAGTTGGTTAGAACATCATTCCAACATGCCAAGGTTGCAGGTTCAATCATTAGTCCAGGCACATATAAGAATCAACCAGTGAATGAATAAGTAGAATAATAAATGGATGTTTCTCTTTTTCTCCCTCCCTTTCTCTAAAACCATTTGTGTGTGTGTGTGTGTATGTGTGTGTGTGTGTGACAGTGAGAGGGACAGACAAGACAGGAAGGGAGAGAGATGAGAAGCATCAAGTCTTTGTTGCAGCATCTTAGTTGTTCAATGATTGCTACTTTTTTTTTTTTTTTTTTGGTATTTTTCTGAAGTTGGAAATGGGGAGGCAGACAGACTCCCGCATGCGCCCAACCGGGATCCACCCAACATGCCCACCAGGGGGCGATGCTCTGCCCATCTGGGGCGTCACTCTGTTGCAACCAGAGCCATTCTAGCGCCTGTGGCAGAGGCCACAGAGCCATCCTCAGCGCCCGGGCAAACTTTGCTCCAATGGAGCCTTGGCTGCGGGAAGGGAAAAGAGAGAGCGGAAGGAGAGGGGAGGGGTGGAGAAGCAGATGGGCGCTTCTCCTGTGTGCCCTGGCCGGGAATCGAACCCAGGACTCCTGCACGCCAGGCTGACGCTCTACCACTGAGCCAACTGTCCAGGGCCTCAATGATTGCTATCTTATATGTGCCTTAACAGGGGCGGGGGGAGGGGTCCCCAGCAGAGCAAGTGACCCCTTGCTCAAGCCAGTAACCTTAGGTATAAGCCAGCAACCTCTGGGCTTCAAGCCAGTGACCTTTGGGCTCAAGCCAGCAACCATGGGGTCATGTCTATATCCCATGCTCAAGCCAGCGACCCCATGCTCAAGCTGGTGAGCCCACACTCAAGCTGGATGAGCCCGTCAGGTTTCGAACCTGGGTCGTCTGGGTCCCAGTCTGACACTCTATCCACTGCACCACTACCTGGCCAGGCTAAAATCAATTTAAAAATATATATATTTAAAGAATTAGACCTGGCTGGATAGCTCTGTTGGTTAGAGCATCATATTGATATGTAAAGGTTGCAGGTTCGATCCCTGGTCAAGGCACATACAGGAACAGATCAACGTTTCTGTCTCTCTGTCTTTCTCTCCACCCCTTTCCTCTCTCTCTAAAAGTGAATAAATAAAATTGTTATAAAAAAAGAAAAAGAAGAAAGAATTATGGGCCCTGGCCTGGTTTGTCAGTGGATAAAGTGTCAACCCCACACACCAAGGTCGAGGGTTTGATCCCTGATCCGGGGAGATACAAGAAGCAATCAATGAACGCACAACTAAATGGAAGAACTAAGTGGAACAACCAATTGATGCTTCTCTCTCTCTCTAAGGCAATGGATGGAAACAATTTTTTAAAGAATTATAGAAAATCGCCTGACCTGTGGTGGCGTAGTGGATAAAGCATCGACCTGGAAATGCTGAGGTCGCCGGTTCAAAACCCTGGGCTTGCCTGGTCAAGGCACATATGGGAGTTGATGCTTCCAGCTCCTCCCCCCTGTCTCTCTCTCTGTCTCTCTGTCTCTCTGTCTCTCCCTCTCTCCTCTCTAAAATGAATCAATAAAATAAAATAAAATAAAATAATTATAGAAAATCAAATATCCTTTATTTATTTATCTTTTGAGAGAGAGAAAGGGAGGGCGGGGAAGAGAGAAAGACAACAAAAACAGATCCACTTCTGTATGTGCCCTTACCGGGGATCAAACTGGCAACCTCTGCGCTTCAGGCCAACTGAGCCCATCCAACCAGGGTAAAAATCAAATACCCATTAAAGCCCTATTAAACTAATTACTTCTCAAACTATTCATGGAAATCACCTGCTTTGTAGAGAATTAAAACATTTTATATTTACATTTATCACATATATCACCTAGTTGAAATTGTATGACATAATAAAAATGTTTAAATACCAATCTTGTTATTTCATTTAAATAAGCATAAAATTACGATTTTATTTATTTTATGATGGGGGAATATATTAGGTAAAATTTAGCACATGATTAGATTTTTTACATAGACTAACTCAGAAATTCATTAATTTATTCCTGTATCCTACAATTTAAATAGCAAACATTTTACATAAAATCTAATGAAAATATTTCCAAACCACCTTTCAAAATGAGCAACAGCCTGACGGGGCTGTGGTACAGTGGACAGTGCACTGACCTGGGACACTGAAGGCCCAGGTTCAAAACCCCAAGGTTACTGGCTTGAGCAAGGGGTCATTGTCTCAGTTGTAGCCCCCTCCATCACATATGAGAAACAATCAGTGAACTAAATAAAGTGCTACAAGAAGTGGATGCTTCTCATCTTTCTCTTCCTATCTGTCTGTCTGTCTGTCTTTCTCTCTCTCATTAATACATAAATAAATAAGATGAGCAACAGATACTGCAGGAAATAAAAATAAAATGTAAAAACGAAATGCTTCCAGAATAGGCAAATCTACAGAGACAAATTAGATTAGAGGTTGCCTGGGGAGTTGAATAGAAATGAGGAATACAAGATTTCTTGTTAGGGTGATGAAAGTGTTCTAAAATTGATTGTGGTAATGGATGCAAAAGTCTGTGATTATACTAAAAACCCGTAAATTGTACACTTGTACACTTCAAATGGATGAATTATATGGCATGTGAATCACATCTCAATAAAGCTGTTATTTTTAAAAAGCACATATTTCTAAATATATGTGAATGCTCCAACCAGTAATATGAATGTATCAAATAGCTAAAATACTTGTTTCTAAAATTTATATTAATATTTAATTAACTTAAACTTGTAATTTTCCCAAAAACCTAAAAACACAAATATCCAAATGACATTCTCAAATAACTATGCTCAAAGAAAACTTGAAAATATCTTAAATATTGGAAAGTATTTAAAGGATATAAAATCAACTTTCACATGGGATCATACACATGATGCTACGGTTGCTGGCTTGAGCAAGGAGTCACTGGCTCAACTGGAGCTCCCCAGTCAAGGTACTTATGAGAAGCAATCAATGAACAACTAAAGTGACACAACTAAAAGTTCTTGCTTCTCATCTCTTTCTCTTCCCCTCTCTCTCTCTTTCTCATGCTTAAAAAAATAAGAAGAAATATAAAATAAAATCAGCACAAATTTTTAAATCTCCATAAAATAAACTTCTAATCCCTTTTAAAAACTGTAAATGTGTCAGTAAAAATAAATATTCTATCAGCCATGAAATGCTGCATGAGTGTCCAAAAACTTGTATTTTAATTCAAAAGTGCTAGTAGAGAAGAAAAACTTAACAAAAATTTTTAACACTTAAATGAACATTTTCTATTATTGGGAGATGAAATTACTTATTAAAACTTGATAATTTATCATCCAATTCATAAGAAATACCTTCACACAAAGCACCAAAAATCACTGGAATGCAAACACTATATATCATTTTCTAATTTCTTAAAATCAGTATGTAGTTTCAACACACATTTACTCCTTTAAAAAGGAAGCTGCAGCCTGACCAGGTGGTGGCGCAGTGGATAGAGCGTCGGACTGGGATGTGGAAGGACCCAGGTTCGAGACCCCGAGGTCGCCAGCTTGAGCGCAGGCTCATCTGGCTTGAGCAAAGAGCTCACCAGCTTAGACCCAAGGTCCCTGGCTCCAGCAGGGGGTTACTCGGTCTGCTGAAGGCCCGCGGTCAAGGCACATGTGAGAAAGCAATCAATGAACAACTAAGAAGTCGCAACGCGCAACGAGAAACTGATGATTGATGCTTCTCATCTCTCTCCGTTCCTGTCTGTCTGTCCCTATCTCTGCCTCTGTAAAAAAAAAAAAAAAAAAAGGAAGCTGCATAACCTTGCTCTTCTTAAAAGGAAAATGAGAAGCCTGGCCTGTGGTGGCGCAGTGGAAAAAGCATCGACCTGGAATGCTGAGGTCGCCGGTTCGAAATCCTGGACTTGCCTGGTCAAGGCACATATGGGAGTTGATGCTTCCTGCTCCTCCCTCCCCCTTCTCTCTCTCTCTCTCTCTCTCTCTCTCTCTCTCTCATTCTCTCTCCTCTCTAAAAAAAAAAATTAATAAAAGAAAATTAAAAAAAAAAAAAAGGAAAATGAGAATAAATGCATTCTCAGGTAATTCACAATTTCTAAGTCTCCCTTCACAGCTCTGAGATTCCATTGTAAAGAACGTACTTTAAAGAAAAATAGAAACAAAAAACACATTTTACAGCCTTAAATTCATCACTCACTGGATGCCAGACTCAGAAATTGGGAATGGGGCAGGTTGGAGAATAATAGGGAGAGCCAAAGAGCCATCAAAAAATTATCTGGGTTGTTTCAGCCTCAATTCCTTACCATTTGAACAGGAAAAGGTCAAAATCGTCAATGTCTAGAAAACTACCTTATTAGTGTCCTCGACCTTTTGTATATCAAAAAAACTCACGGCCTGACCAAGCGGTGGCGCAGTGGATAGAGCGTCGGACTGGGATGAGGAGGACCCAGGTTCGAGACTCCGAGGTCGCCAGCTTGAGTGCTGGCTAATCTGGTTTGAGCAAATCTCACCAGCTTGGACCCAAGGTCGCTGGCTCCAGCAAGGGGTTACTCGGTCTGCTGAAGCCCCCCGGTAAAGGCACATATGAGAAAGCAATCAATGAACAACTAAGGTGTAGCAAAGAAAAACTGATAATTGATGCTTCTCATCTCTCCGTTCCTGTCTGTCTCTATCTATTCCTCTCTCTGACTCTCTCTCTGTCTCTGTTTAAAAAAACAACAACAAAAAAAAAACCCTCACAGAGTGAAAACACCCAGAAATAAACCCCCCAAGTCACTGGTAGCACCACCATTTCTTCTCTTCAGTCACTTCAGCTAAGTGGCCTGATGAGGCCACTGAACGGCTTCATCCAGCAGCCCAGGCCAGCTCAGCCAAGCCACTCCTGCAGCAGCACAACTGCAACGGCGACATTCCGCCGTCTTCTCCGCAGGAAGCTCCCAGTCGGAAGCAGCCATCTCCCCTCTAAAGCTGTGGATGCAGCAGTGGGCGCCTCCCTCCCTAATCTAAAGCGGCAAGGCAACTTCTTGTCCGCCTCTCGCCAGCCCAGAGCAGCGAGCGGAGTTCCGAGGCTGATTCCATGCCACAAGAAGTCCCCAGACACACTGCGGCAGACTGGAGCGGGCGTGAAGGGGGAGGAGTCTCTACTTGCCAAAAACCCACAGCCACTGTACCACGACCAAGGGGAGCACACCCAGCCCCCTGCCCCTCCTCCCCGCACCCCTTCTTCTCCAACTAAGGCCTCGGAAAGTCTCCAGAGCCACGGCACCGGGCGCAAGCAGCGGCCAAATGACACTTGAAAGAGTGAGCGCGGAATCACATGACAGTCCAGGCCACACGCACTTTCTCCCACATGCATAGCCCACACCCCCTGCTCCCTGCCGCGGACCCTCGGTGTCAATCCCGGCCGCGGAACGGGGCGGGGCGGGGGGAGGGGCGGGAGGGAACTGGCAGTTGCTGCCAAGGTGGGGGAAGCCGTGACGGTTGGGAGCAGGCCGGGTTCGCCCAGGCGGGCGGTTGGGTGTTTACCTTGATGCACCGCGACGCTGCAGCCGTGCCCGTCGCAATAAACCAGAGGGTTCTCGGCCCAGCCTCTCTCGTCTGAGCAAACGCAACAGCCTCCAATCATCTCCTTCATACTATGGGAGACCTCGTCCTCCAGTGACACGGGCCGGTCGCTAGAGACCATCTAAGAGGGAGTTGGGGGGGGACCATTAAAAAACACATGCAAGCCAGTTAGTGCTTCCCCCCCGCACAGCCAGCCAACCCGCGCCCCAGCTCCCTCCCGGCGTCCCGGGCCCCCGCCCGCCACTCGGCCGCTCGCTCACTCGGGCTTTGCCGCTCAGTCACTCACGTTCCGCACAGGAGTCAGGAGCCATGTCCTTGCTGACTCCCCCCACCTCCCCTCCACCGCCTCCTCCGCCTCCTCCTCCTCCTCCTCCTCCTCGTCTTCTTTCCTCCCCACCTCCACCCGGCGGCTAACGCTGGAGCCCGAAGAGGGCACACATAATCAAGTAGGCCTCCGCACAGGCGCACTAGGGGAGCCCCGCCGGGCCAGGGGCGGTGAAGGAGGGGAAGGAGGGCTGCGCTTCCTCCTCCAAGCGTCACTCGGCGTGCGCGCCCGCCCTGCGGCCGGCGTGAAGGAGAAGGCCCGGGAGTGGCGAGGCCTGCGTGCGCGCCGCCGCGTCCGGCCGGCAGCGCCTACCTCCCGGCGCCTTCTCCTCCGGGCGCCGCTCGCTGCCGCCGAGGTGCGCTGGAGGTTGAAGGCGACTGGGGCCGGCGGCGCGCCGAGGCTGCAACGTGCCTGCAGGAGAGCGCGGGGCCGTGCACGCGGGGGGCGGGGACGTTGGGGTTGTCTTCTGCAGCTCCGGTCGCGAGGGCTGCTTGTGCAAGCCCAGAAGAGGCCGCAGGGGTGGGGAGAAGGATGCTGAGGGCAGAAAGGTAGGGCGTCTTGTCAGAGAAGCTGGAAGGGGTTCCCAGGGGCATCTCACTGCACTGGGAGCTTACCTGCCAGCTTTTCTTCCTCCAGAACTGGCCCTTAGCTAACATGGCTTGGGCAAGTATGCCAGCTTCCTGGAAGGGTGCAGTGAGGCTTGGTTGGCTTCCTGTAGTTTTCCGTACTAACTTCACTGCGCTGCTGCAGCCTCTTCACCCATTAAATTCCCAACCTGGACTCGACCCAAAGACAGTGGAAGTGTCACCAAATCTGCCGCCCATTTGCACACCGCATTGGCCTCAGTGACAAATGGAAGTGCATCACAGACTGAAGGTCAAAATCCTTGTTATGGTTATACTTGGAGAGGGAACACCAAGGCTACACTCAGCTTATTGTCTAGGCGTACAAATGATTGTTAATCAGGAATTATCAATATAATGTGATGGTCTAGAAAATGCAGTTAGTTATATGAAGTATGAAGGAACCCATAGTCAATCACCAGGTGATAATTAACACTGTGACACTGGAGTCTAATTTTGATTGGGGATTTCTCTGTACTCTGAATTTATTAAAAATTTAAGGTCACTTTTTTTATTTTAAGGTAATTTAGGTGGCAGAAAGATGGGGGCTCATTCCTCACATACAAGTAGGAAATGTGTTAGGCCTGTCTGAATAGATTAATTAGCTGGATACTGAGCAGTTTCAAGCTGTAAAATCTTGCACTGTTGCCCTATCCTCTACGTATCCTTGTAAGTCTAATATTGATTAGGCAAAAAGTGTCTAATTATAAAAATTTAGCATGAAATAGGAACACAGATATTTTGTTTAAATGACAAGCATAGCTACAAGGCACATTCATGGCTTTGAATAATACAATGCAGGTACAAAATGGTTTTTTATCAGGAATTAGCAGTATAAAGTGAAAATCTGGAAAATGCAGTAATACAACTCTAAAGAGTGGGGGAAACTTAAGTTCCCCTGGACAGCCAGCAAAAGATAATGGCTCAAGCTTTAAAAGCATTCCAAATGAATTTGGAATTCAAAATTTCAATTGCTAGAAATCTATTTAAGAATAATAGATATAATAAAAACATATAAGCAGATATTAGCAAATGAATTCAAACATTCTTAAGCTAAGTGAGAAATCTACAGTAATGCAAATCACTAAAAGTGTAAGATAGGGAAAATATGTACACCCAAGAAATACAAAGAATGAGAATTCAATTTTAGCTCTAATAGTGCAGTTAGAAAATATGACTGCAAGATTACATACTTATAAAATGCAAAATCTTTTTGGGGACATGGCAACAAATAATAAATTTCTGAACATATAATAATTACCTTTGTAAAAACATCATTGATGTTTATAAAACTAAAAGCACCTTCAAACAAAATATTGTTTTGTGTATGTTTATTTTTTTTAAGGTTTTATTTATTCATTATAGAGAGGGGAGGGGGGGGAGGAACAGGAAGCATCAACTCCCATATGTGCCTTGACCAGGCAAGCCCAGGGTTTTGAACTGGCAACCTCAGCGTTTCCAGGTTGACGCTTTATCCACTGCGCCACCACAGGTCAGGCTGTTTTGTGTACGTTTATATCTCAACTGTGTATTTTATCTTTACCCTTTTACAAGGGATACCAATTTTATATCTAATTCCTGCTCAGGTTCAGACTCCTAATGAAGAGTAACTCTGATTTAAAATCAGTAAGAAACTTCCCTTCTCAAACACTGCAGTCAAACCTTAATGCCCTAAATTATTTTAAAATATATATTCGTTTTATTTTTAATGCATTAGACCTTAGTTCTTTTGATGGAATTAATTTATATGTAAAGAACCATGGGTACTTTACTTACCCTATTCTGTAACACTTAATAAAAGAAGTGTAGGGTAAACACTTGCTATTTCCAAAATAAAAGTATCATTTGTAAGAGACTTTGAAATTTAGGAAATAGAGAAAATACACTATTTCATGAGAACAGACCTATATATAAATAATAGCATCTGATGCAAAAATATTATCAAAGTTGTACATATAAATGTTGAAAAATAAGCCAAAATTACTTAAAACTGGTACTTAAAATATTAAATATTGTGCTGTGAAAATTTTAAGAAAAATTATAATAGGTATAAATGGGTTATTCAACTTTTAACTCATGTACCAGCTATAGAACTTTTTCTTATATATCACAAGTATATTATATAATATATTTCTATAAAATATTACGTGAAGCCTGACCTGGGTTGGTGCAATAGATGAAGTGTCGACCTGAAACGCTGAGGTCGCTGGTTCAAGACCTCAGGTTTGCCAGGTCAAGTCTCATACGGGAAACAACTACAGTACTACCTTCCTGCTCATCTCCCTTTCTCTTTCTCTCTCCTCTCCTCTCTAAAATCAATCAAAAAATATCTAAAATATTAGGTGAAAAGGAAGAAAACAAGTATTATAAAATAGTTCAGATATATGGTTGTTTATTCAATAAGCACTTATTGAATATTTACTGTAAGCCAGGGACTCTTTTGGATACAGGAAAAAGAGCAGTGAGCAAGTTATATCATATTTATCCTTTGTGTGATACACACACACACACATGACAATTGGTTAAATGTTAATTCTCATACTGCAGAATGGATTTCAAACTTCATAATCAACTTGTCACAATTGTTGAAGTTCAACTAAGTTTTGAAAAATACATGGTAATGTAAAAAAAATAGTCCATGTTATAGAATAACTTCATATAAAAGGAAATTTTCAATCTTAAAATAATGTTACCCTTTAAATATGATTTTACACTCTCACCTGACCTGTGGCAGCACAGTGGATAAAGCGTCAACCTGGAAAGACTGAGATCGCCAGTTTGAAACCCTGGGCTTGCCTGGTCAAGGCACATATGAGAAGCAACCACTGCCTTGCTGCTCCTCCCCCCTTCTCTCTCCCTCTCTCTCCTCTCTAAAATGAATAAAATATATTATAAAAAAGTATATGATTTTACACTCTCAAAATATGTTTTTAAAAAGTATATATGGTATCAGTAGAATAAACAAAAGGTTGCTGTCTCCAATAGTCTTCACATAACAGCAGTTGACTCAGTACTAGCTCATCTATTTCTCTATTTACCTGAGGTAAACCACAAAAAACTCAAATGAAGTATTTTATGATATAACCTCTAACCCTACTATAATAGGAAACTGTATTTTTTTCTCTGTAAGTATACATCTTGTTATAATTTTCTTTATTCCTAACATAGGCACCAAATGTTGGGATTTGCTTTACCATACTTATTTACATAAATAGATACTATGAAAAATACTTAAATCCAAATTTGGTTTATAGGTTAGTATCATTTATATTTATCTTTAAAGTTTTATTTGCCTTATGTTTTTGCATATATTAGTATATATATCCTGAGGCATATTGCTATAATGAAGTATAGAAACTGAGGTATATGTCTATAATGTTAAGACTAGATGCATTTTCCTTAACTTAGATTTCTGACTTCCACAATGTGTTCAAAATTTTGTAGTGGCTCTGATACAAAGATTTTTTTTTAATAAAAAGCAATTATTAAAATTCATCTACTAAACATCAGAAATATCATTTCTAAATAAAACTAGGTGAAAAACACAAAAAGGCAATTTCTTATGATTTGTACCAACTCTCAGATATATTCTCTTTTACATAATCTCTGAATAAAAACTTTATTGGATATCCAAAGTTTCTTTTATGCAAAAAGTTTACTATCAGCCATATGCTAGTATGATTAAAATATTGAGGTATTTCTACAATGACCTTTGTTATTTGTCTCACAATAAGTGAGTACTACTGTGTCTTTGTAGATACAAATCCACACATGACACCTATATTATGGAGTACTATTAGAAATTTCATTAGAAGGTATTTATTTCCATTGCTTTCAATTGATAGTTTGTTAATGGCTTTTGGAAAATTCCATTTAAAGAAGTGTGTTAATCTTACTAGGTGATATTTTTACTCACCATACCACCTAGCAAGTGTCTTATGCCCAGTAGGCCCATAATAAATATTCATTGATGTACAATATTGGTGTTTAAAAGCTTATTGCAAACTGAGCTTTATTCTTCAGAGTAAAGCAAGACTTTATTTTATATATACAACTGAACTAAAATTTCTAAGTAATGATTAACAAAATTTTCAGATCAGTAGGTTTTAAATATTTTCAATAGTTGAAATTAATATAGGTGAAGAGTTTTTACCAGGTAGTTTAGAACTGTCTATATTTAAATAGCCTCAAATGTTAACCACCTTTTCATGAAAATGTCATCATTTTCTTAAAAAACAAACTCTAACTTAGAATCAGTCATTATTAATATTATTGTTAGATACCTTTAATTGTTGAAAAGTTTAATTAGGTAATTCTGAAATTTAAATTGTGTATAATCTAAATTCTAAATCTTTTTAAGAATTAAAGCCTAATATTTACTTTAAAGAGTTTGTTTAGGTTAATCTTGTGTTTGTCTTCAGAGCTACTCCTTTGCTATAAAATTGATATATATTGGCTTTGTTGATAGTTTTAGTTAAAACATTATATAATTACCGGTAGAAAACTATTATCTAAAAGATGTTTTTAGATGGTCTAGACATTACATAAACCTCAATAACATATCAGAGTTGGACTATTGTTTTTTCCATGATACAACAATACTTAAAGATGTTACACTTTGACTTTTCAGAGTATTTTCAATATAATGTAAAAATAAGAGTGTAAAGTGCGTGTTCCCATTTTTTTACTGACACTGAAGATTTGTATTTTTGTTATGATTAAAGTAACATGTAGGTGTCTGTTTATAAGATACAATAAGTTTAGGTAAGTGAAAAGATAAAAAAGAGGAAAATGAAAAAGAGGAAAATCAGGTTTTGAAATGAAAGAGAACCTTGAAAGAAATAAAACATATCTTGGACCAAAAAAAATAATGGGAAAGAAAGAAAGAAAGCTATTAAACTGAATTGCTAAACACTATCTAGACCCAAAAAAAGTTACTTTTTACGATTTAAATGTTTTCCCCTCGAAAAAAATGCCACTGCTTACCAAATCCAAAACAAGCCCAAGAATATGTTAACTAACTGCATTGTGTCGCAGAAAGAATGAGGTTGACAAATTCATTTTTTATTCCTTCAATTAACCAACGATGCCTAGTACATCTTAGATTTTCAAAAACTATAATATGTATATTTACCTCCTGAAATTGTACAGTAACAGTTTCAAGGACCTATGTGGACCTACAGGGTAAATCTTATGAAGCTTAACATTCCTGGGGAATTGAACACACAAACCCCTGATCACTTTTTGTCAGTCTTACTTTACTATGACACTTACTAAAATGTAATTTTTATATAGTGGCTCTTTACTCCAATTTAAAAAGCCATGACCATTGGTACAAATAGAAATGGAAAATATAATGACATGAAATTAAAGAAAGGTTATTTTAAACACTGACCAGCAATACTACATATGCCCCTCTCCATCCCCACCTCCATTTGTGTCCTTTTTCCCACCCATTTGTTGTTTTTCTCACAAATATATCATGACTTATAACACTTTTTAATTTAAATGAAACCAAAAAAATTGCCTAAAACACTAAAAGGTATAAAACGATGCACCTTTTACTACCAGCCACATAGCAAATAAATGTATAAGCTATTCTAATATTCACTTAAAAATAAAAAATTGAATCCAGTAGTTAGGGAGGAGGGACGATGGGAGGTGAGTGTGTAAGAAATGAACAGATTGAGAATAATTTTCCACACCAATTTTTTTCCTGTTCAAATCTTTCCATAGCTACACTTCAAATGATTTCTTATATAAGAATTTCTCCCTATATTTACCTCGAAATAACTGAATGACTTCTATGAGGAAATGCAAGTCTAGGAGGAAGATCCGCAAAATGAAAGTGTTAAAATGCAAACCACTTCTATAGCATTTCAAATGCAAAATCACAACCACCTCTACCTTTAACTCTTAAGGCTTCTCTGCAAACGCTATTTATGAACATCATCTGTTAACTTCTTTCTTATAATTCAAAGCTCTTGTCAAATGATGTTTTCATGATGATGTGTAAATATAATATTCCATCAGAGATCAATTCTAATTGTTTCTTAAAAATCCACCTTGGGAAACAGTGTAGCATACACAGACTAGTAATGGGTATTTTAGACAGAATTTCCGCAAAGTCTTATAAATCTAAATGTAAATTACTCCCTTGCCCTAGGTAAGGTTTGGACCAAAGGATTGAAATTAGTTCTTCATGAGTTTTCATGCACGGTGACTTTGGTCTTGTCTTCAAGACCCAAGAGCAACTTGTTGGAAATCTTCATTTTTTTAAAAACGGTGACGTTTGCCAGAATTTTTTTCCACATGGCTCACAAAGAAAAAGAATTTCCTACGTGGTTGCAATTATTTGTTTCCAAAATAGGGTTTAAAAGTAAATGACACGTCTTTCCTTTTTGAATTTCACTGTTTTTTTGAAAATGCATTTCACGTTACGAAATCAAACCTGTTTTTGTTAGGAGTAGCTCGGGCCTTTTAAAATTAGACTTATTGCACACAACAAAGAGCTAAATAATAACAAGTAGAGACAGAGAAACGTGCTTTTCCTAACTCGGTTGAACCCCGAATCCACACATTTAAAGGTATTTTAAAATATAATCGAATATGCTCCAACTCTACGGATGCAGGGAGGGGAAAGCCCACATTTGTCTCTATCTAGTTAGCACTTTAAAAGCACAAGCAGGCTGTTGTCCCCGTTCTTTAATGTGTGAGTTGCGGGGTTGCCCAGCTTCCGCCAATTTAGCGGCACGTTGGAAAGCCTCCGAAGTGCTCTGGAGTTGGGAGCCTCTCGCTGGCCGAGGCGGATAAAACTCCCGCGCCGACTGACCGGGCCAGAGCGTGGGACTTTGGGAAGGGTGGGATGGGGGTCGAATTGGGCCGCAGGACCCCTCCCTCGGGAAGGGCTCCCCGGGCGAACAGCGGCGCGAGGGCCGGACAATAGGGGCGGCCGGTCAAGGGGAGCCCGGCTCCCGCATCCTCCGCGGCCCGCGACCCCCGCCCACGGCGGCCCACCCCGCCTGCCCGCCGTTCCGCGCTCGCCCTGCCCGCCGCGTCCTGCGCCCACCGGCGCCGCGGCCCGGCCCGCCGCCTCCTTCCTCTCCTGGGCCGGCCCTCCTTCCTCGGACTCCAGCACCGAGGAGCCGCCTTCCGCTACTCCGGCTTCCGCTGCAGCCGCCTTCCCGCTATTTCGTTCGTATATTTTTAAAACTTCCCCTTTGTTTTCGGTAGTGGTTGAGATGTTTTACTTCTGTCTTAATTTTCCTATTTCCCGCCGGAAAATACTCTTCAGGAAACCCCAAATCTATAAATACAGCAAATCTAATAAAACCTGTAACTTTAAATACGTCTCATATTTTTTAAAAAAAACGTTAACGCCCTGATGTTCTCTAAACTGCCAAAAGAACTCTCCCCTCTCTTTTTATTTAATACTGTTATTCTGAACTCTCCATCAAAAGCATTTTGACGAGAGGGCAAAGACTGTGTCCGGCACCACGCAGCAAACCAGAGGTTTCATCTTACGCCTCCTGGGACGGGGCAAAGTGGAAGGTGGACGAGGGAGCTTCTAGGGAAGAAAAGCAACACAATTCGCTGGGGACGCAGCTGGGCCAGGCCAGGGCCGGGGCGTCGAGGGCTCTCGGGCTCCGAGCTGGGAAGCAGGTCTGGGAAGAGAGGAGGATTTAAAAAGCGGGGCCGGGAGGGCGCTGGGCCCGCGCATGACTTTATAAGCAAGGATGGGGCAGCAAAGATTACTTTGCCTTCTCTACCGTCATGGAAAAAATTAAGTTGGAGGAAGAAGGAGAGAACAGCTATCCTCCTTTCCTCCCGCCGTTTCCGCGGAAGGAGCCGGGCCGCGGCGAGCTGCAAGAGGGCGCGGGACCAGGCGGACCAATAGCAGTCAACAGGTCCAGGCCGCCTCCGGCCGAGGGGCCGGATGGCCAGCCCCCCTCCTCTGTCCCCTCCCCCCGCAGCTCGGCGGGGGAAGCAGGCTCTGCACTCTCCGCCCCAACGGGCCCTCGGCGGCCGCCTAGGCCCAGGCTCTCGGGGTGGGGGTGGGGCGGGGGTTCCCTGCCGGAGAATTCTCCCCCGGGGCTGGCGGCGGGGGGAGGGGATGGAAATTGGGACTGAAAGATTAGGAAAGGACTCGGGCTCGGCACGAGCGCGGCCTGCGCGAGGGATCCTGGGTAAAAAGTGGCCGCGCGGCACCCAGAGAACGCGGAGAGGAGCGGGGTCAGAGGTCAGGGCCCTGGTGCCCAGTGTGCCGAGCCCCCAACCCCCACCCCACATGAAGGCTGCGAGCAGGAGGAACCTTTATGTTTTCGACCGGACTAGCATGCTCCCCTTTCCTGACCGAGCTGCCTTTCCTGGGCTGGTGGAGAGAGTAGCTTCGTCTCGGATCGCCTAACCCCACCCCCTGCCACCACCAACACACAACCCAACTCTAGCCTTCCTCTCAGCTCACTTCCAACCCCCCCTTACCGACTTGCAATAATGCAGTAAATTTGCTTTAACAAGTGGGGGTGGTTGCATTTACTCCTCCCTCTACTCTCTCCTCCCCCTCCTCTCGCTGCGGCTCTTGACACTACTACAAACCAGGACTATAAACATAAACATGTGTCACACTGTAACTGGGCAGGTAATACACGGATTTGGGGGAGGGGTGGGGAGAGGTTTTGGTAGTCGCTTGGGGGACAGTAAAAAATGTTTCACGTGCTGGCCGGCTTTGGGGTTCCTCCCCACTCTCTCTCTCTCTCTCACACACACACACACACACACACACACACACACACACACCCGGATCCATTTACCATTTATATAACGCCGGCGGCACTTAGTCACTCATTCAGCCACACAGACCCACAAAGGCAGACTTGCCGATTACCACCGTACCCCAAAAGCAAATATATTTAAATTCGAATTCCTCTCTTTGTTCAATCACCGCTGCCATTTCCTCTATCACCAAAAAGTAACATCAAGATTTAAATCCCTTTTCTCTTTAAAAATTCTTTTCCAGATAGCAATAGAGAACTTTTTTTTTCGACCTGACTAGTAGACCGATCTCTTCCCATAGATAGTACCTACGCATTTTGTGCGCAGAAATTCTTTCAGACTGTAAGAGAGGTGATTTTAATGCCTGAATTCGAAATCTGGAATGTAAGGTTATTTCTTGGGCTTTGCCTTCATGCGTCTAGCAACTTCTGCTGTAAGTTGCTGCCACCGGCGCTGAAGAGAGTCGCCACAGCAAACCTTTATTATTATTATTTAGTCTGCCGCTCAACTTTTTTCTCATTCTCAGTTCAACAAGCTTAGCAACAACTACTTAACGTAGAGCAAAGCGAATCCCTCGCAAGCTTTTTGGCTTGAAACGGAGGGAGAGACAGAAAATGTTCAGATGGAGAAGTGGTTCCCTTTGTTCTTCCATTGTTTCTCTACGAACTGGTGAATACAAGGACAAACACTTACCTTCTCTTCTTTTTGCTCCAAAAACCAGACGTTCCCATCAGCCTTAAAATACACAATCCACCTTGAAAGTAACTACGGATGTCGAGAGAGTTTGTATTCCATGCTTTTTTGCTCTCTGCCCCCTTTTAGCGTAGGATTAAGTTGCCGAGCACGTTGCAGCAAGCTGTAGCCCCCCCGCCTTAGTGAATCGGTCACGTTTAGGACCCTCTAAATCCATCCTAATTCTGCCTGTAGAATTGAGGGTATTGGAGCTCCAAACTTTCAAAAGGAAAGGAGCCTGCAACTAACCAACAAATTTACGAACCCTTGATATTTTTTACCACTGTATTTTTGTACCACAATCACCAAATAGAATTTACCAATAAATAATTAGATTTTTCTTTGAGGAAAGTTTTTTTTTTAAGTGTATTCTTAACAACGTGCTACTTAGATGTGTGTTGAGGGGGGGGGAGCAGGTTTGTATAGGCATTTAACAGAACTAGTGCATTTTCCATAATGTTTTTATGCCATGTGTTTTCTAAAAACACTAGAAGAACTGAGAAAGGAAGAATATAGACGTTTGATTTATACTGTCAAGGAATGACTTAGAGAGAGGCATTTATGACTGTAAAATTTGGCCTAAAAAGCAAAAACTAAGTTTTTCAATGTTAAAAGACTTAATTTTCACCCTAAGATTTTGAAATAAAAAAAGCATCTTTTCTGGTTAGCATGTGATGTTTGTCAGTGTGTAGTGCCCAGCCTGGTGGGCATTACTGCTCAAATCTTGTTCAAATCTGATTATGATGTGATTTGTTGAAGTCATGAATGTGAAATGATCCTTGTGTATCCATAAATGCGAACTTGGGATATTTTGATCTCCCGCTTTTTTGTGTGCACCCAGTAGCTGCAGAGGTGGAAGACAGTGATTGGCTCCAGTGCTCTCCTAGAAGGATTTGGGCTGAAGCCAGGGAAACAGAACCAGAGGATTCCCTTTACAAAGGCCATTAGGCCCCACATGTCCTATGTCTCCCTGCTCCCCTCATGGGTGCTCAGAGCCTTTCAGTGGCTTCAGCAGCTCACAAGTAGGCCTCAACACTTAGTGTTATCACTTCAGTCTCTACACATTTGGCCCTTTTGGAAAATAAACAAAAATTGGGACAACACAAATAAATTGTGTCTCTTAATATTTGTGTATTATTTAATATGTATATCAGTGTTGAACTCTACTTTCTCAGATTTTTTTTTTCTGCATTCAGGATCAATTGTGAGAGACCCTGGTCTCTCATTGGAAAATGCTGCAACAAAACAAGATAATTGGGGAGAAAGGCATTACAGTGGGAAAAGTGGCTTTTCTTTTATAGCATTTAATTGGAATTAAAAGATTCTTGAGCTGTAAACATTATTTATTCAGCACACATAAGCAGGCATTGTTTTATCACCATCATAATTATGGTGTCCTTTAAACTGGCTGATAGCAGGAAAGATAAGAGAATGTGCCTGTAGATTCAGATCAAGTCTCCCTCCTTTCTTTCCCTTCCTCCCTCTCTCCCCTCTCTCCACTACACCCTCCCCTATTCCTTCCTTGGATACTAGGGTTCCCCATTGCCTTTGTGATGAGGAAAGCAGGAAGATTTTGGCCTAACCACTTCTTACATCATGAAAGTGATTTGTACTACACTCTGACTTGATGCAATCTATACCCTGCTTGTCTCCCATGTTTATAACTGCTTTTTAGTTTGCAATGTCTGTTATCTGAAGAGTTGCCTTTACTCACCTGTATAAAATCTTGTCCACTAGGTTTTGTGGCTTTACCTTTGTCTAATTCAGAAAGCATACTCTTAGGGCTTTTTAAGAACAAAGCCTCACAAAACCCCCTTTACCTCTAAGGATTTGCAAATTTATAAAGGGTGTATAGAATTCAAGATAGGTCAAGGGGCAAAAAGGGGGTAAAAGGTCACTGCATTTTGATTATGGGTCAGTAGACAACATGGCATATACTCTGTCCCAAACTTCTGTTAAAAACAGGATTTTTAAACGCCTAAGAACAGAAAGATGGGCCCTTTTGGAGACTTGCCCTGATTTGTTTGGATGAGACAAAAAAAAAAAAATTAAGAAAAATATACTAACTTATAATTTAAGTTGTTCTTTAATTTAGCCATTTCCTCCTCCATTCTCATATTCCCCTGCCAAACAGCAGAGAACATATAAGATTAGATAAATTTAGGTAAGAACTGTTGACTATCACACAAGCTTTTATTGTCTTTAATTAATTCAGCCATATGAGGCTTTAAATTATTATTATTTTAGTCTTTGTTATATTGTAAGTATTACAGTTACTTTTTACTAACAGTACAAGGGACTTCTACTTCTTTTATTCTTCTAACTAGTATACTTACATTGTTGAGGCCTTTGTGATGTTTCTTGGTCTTTTCTGTCTGAATTTACTTTGAACAAAATGTGCCCAGCAATCACTAAAACAAATGTATATGGTGAAGAGTTAGGCAGTGGGGATGGTGATGGGGGTGGGTTGCAGTGATCCTTATTTAAATTACGGATGTATGGATGAAAGCTTAGAAGGAAAAGGATTATTTTAATGCTCTTCAGTACTTTAATTATATGACAGTTGTAGTGTAGAAATGCAAAAGTACTCTTAGGTTTTCCTTCAGGTTTTCAAAAGAACTTTCCCCATTAGTAAACTACTTCTGCAAATTGCTATTGCATTTCCCAGCTAACCATTTAACAGACTGTAAATGCCATGTGCATTACTTGCCCCAAAAGAAAGAGGTCAGACTGAATTGCAAGGTATTTAAACATAAAATACGGTGAAAATAAATCAAAATAGATCATCTGAAGGTAAATTTGGCACATTCAGACAGGATAAGTAAAGATAAATATGTTCATATCTTCATAGCCCATCACTTTAAAAACTAAAAGTGCTGATATTTTACAATAAATGCCAAAAGTAAGTGAACATTAAGCATGAATTTCTATCTATATTTGCCACAAAGTATTCTTCTTTAGCAAGCAACTTTGTTTTAAAAGCTAAAATTTTTTTTAAAAGCTAAAATACTTTTTATTATAGGGTGTAGATTATGCATTCCTCAATGAGTAAATAATCATATTTAACTAACAAACTCAAAGCCTTTCATATATATGCCTAAATTCTCAATAAATAATTCCTGGCCCCTCAGAGATGGATATACACATAAATGTTAATTTGGGCATATCCACCAACATGTGTATATGTATTTGAGAAACACAGAAGTTGATATAGCTTTTCTTTAAAAAAGAATTTGAATATAGTCCATCATCTGAATTGGGTTCATCTTTGATTGTAAAGGCTGCTGACATGGTCAACAAATTTATCAAAGAAATCCCCTGGCTTTTGAAGAATAGTACTTTTTACATCTGGATCTGCACATCCAAGCAAAGTAAGTAAATTATTGCATAACTTTAAGCATAATTGATAACAGACACCTTTAATTTTTCATCCCCATTCTTTTGGCCAGCTTTCACATTAATAATCTAAGCCATAAATGTTGGTAGCTATTGATCGAACTCCCCTGTGTGCATGCAAATCCATCTTAAAGTCCCCTGCCTTTCATGTGTGAGCACTCAGGGGCCTCTCCTAGACCTTTTTATCGGGATCGACGCCCAATGTGCCTGAAGAAGACCCCGGATATGCAACGTGTGCTGATGGCCACAAGAAAGCTGTCTGTCACATTCTCTCTGTGTGTATGCATGTGCTCACACCTTCACACACACACACAAATACACACAAAATGATGGGGGAAGTTAAAAGAACAAAAGGATGTATTAGACAAGAAGAAAGATGTGTAATAGTATTAAAAATGAATAAATGGGGGAAAAAAGAAAAAAAATTTAAAAAAGGTATAAATGTAAAGGTGTCTGGGTGCACATACAAAGATATGTCCATAAATTGTATATATAGACAAATTTCCAAATCCCCTAGCCTTTGTATTTCTCTATTTGATCCAACAGATTGTACCCTTAGGTTAAAAAAATACTTAAATCTGCTAATTTTAAAAAACACCTATATTGCCAGTATTTTAAAGGCTGAAAGAGAAGATGGGAGAGGAAAAGAAGGTAATTTTGAAATGCTTACTAACTCATGTTGCCATATGCAGGAGGAACAGGAGAGAGAGAGCAAATCTAAATAGGAATCAAGAACATCTAGAACTACCTGGCCAAAAAAAAAAAAAGGGAGGGGACGCTCTAGCCAACCTTTTGTAATGCCTTCTCAAAGGCTTTTTCTGAGTTTACTATTTGTTGGCTGTTTGACTCTTTGGTCGAAATCTTAAAGCAAGGAGGAGGGAAATTGGACGGGGGTGGGGTGGGAGGAAGAAGGCTGGCAGTATATAAGTGCATCAGAAGGAATTTTAAAACATTATTGTTGCAGGCAATAGAAAGACTCTGGTCATTCTACTTTAAAAAACAAACACCCGCATCTGCTTTTCCTGGAAACTTTGCTTTCTGCTTAAACCTTTTGCATTTTGCCTCCTGTGAAAGTGAAAGAGAAAAATGCGGAGGATGGATCCAGATGCAAAAGAAAGCCAACTCGATGGATGGTATTAGCTGTGACGAGGCATTGTTCATTGCTGCCTCTCGGTTACGTTTAAAGCTGAAATATCACGAGATCCATTCAATGATCCTTCTCTCATTCAAGGGACAAAAATGTAATTTGCTGTAGCTCTGATTTCTTGGATGGAAATGCTAGCCTTAGATTTCAAAGGCAAGAACTAGACATCGCGGTTTGTACACACATTGATTAAGTTGAAGAGTGGCGATTACATCTGTGCTGAGTGCAACAGTAGTCCAGGGCTGACTTTTCAAATCCCAACCTCTGAGTTACAGACTCTCTTAAATAGACTTGCTTAATTTCCGGATGCACTTCTTGAAATTCCCTATTCTCCTCAAAATTCCTTGGAAATTACAAGGAAGATGAGGGTGGGGGTGGGGAACTATGGCCAAGATTTCATGCAAACTACCTTTTTGCATGAGATTCTTCTGTTTTTTATCTTTTTTTTTCTTTTTCTTTTTTGGAGCCATAAGTGCTTGTGCTGGCCAAACCACAGCAGTGGAAGCTGGAACTTTTGAATGTGAAGGAAGTAATTATTATATGATTTTTTTCTTCCAGGCTCAGAAATATCCGTTTATTCTTTTAGCCTCACGGATGTGTCTATTTTCGGAGGAACAAGGAAACATAAATGCTTAGGCAGCATTTATGCTGTAGTTGCAAACACCTAACAGTTAAGAAGATTTTGCCGAATTTTGCAAAGCAGCCAACAAAACACCTTGGGATGGTGGTAAAACAACTGGGAAGACCCTTGCTCTCATTTGGCAATATTTTGGATATCCTTGAAAATTATACCAAAATATGCCTTAATTTGAATAAGAAGAGGTTAAACAATATTGATATTCATCCAAAGTGATTTCTTTAAAAAGCAGATGCTTAGCTTTCATGGTAAAAAAAAAAAAAAAGGGGGGAGTTGTGGAAGATTTATTTAAACTACAAAGTAAAAGCATCATAGAGCATTGAAATAGTCTGCACCGTACATCAGCACTTTCTTTTCATCGTTATTACATTAAACCTCTGCAAGTACCTTGGGCGCTTTATGTTTTCTTTTCTTTGCTGCAAAGCAGACTGCTCCCTGGATTCTGACCTGCGGTGAATAGTACCCAGGCAAAGGCTGTGCTGGAGCTCTAGGACGATCCCTCCTCCAATCCAGCCCGGTTAACTGTGAAAAGTGTACATATTTCGAGCTTATCTATGCTTTGTTATGGGTCTGACGTGAAACTACCTCCTCCCTACAGCACCCCCCAGCAGAGAACCTAAATCCAGTTGAATTGTTACAGTGTTTCGGAGCTGGAGCCTTGAACTGCTTCCTTGGTCAAGTAACTTTGTTTCTGGTTGTAAAAAGGCATTGCAGGGGGGAAAAAAGGAAAATCGAGAGAAATTCAAAACGTAAGTCCATACTGGGGCGGTTCACTGCGCGGGTTTAACTTTGGAGCTCGCAGTCGGTCTCCTTCCCCATTCCCATAAGGGAAATACCAGGCTATTCTGCACATTTTCACTTACGCTCCATTTTCCAAAGGAAAGGGTGTGTGTGTGTCTATTTAGGCTTGATAATGTTTTTAAAATGTTTTTCTTTGAAATGATAATAGCTGTAGTGGTAAAATGCAAATAAAGCAAAAAATAGGCAATATTCCTTTAAATGCGAATATACAGGGGTTGTGTGTGTGTGTGTGTGTGTGTGTGTGTGTGTGTGTGTGTTTTAAGCGTACACACACTGGTTCAGATGAAGTCTGTGAGTCAGGCTGTTTCTGAGCTCCGATAGTTTAATGGAAAGATTTATATACCGACTGTATTATTTACTTTGGGAGGGGAGGTGGCAGTATAAGGGTATGCTAATTAGTGGGAGATTTTGGGGGGAAGGGGTGGAATATCAATTTTTATTGCATCACCTGTCAGGAGTATCCAATCAGCGCTGGCTTTAGGGGAATTAATTGATGAAGGTGTCTCCGGACGAGCTCACTTCACTCTGTCATTTTATTTGTAGCTAAAGCAGCGGCGGGAATAGCAGCTGCATTTCTTTTCTCTTTCTCCCTTCACATTCCATTATCATAGTGCTCCTATGGAGAAGGAAGAAATAGAGAGGCCCAGGTACTGATCTACATCGGGGACTTACACTAACACACTGGCAGATCAGAAACCGGATGGTTTTTTCCCTCTTCTTTAAAAAAACGAAAACCAAAAAAAAAAGCAAGAATCAAGTCAGTGTAATTTCATGTTGGTTTTTTTTTCCAATAATTTCGCCTACAGTTTGGCATTCCCTTCGCCGGGAATAACAGTCTTTGTTATTTTATTAGCAGGATGCCTTGAGACACATGCAGCATCTGGTGGAGGATTAACATACATACATGTGTATGTATGCGTCACGTATATATTTGCTGCAAATGGTGGGGATAATTTAGTGCCCGAGATGGGAGACCTGAAGTCAGGTTTTGAAGAGGTGGATGGCGTGAGGCTCGGCTACCTCATCATTAAAGGAAAGCAAATGTTTGCCCTCTCCCAAGTCTTCACGGATCTGCTGAAAAACATCCCGAGGACGACCGTGCACAAGCGCATGGATCATCTGAAAGTGAAAAAGCACCACTGCGACCTGGAGGAGTTGCGGAAACTCAAGGCCATCAATAGCATCGCCTTCCACGCCGCCAAATGCACGCTCATCTCCCGGGAAGACGTGGAAGCGCTCTACACCTCCTGCAAAACCGAGCGGGTCCTCAAGACCAAGCGCAGGAGGGTCGGCCGGGCCTTGGCCACAAAGGCGCCACCGCCAGAGCGCGCCGCTGCAGCCGCCAGCCCCCGCCCGGCTTTCTGGAAGGACAGGCACCAACTTTGGCGGGGCCTGAGCGGAGCTGCGCGGCCCCTGCCAATCAGCGCGCAGTCCCCGCGCCCCGGCGCCGCCGCCGCTCGCCCCGCCGCCCATCTACCTCAGATTTTTAGCAAATACCCAGGCTCGCACTACCCAGAAATCGTGCGCTCGCCTTGCAAACCCCCTCTAAACTATGAAACTGCCCCGCTCCAGGGAAACTATATCGCTTTCCACTCCGACCCGGCTTATTTTCGGAGCCTGCTGTGCAGCAAGCACCCGGCCGCAGCCGCCGCCGCTGCTGCCGCCGCCGCCGCCGCTGCCGCCGCCGCCGCCGCCGCCGCCGCCGCCGCTGCCGCCTATTACCAGGCGTCGGCCACCGGGCCCCAGCCCAAGGCGGCGGCAGGCACGGGCGGCCCGGTGAGCCTGACCTACCGCTGCAAGCGCAAGCGCGGCGGCACCAAGGACTGCCTGGTCTCGCCTCACGCCAGTGCTCGTCGTCTGCTGCTGCTACCCAGGTCCTACAAAGCCAAGGCAGCAGCCACCGGGGCCACTTGCCTGGAGAGGTTTCATCTGGTTAACAGCTTCTGCCCGCCTCCCCACCACCACCACCATCACCATCACCACCACCACCATCACCACCACCACCACCACCACCACCGGGCCCAGCAACCGCTGCAGAGTCACCACCCCCCTCATCATCACCGGCCGCAACCCCATCTGGGCAGCTTTCCCGAGAGTTGCAGTAGCGACTCGGAGTCCAGCTCCTATTCGGACCACGCAGCCAACGACTCCGATTTTGGCTCCAGTTTGTCCAGCTCCAGCAACTCTGTGTCCTCGGAGGAAGAGGAGGAGGAAGGAGAGGAGGAGGAAGAGGAGGAGGAAGAGCAGGAGGAGGAGGAGGAGGAGGAGGAGGAGGAGGAGGGGGGCAGTGGGGCTTCGGATTCCAGTGAAGTCAGCTCGGAGGAGGAGGATTCGTCCTCAGCGTCGGACTCCAGCTCCGGCTCCAGCCAAGTGTCAGTGCAGAGCATCCGTTTCAGGCGCACCAGCTTCTGCAAGCCGCCCAGCGTACAGGCTCAGGCCAACTTCTTGTACCATCTGGCCTCTGCCGCGGCAGCAACCAACCCCGCTGCTTTCGAGGATGCCGGCCGACTTCCCGACCTCAAGAGTAGTGTCAAAGCCGAATCGGACGAGTGGACTTTGCAGAGCTGGGCCCCCAAATCGTCTCCGGTGTACTGCTCGGCCAGCCGGGGGAGTTGTTTCACGGAGATAAGGAACGATAGGGTATCTGCGATTACATTCCCACACTCTGAAATTTCCAGTACTGTAAAGAGAACTGACCTGACAATTAACTGCCTGGCAGAGGGGGCCTCTTCACCTAGCCCAAAGACAAACAATGTATTTCCACAACAAAGAATACTGGGAGATGCTAGGAAATGCCTGCGAGCAACTCCTACTACACACTGTGCAGATAACAATACAATAGCTGCTAGGTTCTTCAGTACTGATTCTTCACAAGCAGCAGCAAATTCAGAAAAAGATTCCAAAATATCCCGTTGTACTGAATTTGCTACGGATTTGCCCTCTTTGCAAACTGATGCTGGGGTGGATACAGCAGCATCAGCAGCAGCAACAAAAGTGGAGAATCCCTACACTGATACAGGCGACAAGAAACTGCCACTTCTGCACAAAATTAAAATCAAAGTCGAGGACAGCAGTGCTAATGAAGAATATGAACCTGACCTTATTACAAATAAGCTAAAGTGCGAGTGCAATGATACAAAGGGTGAGTTTTACAGTGTGACTGGAAGTAAAGAGGACGTCTTGCTAACCACAGCCAAGGAAGGGTTTGCATGCCCTGAAAAAGAAATTCCTTCCTTAAATCCACTGGCTCCAAGTCAGGGGCTTTCATGCACTTTAGGTTCTCCAAAACCTGAGGATGGGGAATATAAATTTGGTGCCAGGGTGAGAAAAAATTACCGGACACTAGTCCTGGGAAAGCGACCTGTACTTCAGACACCTCCAGTCAAACCAAATTTGAAATCAGCTAGAAGCCCACGTCCTACAGGTAAAACTGAGACACATGAAGGAACACTGGATGATTTTACAGTTATAAACAGACGCAAAAAGATAGCCAGCAATGTAGCATCAGCAGTGAAAAGGCCATTTAATTTCATGGCAAATTTTCCTTGTCCACCATCACTCATTATTGGGAAGGATGGGGATTTGTGGCCTGCATATTCCTTAAACACCTCTAAGGATTCCCAACCTCCTCACAAGGCCCATCCTATCTGGAAATGGCAGCTGGGCGGTTCTGCAATACCTCTTCCACCTAGTCACAAATTCAGGAAATTTAATTCATGAAAGTGTTTTGGAAGATGTTTTCTTGAACCATATTACCTTCCTTTTGTTGTAAACTGCACAGGATGGTTTGTACAAGTCCGTTAATGTGTTACACCCCTTTTGGAGTCCTGGTTTATTGCATTTTGAAGACAGAAATCGGATTACTTTTTTTTCCATTGCGGGGTTGTTAGTTTTTTTTAGTAGGGTGGGGGTGGGGTGGGAGAATGGTTGGTTTACATTCCACAGACTACTTCAGGCTAAAGACTCAAGTAAAACTCAGTTATTACAGTAGAGCTGGAACACTTTACTGTTTCAGTGCTAATAATGCACCGGGTACCTCAATTCAACTGCTACAAATAAATGTCAAAAGGTTGAATAATAAATATTACAATGAGCCATTAAGTTTATGCACTAGATTTCAGACCTGAAAGTGTAACTTCATTCAGCGAAAGTTTGTTAGGTTACATGGTTACACAGTGAGGTATCAGGAAGTTTCTATGAGCTCTTCTGGAGCTTATTGGTGGGGTATCTTTTTCTTTTCTCCCCTCATTCCCTCTCCAAAAGTAGTTGCACTTAATTTTTCCTTTTTTTTTTTTTTTTTTTTGAGTGGAAAGATTGGGGAGTGCTGATTGAGTGCTGGTAAAAGATGCCTCACATATACTAAGTAAAATAAATATGAGATTGTATTTTTTTTTGTAAAGGGTGTGATTTTACTTTTACAACCACTCCTTGCAATTGGAAAAGTCCTTTTTGTGTTCTCACCCAAAGGTTTTAAATAAGGTGACTATCACTATTGTCCTGCTTAACTGGTAGTCAACATGACTCCTCATACTTGCAAAATAATTAAAATATTTCTCTTAAAAGCAGGATATTTTATGGTCTGACTCCTCATAGTGACAAAGCATTAAATATACCCAAGAAAAGTAAAATGGATTAGAGTTGTAAAAATGCCCCAAATGAAAATATAACAGTTATTTCAGGGCTTTTTGGTACCAGAACTCAGGCACTTGGATTTTATTACGTTACTTTTTCTGCATCTCTCTAAAATTCTGTTTTCAGACCATTCTGTGTATAGAGCAGGAGCGTTTCTACTGCAAGTGACAATCAGAGGTGACTATCTATATTTGCACTTAAAATCAAAATAGTTCAACATGCAAATGGCTAGAGTCTAACACTTGGTAAGGGCCATGCTGGTGTACTATGTTGTGATGATGGATGCAGTAAATCAAAATTATGGAAATTTAAAAAAAATTATGGAAATTTGCACTATTGAAAAGCATGCTTTAGCTTTATTTTCAATTAAAAACACTGTTTAAAATTTCTGGTTCCATACAATTCTACTTATTCCAATTGAAGAATGGTTAACAGAAATGAATGGTTTTGTTGATATTTTCACTTGTAATGTTTTTGCCTGAAAGAAATGCATTTATTGGGTGCAGTGTTTTGTTATATAATACCATGTGATGAGGCCAGTCAGGTTCTGTGCAAAACACTGGTAGATTTCTTTCTAAATGACTACAAAACTTTACAAACTTGTTACAAATCAAGTGCAAAAAGTTTCAGATTTGAGAAAGTAAAGCAGAGATCAATTGCTATTTTAATGATAGTTAAATCTAATAATTTTTTAGTCCACCTCCCTTAGCCTGACACATTATGTATCTCAGATCTTTGCAATCTGAAACCTAAGAAGCTGCATCTATAGATCATAAATCACAAAACAAAACAAAACATGAATGAAATATTTACCATGTGAATTTAAGTCACTATTTCTCATAGAAATTCAGTCTTTTTTCCCCTTAACCTTTTAATTCCTGCTCCCTTTGAAAATTTTCTTTTCTCTATAAATGTTTCAGATAGATCTGGATGCTTTCAGTCCTAATTGCTGTATATGCTCTGTGGTTTGACTCTTATTGTAAAAGACAGAGGCTGAGCATACCTGCATCCAAATACATTTGGATGGAGTAAACAGATGCTTTGAACTGCCTCTTTTCCTTTCCTTCTTGAATGTTGCCAGATGTAAATGCACTGGATCCTTTTTTATTGGCATGATAGATATGGTCAAAGCAGAAATTGGGGGAAGTTATCCTTAAATTCATGTTTGTGTGTAATTCCAAAGACCAGTGCAAGTTACAGTTAAAGCCCCAACCGGCTTCTCAGAAAGCTGAACAATACAGAATTTGGGTGCAGTGAGTTGTCCTGCAAAATCAACCTGTAAAAAGTGAGACATGAACACACTGGAAGTCTGTCATTTCTAGTCTTTAATTATTGCTAAGTCAAGAAAGTTCAAAGTGTGATGACTACTATATTTAGACTAGTACTTCTCTTGTTGGTTATAGAATCACTGTTACTAAATTAGAAATTGAGAATATATTTGAAGCCTGCAGATCTCGGGTGTGGGTGGACCACAAAATGCAATAAGCATACTTTAAAATAAATATACTATATGGAATTTGACATAAAATATTAGCCTCCAGCTTTGACACTTGGTCTCCAGCCCTCAGAGAATCAATAGTTTCAGCTTATAGAAGCTGGAGAATGAGCAGCATGGAGGCCGAGGCATTCCAGAGTGATACCATCAAAAGGAAAGAAATTAAATAGTCAACACAAATTTCACCCCACAGTAATCCTACAAGCCAGCCAACCACAGCAAAATTTGAGTTGGGGCTTCTGTTGGGAAAGTGGACCAAATGGTATTCAGTAACTTGCAAATACAAAGTATTCTTTCAATTTCTGGTAGCCCCTTAGCTGTTTGTGCATTCTGTTAAGGGAATTATTCTCAGGACAGTTTATTGCATTTTGGTTGACTTATGATTAATGACAATATCTAGATTTCCTAATATGCTATAAATATCCCATTTGTTAAGAAAAAGTTAAGCCTTATAGAGAGAAAAACAAGTTACCTCCATTGACAGATTGCATGTCCACATTTAAATGTTTTCAGGTGACAGAATATATTTTTTAAAAGACACTTGTATGGTCCCAGGGTCACTGATTCCTGAATCTAAAGCTCAACACTCACAGACATGTGAAAAATGCAGGAAAGGGCTCTTTCTCTTACTTTTTGAGGAAACAAGCTTATTTTGGGTCTCCTAGAAAATTAGTTTCCTGATTAGAATGTGAAATTA
This sequence comes from Saccopteryx leptura, assembly GCF_036850995.1. Taxonomy (NCBI): domain Eukaryota; kingdom Metazoa; phylum Chordata; class Mammalia; order Chiroptera; family Emballonuridae; genus Saccopteryx; species Saccopteryx leptura. The sequence continues at coordinate 126,831,509 of NC_089507.1, forward strand.
AGATTTAATTATTTTTTAAAGAGATGTGCATACTCTGTCTTCCACAGCCAGGTTATCTGCCCTTTTCAAAAAAGCAACTTACCCTTATTCCACGATTTACTTTTTAAAGTGGGTTTTCTTTCCTACTGGCTTACTTGATTACAGTAGAGCAATCTCAATAATGGTTGTTTATTTTAAAATCAACATCTAGGAGCCACCACTAAACAGCAATAACACAAACTAGATGGGCTAGTGTGTGGATTTTTATCTTATCTGTGTCTGGGTGGCTTTTAATGGTCTAGAAATTCCTCAGAGTTCCAGTACCAACAATTGGAAGCTTCTGCTGATATGAGAATGATAGTTTTGTTTGCATGCAGGAAAAGATGTAGATTAATTTCTCAAAAGCATTTTTTTTCTTTCAAAGAAAACAAAGATCCTCTTAGTTAGAAAAAACATTAAAAAAATAAAGCATTAGCACATACAAAAGACAAAAAATGTGGTGAGTGTTGCTTCACCTTACAAATAACTTCCTGCTGAAAAGGTTGTGAAAGAGAGAGTTTCTAGAGCCAAACTAGGGGTACAAATTAAAGGCTCTCCATCAGCTAACTTCAGGAAACTGGCAAGGAGTAACAGGACAATCACCTTAGGGAGTCCACCCGGCTGACCGGCTGACCGGCTGACCGGTCTTCCTCACGATTTTCCCCAGTCCTGGAAGAACTATTTTTAATGCTAGCTTAGGTTTTGTTTTGCTCTCTAGGCCAAAGGGCCTTTTGCAAACTAGCCTAGAAGTGAGGACTTAAGGCAGATCTAGGAGGTGAGGAAAAGCTGCATTTTACCTGTTTGGCAGGCCCTCTTTTGCTATTTAAAAAAAAAAAAAGGAAAAGGGGGGAGGGGGCCCAGCTATCATTCTTTGCTCAAGCCCTAGGCCCCGGCTCCTCTCTCGCTCCTTTTCAAACTGTGGCGGCCTCACAAGCTCCTACTTTAAAAGGCCTGAGATGTTTTGCATGAAGCCTTCACAATAGGGGTTGAGGGAATTGACAGTTTCAAAAACAAGGCGTTCAGTCCTTTCCAGCTGCCCGGCCAGCTCTCTCGCACCAACTCTCGGCTCCTCGCTGCTGGTGGCGTCTCCGGGAGCCAGCGGCCTCTCCCGCCCCGGCAGCCCGCGTTCCGACCGCCCCTCCCCGCCCCCGGGCTGTGTTTGTAAACAGGGGTCACTGTCCCGGGGTTGCTGGCGCGGGACTTGGGACCAGAGCGCCCGCGGGAGAAAAGGGGACGACTCGAGCGCCGAGCGGCTTTGGGGCTGCTCTCCCCTCGCTGACCTAGGCTGCCTTCCGTCTTCTGCCTGGGCCACTGCCATCAGAAAGAGGTTTCAATGCCGCCATTTTGCAAGGTGGCAAACCAGTGTCTTTTTTTCCCCGCCCAGATCTTCCTCGCCTCTGTACTCGTGACCCTCTCGCTCCGGGTGCGAGGGAGCCCGCACCGCTGCGCGCGGCCTTGCTCCTCTGGTGCAGCCTCGTGTCCCCGCAGTCTAACGGCCGGGCCCACTTGGAGCAGGGGCGACGGGACACGCGGCCGACGTCGGCTCCCCTAACCCCGGCCGACCCTTGGGGACTGGGCCGCCTCCCCTCACTTTGCACTCCTTTTGTGTGTTCTGGTGTCGTCTTCCATCCCCGCACACGCACTCCCTCCTAGCCCCTTTTCGCCTTCGCGCCCGGGCCTCTCATCTCCCCTTCCCCATCAAATGCGCCCAGCTTTTCTGCACTGGGCGGAGGGCTGGCCAAGGACTCCAAAATGCGGGTGTGGAATGCAAGTGGCAAAGGGATGGGGCTTCACTCTGGGCCGGCCAGCGAGACTGCGAACTCCTGAGAAGTGGCCCAAGACCAGGGTCCGGGTCCGGGGAGGGCCGAGCCGAACCCCCAGTGGGGAAGTGTGACGGCGCTGCGGCCTGTTCGGGTTGGCGCCGTGGTTCCTGTCCCTGGGAATCTCGCAGTACACCTGGAAGAGGGATGATGACCTGGAAACGGGGAAAGGAAGACAGTTACCTGGAAAAGGGTTGGAGAGGTTGCAGTGCAACAAAGCAAACAACGATGCTCCTGGAGGAAGAGGGGAAACAGAGGTGCAACGCAGCTAGGTCGCAGGAAAGTGCAACAAGCTTGTTTTCCTGAGTGTTTAAAATGCAGCCCCCGCTGTAAAGTGTGTGAAATTACGCACTGGTCTCTTAAAGAGTGCCTAATTTATAGTAAATAGCAAGGTCTTTGTAAATAGCTTTATTATGTTGTTTCTTGTTAATTGTTGAGAAAATCTCCATTGTTGAGTGTGAAAGGCTTTATGAGCTAACCTGGTCCTGGGCGCAATCAGAGGGCAGTAAATGGCCGCTCGGCCACAGAGGCCCGAACGGAAGCGACGCCGGCCTGGAGCGCGGCGGCGACCCTGCAGACGCGGCCTCCGCCTGGGAGGAAAGTGGCCGGGGCTTCCAGACTTTTCAATAAGGAGGAGGTGTGTTTTGAACTCATGGGTTCCCAAGAGCAGCTGGCCGAGTGCGGCGAGGAGAACGGGGCCGGCCAGGGCGACTCCGGCAGCGAGGGCTGCGGGGAGGAGGAGTGGCCCCAGCTCCTCTCCGGTCCCAGCCTCGACCATGGGCTGGAGCCCCCGAATCAAGCACACTGGGGTGCAGTGGGTTATTGGGCTTTGTCTCCAGGTCTCAGCCGCGTGGAGCCTGGTTCAGCCAAGCCTCCGGAACGCCCGAAAACGCTGGGCCGTGGGGCAGGAAGGGCGACAGGCCGAGCAGTCCCCGAAGGAGAGCTCCAGACCCCTGCCTGCATTTCCTCGTCTTTTGTTTAAAGCCTTCTCTCTCACGCTCTCCTCTCCCTCCCCCCATTCTCTATTAGATATATGAAAAGGACTCAGAAGACAGAAGTAAGGTGTGTGTGTGTGTGTGTGTGTGTGCGTGTAACAAGGAAAATGATTTTTACTTTAGTCTAAGATAAGGCATTCCTAGCTCCTTTTCCCATCTCCTCCAGGTCTCCTTCCAGCCAGTTGGGACCCGGAAAGGGTACAGAGCAAATTCAGACAGGCGCGGGTCGTTAGATTAACTTTGAGGCGAGGACCCACTGGATCTTGCGGGGCTGGAGAGGGAGGGCACCAAGCGCCTTTCTAGGCTTGGCCCGGTGGCCTTTCCAGGACTTCAAACCCAATGGGTCCGGGAAAAACCAGCAGCAGCGTCTCCACAGCCTCTGAGCTCTGGCATTGCAGCTACAGGAAAGAGGATTTCTTCGCGAGCCTACAGTGGGGAAAAAACCTGGAGTTGGTGGACTGTACGTAAGGGTTTGAACATTAGCAAATGCAAATTACAAGGAAATGCTAATTCCAACTAGAGAAACCTACGTTCAGCTATCTGCATTCCCTTCGAAGATGGCCCTCTGCTTCAGCACTCTGACTCTCACCAAATTAGCTATTACGTGAAATCCCTCTGGGTTTAAAGCACTTGTTTCGCGGATTCGCGTACAACCCATATTAGCCGTGCACTTTCTGCTATTCCTCTTGTGACTGTCCCTGCCTCTTCCTTCTTTGCGGAGAGTATGATGCATTTTGTTTTAGCCCAATCGATGCTTGCAAATACTGGGATAAGACAACCCACACTTCTGCCACGGCGGATGTTTTCAAAATTGAGTTTAGGGATCAATACTAAGTCGAAATGCTCCATGAATTCACCAAATTCAAGCCTTGGGCTCCCAAAGCCCTTTCCAGACTGATTAACGCATTTGGAGGCAGTAACTGTGGTTCCACCATTCCTGCTTCTCAAAACAGGATGTTTTCATCATGTGTATTTGCCTTTCCCTAAAGATCACTCGTTTGTTTGCAAAAACACAACCCCGAAACGTGTGGAGTTAAACCCGGCAATGGCTTCCAGGCAGGCCTCCTCTCACACTTGCGTTGCTGGCTGCCATTCCTTCCTCTTCTTAGGACCTAACAGCAGCACCTAAAATTGCCATAGTTAGGTGCATCGTAAACGTTTGCTCAGTGGAATAGTTGTTTTATTAGTCAGGGAGCAGGCCTCTCCTGGGCCACTACTTGACACCCAGAACTTCTTTCCACAGAGCCTAGCTGTGTGGGTTGCAGCCATAGCAAGCTTCCTATTCTGTGGCTGCAGTCATGGCTGGAGGGTGGACTGGTGCCTAAATGAGAGAAGGGCAGGCGTTGTTCCTTTGCGAGGAACTATGAACGTTAAGGCTAGAGAGGTGGAGAAGGAGGAATTTCAAAAAGGCATTAAGAGAGCCTGCTGCCCATAGATAGATTTGTCTTTGTAGTCTGAAAAGAACACCTAAAGGAGAAACAGGCCAAATACCCAGGATGCTGGGGATCCCTGAGCCCTTAGCTCCAGCTGCCTGGATCTTCCTTCAGTTGAGAGGACTGGAGCAAGACAGAAGAAAAGTGGAGAGACAGTGACAGGCAGCCTAGAGGCTCTCCAGTAAGATCCAGTTATTCACCTAATCAGTGTCATCAATATGTTTGTGTTTGATCCTTTTGGACAGAAGAGGCTTAGCAGTCAGTAGACTTAGACCCTAAAATATTGCCAGTTTAGCAAAAACAACTGCTCACAGGTTTGCAAAGGCCTTTCCCCAGCTAGGATGCTCAAAAGGAAGGGAGGGAAACAGAAGGGAAACAGTCTGAGTGGCTGACTGCGCTATTCCTCAAGCCATCAAAACAAGTAAACAAAATTAGTTTTCCTGGAGACTAGGCTGTTGGACAAGCACAGGTAGGGCACTGAAAGGTTGGAATATAGTTGCTATTGTTAGTGCTTGCCTTCTCTAAGATCAGTTTAAGTTAGCTCCAGGAAAAACACAATCCTTGTGGTAAGTGATGAGCAATAAACAGGAAAAACAGTATGGAAGAGAGACTGCACTAACTTAGGCAGCAGCCCTGCCCCTTTTCTGCAAAAGTTAGAAATGGCACAAATATTTAAGAGATCTCAAAGCTACAACTTGGTCAGTAGGCAAGGGTTTCAGTCTCTGAAATGACTGGAAAGGACCTAGGTTCTTGGATCTCCTAGGAATAAAGGGACATTTTTCATTCATTCTTCCTCATGCCTCTCTTGCTGTCTCTTTTTTCCTGCCTCTCAAATGAATACCCTGATTGTCAAAGGTGCAAATGTGAGAGATTAGTTTTCTTCCTTTACATTGGATTCCAATATGCAGACCAGTGATGGTTAAGCTTTCAGATGCCTAGTTATTGTATCCATTCAAAGTAAAACTAGCAAGGTAGAGTAGAAATTGCCCCATGGCCAGGTTTATTTACCTTTTACTCTTTTCCCTTTATCTTTTTTCTTTTCTCCCCCCTCCTCAACCTTTCCTCTTCCCCAAACCCTTGCACCCAAATGAAGGTTTCATGATGAAATACCAATAGTTGGCAACACTTTTTCCAGAGGTGGAAGTAAAATATGTACTTAAAACAGTGCTGCTAGAGGCCGTGTGGGAGACTGGGGTGATCCTGAGCTTTCTTGCTGGGGTAAGGGGCCAGGGCTTCCCAGCCTCTTGTCCTGCATGTGCTCAGGTATTCTAGTTAGGCTATAAAAAACAGCATGTATCTCAAGACCAGGAGAGCTCAACTCTATAAACACATGGCTATGGCTCTAACATGGAGTACATTGCCATATGGAAATGCACAGAGATGCTTTCAGTTTTGTTCCAAGTGTTACATATCATGTGGCAAATTGGTCTTCAGAAAGCTAATGTTGACTTTTGTTTTTGTTAATAATAAAAACTTTAAAAAAATATTTTAAACATATATGGTTGAGAATTAAAAGGGAGTACACCATCACTACCGGAGTATTTCTGACCTGAATTTCAAAACAGAGGTGACACTTTATTGTCTCTCCTAAAAAAGAAAAAATATTAAGGAGGAGAAGAACGTGGTTAACATTTAAATTGTTCAGTTGTTTTACTGTTCATATAATTTTAAGAAAATAAAACAATTTTAATCCTTGTGTTCTTTTAAAAATATTTTTTCATGTTTGTGTATGTAAATTTAAAAGTAAACTAGGAAATTAGTTATATAGTTCTGCCATCTTCTTTAGAAAAATGATTGTAGAAACATCTACTTTACCCAAAATGTCAACATTTCATGTTATCTTATACATTTCAGTCTGTGGTTTGTAATTTAACATTACTATTAAATAGAAGGAAAATAGATTTATTTTGTATGACTCAAATGGGAGGAAATAGCTTATTTTGTAGACTTCAGAAGGTTGCAAGGGCTTCTAAAATCTTGTCATTTGTATCAACCGCTAGCTGGTTTATTTGAATAGGATACGATCCTACATAACATGTAGGCTTACATATAATATTCTGACACGATGGAAGGATTTCTGGATTAATTGAAAACACCCTGATTGTGAATTTCCTCTCTCTTCCTGTTTTGAACCAATGCTTTAGTGTATACTTTGAGGTTGATTTTACATGTGATCACCTTCAAGAAAAAGAAAAGTGCAAAAATAATTATTAAGAGAAAAGCAGGAAATTTTAAATAAATACTGTTAGAACCATTGATCCCAGTTACCTGGTATAATGTGAACGGAATGATTATGGCTGTCCCCATTGACATGGTTTCTTCATTCAGAATCCTAGCCAAAGGAATAGCATGTCAATGTATAAAATTCTAGTCAAAGATAAGCCATTACAATGAAAATCGCAATGTGCAAAGTCTCATTGAAGTCAATGAAATTGAGTGTAATAGCCATACCACATTCTCATCTGCTTGCCCCAGGATTTAGTATGTGGCTCTGCATTGAAATGAGATTATGCATATAAAACGCCAATATAGAATACAATGCCCAATAAAACATTAGAAAAGCAACTTACAGCTCATGTACATGGGCTTTACTTAAATTTTAACTTCATGTGCAAAATAAACCATCAGAAGACTAAATTTGCAAAATGTCCTCACTCTGATATTTTATGCTTCTGTCTGCACGATTCCCCCACATCCTCGCCTATCCAAACACAATTCTTTTAAGGACACTCTTCAAATCATCTAACAATTCCCAGAGGATATTCCAGGAGTCTCTGAAAGTGTCTTTCTAAATTAAAAGGCCCCAAACAATTTAAGTGCATTTTTGAACCAAAAATATCAGAAAGTATATGGATTTGCAAACTTATGAGTGAAAAAGAAGAAAGGGACCAGAGAGAAAATGCTCCTGAAATGGATTACAAGGTTATGGGACAGGTCACTAGGAAAGGGAAATAAAACTCAATGTTAGCTTGGGCTTGTAAATTATGCACCTTTCAGGGAAAGCAGTTTTAAGGTCTCTTCACTCAAGGTTTTTTTCCCCATCCATTTTGCTATTAATTCTTAACTCTTGGTAGGCAACTCTTTAATGAGGTTGTTTGTGGCAGGTTAATTTTCTCCAATCTACTAAGCTCCTCATTTTCCCTTTTAAGTGCCATTCCGCCCAGAGCTTTCAGTATTTTCCATACCAGAAAACAAAATAAACGTGAAGTTGCCTGGCTGGGCTGAGAATTAAAGGGGTTATGTGGACAGAAAAACAGAGGGCCTGGACAGATGGGAATGGGAGGGGAGAAATAGGCTGAGTCGAGGGCATGAGGGAGAGAATTCAGTCTTAGGAGAGCAATGACCCTAGGAATGTAATATATTAAATATTGCAGCGATCGATTTCAATACCCCAAGTGGACACGGGAATAAAAATTCACCAACAAGCTGAAGTGATTAGGAATGCTTTGTTGCAAGGGAAAAAAATGTGATTTTCTTTAGAATCTTTTTGTTTAGGTTGGAGAAGGCCTAGACAATCCAAGTAGAAGCCTGACTCCCAGTTTGGGATATAACTCTAAATGTTAGTCATATCTCAGTGGTACTTCTGCTTAGTGAAAAGATGGGCCTTTGTACTAGGGGGGATTAAATATCAACCACAATTATGGGCTGGTCAGTCTACGAGCTTTCCTCCCAAATCAGAAAAGAGTACATTTTGGAAAGGCTGCTCTCTCCTGTGTATTAGTCTTTGTTTCAGCTCTGGGACAAAGGAGTTACTTTTGCACAATTCTTCTCTCATTAAAATCTAAGGAAAAGATGCACAATATGGTTTACAGAAGGTTTGACTCACGATAGCAGGACCATAAAACAGCCTTTGGTGCTATGTAAGGGAGAAATATTTTTGAAATGTCATTCTAAGAAACCATCATGTATCCAGGCACAAATACCTACTACCACACAGAGAGAAGAAAGACAAAGAAGAGGAGGAGCAAGAAACATAAACTCATAGTTGCTTCTCACATGTGCCTTGACCAGGCAAGCTCAGGGTTTTGAATCGGTGACCTCAGTGTCCCAGGTCAACACTCTTTCCACTATGCCACCACAGAGCAGGAACATGATTTCTTTCATGATTTCAGAATTGGGTGGGATTTTCTATTCTTTTTCTACCAAGCCCAACTCTTAGACTTTTCTGCTACAAACTGTGTTTTTCTCAGTCCAGGAATTTGTTTAGGGATTTGGGGCAGTCACTGCTGAGGCTGGTTGGAGCGAAGGGATTGTTTTCGGTCACAGCCTAATGGGCCAGGCCTGGGCTCTTCACACTGGGGACACCAAGTCTGCTACTGGAGACACACTGCTGTATGCTTGCATGCAGCAGCAGCCGCCACCTCAGCTGCTGAAGCCGCCACCTTCAGTGCCGTTGCCACAAATCTGGGAAAGACATGCAGCATCATACAAAGGATTTCTTTAGTGAGGATGAGTTCCTCAGAGTGACTGGGGGTTGTGGCTGCTGCTCAGGGCTCTCTTTCCCTCTGCCAGATCTTCCCATAACCATGATAGTCTTCCTTATACACTAGCCTGGGTTAAAACCAGTATCCCCTCCTCAACACTCCTGATGACCCAGAGACTAATGTCTGTTCCCCCGGTGGCTGAGTAAGTGAAGATGGACTGGAAGGTCTGAGGACTGAGCAGGCTGGAATTCCAGAACTGGGCAAGAGCAAACACGTTTGTGCCCGCTCCCGTCAATGCTATCAGTCTTACAGTTTTCTTCCATCTGAGCTACCAAGTTATGATGACTAGCTACCCCTTGGAGCATGGTCCTAGGGGCTAGCTATATTTCTGTACTAAGATCTCATTGCTAGGGAATGGTCAAGGCAGGAGAAGGAACCCTAAGCATCCTCATTTTCTCTGAATCTAATTTGGGCTGACCAAGGCTGGGTAAAGGCTGAAGTTGGTTGTGCAACAAAGAATTTAGACTCCTGCAGCTTGAGACTCCCAGGTGCTCGGTGGGATGATGATTGGCTATAGGGAGGCCAATCTTCCCTATGAAGCAGTTTATCTTCCTAAAGCTACAGAGCTCCTTTTTCTCTTCAGGTTGGTTTCATTCAGATCCAGGAGCAAAATATCACTTTAAAATGTTATTTGGGAAGCTAGAATTATTGAAACCAGTTATCTGTCTTCTTGGATGTAGGAAAGACTGAGTTATGGACAATTGGGAGAATTGCTAGGGTCTGCCTTGCCTTTAGCCTTCTTCTATTTTGTATCTCCCTGCCTTTCTTCTCCTCCTCCTCTTCCACTTTCTTCCTCCTCGGCTACATCAAGTCAGGAAGAAAAAGCAGGTTGAAAGCAGGATAAGCTTTCACTCTGATTGTCCTGAGAAGCTGAAAAGGGGACTGCGTCTGAGCAGGTGACTCATGGTGCAGAGATGCCTACACTTGTGGACTGAGGGGTGATTTGAAGAAAAGGAGCCTCCTAGTGGGGGGGAAGGGGCTTCAGGTGGGGACTCCTTGTGTCCAGGGGCTGAGCTTTGAAATCTTGAAAGCCTGCTCTGCTGTAGGATGAGTACCTGCTGCTTGAAGGTCCTTGGGAGCCTTTGGGCCCCGACCCTATTTTCAGTCTTGGGGGTTAGGTTTGACTTCCCCTGGGGCTTCAGGGTTCACCTGTCATTACGCTCACTGCCCAGGAAACCTGACAAACCTCCACAATGAGGGTCTGAGACAGGGTGCTTAAGGTTCACTGAGCTGTGTGTAGAACTTTGCAAACCTGCAAATAAGCGAGAAAATTAGTCTATTCTTGTTTTTTTTTTTTTAATGATTTTTTATATGTTTTAATTATTTTATTTTATTTATTCATTTTAGAGAGGAGAGAGAGAGAGGAGAGCGACAGAGAGAAAGAAGGGGGGAGGAGCTGGAAGCATCAACTCCCATATGTGCCTTGACCAGGCAAGCCCAGGGTTTCGAACCGGCAACCTTAGCATTTCCAGGTCGACGCTTTATCCACTGCGCCACCACAGGTCAGGCAAATTAGTCTATTCTTGTGACAGAAAATACAAGTTTACACTTAACATAAAAGCATGAGAAAAAAAGGGAAGGGAGATGTCTCTTGGCCAAAAGTCCTACTGTAATCTCCAGAACAATTTCATTTCCTCTGCAGCACCCTGGCTACCCTGGCTGCGTGGCCTCGGCAAGGTCAGGAAAGAGATGGAGCTTAAACACGGGGGTGGGGGAAAAGAGAGGTGGCTGGGTCCTGGCGAGGTCGCAGGTGAAGGTCAGTAGTTAGGGACGAAGGAGACTGACAGAATGAAAGGCCAAAAGGTGAATGGGAGGAGCAGAGCCACAGCTTTTGGAAGGTTTTGGTGTTTTCGAAAGGGGTTTTCTGGGCTTGTCTCCAGGGCAGCGTGCTAGCAGCCTAACCCCGCCCCTTCTTGAAGAGCAAGTCGAAGGGAGCTCGAGTTTCTGCGGGGCTCTGCACCGCCAAGCTTGGGCCGACAGGCTTGTCGGTTTGCTGAGAAAGGGAAAAGCGCACATCTCGGCCTGTCGAGGCGAGGTGCTTGTTTGTGGGGAGAGATTGCGGGGCACCCGACTACCACCTGACGGCCCTGTAAACCTGGCCTGGTTGAGCAGGCCGAAGAGATAGTCCTCGGGGAGAGGCTCCTGCGAAGGGCAGCCCACATCCCCCGTTGATGCACAGACGCTGGGAATCTACCCGCTGCAGAAAGCAGCACGTTCCTTCCCCTTCAAAAAAGGGGAGCTTGGAACTATTGAATCCTTTACTTTAAAGTGATTGATAGAGTCCAACCAGAGAGGGGCCTGTCCCCCACCTCCGCTGCCTTCCCTTGTCACCTAGGCTCTAAGTGTGCGCAGAGACCCAGCCGCCACGAGTCTGGTGCGTTTGGGGGTGGGCGCTGCCAACGCAAGGATTTGTGCAAGAAGGCACGTCCAGCAAACCTAGCCTGAGAGGCTGTTGCCACTTTGGGTGAATCCGAATGTGAAAACCCTTAACGGGAGGGGTAGGCTCGTGCCTCCTTCTCCACAGCTCTCTAGGTGAAAGATGAAAACGACAGCTTTCCCCAGGAAACCTCCCCGCACACCTGCCTCCCTAAGTGGAATGGAAGTCCTCGCAAGAGCCGAGCTTTGCACTGGGCGTCTTCAGGGAACTTAGCAGCATAGCTCAAGGTCTCCACCAGTAAAGTTGATTATTAATTTGAGCTACTGGGGCGAGTGACACACTCAGCGCCTTTGGCTTTGGGAATTGTCCCGGAGCTGGGACTGAGGCCCAGGGCTGCGGGTGGGAAATGCGAGTTGCAGAGGCTCCCGACGTGTCTGAGTGGGCTGGATAGTGGTCCGGGGGCAAAGGTTGGCTCTTCCTCGTCCCCAAATAAATTCTTGGTTAACTAGTGTAGACTAAACACATTAGTATTATTAAATGGGGTAAAACAAACGGGATTGAAAGTGGGGGCATGTCAAATGGACCCAGACTTGGTCATACTTCTCCTCTGGTGACAAGTCAGGGTGCTTCCAACACAAAAACAGAAATGTAACATCCAACTGGACGAATTAATTTTTGACAGATTTATGGTAAGATTTTCTTTCAAGTGGTATTCATTGGTTCTTTCAATCCAATATATCCAATATATCTTTGTGGCCCAAAGACAGAAATATAAACACTTTCTGCTTTGCGGAAAACTCCTGAACAGTATCTCCCAAGGAAAGATCAAGACACCTTGTGAATTTTCCCGATAATGTCTCATATTCCGAATGACTGATCAGAGAACTCGGTATTGTTAAATAAAATGAGAGGAAGGCGAATGACGTGGGAGTCGAACAATGGCATTTCTGAATCAGTTTGCTTGATTGACATCTGGGAGCTTCATAATCCCAGGGAACAGGACTCATTATGGTTAATACACCAAAACATCAACCAAGATTGGAACTCTAGATCCTGTTTTAATCTCATTTCAGTCTAAATTATAGTGGGAAAATATAAAATCCAAGAGGAGAGAATTACTCCGTCATATACTGGCTTAAAGTTTTAATTGTTTTGAGGGAAAAATAAGAGTGGAAAACCAATATACTTTTCATCATGTTAGGAGCACTGGCAAGTAAGGATAAGGGTTTGGTGGTGTAGGTAGTAAGAATATTTAGGTGGTATAAAATATTTATATTTATTTGGGAAGACATACTGAAGAAATACATAGGGATTATTTTTGCATGTATTAGAAAAATATAACCCCCTTCTACTGGATAAAAAATGAGGGTCATTAGCAAAGTGATGCTAATAAATAGATACTTTAAAGGTGGAGTTTAAATTTCCACTATTATCTGAAAGACCTCTCTATTTCTTGAGAGATTTCTTTTTAATGTCAAAAGTTTACATGTAAATGTAACCCAGGAAATTGTTGATAAAGGGTCTTTAATTCTTGTTGGAAAAGGGAAATATGTTTGAGGAAGTCTATTTTTAACTACCAAAAAGGGTCAGATAATGTGGGCTGTGTTAAGTAGATGGAAGTATAACTTAGGCAACTTCACTGTACACAAATGTTCGACTCTTCAATGGAATTTATCATCAAATCTCAGAAACTCAGAATACTGGAAATCTTAAATATTGTATATTAAGTTGAACCAACTGAACACAGAAAGACAAAGATGGCAAAAGATAGTTACATTCTATTTTTTAGTAGGTAAATTATAGCAAAGGGGAATGAAACAAGATATAAAAATAGAGCAAATATCTTATAAAAAATGGAATAGAAATGGTTGATGCATAATATAGCTTCACAACCTTATATTTGAGGGGTAGCTTTTAATGAGAAGCCAGTGTTGTATGGGAACTGAATCATAAACATTATTTATGCAGCATAAACAAAATTAATTATTAGGAGTTCCATCGGTAATCACCAAATAAATTTTGAGCTTTGAGGTTAAAAATAGACAACTATCTTCATGTTCAATTATACAGTATCAATTACTAATACAACTGATGTTTCAGTGTCTCAGAGAGACCAGATATCATCTTCTATGGAGATATCTTGGTATTAATTAATGACTGCTTTATTCTCATTATTCACAAGGAAAAATAGGGGTCGTGTCACATTTAAATTAAGATGATCTCAGTTTATCTGGGCTCTTAAACAAAGACCATTCAAAGTAATTATATTTTGTATTAAAGAGGTAGATAATTTATCTGCTTGTTTTTGCTCAAAGACAAAAATTAAGATCAGAAATAAGCAAAGTTTCATTTTGAAGATAGAAAGAACCAAACAAACATGTCTTGCCTTTTGCAATATTTCCCTTGCTAAAGGGGGAATGAGGGAACTGTAAAAGACGTGACTTTGCAAAGTCAAGTCCTTTTTAAAAGACTAGGATCGAAATTCTTGCTATGCAACAAGGATTCAGGTTTGATTAATTTTTTGCAAGCGACGTGACAGCGGTGTTTTAAAAGATTAATTAAAATGAAGTGATACAGAGCAGGAATTCAACCTGCAGAGACCTCCCTGACGCCTTTGGCGGGGGAGGGGGGTTGCAAGCAAGTTCTGAGCCTTTGCTACTAGCTTTCTCGAGCCTAGGACGCAACTCTCGGTCTCCTGGAGAGGAACGCGGAATTTGGCAGAGCGCCCGCCTGGCCGCCTGGCATCCCGAGCTGGCCGCCAGCTCTCGGGGGTGGGGACGGGGTGTGTCCTGGGGAACCCGCTGCCGAGAGAAATGCTGGCGAGGCTCTCAAGAAGCCAGTGAGGTCTAGGGTCATGCGGAGCGGCCGGAGAGGACTCCAGAAAGCCTAGAGCTGACGGCCTCGCGCCGCCTCCACTGCTTCAGGGGGAGGGGACACCCTACTTTGAGACCTGACTCGCGCAGAGCACCCCCTTTCTGGTCGAGAGCGTGCTGGGTGCGTGGATGGCACAGTGTGAAGGCACCTCCACAGAGCCTGAGGACGTGGAGGGCTGAGCCTGGGCTGCAGCTGACCCGGCCGGGCTGTGGGCCTGCCAGGCGGTCCTGCCCCGCTAACTTGGACGCGGGGCTCCAACCGGCCCTCACGGCTCAGCTGCCAGGCCAGGCCCTCCTACCTCTTCGCTCACTTTCCCACCCTGGCTTCTCTCCTCCCGGTTCATCCCGGTCCCCTCGCTTCACGCCTTGCCGCCTTCGCCGGAATGAGAAATTACGCTGAGCAGTTGTAACTGCATTCAAGAAACAACCGCGGGAGCCCTCCGGTTGCGCACCGCCGAGACGAGGCGGGGGGCGCCGGAGAGGATGGGTTTGTTCGATTGCAATTCGCTTCCCCGGGGCGCGGACCACCGTGTTCCATTGTCTCCAGCTGGGGGCTTCCGTTCGGGCCCGAATGGGTAGTGCACCCCTGGACTCCACAACGACGTGGTGCTAATGGCGGCGCCAGGAACCCCTTCCCACGGCCAGTACTGGAAGTCGGGGCCTAAAAGCGTCTCTGGGGATTCTCCGGGTCACTAAGGCGACGTGGTTTCTCCTCCACTTCGCTTCTTCTTCTCCCACCCTCAACCCGGAGACCTCGGGGGTGGCAGAGGACTGGGAAGGGAGGCAGGCAGGTAGACGGAGAAGGCCTGGGTGCGGGAGCTCGAGGGCTGGCGGAGTCCGGGTCGGAAAGGCAGCTTCGGGACGCGAAGGAAGGGGCTATGGGGTCAGGCTCGTCTGGGTAAGGCTGGGGTTGGGGCGGGGGGTGGTTGTGGTGAGACGGGAGCCCCTTCCCTTCCTAGTGGTGCACGGGAACCTCTTCTCCGGAACCCTCCTTCCCCCCACCCCCCAGTAGCTCCCAACCTCAAGAACAAAGGGCCCGGGAAGCAAGGCCGGGTCGGGGAGCGAAGGTGGCGGGAGGCAGGCGATGGGGGCAGGGAGGGCACCTCCCCACATTTCCTCTCTTGGCCGAAGTACGGAAAGCTCCTTCCAGCCAACGCCTCACTGAAGCCGCTACAAAATCGGGATGGTTCGGGTACCTTACCTAACGGCTGCACTCTCTCCCTATCTCCCTCAGTGTCCCCACCCACTCCCCGTACTCGCGGCGGGGAACTGCAAGGAAGCGGCGCTCCGCGGCGCGCTGTTGCGCGGGCGGAACCGCGGGGCAGCAGCGCCTCCTGCAGGTGCCTGGCATCTCGGCAGCCACCGCGCCGCACTCGGTCTTAAGGTGGAACCCGCCAGGTTCCCACCCGCGCCTTCGGCTCTGGCAACCCAGGTTACACTACTCCAACTCTCCCCTGCGAAGCCAGCGGGACCATCGATACGGTCGGGGTCTCTGGCCCCACTACCTGCAGGACCTCGTCCGCTATCGATTTCAACAATCACAATTGATAATTCTTTGCTGGTAAAAAAGGATATGTAAGTTATGCGTCAGGACGGAAAGACCGCAACGACGTTTCTTTAAATCGAAAGCCAGCTTTTATTTCGTTTTTAAAGGCAGAAGGCCAGCGGGAAAGGGTCACCAAGGGCTGACCTATCTATCCAAGGGTGTTTCGCATCCCAGTGTTCAGGATGGGACTGGCCGATTCCGGAATCGCATTCAGCTCCCACAGCCCTCAAACTCGTGGACAAGTGCGGGTGGCAAGAGGTGGGAGAGGAGCGGTGGGCCCGCAGGGAATGGCTCCTTGCGTGTCTCCCACGCCCCCAGCTTCAGCGGAGGCTCGTCGGGATGCAGGGAACGTGGAGAGGATGAAAGATCAGTTTTTCTTTTTAACTGAATGTAAGTGTGAACTCATCCGTTTCTTGGATATGAGTCCTTAGTGAACTCGAGAATCTTGGGGAAAACCTAAGAGCCCTGAGCGGGACACGGAGATGACAACTTGTCCTGGAACGATCTGCAGTCAATTCCTTTCCTTTGCTCTTCTCAGTTCCGTGTCCTGGAAACGGGGTACCGGGGGGTTGCCCAGGACTCCTCGCACACCCAGGACTTCGAACAGCGGAGGAGAGCTCAGGTGCCAGGGCGAGGGCGGCGGCTGGGAGCGGGGGAGGGAGGCGGGCTGTGGCCCTCCTGTGAAGATTACCTGGGAACCTCCCTTCCCCAGGGGCTTGCTCTTGGCTCCACCCTGCGGGGCCCGCCCCAAGGAATTTCTTACCCGGGCTGGGCCTCCGCCGGAGACGGTCGCCCCCGCAGGTGGGGTTGGGTCACACCCGCCCCGGGGGTTGCAAAACCACAAGCGAAAGTCGAGAGGGTTGGAGCTTTTTCTCTAATCCGTTTTACACTGTGAAAACCGCAAAGCTGTCGCTTAGGCGGCCACTTTTAATTGGGAGGCAAACACGAAAAACCAAAACAAACGTGCGAGCTGATTTTCCAGTGTTTTTCCTTCTCAACAAAAAGCCGGCTCGTTAGAGGGAAACTGATCTGCGCTCACGTGTGCTCGTTTCGGAGCCGGGACTAGGGTGCACAGGCTGCGGCGGCGCCAGGGCGCATCCGACTGTGTCTCTTTCCTTATGCCTTTCCCGGTGCTTCTCCTGTTGTCGGTCTCCACTCGCATCCGCCTCTCCACGGGTCACGCCTGCCGAAGGCACACACTCCACGCAAGCCCCATCCTGCGCTTTCTCGCTGTGTCTGAAGGGCGGATGTGGGCGCTTGGGTGTTGGGGGCTCCAGGAGGGTTGAATTGGTACCAGATCCAGGTTCCTCTGTAGCCCGGCCGGGAAGAGTAGGCCGCCAGTCCAAGGGCTCGGAGACTTACAAGGCAGCCAGAAAAAGCACTTGGAGACGCGCTTCGAGGCTCTCGGGTTTTCCTGGGGAAAAGCAGAAGTTAGTCGGCACACTGCACTGTGCGAGAGCGAACTTTCAATTTACAGCGCGCCCTGCCTGGGGAGTTCAGACACTCCGGGGACCCCCAGAGAAGCAAAGAAAGCTGAGGGCCCAACGAGGGAGAGGGGATTACCTGGCCAGTGGGCCCATTTCCAGGACAGCGGGTGCCTCCCTTCCAACGTTGTTGTGTTAAAGTTCCTACATGGAAAATCATTTTTAGACAAACAAACGCGGTCGTGGAGGTAGGAAGACGGAAGTAAAAAAAAAAAAGAGGGAGAGAGACGGAGACAAAGCTCTATTTAAAAAGAAAAACTGGGAAAAATGGAGTGCTCAAATAGTGAAGAGGTAGGTGGGAGGGAGGGAAGGAGGGAGAAGAGGCTTTCTTTACTTCTTTGTTCTTGAAAAGCCCTAGCATTTTCTTTCAGAATCAAAATACAGAGAGGCAGCCTTTCTTGGAAAATTTTTATGTAATAGAGAGATACTACTTATTAATTCATGCTGGGTTGAGGAAAGTTTTCAGAAAGTTCTTTCTCACCCAGCCCCTGTTGGAAGCTCCACTCATTTTGATATAAAGCAGATTTGAGATAAAAATTTCAGAAGAGAGAAGTGTGTATATATATTTGTACATAAACCCTGTAGTCTGTTTCTAAAACAAGACATTCTATAGTAAATTATAAATGATGGCTAGCATTGTATTGTCAGCAGAGAGAAAAAGTCTGAGTAATCTTTTTCTCCATTTCCTATTAATAAATCTCGTAAGAGAGATAACTCTCCTTATAAGATTGTGGCTCCCCTCCCCCTTTCTGGCTTGCTTTCTTTCCCACACAAAACACACACACACAGAATATACATCATGTGCAGACCTTTCCCTAATCAGCCAGTAACGTATGATCTATATAAATCCATGTTCATGTTTTCAGTTTCCATTGAAGTTGGGAACAGTATTGTTGAGGATCTACTTTTGCGCTGTATGTATATTTCATCAGGGAATTTTGGTAAACTAGTAAACATTTGCTTTGAGTTTATTTCTTTGTGATTAAATGGAAACTAGCATTAATGAATGGTTTAATCAGTATTTTATATCAATATCAACAAATATTACAAACAAACCATAATTGTTCCAAATGTTCAGAATGATGGCTTCCCATTTGCAGTCATATTTTGGCAAAACTACTTTACATTAATTGAAAATCACTAAAACTGCATGTATTCTGTATAGAGAGACTTGTTCACTGAGCTTTATCTCCAGCAATTTTAAACTCTCTGGTTCAAATTACTTAAGTAATTCCTACTAAAAGAGGGGAAAATTAGGAACTGTGGAATAATAACAGTTAAGTTGTTTTTCCAGTGTTTTTTCTTCTCTCAAATGTAAGACAGAACATACACTTTTAGGTATTCTGATAATAAGAAAACCATTGCTGGTTTTCTTGGAGGAGCACATTTATCTAGAGGCAATGTCAAAATCATTAGGTCAGCATCATCTTTCCTATCACATCACTGTCTACATGAAATTCCATCTTAGGCAATACACAACTATTTTATGTTTGTTTCAGAAACTTGAAACTACAATAGCATTCAGAGTATTGAAAATATGATTCTTAGTTGACAGTATCTTAGAAGTTGCAGAGGTATCTCTTTTTGAGATGGCTTTAGTAATGACTGACTTTAATAATGTTGGAAAATAAGGAAAGATTTCAATAGCAGGCAAGCTGTAATGAATGGACACAAGAAATAATGAAGCTATTGACGAAACATGCTAACTTTTAAAATTCTATTGAAATTATTATTTTTTCTCCCAGGGCAGAGGAGGACACCCACATTCGTCAGTGTTCATCAGATGCAGGGTAATAAAAATATAAGGGACAGTCAATGAAGTGTGACTGTAATATGATTGTTAGTATAGTGTGACTGAAACATTTGTTCCTGTTCAAAAAAGGTCTGTGGTCTTCAGTTGAGATAGGGAAAGTTTGTGGAAAATTGAGGCCAAGAAGGAAAAGAGGGAAAGAAATCTAAAACAGGAATAAAGCAAATTCAGTAATTTTAAAAAGCTATTTGTTTTCTATTTTAGATTTGACTTTTGTCAATTGTTCTTACTATTTATTTAGATAAAATAAATGGAATATCACTTAAAATGCAGATGCTCTGATACATTTTCTTTCTAAAGAACCTGATTCCTGGCATCCAAAGGAAACTGGATTTCAAGTTAGCATCAGAACTTGAATTTGTTCTGCCAGAGTGAAAATTGGTTCCATTAGGCATCAGTCACAGAACTTTTACCGACCTGCCTAGAGCTGTAGATAAAATGTATCCAACTAGCTGAAAGAATAAAGTCTTAAGTAATGCTGGATGTGCTTTGGGAAACCATCCAGGGTTTTTTTTATTTTTATTTTTAGTGAAAGTTTCCTAATTTTATAGTCCTCATAAATCTGTAACAAGTCTAATTAAGGTGATCAGGGTGAGTGAAAGCTTAATACCTGACCCTTTGGAGATAACCTAAGAATAACTTAAAATGCGAAATACTCAGCTGTGTGCATTCCTTAGCAAGTATTCATTCCTGGAAATTTTTCTTGCTCACTGGCCCATACTTCCTTCTCATTGCAAATTTTAGTGCTCTGGGGGAAACCCTTGGGAGAAGTGATATACTGTACTCAAAAGCTTAAAAGTTAGTGTCAAACTATTAATATAGAAATGAAGTTCAAAACAACAGTCACACAGAAAAAAATCAACTGTATTATTATATCCAATATGTTAGGAATGGGGAAAATGTGCACATAATCCAAAAGTTCATAATTTATTAAATTTTGGAGGGTTTCAAATAAAGTGAAGTAATAATACACACATGGATTTATATACATAAATATAGTGATCATTCATAAATTAAATAAAGTTGATTGGAACCCTAGCATGTTGCTTATATTGAAAAATTTTTGTAGTATTCATTAAACAATTCATTGCACATTATAGGAATTTAAAAATTACTAATGAGAAATGGAACATTAGATTCAATAGAGAAATTAAAACTAGTTTAATTCTTGATTTATTATAGAAATCTGGTTTTTATTACTTTTTTTGAGCAGAAAATTTGGTAACTTATTTGGCCCCAATTTCTCCTATGTATTTTGTTTTATTTACTTGTGAACAAATGGTATTAGCTAAGTCGATAGTACCAAATACAGTGATCATAAAATCTCAGAAGTAATGTTTTGACATGAACAGTAATTTAAATTTAGAAGTATTTATGGATAACTCAAAAAACTTGCTTACTTTAGTTAATTATTTTCTTATTATGGACTTATCTTATGCCACCAGATTTTTGTCTACAATGGCAGATTTTCAAGACATGTAAAAACAAATGCTATCTTTAGCAATTTTTCTACTTTGGGACTTGAACTGAGACTATCCAAGTTCTTTAACAAATGGTTAAAAGTAGATGAAGGAAGACATTTGCATTTCTTTTGCTGATTAGAAAGAAATTGAGGAATATTCCTACAAATAAATTTAGGTATTTTTTAGTTCTTAGAAAATATTTGTTGGTTCCAAAAATCACTGAGCAAAAACAAAAAGGCCTGTTAGAAGTTAATGCCCCCCCAGCTATTCAAAAATAGTTCTGGCCTGACCAGGAGTGCGGGGAGGTAGAGATGGGAGGGTGACACAGTGGATTGACCATCTCCCCGGGACACTGAGGCTTGAGGGTAGAAATCTTGAAGTCACCAGCTTTAGGGCAGGCTTATCTGACTTGACTGCAGGTTCACCAGCTTGAGTGTGGGGTCACCACTTGAGAGTGGGATCATTGACATGATCCCATGATCACTGGCTTGGCTTTGCTGGATCCCCCCCCCCCCCCCATGAAGGTACGTATGAGAAGCAATCAATGAATAACTAAAGTGCTGCAAATATGAGTCGATGCTTCTCATCTCTCTCTCTTCCTGTTTGTCTGTCTCTCTCTTGCTAAAAAAAAAAAAAGTAGTCCTGTAGACTTTACCAGAAGCTGCATGTTTGAGTCTGGCTCTTTCCGGGATTTTCCCCTTTCTAGATTCAGAGGAGATTGCTTTGCTCTGTTGAAGTCTTGCTATTCCCAACAAGTGTGGAAAAAAATGCAATAGGCAGTTCCAGGAGTGTTGCCTTTGACAGCTTGTCTCAGGGAACTTAATATTCTAGGTGGCAGTTGGCCAAAATAAGTAAGAAACTTAGGTAACTGCCAAGCTATAATACTGATGAAAGTACTGCCATAGCTAACTAGAAAGTGGAAGGAAAGTTTCTACATTAAAAAGAACTAGAAATTGCCTGACCAGGCGGTGTCGTAGTGGATAGAGCATCAGACTGGGATGCGGAAGACCCAGGTTTGAGACCCCAAGGTCACCAGCTTGAGAGTGGGCTCATCTGGTTTGAACAAAGCTCACCAGCTTGGACCCAAGGTCACTGTCTCGAGCAAGGGGTTACTTGGTCTGCTGAAGGGCCGTGGTCAAGGCACACATGAGAAAGCAATCAATGAACAACTAAGGTGTTGAAACGAAAAACTGATGATTGATGCTTCTCATCTCTCCGTTCCTGTCTGTCTGTCCCTGTCTATCCCTCACTCTGATTCTCTCTCTGTCTCTGTAAAAAAAAAAAAAAAAAAAAAAAAAAATTAAAAAAAAAAAAAAAAAAAAGAACTAGAATGTGGCCACTGGTGAGGGAGACCGATGCTTAGTGTGTTATGTGTAGGGGGGAAGAATACACACATTTATTGAATTTTATAACAATCTTATTAAAAGGCTATTTGAGAATCGATTTTATAAAAATCTTATAACAAAGCTATTTGAGAATAGCTTTGTTTAGTTGATTACTGCTTCCCTTTATTTTTATTTAATTTTTTAGAGACAGAGAGAGGAAGGAGAGAGAGGGGAGGGAAAAGGGAAGCACTCATTTGTTGTTCCACTCAGTGGTGCATTCATTGGTTGCTTCCCATGTGTGCCCTGACTGGGATTGAACCCACAACCTTATTTCAGGAGGATGCTTTTAACTGACTGAGCTAACTGGCTAGGGCCCTTTATGCTTTAAAAATTAGAATTATGTTGCCTGACCAGTGGTAGCGCAGTGGCTAGAGGGTGGATCTAGGATGCTGAGGTTCTAGGTTTGAAACCCCAAGGATGCTTGAGTGTGGGCTCATCCGGCTTAGCACAGGCTTGCCAGCTTGAATGGTCACTGGTTTGAAGCCCAAGATCGCCTGCTTGAGTAGGGGGTCACTGGCTTGGCTTGAGGTCCCCGCCCCCATTAAGGCACTTATGAGAAGCAATCAATGAATTACTAAAGTGATACAACTATGAATTGATACTTCTCATCTCTCTCTCTCGAAAAAAAAAAATCAGAATTAGGTCATTAACAGTGTTTACATTGGTCTTAGCTATGCAAATAATACAATGCAGAATTACATTCTTTTTTAAATGCAGGAGCTATGATTTTATTTTATTTGAGAGAGAGAAAGAGAAGGGGGGCGGGTGAGGGGGGGAAGAAGCAGGAAGCATCAACTCATAGCAGCTGCTTCTCATATGTGCCTTGACCAGGCAAGCTAGGGATTCTTAACCAGGGACCTCAGTATTCCAAGTCAACAGTTTTTCCACTGTGCCACCACAGGTCAGGCGCAATAATTGTTTTAATGACCACAAGTTCTTTCCATTTCAGAATGCACAGCCTTTGGCAATGTGACCTTGCTGTTCCCAGGCAGAAGTAGAATCTGTTCTCTACCCTGTGGAACATGGACTGGACTTGTGACTTACTTTGACTAGTTGGGTATGGTGGAAGTGATGTTGTACAAGCTCTGGAATTTATACCTCAAGAAGCTTCCACTTTTGTCCGTTTGGAATGCCAAGTCGTGAGGTAGCCTGAGATGGAAGAGTAAGAGGAGAGAGGGGCCCAGCTGCCCCAGCTACACCTGCTGAACCCAGCCCCTAGAGTTACCCATGGGCTGGATGTTGCTACATGAATGAGCCCAGGAAAAATCAGCAGAAGAACCACACAGCCAACAGAATCATGAAAAACAAGAAACCATTGTTTTAAGCTACTAAACTTTGAGGTGCTTTGCTACGTGGCAATAGATGACCATACTTGTCTTGTTATCTGTAATTATAACAATCATATAAAGTTGAGAGGAAATTTGTTGACATAGCAAGTGTCTAAATTGCCATCAAATTATACAGCTCAGTTTGTTTTGTGTGTGTATGACAGAGAGCAAGAGACAGAGAGAGGGACAGATAGGGACAGACCAGGAAGGGAGAGATGGGAAGCATCAATTCTTCATTGCGGCTCCTTAGTTGTTCATTGATTGCTTTCTCATATATGCCTGACATGGGGGCTACAGCAGAGTGAGTGACCGCTGTTCAAGCCAGCGACCTTAGGCTCAAGCCAGTGACCTTGGGATCATGTTGATGCTCCCAGGCTCAAGTTGGCAACCTCAGGGTTTTGAACCTGGGATGTCAACATCCCAGGTTGATGCTCTATCCACTGTATCACCACTGGTCAGGTCTTAGGTACATTTTCTGTAGAAATATGCTGTGAAGACTTGCAGAGTTAGGATGACAATTAAAGACAAAGAGGCATGCTATGGTGAAAGCCCTGAGTGGACGAGAGTCCACGGGCCTCTCTGACCCTGTACTGGAATCAATACGTGCTGGAAACAGCAAAACAGCAGAATAAGATTCAGCAACACAGAATATGTTTAGGCTCTCAAACAGAGATTAGGAGTCAGCATGTTCCTTGTCCTTCACTTCACCCCCTGAAAACTTCTGCTGTCTGCTTCCTTGAGTTATTTGTACTGGCTAATAAATATCTGCACAAGACTAGGGATGGGCTTCAGTTCTTCAGTCTGTTGACTAGGGCTCTTGTCTCTCCTCAGCCTCTTGGAGCATTTCATCTGGTCTTTGAGTAGTTAATTGTTGCTACAACAATTTTCTATCTTCCAAATGACCACAGGTGACAGTTACCAACTGTTCTACTGTTATAGAGTACCTTCTGACTTAATATAGTCAATAGGTTCTCAGACTTTAAGCGAAATGATGTAGACAAGTTTTACCATAGGCTAATTGATATAAACAACAGTTAAATTCCCACAGCATCTCTTCATTATGACAAAACATCATTGAATAGAACGATATTATTCAGAGACCTGCAATATAACTCAAATCATCTTCCCAGTCTGCAATAGCAGTTTTCCACCACTTTTTGTCAACTAGCTTGACAATAGAACAATCTAGTACAACTCTATACATTTTTCTATGTCTCTTGGGGAATAGTACACTTTGAGGTCCATAGTGAGAAGCACAAAATTACAGAAATCTAGGCATTTAAGAGTGTGGGAAGAGTGGGATGGAGATAAATAAGGGTGCATGCCATTATGTTTTCTAATAATTGGTCCAACTCTATTTTCTGTTGGAAAATGGAATCTACCCTGACTATTCTTGGTGTCCAAAAATTATGTACAGCTGTGGTTTCTAAATTTTGTTTTAAATGTTATTGATTTGAGAGAGAGAGGGAGAGAGAGAGATAGGAGAGAGATAAGAAGCATCAACTTGTTGTGTCACTTTTATTGTTCATTGATTGCTTCTCATACGTGCCTTGAGGTGGGGTGCGGGGCGCTCCAGCTGAGCCAATGACCCCTTGCTCAAACCAGTGACCATGCGCTCAAGCTGGTGAACCTGCACTCAAGCCAGATGAGCCCATGCTCAAGCTAGTGACGTCAGGGTTTCAAACCTGGGTCCTCAGCGTTCCAAGTCGAGGCTCTATCCACTGCACCACTGCCAGTCAGGCTATCCCTTAAATATTCTTGTTAGGGTTGTACACAAGGCTCCCTTCTATTCAGTGCTGTGCTGGAGTTGGCTTGCAGCCGCTCTCAAGAACCAATTGGGTGCATCTCTTCACAGCTCCATGTTCAGTGATGACAAGTTGGTAGTTTGAAACTGACCTTGGAAGTATTTACACCACAGACATCAACAAATGCTACAAATCAGGGCTTTTTTAGCTGGAGAGCTGATTGTTAAACACTTAACAGCACATCACTGCTTCTATTCTAGCTCTTCGCACCCTCCCTGGTTAATCTACAGTTATAGTTTCAAGCGCTATCTCTATATTGATGACTATCACATCTTTCATCTCCCGTTAAGATCTGTCTTTAGGCCCAGCTTTTAAAATACATTCTGGCTTCCCTTGGCTGTTCCACAAGCATATCATATTTCCTCTTAAAATAGCTCTTTTTTCCCCCCAAAGTCTGTCTCAGTAAATGGCACCATACTTGTCTCTTTCTCACCACTCATCTCCTCATTCCTTATTCAAACAATCATCAGATAAGCTCAATTACTACTCCAATTCTTTCTAAAATCCATCTTCTCTTCTTCCTACCCCCATCAGCAACCCTGGATTGAGGTTTCCAGACTCTTTTTGAGAAAGCCCTGCTTACCTTTTCAAATTCATGGCTTATCACAACTATCCTGACACTTCATTGCAACCACTTCAAGCTCTTTCGGAAAGCCCTGGGTTTTCATGTGCAGTGCCCTCTCTGAAACACTCTACCTTCCTACTCTCACCTTTCCTGTTTGACCCCCTCTCATGCTTTAACTTATAAATCACTTCTTCTGTGTGTCAGAGACAATGCTGTGTGTTCATCAAATCATTTCATTTTCTTCCTGCGGCCCAGGAAATCGACATGACTCATGTCTCTTGCATCTAGGTAGGGCCATGTGGTTAGCCCTGGCTAATGGAATATAAATGAAAGTTTATATTCCACATTGTTAAGTGTCTGATGTACTGTTTCCTTTCACCCCACCATCTCTACCCCACTCCTCCCTGCCCCCGCCCTGTATGCCAGCTGGCTGATGCTTGGGTAGCCTGGAAGCTATAATTGGTTGTGGTCATAAAAGGGAAGTTGCCAGTGTCCCTGAGACACATTTGAAGGAGAGCACCTAGAACTCTGTCTGTACTGAAGAAACAATAAATATTTATTGTGTTAAATCACTGACATTGATGGATAGTTTGTTTTACTAGCTAGCAGTAAATGTTCTGATTAACGCAGTTTGGGCATATGTTCCTACATACCCTTTGAGATACTCCTCAACCTGTTCACATAGCATTCTGTACTTTTTCATAATATAGAACTCTATGTAGAACATAAGTGCCTGCTTTCTTGTTTCTTTCTAGAAGCTGTAAGCTCTTCGAGGCCAGGGGGTATATCTCGTTCATGGCTGCCAAGCACAGCACCCAGCAGAACCGTGCCTGGTTTGCCAGCTTGCTGTGCTAATATAGACACCAGTTTTCTTCTTCCTGTTAATCAAGCCTCACATTTGTATAAATCCAAAAGTTCTCTTTTGACACTATTTTCTCCCAGTCAATCATCCAAGAATAATAGGGGCTTATTCAGTCCAAAGGCGTAAGTTCTTGGTCTCAAACATCAGGCAAAGAAAAAATGAGAAAATTGAGTTAGTTTTTCAGTGGGCTCCAGTTAAGGCTGCTGCCTCTTAGATCATTGCTCTTTGATATCGCTGCACAAGAGTAGTTCAGCCCAGGTTTAGTTCCCACTGCAGGAATGATGCCTTTGCTGGTCCCGATCTCTGCTGAGACGCACATGTGTCCTTCCAAGGAACAACTCTTCTAGTTTGCATTCATATTCAGTCATTATTCTCAAGGCCAAACCACTGGGTCAGATAGCTGGATCCAGAGAGATTTGGGATCTTCAGCTGTAGGAGCTTTTTCTCTTCCATGGCCTTCTAGGCGCTGATGTGGGACCTGGATCACCTATGCAGAATTTTCTCTTGTGGTGAGTTCCCCTTTGAGTCTTTTTATGTTCTTTGTTCCCATCAGTTCTCAAGGCTTCAGAGTGGTTACAAAACTTCAAATCTCACAGGAAAGGGGTCAGGGTTTGATCACCTACCTTCCTGGATGCTGTTTGGTTCCCATGTAAATTTATTCAGTGGCCACCTCTTTGTACTAAGGTTTGAGAAACAGCCTTTTTTAAGGTCACAAAAGGTCCTCTTACTGTTTCTCCCAGAGCAGCAAGTGCCTGTTCATCATATATTTACATAACTAATAAAGGCCACTGATGGATTTTTCTGAATAAAAAGCAGATATATTCTAAAGTCACTTTCTCTGTTCAGACAAAACCAGCAGTTCTCAAACTTTTGACACCTTTTTATTCTTTTTTTTTTTTACAGAGACAGAGAGTGAGTCAGAGAGAGGGATAGACAGGGACAGACAGACAGGAACGGAGAGAGATGAGAAGCATCAATCATTAGTTTTTCATTGCGTGTTCCAACACCTTAGTTGTTCATTGATTGCTTTCTCATATGTGCCTTGACTGTGGGCCTTCAGCAGACTGAGTAAACCACCCTTGCTGGAGCCAGCGACCTTGGGTTCAAGCTGGTGGGCTTTTCCTCAAAGCAGACGAGCCCGCACTCAAGCTGGCAACCTTGGGGTCTCAAACCTGGGTCCTCTGCATCCCAGTCCGATGCTCTATCCACTACGCCACTGCCTGGTCAGGCCCTTTTTATTCTTAAATATCATCAAACTTTTATTTTGGATGTTCTGTTTATCTATATTTATTATTTAGAAATTAAAATATATACTCATCAATTAGTTTTTTTTATTATTAATTTTAATGGGGTACATAGGTTCAGAGAAAACATCTCCAGGTTATTTTGACATTTCATTATGTTGCACATTCACCACCCAAAGTCATATAGTCTTTTGTCACTTTCTATCTGGTTTTCTTTGTGCCCCTCCTCTCCCTCAACCCCTTCCCTCTCTTTCCTCCCCCCCTTCCAGTAACCACCATGCTCTTGTCCATGTCCCTGACTCTCATTTTTATGTCCCACCTATGTATGGAATCATACAGTTCTTAGTTTTTTCTGATTTACTTATTTCACTCAGTATAATGTTATCAAGGTTGTTGTACATGATCCGATGTCATCATTTCTTATGGCTGAGTAGTATTCCATAGTATATATGTACCACATCTTCTTTATCCAATCATCTATTGAAGGGCTCTTTGGTTGTTTCCATGTCTTGGCCACTGTGAACAATGCTGCAATGAACATGGGGGTGCATGTGTATTTACCTACCAGTGTTTTTGAGTTATGGGGGTATATACCCAGTAGAGGGATTGCTGGGTCATACGGTAGTTCTATTTTTAATTTTTTGAGGAACCACCATACTTTTTTCCATAGTGGTTTTTTTTTTAAATTTTAATAGGGTGACATTGATAAATCAGGGTAAATATGTTCAGAGAAAACAGCTCCAGGCTATTTTGCCGTTCGCTCATGCTGCATTCCCATCACCCAAAGTCCAATTGTCTTCCATCACCTTCTAACTGATTTTCTTTGTGCCCCTCCCCTCTCCCATCCCCCTCCCTCTCCTCCTCCCCACCCCATAACCCCCACACTCTTGTCCATGTCTCTGAGTCTCATTTTTATGTCCCACCTATGTATGGAATCATATAGTTCTTAGTTTTTTCTGATTTACTTATTTCACTCAGTATACTGTTATCAAGGTTCATCCATGTTGTTGTAAATGATCCGATGTCATCATTTCTTATGGCTGAGTAGTATTCCATAGTATATATGTACCAAAATTTTTTAATCCACTCGTCCTCTGACGGACACTTGGGCTGTTTCCAGGTCTTTGCTATTGTGAACAATGCTGCCATAAACATGGGGGTGCATTTCTTTGGAAACAGTGCTATGGTGTTCTTGGGGTATATCCCCAAAAGTGGGATAGCTGGGTCAAAAGGCAGTTCGATTTTTAATTTTTTTTTTTTTCCTGAAGCTGGAAACGGGGAGAGACAGTCAGACAGACTCCCGCATGCGCCCGACCGGGATCCACCCGGCACGCCCACCAGGGGCGATGCTCTGCCCACCAGGGGGCGATGCTCTGCCCCTCCGGGGTGTCGCTCTTTCGCGACCAGAGCCACTCTAGCGCCTGGGGCAGAGGCGAAGGAGCCATCCCCAGCGCCCGGGCCATCTTTGCTCCAATGGAGCCTTGGCTGCAGGAGGGGAAGAGAGAGACAGAGAGGAAGGAGGGGGGGGGGTGGAGGAGCAAATGGGCGCTTCTCCTATGTGCCCTGGCCGGGAATCGAACCTGGGTCCCCCGCACGCCAGGCCGACGCTCTACCGCTGAGCAAACCGGCCAGGGCCGATTTTTAATTTTTTGAGGAATCTCCATACTGTTTTCCACAGTGGCTGCAGCAGTCTGCATTCCCACCAGCAGTGCAGGAGGGTTCCCTTTTCTCCATATCCTCGACAGCACTTATTCTGTGTTGTTTTGCTGATGACCGCCATTCTGACTGGTGTGAGGTGATATCTCATTGTGGTTTTAATTTGCATTTCTCTAATGATTAGTGATGTTGAGCATTTTTTCATATGCCTATTGGCCATCTGTATGTCCTGTTTGGAGAAGTGTTTATTCATTTCTTTTGCCCATTTTTGGATGGGTTGTTTGTCTTCCTGGTATTAATTAAGTTTTACAAGTTCTTTATAAATTTTGGTTATTAACCCCTTATCAGACAAATTGTCAAATATATTCTCCCATTGTGTATTTTGTCTTTTTATTGTGTTCTTATTGTCTTTAGCTGTGCAGAAGCTTTTTAGTTTGATATAGTCCCACTTGTTTATCCTGTCTTTTATTTCACTTGCCTGTGGAGACAAATCGGCAAATATATTGCTGCAAGAAATGTCAGAGAGCTTACTGCCTATGTTTTCCTCTAAGATGCTTATGGTTTCACGGCCTACATTTAAGTCTTTTATCCATTTTGAGTTGATTTTTGTGAATAGTGTAAGTTGGTGGTCTAGTTTCATTTTTTTGCAGGTAGCTTTCCAATTTTCCCAACACCATTGGTTGAAGAGGCTGTCTTTACTCCAATGTATGCTCTTATCTCCTTTGTCAAATATCAGTTGTCCATAAAGGTGTGGGTTTATTTCTGGGTTTTCAGTTCTGTTCCATTTATCTATATGCCTGTTCTTATGCCAGTATCAGGCTGTTTTGAGTATAATGGTCTTATAGTATAACTTGATATACGGAAGTGTGATACCTCCCACTTTATTCTTCTTTTTCAGGATTGCTGAGGCTATTTGTGTTCTCTTTTGGTTCCATATAAATTTTTGGAATATGTGTTCTAAATCTTTGAAGTAAGTCATTGGTATTTTAATCGGTATTGCATTGAATTTATAAATTGCTTTGGGTAATATAGACATTTTAATGATGTTTATTCTTCCTAACCATGAGCATGGTATATGCTTCGACTTGTTTGTATCTTCCCTGATTTCTTTTATCAATGTTTTATAATTTTCTGAGTACAAATCTTTAATCTCCCTGGTTAAATTTATTCCTAGGTACTTTATTTTTTTGGTTGCAATGGTAAAGGGGATTGATTCCTTAATTCTCTTTCTGACAGTTCATTGTTAGTGTATAAAAATGCCTCTGATTTCTGAGTATTAATTTTATATCCTGCCACCTTGCTGAATTCATTTATCAGGTCTAGTAGTTTTTTTACTGCAACTTTAGCGTTTTCTATATACAATATCATATCATCTGCAAATAATGATAGTTTTACTTCTTCTTTTTCAACTTGAATGCCTTTTATTTCTTTTACTTGTCTGATTGCTGTGGCTAGGACTTCCAGAACTATGTTGAATAAGAGTGGTGAAAGGGGGCACCCCTGCCTTGTTCCTGATCTTAAGGGGATTGCTTTTAATTTTTGCCCATTGAGTATGATGTTGTCTGTGGGTTTGTCATAGATGGCCTTTATCATGTTGAGGTATGTTCCCTGTAGTCCCACTTTGTTGAGAGTTTTGATTATGAATGGGTGCTGGACTTTATCAAATGCTTTTTCTGCATCTATTGAAATTATCATGTGGTTTTTGTCCTTCCTTTTGTTTATGTGATGAATCACATTGATTGATTTGCAAATATTGTACCAGCCTTGCATCCCAAGAATAAATCCCACTTGATCCTGGTGTATGATTTTTTTCATATATTGCTGGATCCGGTTTGCTAATATTTTGTTGAGGATTTTAGCATCTATATTCATCAGGGATATTGGCTTATAATTTTCTTTCTTTGTGTTGTCTTTGCCTGGTTTTGGAATCAGAATTATGCTTGCCTCGTAAAAGGAGCTTGGAAGTCTTCCTTCCTCTTGAATTTTTTGAAATAGCTCGAGAAGGATAGGAGTTAGTTCTTCTTTGAATATTTGGTAGAATTCTCTTGTGAAGCCATCAGGCCCAGGACTTTACTTTTTTGGGAGCTTTTTGATAACTGTTTCATTCTCATTTGTTGTAATTAGTCTGTTTAGGTTTTCTGATTCTTCCAGATTAATTTTTGGAAGATTATATGTTTCAAGAAATTTGTCCATTTCATCTAGGTTGTCTAATTTTTTGGCATACAGTTCTTCATAGTATTTTCTTACAATATTTTTGTATTTCTGTTGTGTCAGTTGTTATTTCTCCACTCTCATTTCTAATTTTATTTTTATTTTTATTTTTACAGAGGCAGAGATAGACAGGGACAGACAGACAGGAACGGGGAGAGATGAGAAGCATTAAACATCAGTTTCTCGTTGCGCGTTGCGACTTCTTAGTTGTTCATTGATTGCTTTCTCACATGTGCCTTGACCGCGGGCCTTCAGCAGACTGAGTAACCCCCTACTGGAGCCAGCGACCTTGGGTCCAAGCTGGTAAGCTCTTTGCTGAAGCCAGATGAGCCCGCGCTCAAGCTGGCGACCTCGGGGTTTCGAACCTGGGTCCTTCCGCATCCCAGTCCGACGCTCTATCCACTGCCCCACCACCTGGTCAGGCTCGTTCTAATTTCATTTATTTGAGTCCTCTCTCTTTTTTTCTTGGTGAGTCTGGTTAAAGGTTCATCGATCTTGTTTACCTTTTCAAAGAACAAGCTCCTGGTTTCATTGATCCTCTGTATTGTTTCTTTAGCCTCTATGTCATTTATTTCTGCTCTGATCTTTATTATTTCCTTCCTTCTACTAGCTCTGGGCTTTACTCACTGTTTTTTCTAGTTCTTTTAGATGTAGGGTCAAGTTGTTTATTTGTGCTTTTTCTAGCTTCTTAATGTATGCCTATAATGCTATGAACTTCCCTCTCAAGACTGCTTTTGCTGTGTCCCATAAATTTTGAGTTGATGTATGCTTATTATCATTCGTTCTAGGAATTTTTAAATTTCTTCTTTGATCTCATTGTTTACCCATTCATTATTTAATAACTTGCTATTTAGTTTCCAAGTGTTTGAGTATTTTTCAGTTTTTCTGTTGTGGTTGATTTCTAGTTTTATGCCATTGTGATCAGAGAAAGTGCTCAATATGATTTCAATCTTCTTAAATTTGTTGAGACCGCTTTTGTGCCCTAACATGTGGTCTATTCTAGAGTATGTACCATGAGCACTTGAAAAGAATGTATATTCTGCTGCTTTAGGGTGAAAGGTTCTGAATATATCTATTAAAATGAGTTGATCTAGTATGTCCTTTAAGTCTGTTATTTCTTTGTTAATTTTCTTTCTTGAGGATCTATCTGGTGATGTTAGTGGGGTATTGAAATCCCCTACTATTATAGTATTGCTGTTGATCTCGCCCTTTAAATCCATCAAAGTCTGCTTTATATATTTAGGTGATCCTATATTAGGTGTGTAGATATTTATAATGGTTGTATCTTCCTGTTGAATTGCTTACTCTATCATTATGTAGTGACCTTCTTTATCTCTTACTATAGTCTTTGTTTTAAAGTCCATTTTGTCTGATATAAGTATTGCTACCCCAGCATTTTTTTCATTTCCATTTGCGTGAAATTTTTTTTTCCATTCATTTATCTTCAGTCTATGTGCATCTTTTTTTTTAAGATGTGTCTCTTGTAGACAGCATATATATGTATGGGTCCTGTTTTCTTATCCACGCAGCTACCCTATGTCTTCGATTGGATTATTTAATCCATTTACATTTAAGGTTATTATTCATATGTAATTGTTTATTGCCATTTTATTCTTTAAAATTGTATTCCTGTTTTGCTATATTCTTTTTCTCCTTTGATCTGTTTACAACAGGCCCATTAGCATTTCTTGCAGCCTTGGTTTGGTTGTAGTGAATTCCTTGAGTTTTTTTTTTTTGTCTGGAAAGCTTTTTATTTCTCCTTCAATTTTAAATGATAGCCTTGCTGGATAAAGTAGTCTTGGTTGTAGGCTCTTGTTCTGCATTACTTTGAATATTTCTTGCCATTCCCTTCTGGCCTCAAGTGTTTCTGTTGAGAAGTCAGAAGTCATCCTTATGGGGGCTCCTTTGTAGGTGATAGTCTTTTTTTCTCTAGCAGCTTTTAATATTTTCTCTTTATCACTTAGCTTTGGTATTTTAATTATGATGTGTCTTGGTGTTGATTTCTTTGGGTTTCTCTTTGATGGAGTTCTCTGTGCTTCCTGAACATGTGAGATATTTTCCTGCCTTAATTGAGGGAAGTTTTCAGCTATGATATGCTTGAACAAAGTCTCTATCCCTTGTTCTTTCTCTTCTTCTTCAGGAACCCCTATGATGCAGATTTTATTTTTTTTCATGTTGTCACAGAGCTCTCTTAGAGTTTTCTCAGACTTTTTGAGTCTCTTTTCTTTTTTTCTGCTCTGCTTCCGTGCCTTTATTTAATGTGTCCTCTAACTCGCTGATTTGATTCTCAGCTTCATCCATCCTGCTTTTAATTCCTTCCATTGTGTTCTTCATTTCTGATATTGTATTTGTCATTTCTGACTGATTCTTTTTTATTATTTCAATGTCTGTTTTTATACCTGCTATCTCTTTATTTAGGTGTTTCTTAATGACCATCTATTGTTGTTATAATATCTTTGAGCATCCTAATAATCATTATTTTAAACTCTGCATCTGGTGATTTGGTTATATCTGTTTCATTCAGGTCCTTTTCTGGGGATTTCTCTTCTTTGTGTTGCATTTCTCTGCCTTCTCATCTTCTCTGTGTAAAAGAAGGTCTTGGCCACTGGAGTCCACTGGGTGTGGCCTCTGTTCCCTAGGTATGGTTTGTCTGCAGGCCTGCCACCCCTCTGCTGTTGCTGTGTAGGGCGTTTGGGTATGGACGTTGCCAGTGCCTTCCCACTGGGGCTGTTGCTGTAGTTTCCTCCTTTCCTTGGTGTGTACAAGCCTTGGTGGCCTTGACCTTCGCCCTGCCCCCATGGGTGGTGTTATGCTCAGCCCTGAGGTCAGTGGCAGCACCTTTGCTCAGCTGCGGGTCTCTGCCTGATTCCAGGCTTTCGCCCCACCCTTGCAGGAGGAGCCCGCTCGTGGGACGGCTGCAAGCCTTGGCTCCACAGGCCAGGTGGGACTGCCTGCCCATGCTCAGTAGCGGGTCTCCACCTGTTCTGGGCTTTTGGCTCCACCCCCACGGGAGGAACCGGCTCCCAAGTTGAGCCACAAGCCTAGATTCCGTGGGTGGGGCAAGGCTGTGCTCCTGTGCCCTTGCTCAAGGGCCGGTCTCCACCCCTTCTGGGGTTCCCGCCCTTCTCCCGCAGGCTGGATTGCAGTCTGCCTGCAGCTGGGCTTGACCACTTTTGCATGCCCCCTCCTCCCCAGCTGGACAAGACTGAGCTCACACGTGGGCCCAGTGGTGGCCAACCAGCTTCCGCTCTTGCCGACAGAACCGCATTTCTGTGTCCCACTGCCGCCCGCCCTCGGGCGAGCCCTTAGCCGTGTGGGTGGGGGCGCTGCAGCTCAGACCCTAAGACTCACTACTGTAGCCCCGAAAGCTCCCTCCTTCTAAGCGACTCTGCTCTGAGTGCCATGGGAGAGCTTGTTTGGCTGGTGTCCTGCTTCCTTTTGCTGGTATTGCTGTTTCCAGGGGAAATATTCACTCAGATTTGGGGAGTGACTCGTCCCAGGGGTTAGGGTGGCTGTCTCCCAAAATGTTTCTCCCTGTGCCTCCTAGATTACACTCTCTTCCTGCTACTCCGGTCCTCTCCTCTCTCCCCATTCCCCACAGCCCCGGGTGAGTGGTTGTGAGAGAGGTGTTCTGCGCGGTCCCTTTAAGAAGAATCCTGGGTCTGAGAAATCAGTCTCTTTCTCACAAACAGTATCCTGACTTGTTTCCAGCTAAATACTGTCCATACGCCTCTTCTGGGCTCTGGGGATGCAGGCTGGGGCTTTGTTCCTGCGACTCAGGACCCTCCCCTCTCTGCTAAACTCACTTCCTGCCACGCGAGTCTCTCCCGGCTGCCATTCGCTCCATGGAGCTGGGCAGCCCTCTCCACGTTTCCGCTTTTCCTACTAGTCTCAGTATGGCTTCTTCAGTGTTTCTTGGTTGAAGAGTCCTCTTAGTTTAGTCGAAAGTTGGCTTTTCCAGATGATAGTTCTTAAAATTAGTATGTAATCCACTTTGGTTCTGGGAGGTGGGAGTTGGTACGTCCACCTACTCCATCGCCATCTTGTCTTCTCCACCATAGTGGTTTTACTACTTTACATTCCCACCAACAGTGGATGCGGGTTCCTTTTTCTCCACAGCCTCTCCAACACTTGTTAATACTTGTCTTGTTGGTAATAGCTAATCTAACAGGTGTGAGGTGGTATCTCATTGTAGTTTTGATTTGCATTTCTCTAATAACTAATGAAGATGAGCATCTTTTCATATATCTGTTGGCCATTTATATTTCTTCCTGGGGGAACTGTCTGTTCAAGTCCTCTTCCCATTT
This sequence comes from Saccopteryx leptura, assembly GCF_036850995.1. Classification (NCBI taxonomy): domain Eukaryota; kingdom Metazoa; phylum Chordata; class Mammalia; order Chiroptera; family Emballonuridae; genus Saccopteryx; species Saccopteryx leptura. The sequence continues at coordinate 126,867,175 of NC_089507.1, forward strand.
TTTATTGGATTATTTGCTTTTTTGTTGAGTTTTATGAGTTTTGTATATTTTGTATATTAGGCCCTTATCTGTGCTGTTGTTTGAAAATATCATCTCCCATTTAGTTGGCTGTCTGTTTGTTTTGTTGTCAGTTTCTTTTGCTGTGCAAATCTTCTTAGTCTGATGTAGTCTCATTCATTTATCTTTGCCTTCACTTCCCTTGCCTTTGGAGTCAAATTCATAAAGTGCTCCTTGTAACCAAGGTCCATGAGTTTAGTACCTATGTTTTCGTCTATGTAATTTATTGTTTCTGGTCTTATATTTAGGTCTTTGATGCATCTTGAATTAATTTTAGTACAAGGGGACAAACTGTAGTTGAGTTTCATTCTTTTGCATGTGGTTTTCCAGTTTTCAAAGCACCATTTGTTGAAGAGGCTTTCTTTTCTCCATTGTGTGTTGTTGGCCCCTTTATCAAAAATTATTTGACCATATACATGTGGTTTATTTCTGGGCTTTCTATTCTGTTCCATTGGTCTGAATGTCTATTTTTTTCTGCCAATACCATGGTGTTTTGATTATCATGGCTCTATAATATAATTTGAAGTCAGGTATTGTAATACCTCCAGCTTTGTTCTTTTTCCTTAGGATTGCTCTGGTTATTTGGGGTTCTTTTATAGTTCCTTATAAACCTGATGATTTTTTGTTCCATTTCTTTAAGAAATGACATTAGAATTTTGATGGGAATTGCATTAAATTTGTATATCGCTTTGGGTAATATAGTCATTTTGACAATATTTATTCTTCCTATCCAAGGACAAGGAATATTTTTCCATTTCATTATATCTTTTTTGATTTCCCGTAACCATGCTTTGTAATTTTCAATATCTAGGTCCTTTACATTCTTTGTTATGTTTATTCCTAGGTATTTAATTTTTTGTTGCAACCATGAATGGGATTTTTTTTTTAGCTCATTTCCTCTTGTTTCATTGTTGGCATATAGGAAGGCAATGGACTTTTGTATATTAATTTTGTATCCTGCGTCCTTACTGTATTGGTTTTATTGTTTCTAGTAGTCTTTTTGTGGAGTCTTTGGGGTTTTCAATGTACAGGATCATATCATCTGCAAAAAGTGAAACTTTTACTTCTTCTTTTCCAGTATAAATGCTTTTTATTTCTTTCTCTTGTCTAATTGCTCCAGCTAGAACTTCCAGCACTACGTTGAATAAGAGTGTAGAGAGCGGACAACCTTGTCTTGTTCCAGATTTAGGGGAAAAGTCCTCAGTTTTATGCCGTTTAATATGATGTTAGCTGATGGTTTATCATAGATTGCCTTTATTATGTTGAGATATTTTCCTTCTATACCCATTTTTTAAAGTGTTTTGAACATAAAATGATGTTGTATTTTATTGAATGCCTTTTCTGCATCTATTGATAAGATCATGTGGTTTTTGTTCTTTGTTTTGTTGATATGATGTATTACATTAACCATTTTATGTATGTTGAACCATCCTTGTGATTCTGGGATGAACCCCACTTGATCATGAAGAATTATTTTTTTAATGTGTTGTTGTATTCGATTTCTAGTATTTTGTTTAGTATTTTAGTATCTGTATTCATTAGAGATATTGGTCTGCAGTTTTCTTTTTTTGTGTTGTCCTTGCCAGGTTTTAGTATGAGGGTTATGTTGGCCTCATAAAATGTGTTTGGCAGTATTGCTTCTTCTTCAATTTTTTGGAAGACTTTCAGTAGAATAGGAACCAAGTCTTCTTTGAATGTATGATAGAATTCACTAATATAGCCATCTGGGCCTGGACTTTTATTTTTGGGGAAGTTTTTAATAGTTGTTTTCATTTCCCCCTGCTTATGGGTCTGTTTAGGCTTTCTGCTTCTTCATGACTCAGTCTAGAAAGATTGTATTGTTCTAGAAATTTATCCATTTCTTCTAGATTGTTAAATTTGGTGGCATATAGTTTTTCATAGTATTCTACAATAATTCTTTGTATATCTATGGTATCTGTGATGATTTCTCCTCTTTCATTTTTAATTTGTTTATATGAGTCCTTTCTCATATAAACCCTTGGTGAGTCTTGCCAAAGGTTTGTCAATTTTGTTGATCTTTTCAAAGAACCAGCTCCTTGTTTTATTATTTTTTTCTATAGTTTTTCTGTTCTCTATTTTGTTTATTTCTTCTCTGATTTTTATTATTTCCTTTCTTCTGCTGGTTTTGGTTACCTTTGTTCTTCTTTTTCTAGTTCCTTGATATGTGAAGTTAAGTGGTTCACTTGGGCTCTCTCTTGTTTGTTCATATATGCCTGTAGTGATATTAACTTTCCTCTTATTATGCTTTGCTGCATTCCAAAGATTCTGATATGTTGTATTGTTATTTTCTCTTGCCTGTATGTATCTTTTGATCTCTGTGTTTATTTTTTCTTTGACATACTCATTTTTTAAAAGTATGTTGTTTAGTTTCCACATTTTTGTGGGTTTGTTTACCTCTTTTTTTGCAGTTGAATTCTAGTTTCAAGGCTTTATGATCAGAAAATATGCTTGGTATAATTTCAATCTTTTTGAATTTGTTGATGTTATTTTTGTGGCCCAACATATGGTGAATTCTTGAGAATGTTCCATGTACACTAGAGAAAAATGTATACTCTGGCACTTTGGGGTGAAATGTCCTGTAGATGTCTATCATTTCCAGTTGTTCTAGTGTTTCATTTAAGGCCAATATTTCTTTATTGATTTTCTGTTTGGATGAACGATCTATAGCTGTCAGTGGTGTATTGAGGTCTCCAGGCAGCATACAGTTGCATTTTCTTTTTTAATCCATTCTGCTACTCTGTATCTTTTTATTGGTGAGTTCAATCCATTTACGTTTAGTGTAATTATTGACATTTGAGGGTTTCCTATTGCCATTTTATATATTGCTTTGTGATAGGTTTGTATCTTGTTTGGTTCTTCTCTTTTATTTTTCTGTCATTTGTTTTTGTTTGGTTGTAATCCATATTTATTTTCTCTGTTACTTTTTTTTTCATGCCATGTACTTCTGTGTTCGTTTTTTTAGGGGTGGTTACCATTAAGCAATGGAAAGCATACATATCATGTTCATTGTAATACATTATCTCATGAGTGCTTCTGTACTCCATCCTCCTTTGCTACTGTTAATCTTTGTCCTCTCGCCTTTTTTGTTTCTTTTTTACAGATTAATCTTGTCTTTATTTTGATCTTGATGGAACTTTTACTTGTCGTTTTGTTTTCTTTTTTTTTTATAAATAAATTTTTATTTTAATGGGGTTACATCAATAAATCAGGGTACATATATTCAAAGAAAACATTTCCAGGTTTTCTTGTCATTCAGTTCTGCTGCATACCCATCACCAAAAGAGAGATCGTCCTCTGTCACCCTCTATCCAGTTTTTATTGTACCCCTCTCCATCCCCTTCCCCCTCTCCCTCCTTCCCTCCCCCCACCCCCCGTAACCACCACACTCCTGTCCATGTCTCTTAGTCTCGCTTTTATGTCCCACCAATGTATGGAATCCTGCAGTTCTTGTTTTTTTTCTGATTCACTTATTTCACTCCGCATAATGTTATCAAGATTCCACCATTCTGCTGTAAGTGATTCGATGTCATCATTTCTTCTAGCTGAATAGTATACCATGGTGTATATGTGCCCCATCTTCTTTATCCAGTCTTCTATTTTTTTTTACAGTGATTAAAAGCCTTTAAGCCAACTCTTGGCCAATACAGCAAGAATCCATAAAAGACTAGTGTCCTTAACATGTTCACCAAGTCCAAGTTGGCCCCATCACCATGCCAAATCCCTGAAAAATGCAACCCAACCACAGTTCAGTCTGTTAGGAGCTGTCACAGGGAGCAGGAGTCCAGGAAAAGTCCACACAGGAAAAATCCGCATGGCACTGGAATTGTTGTCACCATTCTATACTTTGCAGCTCATGTCCAAGTCCCAATGACAGCTGCTTCTAGCTGGTAATGATTCAGGTAGACTGGAAAAGCCATTTGCAGCATGCGTGGATATGGAGCTTCTGTTCTCTGCCTGGAGAGTTGAGACCAGGTTGCTTTTCCCTGGAGCTCTGCGACTGTGGCATGGTAAAGAGAACCTTGGGATACACTAATCTGGGTGGCAAAGGTAAATTCATAATACAAGTTGGCAAAAGGGGGAAGGAGAGCTCTACATTAGGAGTAGGTCCCAGCCTGAAATATGAGTGGGGCATTGAGGTAGGAGGGATAAAGGAAACACTATATATTAAGCAAAGCAGCAGAAAATAGGACTATCAACACCCACAACAGAGATCTTTGAGGGAAGAATAAAAAACCTGACTATTCAGGCAAAACATAGTTAAGTGGCCCTTGTGCAAATGAGATCAGTTTACCTGCTTCTTGGAAGAAATACCCTAGGCTCATCCACAGTGTCATAGATGGGGCTGACGGCCCTGGGCACCTTCAGCCTTCAGTGGCAAACCCCAGCTTTCTGGGCAAGGTTAGGTCATAGGTGGCTGGAGCAGGGCAGGAAGAGACTGAACCCTCCCTTAGAGGAGCGAGGGGGAAGCCTACCTTCCAGTGTCCCTGTTTCCTCACAGCAGAGGCATGTAAGCCTGGCAGGCTTTAGCTCAATGACCTTCCTTTCCACTATTGAAGCAGGACCCAGATGGCATCCTGAGAGACCCCTTTGGGGCATTGGAGCCTTTAAGGGTGTATCCTAAAAGCTGGTAGTTCCCCTGATCTCTATTGGGCTTTTTCTGCCTCTAGGTATCTTAAAAGCCATTCTCAGAAGATCTTGCTGAGGGGTTTGAGGATCCCCATCCGCCTATATAAATCTTTTCCATATATCTGGAGCTATTTGGAAAAAGACAAAACAGTGTTATTAGCTGGATCTAATAAAGAAGGTAGTAGTTTGCAGGCGAAAAAGATTTGGTGTCTCCTGTTCATCAGCCTTCAAAAGAAATGTAAATTTTTTTTTTTTAAGTAAAAAGCATGATATGGTAGACCCGTAGGAGTCATTGGCCTGGTGTGCAGGATTCCCGGGTTCGATTCCTGGCCAGGAAGAGCACACAGGAGAAGCGCCCATCTACCTCTCCAACCCTCCCCCTCTTCCTCCCCTCCCTCCTCTCCGTCTCTCACTTCCCCTTCCGCAGCCAAGGCTCCACTGGAGCAAAGCCACCCCAGGCACTAAGGATGGCCCCATGGCCTCTGCCCCAGTTGCTAGAATGGCTCTGGTTGTAACAGTGCTACACCCCAGATGGGCATAGCATCCCCTCCCTGGTAGGCATGCCAGGTGGATCCCGGTCAGGCGCATGCGGGAGACTGCCTGACTGCCTCCCTGTTTCCATCCTCAGAAAAATACAAAAAATAAATAAATAAAAGAAAAAATACAACAACAACAACAACAAAAAAAAAAAAAAAAAAAAAAAGAGGAAAAAAGGAAAAAAGAAAAAAAAAAGGCATTCCCTTGTGTTAAAGCTCCAGGGAGCATGGAGTGAGCTTGAGTATGTCCTATGAAACTCAGAGCTCTATGTTGACATATAAGTCTTTGAAGAAGGAGGAACTGCTGAAATAGTTCATCAGCATTTGTCCCTAAGACAGCAGTCTTTATAGTGGAAACACCATAAGTAAATATTTGCTGTCTGTCTATAGATTAAAGGGGGAATATGGCAAATGCTGAAAAGCCATGCTCTTTGTGCCCCTCCCCTCCCCCAACCCCCTCCCTCTCCTCCCCCCACCCTGTACCCCCAACACTGTTGTCCATGTCTCTGAGTCTCATCTTTATGTCCCACCTATGTATGGAATCATATAGTTCTTAGTTTTTTCTGATTTACTTCTTTTGCTCAGTATAATGTTATCAAGGCCCATCCATGTTGTTGTAAAAGATCCTATGTCATCATTTCTTATGGCTGAGTAGTATTCCATAGTATATATATACCAAAGCTTTTTAATCCACTCATCCTCTGATGGACACTTGGGCTGTTTCCAGATCTTTGCTATTGTGAACAATGCTGCCATAAACATGGGGGTGCATTTCTTCTTTTGAAACAGTGCTATGGTGTTCTTGGGGTATATTCCTAACAGTGGTATAACTGGGTCGAAAGGCAGTTCGATTTTTAATTTCTTGAGGAATCTCCATACTGTTTTCCACAGTGGCTGCACCAGTCTGCATTCCCACCAGCAGTGCAGGAGGGTTCCCTTTTCTCCACATCCTCGACAGCACTTATTCTGTGTTGTTTTATTGATGACCGCCATTCTGACTGGTGTGAGGTGATATCTCATTGTGGTTTTAATTTGCATTTCTCTAATCATTAGTGATGTTGAACATTTTTTCATATGCCTATTGGCCATCTGTGTGTCCTCTTTTGAGAAGTGTCTATTCATTTCTTTTGCCCATTTTTTGATTGGATTGTTTGTCTTCCTGGTATTAAGTTTTACAAGTTCTTTATAAATTTTGGTTATTAACCCCTTATCAGACGCAATGTCAAATATATTCTACCATTGTGTAGTTTGTCTTTTTATTCTGTTCTTATTGTCTTTAGCTGTGCAGAAGTTTTTTAGTTTGATAAAGTCCCATTTGTTTATCCTGTCTTTTATTTCACTTGCCTGTGGAGACAAATCAGCAAATATATTGCTGCGACAGATGTCAGAGAGCTTACTGCCTATGTTTTCTTCTAAGATGCTTGTGGTTTCACGGCTTACATTTAAGTCTTTTATCCATTTTGAGTTTATTTTTGTGAGTGGTGTAAGTTGGTGGTCTATTTTCATTTTTTTGCAGGTAGCTGTCCAATTTTCCCAACACCATTTGTTGAAGAGGCTGTCTTTACTTCATTGTATTTCCTTACCTCCTTTGTCAAATATCAGGTGTCCATAGAGCTGTGGGTTTATTTCTGGGTTCTCTGTTCTGCTCCATTGATCTACATGCCTGTTCTTATGCCAGTACCATGCTGTTTTGAGTACAATGGCCTTATAATATAACATGATATCCGGAAGTGTGATACCTCCCGCTTTATTCTTCCTTTTCAAGATTGCTGAGGGTATTCGTGTTCTCTTTTGGTTCCATATAAATTTTTGGAATATGTGTTCTAAATCTTTGAAGTAAGTCATCAGTATTTTAATCGGTATTGCATTGAATTTATAAATTGCTTTGGGTAATATAGACATTTTAATGATGTTTATTCTTCCTAACCATGAGCACGGTATATGCCTCCACTTATTCGTATCTTCCCTGATTTCTTTTATCAATGTTTTATAATTTTCCGAGTACAAGTCTTTAATCTCCTTGGTTAGATTTATTCCTAGGTACTTTATTTTTTTGGTTGCAATGGTAAAGGGGATTGATTCCTTGATTTCTCTTTCTGACAGTTCATTATTAGTGTATAAAAATGCCTCTGATTTCTGAGTATTGATTTTATATCCTGCCACCTTGCCGAATTCATTTATCAGGTCTAGTAGTTTTTTGACTGAGACTTTAGGGTTTTCTATATACAATATCATATCATCTGCAAATAATGATAGTTTTACTTCTTCTTTTCCAATTTGGATGCCTTTCATTTCTTTTTCTTGTCTGATTGCTGTGGCTAGGACTTCCAGAACTATGTTGAATAAGAGTGGTGAAAGGGGGCACCCCTGCATTGTTCCTGATCTTAAGGGTATTGCTTTTAATTTTTTCCCATTGAGTATGATGTTGGCTGTGGGTTTGTCATAGATGGCCTTTATCATGTTGAGGTATGTTCCCTGTAGTCCCACTTTGTTGAGAGTTTTGATCATGAATGGGTGCTGGACTTTATCAAATGCTTTTTCTGCATCTATTGAAATTATCATGTGGTTTTTGTCCTTCCTTTTGTTTATGTGATGAATCACATTGATTGATTTGCAAATATTGTACCAGCCTTGCATCCCAAGAATAAATCCCACTTGATCCTGGTGTATGATTTTTTTCATATATTGCTGGATCCGGTTTGCTAATATTTTGTTGAGAATTTTTGCATCTATATTCATCAGGGATATTGGCCTATAATTTTCTTTTTTTGTGTTGTCTTTGTCTGGTTTTGAAATCAGAATTATGCTCGCCTCATAAAAGGAGCTTGGAAGTCTTCCTTCCTCTTGAATTTTTTGAAATAGCTTGAGAAAGATAGGAGTAAGTTCTTCTTTGAATATTTGGTAGAATTCACTTGTAAAGCCATCAGGCCCAGGACTTTTCTTTTTGGGAGTTTTTTGATAGCTGTTTGAATCTCATTTGTTGTAATTGGTCTGTTTAGGTTTTCTGATTTTTCCAGATTGATTTTTGGAAGATTATATGATTCAAGGAATTTGTCCATTTCATCTAGGTTGTCTAATTTTTTGGCGTACAGTTCTTCATAGTATTTTCTTACAATATTTTGTATTTCTGTTGTGTCAGTTGTTATTTCTCCACTCTCATTTCTAATTTTATGTATTTGAGTCCTCTCTCTTTTTTTCTTGGTGAGTCTGGTTAAAGGTTCATCGATCTTGTTTACCTTTTGAAAGAACCAGCTCCTGGTTTCATTGATCCTCTGTATTGTTTCTTTAGCCTCTGTGTCATTTATTTCTGCTCTGATCTTTATTATTTCCTTCCTTCTACTAGTTTTGGGCTTTATTTGCTGTTTTTTTTTTTTCTAGTTCTTTTAGATGTAGGATCAAGTTGTTTATTTGAGCTTTTTCTAGCTTCTTGAGGTATGCCTGTAATGCTATAAACTTCCCTGTCAGGACTGCTTTTGCTGTGTCCCATAAATTTTGAGTTGATGTATGCTCATTATCGTTTGTTTCTAGGAATTTTTTAATTTCTTCTTTGATCTCAATGTTAATCCATTCGTTATTTAATAACGTGCTATTTAGTTTCCAAGTGTTTGAATGTTTTTCAATTTTTCTATTGTGGTTGATTTCTAGTTTAATGCTATTGTGATCAGCGAAATTGCTCGATATGATTTCAATCTTCTTAAATTTGTTGAGACCGCTTTTGTGCCCTAACATGTGATCTATTCTAGAGAATGTACCATGAGCGCTTGAAAAGAATGTATATTCTGCTGTTTTAGGGTGAAAGGTTCTGAAGATATCTATTAAATTGATTTGATCTAATATGTCCTTTAAGTCTGCTGTTTCTTTGTTGATTTTCTTTCTTGAGGATCTATCTAATGATGTTTATGGGGTATTGAAATCCCCTACTATTATGGTATTGCTGTTGATCTTGCCCTTTAAGTCTATCAAAGTCTGCTTTATATATTTAGGTGATCCTATATTAGGTGCGTAGATATTTATAATGGTTATATCTTCCTTTTGGATTGCTCCCTTTATCATTATGTAGTGACCTTCTTTATCTCTAACTATGGTCTTTGTTTTAAAGTCCATTTTGTCTGATATAAGTATTGCTACCCCAGCTTTTTTTTCATTTCCATTTGCATGAAATATTTTTTTCCATCCTTTTATCTTCAGCCTGTGTGCATCTTTTGATTTAAGGTGTGTCTCTTGTAGACAGCATATGTATGGGTCCTTTTTTTTATCCATGCAGCTACCCTATGTCTCTTGATCGGATCATTTAATCCATTAACATTTAAGGTTATTACTGATATGTAATTGTTTATTGCCATTTTTTTTCTTTGAAACGGTATTCCTCTTTTGCTATATTCTTTTTTCCTTTGATCTGTATACAACAGGTCCCTTAGCATTTCTTGCAGCCTTGGTTTGGTTGCAGTGAATTCCTTGAGATTTTTTTTGTCTGTAAAGCTTTTTATTTCTCCTTCAATTTTAAATGATAGCCTTGCTGGATAAAGTAGTCTTGGTTGTAGGTTCTTGTTCTGCATTACTTTGAATATTTCTTGCCCTTCCCTTCTTGCCTCAAGTGTTTTTGTTGAGAAGTCAGAAGTCATCCTTATGGGGGCTCCTTTGTAGGTGATAGTCTTTTTTCTCTAGTAGCTTTTAATATTTTATCTTTTTCATTTAGCTTTGGTATTTTAATTATGATGTGTCTTGGTGTTGGTTTCTTTGGGTTTCTCCTTAATGGAGTTCTCTGTGCTTCCTGAACATGTGTAATGTTTTCCTGCCTTAATTGGGGGAAGTTTTCTGCTATAATATGTTTGAACAAAGTCTCTATCCCTTGTTCTTTCTCTTCTTCTTCAGGAACCCCTATGATGCGGATGTTATTTTTCTTCATGTGGTCACAGTGCTCTCTTAGAGTTTCCTGAGACTTTTTGAGTCTCTTTTCTTTTTTGTGCTCTGCTTTCGTGCCTTTATTTATTGTGTCCTCTAACTCACTGATTCGATTCTCTGCTTCATCCATCCTGCTTTTAATTTTTTCCATTGTATTTTTTATTTCAGGTATTGTATTTGTCATTTCTGACTGATTCTTTTTTATTATTTCAATGTCCCTTTTTATATTTGTTATCTCTTTATTTAGGTTTTCATAATGGCCGTCTATGGTTGTTCTGATATCTTTGAGCATCCTAACAATCATTATTTTAAACTCTGCATCTGGTAATTTGGTTATATCTGATTCACTTAGGTCCTTTTCTGGGGATTTCTCTTCGTTTATTTGTGTTGTATTTCTCTGCCTCCGCAATTTCTCTTCATGGGAGTGTCTGTGATCACGTTCTCAGGCGCACAAGCGTTGGTGGCCTTGGCCTTTGCCCCGCCCCCGTGTGTGACGTTATGCTCAGTCCTGAGGGCACTGGCGAGTACCTTTGCTCAGCTGCAGGTCTCCGCCTGTTTCCAGGCTTTCACCCTGCCCTTGCAGGAGGAGCCCACTCGAGGAACGGCTGCTAGCCTTGGCTCTACCACTGGGCAGGACTGCGTTTCCAAGCTCAGCTCAGTAGCGGAACTTTGCCTCTACTGGGCTTTTGGCTCCACCGCCGTGGGAGGAGCCGGCTACCAAGTCAGACCTCAAGCCTGGGTTGCACGGGTGGGGCATGGCTGTGCTCCTCTGCCCTTGCTCAGGGGCTGGTCTCCACCCTTTGCAGGGTTCCCGCCCTTTCCCCCCCTGCAGACTGGATTATAGGCTGCCGGCAGCTGAGCTTGACCACTTTTGCACACCCCCTTCTCTCCAGCCGGGCAAGATTGAGCTCACTCCTGAGCCCAGTGGTGGCCAGCTGCCTTCGCCCCTGCCAGCAGAACCGCGCTTTTGTCTCCCTCAGCCTCGTGGGTGGGGGCGTTGCAGCTCGGACCCTAAGACTCACTACTGTAGACCCAAAAGCTCCCTCCTTCTATGCAACTCTGCTCTGAATGCCGTGGGGGAGCTTGTTTGGCTGCTCTCCTGCTTCCCTTTGCTGGTATTGCTGTTTCCGGGGGAAATATTCACTTCAGCTTTGGGGGGTGACTTGTCCCAGGGGTTAGGGTGGCTATCTCCCAAAATGCTTCTCCCTGTGCCTCCTAGATTACACTCTCTTCCTGTTACTCTGGTCCTCTCCTCTTTCCCATCATCCCCAGGAGCCCCGGGTGGGTGGTTATGAGAGAGATGTTCTGCGTGGTCCCTTTAAGAAGGATCCTGGGTGTGAGAAATCAGACTCTTTCTCGAAAACAGTATCCTGACTTGTTTCCAGCTAAATACTGTCCTTACGCCTCTTCTGGGCTCTGAGGCTACAGGCTGGGGCTTTGTTACTGGGGCTCAGGACCCTTCCCCTTTTGCTAAATTCATTTCCCGCCATGCGAGTCTCTCCCTGCTGCCATTTGCTCTGGGGAGCTGGGCAGCCCTCTCTGTGTTTCCCCGTTTCGCTTTTCCTACCAGTCTCTGTGTGGCTTCTTCAGTGTTCCTTGGTTGAAGAGTCCTCTTAGTTTCTCGTTTTGTTTTCTATTGTTCTTTGTGTCTGGTTGGAAAACCCCCTTTAGTATTTCCTGAAGTGGGCGTTTTCTGGTGATAAATTCCCTCATCTTTTCTGTATCTGTGAATGTTTTTATTTCTCCTTCGTATTTGAAGGATAGCTTTGATGGGTATAGTATTCTTGGCTGCAAGTTCGTCTCTTTCAGAACTATAAATATTGGGGTCCACTTTCTTCTAGCTTATAGAGTTTCTGCTGAGAAATTTGTTAATAATCTAATGGGCCGTCCTTTATATGTTGTATTCTTCTTTTCCCTGGCCGCCTTGAGAATTTTTTCTTTGTGGTTGGTTTGTGCCAGTTTCATATGATGTGCCTTGGAGTAGGTTTGTTAGGGTTAAGGTAACTTGGTGTTCTGTTGGCTTCTTGAATTCGAGGCTTTAGTTCTTTCCACAGGCTTGGGAAGTTCTTGTCTATTATTTGTTTGAATATGTTCTCCATTCCATTTTCTCTCCCTTCTCCTTCTGATATACCCATTATTCTTATGATGCTCTTTCTGATGGAGTCAGACAATTTCTGTAGGGCTATCTCATTTTTAAAATTTTATATATTTATTTATTTATTTTTTATAGTTTTATTTTTAATGGGGCGACCTCAATAAATCAGGATACATATATTTAATGATAACAAGTCCAGGTTATCTTGTTGTTCACTTATGTTGCATACCCATTACTCAAAGTCAGATTGTCCTCTGTCACCTTCTATCTAGTATTCTTTGTGCCCTTCCCCCTCCCCCTTTCCCTCACCCTCTCCCCCCTCCCCCCGTAACTACCACACTCTTATCAATGTCTCTTAATTTCACTTTTATGTACCACCTACGTATGGAATAATGCAGTTCCTGGTTTTTTCTTATTTACTTATTTCACTTCGTATAATGTTATCAAGACCCCAACATTTTGCTGTAAATGATCCGATGTCATCATTTCTTATGGCTGAGTAGTGTTCCATAGTGTATATGTGCCACATCTTCTTTATCCAGTCATCTATTGACGGGCTTTTTGGTTGTTTCCATGTCCTGGCCACTGTGAACAATACTGCAATGAACATGGGGCTGCATGTGTCTTTACGTATCAATGTTTCTGAGTTTTTGGGGTATATACCCAGTCGAGGGATTGCTGGGTCATAAGGTAGTTCTATTTTCAGTTTTTTGAGGAACCACCATACTTTCTTCCATAATGGTTGTACTACTTTACATTCCCACCAACAGTGTATGAGGGTACCTTTTTCTCCACAGCCTCTCCAACATTTGCTATTACCTGTCTTGTTAATAATAGCCAATCTAACAGGTGTGAGGTGGTATCTCATTGCACTTTTGATTTGCATTTCTCTAATAACTAATGAAGATGAGCATCTTTTCATATATCTGTTGGTCATTTGTATTTCTTCCTGGGAGAAGTGTCTGTTCATATCCTCTTCCCATTTTTTTATTGGATTGTTTGTTTGTTTGTTGTTGAGTTTTATGAGTTTTTTGTATATTTCGGATATTAGGCCCTTATCTGAGCTGTTGTTTGAAAATATCATTTCCCATTTAGTTGGCTTTCTGTTTATTTTGTTATCAGTTTCTCTTGCTGAGCAAAAACTTCTTAGTCTGATGTAGTCTCATTCATTAATTTTTGCCTTCACTTCTCTTGCCATTGGAGTCAAATTCATAAAATGCTCTTTAAAACCCAGGTCCATGAGTTTAGTACCTATGTCTTCTTCTATGTACTTAATTGTTTCAGGTCGTATGTTAAGATCTTTGATCCATTTTGAGTTAATTTTAGTACAGGGGGACAGACTGTATTCCAGTTTCATTCTTTTGCATGTGGCTTTTCAGTTTTCCCAGCACCATTTATTGAAGAGGCTTTTTTTTCTCCATTGTGTGTTGTTGGCCTCTTTATCAAAAATTATTTGACTATATATATGTGGTTTTATTTCTGGGTTTTCTATTCTGTTCCATTGGTCTGAGTGTCTATTTTTCTGCCAATACCATGCTGCTTTGATTGTCATGGCCCTATAATATAGTTTGAAGTCAGGTATTATAATGCCCCCCAGCTTCATTCTTTTTCTTTAGGATTGCTTTGGCTATTCGGGGTTTTTTATAGTTCCATATAAATCTGATGATTTTGGCTCTGGCGGGTTGGCTCAGTGGTAGAGCATCGGCCTGGCGTGCGGGGGACCCAGGTTCGATTCCCGGCCAGGGCACATAGTAGAAGCGCCCATTTGCTTCTCCACCCCCCTCCCCTCCTTCCTCTCTGTCTGTCTCTTCCCCTCCCGCAGCCAAGGCTCCATTGGAGCAAAGATGGCCTGGGCGCTGGGGATGGCTCCTTGGCCTCTGCCCAGGCGCTAGAGTGGCTTTGGTCATGGCAGAGCAACACCCCGGAGGTGCAGAGCATCGCCCCCTGGTGGGCAGAGCGTCGCCCCTGGTGGGCGTGCCGGATGGATCCCGGTCGGGCGCATGCGGTAGTCTGTCTGACTGTCTCTCCCCGTTTCCAGCTTCAGAAAAATACAAAAAAATAAAAATAAAAAAAAATAAAAAATAAAAAAAATATTAAAAAAAAATCTGATGATTTTTTGCTCTATTTCTTTAAAAAATGTCATTGGAATTTTGATGGGAATTGTATTAAATTTTTATATTGCTTTGGGTAATATGGCCACCTTGATTATATTTATTCTTCCTAACCAAGAATAAGGTATATTCTTCCATCTCATTATATCTTTTTTGATTTCCCTTAACAATGGTTTATAGTTTTCATTATATAAGTCCTTTACATTCTTTGTTATGTTTATTCCTAAGTATTTTATTTTTTTTGTTGCAATCGTGAAGGGGATTATTCTTTTGAGTTCGTTCTCAGTTGTTTCATTGTTGGCATATAGAAAGGCTATTGACTTCTGTATGTTAATTTTGTATCCTGCGACCTTACTGTATTGGCTTATTGTTTCTAGTAGTCTTTTGGTGGATTCTTTGGGATTTTCGATGTACAGGATCATATCATCTGCAAAAAGTGATACCTTTACTTCTTCTTTTCCGATATGGATGCCTTTTATTTCTTTGTCTTGTCTGATTGCTCTGGCTAGAACCTCTAGTACCACATTAAATAAGAGTGGAGAGAGTGGACAACCTTGTCTTGTTCCTGATTTAAGAGGGAAAGCCTTCAGTTTAGTGCCATTTAATATGATGTTAGCTGATGGTTTATCATATATGGCCTTTATCATGTTGAGATATTTTCGTTCTATACCCATTTTGTTGAGAGTCTTAAACATAAAATTGTGTTGTGTTTTATCAAAAGCCTTTTCTGTGTCTATTGATAAGATCATGTGGTTTTTGTTCTTTGTTTTGTTGATATGGTGTATTACGTTAACCGTTTTACGTATGTTGAACCATCCTTGAGATTCTGGGATGAATCCCACTTGATCATGATGTATTATTTTTTTAATATGTTGTTGTATTCGATTTGCTAGTATTTTGTTTAGTATTTTAGCATCTGTATTCATTAGAGATATTGGTCTGTAGTTTTCTTTTTTTGTGCCATCCTTGCCTGGTTTTGGTATGAGGGTTATGTTGGCCTCATGAAATGTGTTTGGAAGTATTGCTTCTTCAATTTTTTGGAAGACTTTCAGTAGAATAGGAATCAAGTCTTCTTTGAATGTTTGTTAAAATTCGCTGGTATAGCCTTCTGGGCCTGGAATTTATTTTTGGGGGAGATTTTTAATGGTTTTTTCTATTTCTTCTCTACTAATAGGCCTGTTTAGGCTTTCTGCTTCTTCTTGACTCAATCTAGGAAGGTTGTATTGTTCCAGGAATTTATCCATTTCTTTTAGGTTGTTGAATTTAGTGGCATAAAGTTTTTCATAGTATTCTACAATAATTCTTTGTATATCTATGGTATCTGTGATGATTTCTCCTCTTTCATTTTTAATTTGTTTATATGAGTTCTTTCTCTTTTTCCCTTGGTTAGTCTTGCCAAAGGTTTGTCAATTTTGTTGATCTTTTCAAAGAACCAGATCCTTGTTTTATTATTTTTTTCTATAGTTTTTCTGTTCTCTATTTTATTTATTTCTTCTCTGATTTTTATTATCTCCTTTCTTCGGCTGGTTTTGGGTTGTCTTTGTTCTTCTTTTTCTAGTTCCTTAAGGTGTGAAGTTAAGTGGTTCACTTGGGCTCTCTCTTGTTTGTTCATATATGCCTGAAGTGATATGAACTTCCCTCTTATCACTGCTTTTGCTGCATCCCATAGTCATATATGTCGTACTGTCATTTTTATTAGTCTGTATATATCTTTTGATCTCTGCACTTATTTCTTCTTTGACCCATTCATTTTTTAAAAGTATATTTTTTAGTTTCCACATTCTTGTGGGATTTTTTCCCTCTTTTTTGCAGTTGAATTCTAGTTTCAAGGTTTTATGTTCAGAAAATATGCTTGGTACAACTTCGATTTTTCTGAATTTGCTGATGTTGTTTTTGTGGCCCAACATATGGTCAATTCTTGAGAATGATCCATGTACACTGGAGAAAAATGTATACTCAGTCACTTTGGGATGAAATGTCCTGTAGATGTCTATCATATCCAGGTGCTCTAGTGTTTTGTTTAAGGCCACTATATCTTTGTTGATTCTCTGTTTGGATGACCGATCTAGA
Source organism: Saccopteryx leptura (assembly GCF_036850995.1). NCBI lineage: Eukaryota > Metazoa > Chordata > Mammalia > Chiroptera > Emballonuridae > Saccopteryx > Saccopteryx leptura. The sequence continues at coordinate 126,883,593 of NC_089507.1, forward strand.
GCCGTCAGCAGTGTATTGAGGTCTCAAAGTATGATTGTATTTTTGTCAGTTTTTGTTTTAAGGTCAATAAGTAGCTGTCTTATATATTTTGGTGCTCCTTGGTTTGGTGCATATATATTAAGAATTGTTATGTCTTCTTGATTCAGTGTCCCTTAGCCATTATGAAATGGCCATTTTTGTCTCTGAGTACTTTTTCTGTGTTGTAGTCAGCATTATCAGATATGAGTATTGCTACGCCTGCTTTTTTTTGGATGTTATTTGCTTGGAGTGTTGTTTTCCAGTCTTTCACTTTGAATTTGTTTTTATCCTTGTTACTTAGATGAGTTTCCTGTAGGCAGCATACAGTTGGATTTTCTTTTTTAATCCATTCTGCTACTCTGTGTCTTTTTATTGGTGAGTTTAATCCGTTTACATTTAGTGTAATTATTGACACTTGTGAGTTCCCTGTTGCCATTTTATAGATTGCTTTCTGTTAGTTTTGTGTCTTGTTTGATCCTTCTCTTTCGTTTTTCTATCTTTTGTTTTTATTTGGTTGTATTCCATACATCTTTCCTCTGTTGCTATCTTTTTTATCTCATGTGCTTCTGTGGTGTTTTTTTCAATGGTGGTTACCATTAAGTAATGAAAAGGGTTCCTACACTGTTTATTGTAGCTCACTATTTTGTGAGTACTTTTGCACTCCATCGTCCTTTGCTACTTTTAAGCTCCATCCTCTCTCCCCCTTTCTTTTTGTTGTTGTCACAGTTTAAATTTGGTTTTATTGTGTTCTTCTTGGAGCTTTTACTTGTGGCTGTGATTTTTTTTTTGTTCTTTGTATCTGATTGGAGTACCTTCTTTAGTAATTCCTGGAGTGGTGGTTTTTTTGATGATAAATTCCCTCATCTTTTTTGTCTCTGTGAATGTTTTTATTTCTCCTTCATATTTGAAGGATAGCTTTGATGGGTATAGTATTCGTGGCTGAGAGTTCCTCTCTTTCAGGACTTTAAATATTGGGGTCCACTCTCTTCTAGCTTGTAGAGTTTCTGCTGAGAAATCTGATGATAATCTAATGGGCCTTCCTTTATATGTTGTATTCTTCTTTTCCCTGGCTGCCTTGAGAATTTTTTTCTTTGCCATTGGTTTGTTCCAATTTCATTATGATGTGCCTTGGAGTAGGTTTGTTGGGGTTAAGAAAACTCGAAGTCTGTTTGCTTCATGAATTTGAGGCTTTAGTTCTTTTCACAGGCTTGGGAAGTTCTCATCTATTATTTGTTTGAGTATGTTCTCCATTCCATTTTCTCTCTCTTCTCCCTCTGATATACCTATTATTCTTATGTTATTCTTTTTGATGGAGTCAGATAATTCTTGTAGGGCTATGTCATTTTTTTTAAATTTTTGAGTCTATTTCTTCTTCTCTCTGTTGTGCCTCAAGTTTCTTTTCTTTTATTTCACTAATCCTCTCTTCTATCTGGCCTGTTCTTTTAGCTAAGCTTGTTATCTCGTTTTTCATCTCGTGAAATGAGTTTTTCATCTGTGTTTGATTTGTTTTTATAGTTTCAATTTCCTTTGAAATATATTCTTTGTGTTCATTGAGTTGTTTTCTAAGCTCCCTAAATTGCCTTTCTGTGTTTTCTTGTATATCTCGGAGGATTTTTAGGATTTCTATCTTGAATTCTCTGTCATTTAGCTCCAAGGTTTCCAATATATTAAATTTTTTCTCCATAGATTTTTCCTCATCTATCTGTGTTACCTCTCTTTCTTTTGTATCCATGATATTCGATTTTCTCTTCCTTAGTGGCATCTGAGTGTTGTTTTGTTGATAGTATTAATGAGATTTAATAAAGAATAAAAAGTTAAAATAATAAAATATCGAAAAGAGTTGTTTTTTTTAAAAAAATTAATAATGAAATATAGAAAAATAAAATAAAATTTAAATTAAAAAAAAAGAAAGAATAAAGGAAATTATTTCCCCCTCCTTTTTTCTTCTCCTCTCTTCTCCCCTCTTTCTTGAGAAAATGTTATGCGGAACTGTGAATTATTTTGTACTAAATAGAACAAACAATGCCTGTAATGAAGGGCCTGAATTGGGGAGAAGTAATAAAGGGGCAAAAAAAAAAAAAAAGGTAAAAAAAGGAAAAAAAAAGGGCATATTGACCCACAAAAAGCAAATAAGAAAAAAAAATTGGGTCAAGAATACAATGATTTGCTTTTAGGTGTTGGTTGACTAAGAGTTATGATGAGAGGAATAAGAGGGAAACAGGAAAATGGGGGGACAAATTAAAAAATTACTATTGTATTTAGTGGAACAAGAGCTTGATAAAATGGAGAGCCAGGGATTGGAGCACTGCTAGTGTGTTAAAAAGGTGAAGTAAAAACCCCCCAAAATGCCACAAACATAAGTTTGTGTCCCAGATAAGATATTGTTCGTTATTGAGGTTTGAATGAGAGGAGACGTAAAGGAGAAAGGAAGAAACTAATATAGAGGGAGAAAAGAAAGAGAGAGAGAGAGAAAAAAGAGAGAACCACTAAAAGAAGAAAAAAGAAAAAAGAGGAGAGAGAGAGAGAGAGTTAAGGGTTTTGGAGTGCAACCCTCATAGAGAGAAAGGAAGAGGAAAGAAAAGATAATGGGAGATGTAACACTTATGGGTAGTGTAGTTCAAGGAGAGGAAAGAGTAAGACCGGCAGAGAGTTAAATGACCAAATTTGGAGGAGGAAAAACAAAATCAAGAATGAAGAGAAACAAACAAACAAATATAATAAAATGGGATAGGTTATAAAGTATGCGTATTATTCTTCATTTTGAGAGGTTATCTTCTTGCTTTTTCTTTTCTCTCCCTCTTCCTGGTTGGTGACTCTGTACCCTGGGTTCTGCCCCTTTGGCATGCTCAGGTAGAGGTTTGCAATTGATAAGTCTCTATGGCGATGTCGTGTATTGTGCTTCAGTCTTGTTGGCAGTCGAGGCTCATTAGTATTTATAGGCTCTGCCAGTGAGAGAGTCCGTGTTCCTGGAGCCTTTCTCCTAGTCTTTCCTTCTTCAATTAGTAGCCTGATAATCCAGCTATGGGGTTGCTGCTGCCTCTGCCTGGATAATAAGAGGCTCAAAGAGCTGGCAACTCCCCACTCTATTCCCACTCAGCACAGGGCTCTGGGTAATGCTCAGTCAGTCAGAGCTGCTAGCGTAATCAGGTGGGGCTTCCGCCCACTCAAAGACCTCTGGCTCTGCCACTCTGTGGGGTAACACGGGCGTGCACTGCCAAGGCACTTGGAGGAATCTCTCGCCCACTATCTGCGTGCGCAGACCAGGATATCAGGCCGGCCGCCTCTCACTCTGAGTGAAACCCTTGCCCGCACAGAAAAGTTACAGTGTTGGAATTGGCTCTCGCTCCGTCCCTGGGCACGGCTTTTTCAAGGCGCTGTGGTGGCCTAAGATTCTGCTTTTTGGCCCACACAAAGGCCCCTGACTCTGTCCCTCTGTGGGATAACACGGGCAGGCACTGCCGAGGCACTCAGAGGAATCTCTCGCTCACTATCTGCACGCGCAGACCAGGATATCAGGCCAACTGCCTCACCCTCTGAGTGAATCCCCCGCCTGCACGGAAAAGTTCCAGCATTGGAATTGGCTCTTGCTCCCTCTCCTTGTGCGGCTTTCCCAGGGCGCTGGGGCGGCCCGGAGATTCCGCTTTCGGCCCACAGAAAGGCCTCTGACTCTGCCTCTCTGTGGGATAACATGGGCGCACACTCCCGGGGCTTTGGAAGAAATCTCTTGCCCACTATCTGCGCGTGTCGACCTGGAGATCGGGGAAAATGGCTGCCCCACTTGTCTTTCTTTGTCTGGGCTTGGCACGAGTGTTAGCTTGTATTGCCTGGGTTGCCATAGGAACAGTTTTTCCTTGGCTTGGATTTCTGTGCCACAGCCTGGTTCAGCCGTTTGTGCCGTGGCCTGGATCTATTCACCCCCTTTGCCCACCTCAGTTTCTATATTCTCAGTTCCCAGTGAAAGCCACCCTGTTTAGGTTAGTGAGGAAGGTGGAGCATTTCTTACTCCCTATTTCCTTCGGGGTTTGAGTATATATTTAGCCAATTTTTCACTCGACCATACCTTCGGCTGTATTGTCAAACATCTGGAGGCTCCAAGGATAGGTTTTTCTGTTTCTAATTGAAGATCTTGTTGAGTTTTGGGGGAGATTTATCGGTATCGCTTCCTACCGTGCCATTACTCTGACGTCATCTCTCATTTTTTTAAATTTGTGAGTCTCTCTCCTCTTCTCTCTGTAGTACCTCTAGTTGCCTGTCTTCTATGTCACTAATTCTCTCCTCTATCTGGCCTGTTCAATTAGCTAAGCTTGTTACCTCATTTTTCAGTTCATGAATTGAGTTTTTCATTTCTGTTTGATTTGTTTTCAGTTTCAGTTTCCTTGGTGAAGTATTCTTTCTGTTCATTGAATTGTTTTTTGAGCACCCTAAATTGCCTTTCTGTGCTTTCTTGTATATCCCTGAGTATTTTTAGGACTTCAATTTTAAATTCTCTCTCAGTTAACTCCAAAGTTTCTAAGCTAGTGAAATTTTTTTTGTATAGATTTTTTCTCATCTATCTGGGATACATCACTGTCTTTTGTATCCATGATATTCAATTTGTTTTTTTAATGGCATTTGAGAGTGGTATTATTAATAACACTAATAAGAGTTGATAAAAAATTTTTTTTTGAGAAAATGCAGTAAAAAACCAGAAAATTCTATTGTGCTAAGTGGAACAAAAATATGTAGAATGAAGGGCCTGGGTTGAGGGGGAGTGACAAGGAGGCAAAAAACAAGGGAAGAACCCACAAAATGCCACAAGGAAAAAATTTGTATCAAGAATAAAATAATTTGTTTTTGGGTGAGATTTGAATGAGAGAAACAGTGAAAGAGAAAAGAAGAAACAAAAAGAGAGAGAGAAAAAAAAATTGAGTTGTTTTTTGGAATGTAACACTCATAGAAAAAAAAGAATGGAAAATGTAACACCTATGGGTAATAATGCTCAAAATGAAAAGAAAAAAATAAAATGGAAAGAGGATAAAATGACCAAGGTGGAAGGAAAAAAAAAAAGATAAAAAATACAAGAAAAAAATGGAAAAAGTTATAAAGACTGTGGATTTTTTCTGGTTTTGAGAAGTTATCTTCTTTTTTCTTTCTTCTCTCTCTTTTTGGCTGGTGGTGCTAGACCCCAAGTTCTGCCCCTGTGGCACACTTAGGAAGAGATTGACTGTTGTGTCGCTATGGTGATGACATGAACTAGGCCTCAGTTTCTTTGGTAGGTGGGGCTTGTCAGTGTTTGCAGGCTCCGACAATGGGAGAGTCTGTTTTCCCTGAGCCTCTCCCCAAATCTCTCCTTCCTGAACCAGCAGCCTGGGACCCAGCTGTGAAGTTGCCCCAGCCACTGCCTGGAGAGCAAGAGGCTCTAAGAGCTGCCAAATCATCCCTCTATCCCCACTCAATGCAGGTTTCTGGGTAAGGCTTTGCCAGCCAGAGCCACCAGCATAATCAGGCAGGGCTGGGAGCCAATTGCCTTTCAGGTGTCTTCCTATGAGCCTTGGGCATGTCTAGTATGCCTCAGCACTCCGCAGGTCTGCTCTCCAGAGGCTGTCTGCAAGCTGCCTGTGCGCCCTTCCCCCCACCACTTCTGCAGTTCTCTTCCCCAGGAGTGTGCTTTGTTAGCCTGTATGGCTGGTGGAGGTGCTGTGCCCAGACAGGTCTGGGTGTAGGGAAGCCAACTTTTGTGCACTTCCTGCGCACTGTTGTTTGGGAAGCCGGGATTATTCAGAAACTCTGGTCACTGCCCACACAAAGGGTCACTACTGACCGTCTCTGACCCCGCCCCTCTGTCTGGGAATTCGGGCACCCTGCCCCAAGCACCAGGTGGATCCACTTGCACATTGCCTGTGCTCACCGACCGGGATACCAGGAGTAAACAAGGCAACTGCTCGCCCACCTCTGCCGGGGTCTGCTGCTGGCATTAGCTCCGTGTGGGCTGAGCTGCAGGCATACTCTCTCCTCAGCTTGAATGTCTCTGCCCTAGCCTAGCTTTTTTCATGTCCCCAGCCCTTGCTTTCTCTCAGTTCCAAGTGAAAGCAGCCCTTTCTCAGGTCAGTGAGGAAAGCAGAATACTCAATTCTCCGTCTTATTTCCTTCAGAGTGGGTTATATATTCAGCCAACTTTTCACGTAATCGTACCTTTTTTTCACGTATGTGTATTTCAGATGCTCCTGAAATTGTTTTTCTGTCTCTAGTTGTTGAATTTGTTGAAGTTTCAGGGAGAGGTATCGGGAGCACTTTTCACAGCGCCATTTCTCTGATGCCACTCTTCATCAATTAGTTTTAAAACAACCATATTAAGCCCTACACATTGATGCAAATAAAATATATTTTATAAAAATAGCTATATTTTCCAAAATAAAATAGATCTAGTAAGAAGTTCTTTTACATTTTTGTAAATGTCTTTATTTTCACTTAATAGAAGACACTGGATTCCCATATTTGCTTCTGTATTCAATCTGTTGCAATATTTTGTTTGGATTGAAGTAGTTGGAAAATGGAGGAGTATTTTAGTAACTTTTTAATGTAAACATAGATATTATTCTTTGAAAGCACACCAAAACTTGATAAGTGGTAGTTTCTTAAAATTTAGTTGTGACTTGTGATGGTGCTGTAGATAAAGTGTCAACTGGAGATACTGAGGTCACTGGTTCGAAACTCTTGGCTCACCTGGTGAAGACATATATGAGAAGCAACTACTAGGAGTTGATGCTTCTGCTCCTCTCTCTCTCTTTCAAATCAATAAATAAACATCTTAAAATATTTTAAAATATTGCCTGGCCTATGGTGGTGCAGTGGATCTGGAATGCTGAGGTCACCAGTTTGGAACCCTGGGCTTGCCTGATCAAGGCACATACAACAAACATCCAATGAACAGCTTGAGTGAAACAACTATTTCTTATGCCCAGCCCCCTCTGTAAAATCAATAAATAAAATCTTTAAAAAAATGTAGTTGCAATGTAGAATTTGAAATCATAACAAATTTGTCAAACTCTTGCACTTTGATGAATCTTTCACTCATACATAACTCTGTCACAGTATGCATTCTTCACATGGAAAATACTAGCTTACCAAATTATGCAGATCTTCTGAATATTGACACATCTTATCAGGCATAAAAACCCACTTTTGTTATCTTCACCATTGATCACATCAGAACATCCTTAAGTATTGGGAAGTTGTTAAGCTCCCAGTGCAGATACAAGTTATCCAAAATTCTAATTTTCGCTTAAAAGCTCAAATTTCATCACTGGCAACCAACACTGTCAGTTGTTCTCCTTGAAGTGACAGGCTCACTTAATTTATGTTTGAGAAAGTGTGCCAGATACCAGGTCAAAATAATCATAGTGTGTCTGTCAGTTCTTTCAAGTAAAAATGGTGTTTTAAGAAAAAACTGCTAGTTCAGCTCAGAACTCAAACAGTTGCACAAGTACTTTCCCTTGGGGCAACCATCCTACTTTGGTATGTAGAAGAAATGTTTTATTTCAATTTGTCACATAGAATAAGAAAATATGCACAATTAAGATTGAGATTTAATACAATTAATGATTTCAAGTAAAAGTGGCTTTTCCCCACCATCTGTCTATCCATCCTTTTTGTTTGTTTTTTACTGTGAGTGCACGATAATAAAAAATACAATGACTACTAGCACAGTTGGGTGTCACTTTCTCTTTTAAGATTTTATTTATTGATTTTATAGAGGGAGAAGTATCAACTCATAGTTGATTCATTATAGTTGTTCATCAAGTGCTTGTCATATGTGTCTTGATAAAGCAAGCCAAGGGTTTTGAATTGGTGACCTCAGCATTCTAGGTCAACACTTTATCTACTGTACCATCACAGGTCAGGCTGGTGACATTTTTTGATTTGTGTTAAGTAGTTAGCATTTTTACCCACCTTTGCTTTAATGCCATCAGTGCAAATGTAATTATTGAAAAATGCAAAGAAAATCTTAATAATATAAATTTTTTTTACCTTGTAGATCCCGTGAAAGGATCTTGAGATCCCTTCATGTTTTCAGACCACACTTTAAGAACTGTTGAGTTACACATTTCTTCTCCTTTTTCTTCTTAATAAAAAAGAAAATGACAACTAACCAACCAAACAAACAAAAATCTCCCACCAATTTTAGTGAGGTAGAAATGACATACAATAAACTGCACCTAGGGAAAATCTTGAATTCTATCCTGTAAGGTACACTGTGTATGGTAGCACTTATCACAGGCCTACTATGCATTCCCTGCCTTAGACTTGGAATTGGCTATTTCTCCAAAAAATCTTGCTTTCATTTAGTGAGGGATGGTATTTAGAACACAAAATCTGGGTACTAATGCTCATTGACACTGGTTTAAGATTGCTTCAAAGTCTTTGAGTGGTTAGAACTAAGAGATAGATTAATAGACTGATAGGTAGAAGGTGTAGAGGAGGAAAAGAATATTCCCTCTACCTTCTAAGTTCTTGGCTAAGACTCCTGTAAATAAAGACAAATTTAACAAGAGAAGAACAAACAAAAGTTTATTTATTTATTTTTTGTTGTTTTTTTTTGTTTTTAGATTTTTTATTTATTCATTATAGAGAGGAGAGAGAGAGAGAGAGAGAAGGGGGGAGGAGCAGGAAGCATCAACTCCCATATGTGCCTTGACCAGGCAAGCCCAGGGTTTTGAACCGGCAACCTCAGTGTTTCCAGGTTGACGCTTTATCCACTGCGCCACCACAGGTCAGGCAACAAAAGTTTATTAACATGTATATGTTATATATGGCACTTATCTGTGAAAAAGTGAGTAACTCTCAAAGGTGGTTAAGATCTCCAGCTTTAATACCATTTTCTGTTAAAAACAAAAGAAAGAAACGTGTGAGGAAGAGCAGTTATAGAGAGGTTACCAGGAAAAGCATGGTAAACGAGTACAGTTTGTTATGCAGCTTTAAATTGGTGTTTTCTCTACTGATAAGGGTCTAACATTGTCTGCAGGGTTAACTGTGGTCCTTCTTGGTAGAGAGAAGAGGAGGTACACCTTTGCAAAATTATAAAGGATGGTGTATTCTACTATCCTTTGATAGATACAAACATTTATATATATTTTTAAAAGATTTGCTTAAATATCCATACAACAAATATTTATTGAATGTTTACTATGTGCACTGAGAATTCAGCAGTGAAAAAACAAAAAAAAGAAAACACAGACAACATCTCTGCTTTCATGGAACTTATAATCTAGTAGTAAGAGAAAGACTATAAACAAATATATGTATGGTATATCGATGACTATAAGTGCTATGGTGAGAAATAAAGGATATAAGAAATATATGAGGACCTGAGAATTATTATTATTATTATTATTTTTTTACAGGGACAGAGAGAGAGTCAGAGAGAGGGATAGACAGACAGAACAAAGAGAGATGAGAAGCATCAATCATCAGTTTTTCGTTGCGACACCTTAGTTGTTCATTGATTGCTTTCTCATATGTGCCTTGACCATGGGCCTTCAGCAGACTGGGTAACCCCTTGCTCGAGCCAGCAACCTTGGGTCCAAGCTGAAGAGCTTTTGCTCAAACCAGATGAGCCTGCGCTCAAGCTGGCAACCTCGGGATCTCGAACCTGGGTCCTTCCACATCCCAGTCCGACGCTCCATCCACTGCGCCACCGCCTGGTCAGGCGAGAATTATTTATATAAGTTGATCAAGAGAGGCCTCATTGCCAAGTTATATTATTCAACCATTTATTCAATTTATTAATTCATTTCTTAATATTATTTAATGTACTCCTGACAGGTGCTGACAAGTCTGATAGTTTAGTAAACAACTATGGTCATGTTTGCAAGAAATAATTCTGTTTATTGATGATTCTTAATATTTTTGGTAACAAAGTCACCATTTAGATTTTCTTAAGTTGAATTTATTTGGGTAACATTGGTTAATAAAACCATACAGGCTTTAATTGCAGATGATATTGTGCTCAAGCTGGCCATCTCATGCTCAAGCTGGCAAGCCTGCGCTCAAGCCACATGAGCCCCACTCAAGCTGGCAACCTCAGGATTTCTAACCTGGGACCTCAGCATCCCAGATCAACACTCTATTCATTGTACCACCACCAGCCAAGCCATATTACGTCTTTTATTTCATGCCTTTCTCTCTTATGCTGAAAATATTGGTACTGAACAGTGGAACATAATTATTTATTTTGAAATAGTTGGTGAACATTCTTACATAATTAAAACCATGAAGTCAAGTTAATACCTGAGAGGGAGGGAGCAAGGATGTGTAAGCACAGAGAAGGTCTAACGTAGTCCTTTTCAAGAATGTGTAAGGGAGTTTGCTTGGATGTCTAGCAGGATTGTCTGGCAGTGTTAACTCCTTATTTGAGATTTGTGGTCAGAAATGTAATGTGGGAGATGACGTCAGAGTAATGGCGGGGTAGGAAGCGATACCGATAAATCTCCCCCAAAACTCAACAAGATCTTCAACCAGAAACAGAAAAACCTATCCTTGGAGCCTCCAGATGTTTTGCAATACACCCGAAGGTATGATCGAGTGAAAAATTGGCTAAATATATAACCAAATCCCGAAGGAAATAGGGAGTAAGAAATGCTCCGCCTTCCTCACTAACCTAAACAGGGCGGCTTTCACTGGAAACTGAGAATATAGAAACTAAGGCGGGCAAAGGGGGTGAATAGATCCAGGCCGCGGCACAAACGGCCGAACCAGGCTGTGGCACAGAGATCCAAGCTGAGGAAAAACTGTTCCTGTGACAACCTGGGCAATACAGCTAACACTCGCGCCAAACCCAGACAAAGAAAGACAAGTGGGGCAGCCATTTTCCCCGATCTCCAGGTCGGCGCGTGCAGATAGTGGGCAAGAGATTCCTTCCAAAGCCCCGGGAGTGGGCACCTGTGTTGTCCTACAGAGAGTCAGAGTCAGAGGCATTTGTGTGGGCTGAAAGTGGAATCTCCGGGCCACCCCAGCACCCTGGGGGAGCCACGCATGGGGAGGGAGCGAGAACTAATTCCAACGCTGGAACTTTTCAGTGTGGAAGGGGGTTTCACTCAGAGGGTGAGGCCGCTGGTCTGATATCCTGGTCTGCGCATGCAGATAGTGAGCGAGAGATTCCTCTGAGTGCCTCGGCAGTGCCTGCCCATGTTATCCCACAGAGGGGCAGAGTCAGGGGCCTTTGTGTGGGCCAAAAAGCGGAATCTCGGGCCGCCCCAGCGCCCTGAGGGAGCCGCGCATGGGAAGGGAGCGAGAACTAATTCCAACACTGGAACTTGTCCGTGCGGGAGGGGTTTCACTCAGAGGGTGAGGCGGCTGGCCTGATATCCTGGTCGGCGCGCATGGAGAGTGGTCAAGAGACTCCTCCCAGCACCTCAGGAGTGGGAGCCCGTGTTATCCCACAGAGGAGCAGAGCCAGGGGCCTTTGTGTGGGCCGTAAGCGGAATCTCAGGCCGCCCCAGCGCCTTGAAAAAGCCGCACACAGGGACGGAGCGAGAGCCAATTCCAACGCTGGAACTTTTCAGTGCGGGCAGGGGGTTTCACTCAGTGGGCGAGACTTCTGGCCTGACATCCTGTCTGCGCGCGCAGATAGTGAGCGAGAGTTTACTCAAGTGCCCCGGGAGTGGGTGCCCGCCCGTGTTACCGGACAGAGTGGCAGAGCCAGAGGTCTTTGAGTGGGTGGAAGCCCCGCCTGATTATGCTAGCAGCTCTGACTGACTGAGCCTTACCCAGAGCCCTGCGCTGAGTGGGAATAGAGTGGGGAGTTGCCAACTCTTTGAGCCTCTTACTATCCAGGCAGAGGCAGCAGCAACCCCATAGCTGGATTATCGGGCTACTAATTGAGGAAGGAAAGACTAGGAGAAAGGCTCCAGGAACACAGACTCTCTCACTGGCGGAGCCTATAAATGCTAATGAGCCTCGACTGCCAACGAGACTGAAGCACAATACACGACATCGCCATAGAGACTTATCAACTGCAAACCTCTACCTGAGCGTGCCAAAGGGGCAGAACCCAGGGTACAGAGTCACCAACCAGGAAGAGGGAGAGAAAAGAAAAAGCAAGAAGATAACCTCTCAAAATCAAGAATAATACGCAGACTTTATAACCTATCCTATTTTATTATATTTGTTCGTTTGTTTCTCTTATCTTCATCCTTGATTTTTTTTTCCTCCTCCAATTTGGTCGTTTAACTCTCTACCAGTCTTACTCTCTCCTCTCCTTGAACTACACTACCTATAAGTGTTACATCTCCCATTATCTTTTCTTTCCTCTTCCTTTCTCTCTATGAGGGTTGCACTCCAAAACCCTTAACTCTCTCTCTCTCTCTCCTCTTTTTTCTTTATTCTTATTTTAGTGGTTCCCTCTTTTTTTTCTCTCTCTCTCTCTTTCTTTTCTCCCTCTATATTAGTTTCTTCCTTTCTCCTTTACGTCTCCTCTCATTCAAACCTCAATAACGAACAAATGATCTTATCTGGGACTCAAACTTATGTTTGTGGCATTTTCGGGGGATTTTACCTCACCTTTTTAACTCACTAACAGTGCTCCCATCCCTGGCTCTCCATTTTATCAAGCTCTTGTTCCACTAAATACAATAGTAATTTTTTAATTTGTCCCCCCATTTTCCTGTTTCCCTCTTATTCCTCTCATCATAACTCTTAGTCAACCAACACCTAAACGCAAATCATTTTATTCTTGATCCAAATTTTTTCAGTATTTGCTTTTTGTGGGTCCATACCCCCCCTTTTTTAAAATTTATTTTATTTATTTATTTATTTTTTCAAGCCCCTTTATTACTTTTCCCCAATTCAGGCCCTCCATTACAGGCATTGTTTGTTCTATTAAATACAATATAATTCACATTTCACCACAAGATTTTCTCAAGAAAGAGGGGAGAGGAGAGGAGAGGAAAAAAGGAGGGAAGGAATAATTTCCTTTTTTTAAAAATTTATTTTATTTTATTTTTCTTTATTTCATTATTAATTAAAAAAACACAACTTTTTTTGATTTATTATTCTTTTAACTTTTTATTCTTTATTAAATCTGAATCCTATCAACAAAACCACCCTCAGATGCCATTAAGGAAGAGAAAATCAAATATCATAGATACAAAAGAAAGAGAGGTAACACAGATAGATGAGGAAAAATCTATGGAGGAAAAATTTAATATATTAGAAAACTTGGAGCTACATGACAGAGAATTCAAGATAGAAATTCTAAAAATCCTCCGAGATATACAAGAAAACACAGAAAGGCAATTTAGGGAGCTCAGAAAACAACTCAAAGAACACAAAGAATATATTACCAAGGAAATTGAAACTATAAAAACAAATCAAACAGAGATGAAAAACTCAATTCACGAGCTGAAAAACAAGGTAACAGGCTTAGCTAATAGAATAAGCCAGATAGAAGAGAGGATTAGTGAAATAGAAGACAAGCTACTTGAGGCACAACAGAGAGAAGAAGAAAGATACTCAAAAATTAAAAAAAATGAGATAGCCCTACAAGAATTATCTGACTCCATCAGAAAGAATAACATAAGAATAATAGGTATATCAGAGGGAGAAGAGAGAGAAAATGGAATGGAGAACATACTCAAACAAATAATAGATGAGAACTTCCCAAGCCTGTGGAAAGAACTAAAACCTCAAATTCATGAAGCAAACAGAAATCCAAGTTTTCTTAACCCCAACAAACCTACTCCAAGGCACATCATAATGAAATTGGAACAAACCAATGGCAAAGAAAAAATTCTCAAGGCAGCCAGGGAAAAGAAGAATACAACATATAAAGGAAGGCCCATTAGATTATCATCAGATTTCTCAGCAGAAACTCTACAAGCTAGAAGAGAGTGGACCCCAATATTTAAAGTCCTGAAAGAGGAACTTTCAGCCATGAATACTATACCCATCAAAGCTATCCTTCAAATATAATGGAGAAATAAAAACATTCACAGAGACAGAAAAGATGAGGGAATTTATCATCAGAAAACCCCCACTCCAGGAATTACTAAAGGGGGTTCTCCAATCAGATACAAAGAACAAAAAAAAAATAAAGCCACAAGTAAAAGCTCCAAGAAGAACACAATAAAACCAAATTTAAACTGTGACAACAACAAAAAGAAAGAGGGGAGAGGACAGAGATTAACAGTAGCAAAGGACGATGGAGTGCAAAAGTACTCACAAAATAGTGCACTACAATAAACAGGGTAGGAACCCTTTTCATTACTTAAAGGTAACCACCATTGAAAAAACCACCACAGAAGCACATGAGATAAAAAAGATAGCAACAGAGGAAAGATGTATGGAATACAACCAAATAAAAACAAAAGATAGAAAAACGAAAGAGAAGGATCAAACAAGACACAAAACTAACAGAAAGCAATCTATAAAATGGCAATAGGGAACTCATAAGTGTCAATAATTACACTAAATGTAAAAGGATTAAACTCACCAATAAAAAGACACAGAGTAGCAGAATGGATTAAAAAAGAAAATCCAACTGTATGCTGCCTACAGGAAACTCATCTAAGTAACAAGGATAAAAACAAATTCAAAGTGAAAGGCTGGAAAACAATACTCCAAGCAAATAACATCCAAAAAAAAGCAGGCGTAGCAATACTCATATCTGATAATGCTGACTACAAGACAGCAAAAGTACTCAGAGACAAAAATGGCCATTTCATAATGGCTAAGGTGTCACTGAATCAAGAAGACATAACAATTCTTAATATATATGCACCAAACCAAGGAGCACCAAAATATATAAGACAGCTACTTATTGACCTTAAAACAAAAACTGACAAAAATACAATCATACTTGGAGACCTCAATACACCCCTGATGGCTCTAGATCGGTCATCCAAACAGAGAATCAACAAAGATATAGTGGCCTTAAACAAAACACTAGAGCACCTGGATATGATAGACATCTACAGGACATTTCATCCCAAAGTGACTGAGTATACATTTTTCTCCAATGTACATGGATCATTCTCAAGAATTGACTATATGTTGGGCCACAAAAACAACATCAGCAAATTCAGAAAAATCGAAGTTGTACCAAGCATATTTTCTGATCATAAAGCCTTGAAACTAGAATTCAACTGCAAAAAAGAGGGAAAAAATCCCACAAGAATGTGGAAACTAAACAACATACTTTTAAAAAATGAATGGGTCAAAGATGAAATAAGTGCAGAGATCAAAAGATATATACAGACTAATGAAATTGACAATACGACATATCAGTTTCTATGGGATGCAGCAAAAGCAGTGATAAGAGGGAAGTTCATATCACTTCAGGCATATATGAACAAACAAGAGAGAGCCCAAGTGAACCACTTAACTTCACACCTTAAGAAACTAGAAAAAGAAGAACAAAGACAACCCAAAACCAGCCGAAGAAAGGAGATAATAAAAATCAGAGCAGAAATAAATGAAATAGAGAACAGTAAAACTATAGAAAAATTAATAGAACAAAGAGCTGGTCTTTGAGAAGATCAACAAAATTGACAAACCCTTGGCAAGACTTACCAAGGAAAAAAGAGAAAGAACTCATATAAATAAAATCCAAAATGAAAGAGGAGAAATCACCACAGACACCGTAGATATACAAAGAATTATTGTAGAATACTATGAAAAACTTTATGCCACTAAATTCAACAATTTAGAAGAAATGGATAAATTCCTAGGACAATACAACCTTCCTAGACTGAGTCAAGAAGAAGCAGAAAGCCTAAACAGACCTATTAGTAGAGAAGAAATAGAAAAAACCATTAAAAACCTCCCCAAAAATAAAAGTCCAGGCCCTGACGGCTATACCAGTGAATTTTATCAAACATTCAAAGAAGACTTGGTTCCTATTCTACGGAAAGCCTTCCAAAAAATTGAAGAAGAAGCAATACTTCCAAACACATTTTATGTGGCCAACATAACCCTCATACCAAAACCAGGCAAGGATGGCACAAAAAAAGAAAACTACAGACCAATATCTCTAATGAATACAGATGCTAAAATACTAAACAAAGTACTAGCAAATCGTATACAACAACATATTAAAAAAATAATACATCATGATCAAGTGGGATTCATCCCAGAATCTCAAGGATGGTTCAACATACGTAAAACGGTTAACGTTACACACCATATCAACAAAACAAAGAACAAAAACTACATGATCTTATCAATAGACGCAGAAAAGGCTTTTGATAAAATACAACACAATTTTATGTTTCTCTCAACAAAATGGGTATAGAAGAAAAATATCTCAACATGATAAAGGCCATATATGATAAACCATCAGCTAACATCATATTAAATGGCACTAAACTGAAGGCTTTCCCTCTTAAATCAGGAACAAGACAGGGTTGTCCACTCTCTCCACTCTTATTTAATGTGGTACTAGAGGTTCTAGCCAGAGAAATCAGACAAGACAAAGAAATAAAAGGCATTCATATCGGAAAAGAAGAAGTAAAGGTATCACTTTTTGCAGATGATATGATCCTGTACATCGAAAATCCCAAAGAATCCACAAAAAGACTACTAGAAACAATAAGCCAATACAGTAAGGTCGCAGGATACAAAATTAACATACAGAAGTCAATAGCCTTTCTATATGCCAACAATGAAACAACTGAGAACGAACTCAAAAGAATAATCCCCTTCACGATTGCAACAAAAAAAATAAAATACTTAGGAATAAACATAACAAAGAATGTAAAGGACTTATATAATGAAAACTATAAACCATTGTTAAGAGAAATCGAATAAGATATAATGAGATGGAAGAATATACCTTGTTCTTGGTTAGGAAGAATAAATATAATCAAGATGGCCATATTACCCAAAGCAATATAAAAATTTAATGCAATTCCCATCAAAATTCCAATGACATTTTTTAAAGAAATAGAGCAAAAAATCATCAGATTTATATGGAACTATAAAAAACCCCGAATAGCCAAGGCAATCCTAAAGAAAAAGAATGAAGCTGGGGGCATTATAATACCTGACTTCAAACTATATTATAGGGCCACGACAATCAATACAGCATGGTATTGGCAGAAAAGTAGACACTCAGACCAATGGAACAGAATAGAAAACCCAGAAATAAAACCACATATATATAG
Source organism: Saccopteryx leptura (assembly GCF_036850995.1). NCBI lineage: Eukaryota > Metazoa > Chordata > Mammalia > Chiroptera > Emballonuridae > Saccopteryx > Saccopteryx leptura. The sequence goes on from NC_089507.1 coordinate 126,900,749, forward strand.
TCAAATAATTTTTGATAAAGGGGCCAACAACACACAATGGAGAAAAGAAAGCCTCTTCAATAAATGGTGCTGGGAAAACTGGAAAGCCACATGCAAAAGAATGAAACTGGACTACAGTTTGTCCCCCTGTACTAAAATTAACTCAAAATGGATCAAAGATCTAAACATAAGACCTGAAACAATAAAGTACATAGAAGAAGACATAGGTACTAAACTCATGGACCTGTGTTTTAAAGAGCATTTTATGAATTTGACTCCAATGGCAAGAGAAGTGAAGGCAAAAATTAATGAATGGGACTACATCAGACTAAAAAGTTTTTGCTCAGCAAGAGAAGCTGATAACAAAATAAATAGAAAGCCAACTAAATGGGAAATGATATTTTCAAACAACAGTTCAGATAAGGGCCTAATATCCAAAATTTACAAAGAACTCATAAAACTCAACAACAAACAAAGAAACAATCCAATAAAAAAATGGGAAGAGGACATGAACAAACACTTCTCCCAGGAGCAAGTACAAATGGCCAACAGATATATGAAAAGATGCTCATCTTCGTTAGTTATTAGAGAAATGCAAATCAAAACTGCAATGAGATACCACCTCACACCTGTTAGATTAGCTATTATTAACAAGACAGGTAATAGCAAATGTTGGAGAGGCTGTGGAGAAAAAGGAACCCTCATACACTGTTGGTGGGAATGTAAAGTAGTACAACCATTATGGAAGAAAGTATGGTGGTTCCTCAAAAAACTGAAAATAGAACTACCTTATGACCCAGCAATCCCTCTACTGGGTATATACCCCAAAACTCAGAAACATTGATACGTAAAGACACATGCAGCCCCATGTTCATTGCAGCATTGTTCACAGTGGCCAGGACATGGAAACAACCAAAGAGCCCGTCAACAGATGACTGGATAAAGAAGATGTGGCACATATACACTATGGAATACTACTCAGCCATAAGAAATGATGACATTGGATCATTTATAGCAAAATGGTGGGATCTTGATAACATTATATGAAGTGAAATAAGTAAATCAGAAAAAACCAGGAACTGCATTATTCCATACGTAGGTGGGACATAAAAGTGAAACTAAGAGACATTGATAAGAGTGTGGTGGTTACGGGGGAGGGGGGAAAGGGAGAGGGAAAGGGGGAGGGGGAGGGGCACAAAGAAAACTAGATAGAAAGTGACAGAGGACAATCTGACTTTGGGTGATGGGTATGCAACATAATTGAAAGACAAGTTAACCTGGACTAGTTGATCTTTGAATATATGTATCCTGATTTATTGATGTCACCCCATTAAAAAAATCAAATTATTAAGAAAAAAAATGTAATGTGACAACAATCAGCATGGTTGTATAACTTTTTGCAATCATGGAAACTGCTCACATGCAGTCATGAGGCATATGTAGGGGTCTAGTCAGCTTGGAGTTTTCCAGGCAAATGCAAAAAAGAAAGGGCAGGAAAGTTAAGGGTACTATTATGGGAGTAGTGCTGGGTCATGGAATTTAAAAGGAGGAATGTGAACACCTGAGAACAGTGATGAAAGTGAAGAAACAGGCCAATGGATTCAAGATCATCATGAGGTCAGAAATAGCTAGAGTAGGGGATCTAGAGTTGATAAGTTTGAAGTATAAGAATAATGCTTTGAAAACACTATTTTGAAGTGGAAAAAGCTGCACAGAATGACATGTCAGAGAGACTGAGAATTCAGTAGATCTAGGACATTGGAACAACAAATGAGCAGAAATATGTTTTTCTCAAGAATCCTCAGAGGTGCCCTGGCTGGGTGGCTCAGCTGGTTAAGAGGGTCGTCCTAACATGCTGAGGTTGCAGGTTCAATCCCCAGTCAGGGTATATAGAAGAATCAACCAATGATGGTGTGATGGTGGAGCAAAAAAATCAATGTTTCTCTCTCTCTCTCTCTGTTTGTCTTTCTCTAATAATCAATAAATTTTAAAAAAAGGAGAATAGAGGTGGGATTTTAGGTATTTTATACATGAGATGGCATTTGAGTCATCTTAATTTAAATACCATTGTATGGAGTAAATCCTAGAAGCTGGAGGACTCACCTGACAAGTTGATGCTTCTTATCTCTCTCCTTTCCTGTCTGTCTGTCTGTCTCTGACTAAAAAAAAAAAAAAAAAAGGCAAGACTTTGAAATGAGCCTAATACAGCAAAATCAAACTATCAGAATAAAGGGTAACTGGGAGAGATGTTAATCCCCACTTTGCTGAAAGAATCCTTGGAGATATTGGGAAAGACACCAAGTTCTCCATGTGTATAGGATGGGAGAGTAAGCCATTTTAATAAAAATAGTTTTCATCACATTGTATATGTTTCCTTGCTTAAAAAAATTCTTACGTTATTGCTTATTTTTAAAATTAACTTTATTTTTTGAACAGGTATTACATGCACATGGTATAAAATTTTGGAAAATTTTAAAAATGTGTACAGTGAAAAATAAGCACCCTTCTTTCCTAGTTGCCTAGCTATTCAGGCCTCATTATTGTCAATTTATTGAGTATCCTTCAAGAGATATTTCAAGCATTTTTATAAACATGTAAGTTTATATATTATTTTTTTCTCACACAAATGGTAACATACTTTATATAATTATCTGCACATCTTTATTTTCCACATAATGATATATCCTGGGTATATCTTTTCATATCTCCACAAATAGGATTTAAAAAAAGTTTTATCTACATATTGTAGGTATTTCATGGTCAGAAGTATCATTACTTCTTTTTTTTTTTTTTTTTTTTAAATAAATTTTTATTAATGGTAATGGGATGACATTAATAAATCAGGGTACATATATTCAAAGAAAACATGTCTAGGTTATTTTGTCATTAAATTATGTTGCATACCCCTCGCCCAAAGTCAGATTGTCCTTCGCCACCCTCTATCTAGTTCTCTGTGCCCCTCCCCCTCCCCCTAACTCTCCCCCTGTCCTCCCTCCCCCCACCCCTGGTAACCACCACACTCTTGTCCATGTCTCTTAGTCTCATTTTTATGTTCCACCAATGTATGGAATCATGTAGTTCTTGTTTTTTTCTGATTTACTTATTTCACTCCTTATAATGTTATCAAGATCCCACCATTTTGCTGTAAATGATCTGATGTCATCGTTTCTTATGGCTGAGTAGTATTCCATAGTGTATATGTGCCACATCTTCTTTATCCAGTCTTCTATTGAAGGGCTTTTTGGTTGTTTCCATGTCTTGGCCACTGTGAACAGTGCTGCAATGAACATGGGGCTACATGTGTCTTCACGTATCAATGTTTCTGAGTTTTGGGGGTATATACCCAGTAGAGGGATTGCTGGGTCATAATGTAGTTCTATTTGCAGTTTTTTGAGGAACCACCATACTTTCCTCCATAATGGTTGTACTACCTTACATTCCCACCAACAGTGTATGAGGGTTCCTTTTTCTCCACAGCCTCTCCAACATTTGCTATTACCCGTCTTGTTGATCATAGCTAATCTAACAGGTGTGAGGTGGTATCTCATTGTAGTTTTGATTTGCATTTCCCTAATAACTAATGAAGCTGAGCATTTTTTCATATATCTGTTGGCCATTTGTATCTCTTCCTGGGAGAAGTGTCTATTCATGTCTTCTTCCCATTTTTTTATTGGATTGTTTGTTTGTTTGTTGTTGAGTTTTATGAGTTCTTTGTAAATTTTGGAAATTAGGCCCTTATCTGAGCTGTTGTTTGAAAATATCATTTCCCATTTAGTTGGCTGTCTGTTTATTTTTATATCAGTTTCTCTTGCTGAGCAAAAACTTTTTATTCTGATGTAGTCCCATTCATTTATCTTTGCCTTCACTTCTCTTGCCATTGGAGTCAAGTTCATAAAATGTTCTTTAAAACCTAGGTCCATGAGTTTAGTACCTATGTCTTCTTCTATGTACTTTATTGTTTCAGGTCTTATATTTAGGTCTTTGATCCATTTTGAATTAATTTTAGTACACGGGGACAGGCTGTAGTCGAGTTTCATTCTTTTGCATGTGGCTTTCCAGTTTTCCCAACACCATTTGTTGAAGAGGCTTTCTTTTCTCCATTGTATGTTGTTGGCCCCTTTATCAAAGATTATTTGACCATATATATGTGGTTTTATTTCTGGGCTTTCTATTCTGTTCCATTGGTCTGAGTGTCTATTTTTCTGCCAATACCATGCTGTTTTGATTATTGTGGCCCTATAATATAGTTTAAAGTCAGGTATTGTAATGCCCCCAGCTTCATTCTTTTTCCTTAGGATTGTTTTGGCTATTCGGGGTTTTTTATAGTTCCATATAAATCTGATGATTTTTTGTTCCATTTCTTTAAAAAATCTCATAGGAATTTTGATGGGAATTGCATTAAATTTGTATATTGCTTTGGGTAATATGGCCATTTTGATTATATTTATTCTTCCTATCCAAGAGCAAGGAATATTTTTCCATCTCATTGTATCTTTTTCGATTTCCCTTAACAATGCTTTGTAATTTTCATTATATAGGTCCTTTACATTCTTTGTTATGTTTATTCCTAGGTATTTTATTTTTTTTGTTGCAATCGTGAAGGGGATTATTTTTTTGAGTTCGTTTTCTAATATTTCATTGTTGGCATAGAGAAAGGCTATGGACTTCTGTATGTTAATTTTGTATCCTGCGACCTTACTGTATTGGTTTATTGTTTCTAATAATCTTTTTGTGGAGTCCTTCGGGTTTTCGATGTATAGGATCATATCATCAGCAAAAAGTGATACCTTTACTTCTTCTTTTCCAATATGGATGCCTTTTATTTCTTTGTCTTGTCTGATTGCTCTGGCCAGAACTTCTAGCACCACGTTAAATAAGAGTGGAGAGAGTGGACAACCCTGTCTTGTTCCTGATTTAAGGGGGAAAGCCTTCAGTTTAGTGCCATTTAATATGATGTTAGCTGATGGTTTATCATATATGGCCTTTATCATGTTGAGATATTTTCCTTCTATACCCATTTTGTTGAGAGTCTTAAACATAAAATTGTGTTGTATTTTATCAAAAGCCTTTTCTGCATCTATTGATAAGATCATGTGGTTTTTGTTCTTTGTTTTGTTGATATGGTGTATTACGTTAACCGTTTTGCGTATGTTGAACCATCCTTGAGATTCTGGGATGAATCCCACTTGATCATGATGTATTATTTTTTTAATATGTTGTTGTATTCGGTTTGCCAGTATTTTGTTTAGAATTTTAGCATCTGTATTCATTAGAGATATTGGTCTGTAGTTTTCTTTCTTTGTGCCATCCTTGCCAGGTTTTGGTATGAGGGTTATGTTGGCCTCATAAAATGTGTTCGGAAGTATTGCTTCTTCTTCAATTTTTTGGAAGACTTTGAGTAGAATAGGAACCAAGTCTTCTTTGAATGTTTGATAGAATTCACTAGTATAACCGTCTGGGCCTGGACTTTTATTTTTGGGGAGGTTTTTAATAGTTTTTTCTATTTCCTCCCTGCTGATTGGTCTGTTTAGGCTTTCTGCTTCTTCATGACTCAGTCTAGGAAGGTTGTATTGTTCTAGGAATTTATCCATTTCTTCTAGATTGTTGTATTTGGTGGCATATAATTTTTCATAGTATTCTACAATAATTCTTTGTATATCTATGATGTCTGTGGTGATCTCTCCTCTTTCATTTTGGATTTTATTTATTTGAGTCCTGTGCCTTTTTTCCTTGGTGAGTCTTGCCAAGGGTTTGTCAATTTTGTTGACCTTTTCAAAGAACCAGCTCCTTGTTTTATTGATTTTTTCTATAGTTTTTCTGTTCTCTATTTCATTTATTTCTGCTCTGATTTTTATTATCTCCTTTCTTCGGCTGGTTTTGGGTTGTCTTTGTTCTTCTTTTTCTAGTTCCTTAAGGTGTGAAGTTAAGTGGTTTACTTCGGCTCTCTCTTGTTTGTTCATATAGGCCTGAAGTGATATGAACTTTCCTCTTATTACTGCTTTTGCTGCATCCCAGAGATTCTGATATGTCGTATTTTCATTTTCATTTGTCTGTATGTATCTTTTGATCTCTGCGCTTATTTCTTCTTTGACCCATTCATTTTTTAGAAGTATGTTGTTTAGTTTCCACATTTTTGTGGGTTTTTCCCCCTCTTTTTTGCCGTTGAATTCTAGTTTCAAGGCTTTATGATCAGAAAATATGCTTGGTACAATTTCAATTTTTCTAAATTTGCTGATATTGTCTTTGTGGCCCAACATATGGTCAATTCTTGAGAATGTTCCATGTACACTAGAGAAAAATGTATACTCTGTCGCTTTGGGATGAAGTGTCCTGTAGATGTCTATCATATCCAGGTGTTCTAGTATTTCGTTCAAGGCCACTATATCTTTATTGATTCTCTGTTTGGATGACCGATCTAGAGCCGTCAGCGGAGTATTGAGGTCTCCAAGTATGATTGTATTTTTGTTAGTTTTTGTTTTAAGGTCAATAAGTAGCTGTCTTATATATTTTGGTGCTCCTTGGTTTGGTGCATATATATTAAGGATTGTTATGTCTTCTTGATTCAGTGTCCCCTTAATCATTATGAAGTGACCATTTTTGTCTCTGAGTACTTTTTCTGTCTTGTAGTCAGCATTATCAGATATGAGTATTGCTACACCTGCTTTTTTTTGGGTGTTGTTTGCTTGGAGTATTGTTTTCCAGCCTTTCACTTTGAATTTGTTTTTATCCTTGTTGCTTAGATGTGTTTCTTGTAGGCAGCATATAGTTGGATTTTCTTTTTTAATCCATTCTGCTACTCTGTGTCTTTTTATTGGTAAGTTTAATCCATTTACATTTAGTGTAATTATTGACACTTGTGGGTTTCCTACTACCATTTTATAAATTGCTTTCTGTTAGTTTTGTATCTAGTTTGATTCTTCTCTTTTGTTTTTCTATCATTTGTTTCTGTTTGTTTGTGTTCCATACTTCTTTCCTCTGTTGCTACCTTTTTTAAGTCATGTGTTTTTGTGGTGGTTTTTTCAAGGGTGGTTACCATTAAGTAATGAAAAGGGTACCTACCATATTCATTGTAGTACCCTATCTTATAAGTATTTCTGCACTTCATCGTCCTTTGCTACTGTTAATCTCCATTCTCTCCCCCCCTTTTTTTTTCCTTTGTTGTCACAGTTTAAGTTTGGTTTTATTGTGTTCTTGGTGGAGCTGTTACTTGTGGTGTTGTTTTCTTTTGTTCTTTGAATCTGGTTGGAAAACCCCCTTTAGTATTTCCTGGAGTGGGGGCTTTCTCGTGATAAATTCTCTCATCTTTTCTGTATTTGTGAATGTTTTTATATCTCCTTCATACTTGAAGGATAGCTTTGATGGGTATAGTATTCTTGGCTGAAAGTTCCTCTCTTTCAGGGCCTTAAATATTGGGGTCCACTCTCTTCTAGCTTGTAGAGTTTCTGCTGAGAAATCTGATGATAATCTAATAGGCCTTCCTTTATATGTTGTACTCTTCTTTTCCCTGGCTGCCTTGAGAATTTTTTCTTTGTCATTGGTTTGTGTCATCTTTATTATGATGTGCCTTGGAGTGGGTTTGTTGGGGTTAAGAAAACTCGGTGTTCTGTTTGCTTCTTGAACTTGAGGCTTTAGTTCTTTCCACAGGCTTGGGAAGTTCTCGTCTATTATTTGTTTGAGTATATTCTCCATTCCATTTTCTTTCTCTTCTCCCTCTGATATACCTATTATTCTTATGTTATTCTTTCTGATGGAGTCAGATAATTCCTGTAGGGCTTTCTCGTTTTTTATTATTTTTGAGTCTCTTTCTTCTTCTCTCTGTTGTGCCTCAAGTTGTTTGTCTTCTATTTCACTAATCCTATCTTCAATCTGGGTTGTTCTGCTAGCTAAGCTTGTTACCTCGTTTTTCAGTTCGTGAATTGAGTTTTTCATTTCTGTTTGATTTGTTTTTATAGTTTCAATTTCCTTGGTAATATATTCTTTGTGTTCATTGAGTTGTTTTCTGATCTCCCTATATTGCCTTTCCGTGTTTTCTTGTATATCTCTGAGTATTTTTAAGATTTCTATTTTAAATTCTCTGTCATTTAGCTCCAAGGCTTCCAATATGTTAAGTCTTTTCTCCATAGATTTTTCCACATCTATTTGTGTTACCTCTCTTTCTTTTGTATCCATAATATTCGATTTCCTCTTTCTTATTGGCATCTGCGGGTGGTCTTGTTGATAGCACTAATTAGAATTAATAAAGAGTAAAAAGTAAAAAACAAAAACAAAAACAAAAACAAAAAATAAAAAAATAAAAAAAAAATAAAACAAAGGGTAAAACACCCCACAAAAAAAAAAAAAAAAGCAGTAATAATTTATTATTTCCCCCTTTTTTTTTTCTTTGTTCTCCTTCCCTCCTCTCCCCTCCTCAGGGAAATATCGTGCCTATAATGGAGGGCCTGGTTTGCGGTGAAGAGTTCAAGGGGGCAAAAAAAAAAAAAAATAAATAAATAAAATAAAAAAATAAAAAAAAATAAAAAAATAAAAAAAGGAAGAAAATCTTAGACAAGCATAAGTTGATCTGCCTGCGGGTGACGGTCAACCAAGAGATATAATGAGAGGGACAAGAGGGAACCAGAAAAAAGGACAAAAAAAAAAAAAAGGAATAATCAAGAAGAAAAAATAAAAACAATAAGTAAAAATACGTTGTATTAAGTGGAGCAAAGACCAAATACAATGGAGACCTTGGGTTGGGAGGACCCAAAATGCCACTAAAACAAACCAACCAGAAAAAAACAAAAACAAAACCGAAAAAGAAAAACAAAGCCAAAAAAAAAAAACCTTGAGTCCCAAATTAACTAATTTGTTCGTGATTGAGGATTAAATGGGAGGAAAGTAAAACGAGAAAAGAAAAAACGAATAGAAAGGAAAAAATAAGAAAAAGTGAAAAACGAAGGAAGAAATAAAAAAGGAAGAGAAAAAAACAAAATAAGGCAAAAAAAACAAAAGAGGAGAGAGTGAGAATTAAGTGTCCTGGAGTATAACCCCAAAGGAGGGTGAGGATGAAGGAGAGAAATAAAATGTAACACTTATGGGTAGTGTAGTTCAAGAAAAGGGAAGCATAAGATGGGCAGAGAATAGAAGGGCTGAGGTGGAGGAAATAAAGGCAATAAGATAGAAGGAACAAACAACAACAACTACAAAAAAAAAAAACAACCAACAAACAGTGGAACAAGCTGCAAAGTCTGTGGATTTTTCCTGATTTTGAGATGTCAACCTCTTCCTCCTTCTCCTCTCTCCCTCTTCCCGGTCGGCGACTCTGCACCCCAGGCCCTGCCCCTGCGCCACACCCAGGCAGGGACTTGCAGTTGATGGGGTTCTATGGCAATGTCACACAATTGGCTTTATTCTTGTTGGTAGTCAAGGCCTGCCGGCGTCTGCAGGGTCTAACGACGAGAGAGTTCGCCTTCGTGGATTCTCTCTCCCAGTCCCCCCCTCCTGAACCAGCAGCCTGGCGATCCAGCCCCAAGGCTGCCACTGCTTCTGCCTGGGGAGTAAGCGGCTCAAAGAGCTGGGAAATCCCCACTCTATCCCCACTCAGTGCAAGGCTCTGGGAAGGGCTCTGACAGTCAGGGCCTCCAGTGTAATCAGGCGGGGGTGGGAGTCAATTGTTGTCAAGGTGATTGTTCAACGCCTAGCATTCCGTTGGACCTCTCAACCCAGGCTTTCCACACTTTGTAGCCTGTTTTGGCCGGTAAAAAGAGGCACTAGTCTCTGCTTGCGACTAGTGTGGTATAGATCTTATTATCTGCCAAGTCCTTCTTGTTAGCGTTTATCCCTAAATATGGAGGCTCTATCAATCAGAAGTTGCCCCCGCCCCTTTAGCGAGAGGCACCAAAAAATATCACGCCTCTTGTCTTGGGTCGGTGAACTGAGAGAGATCTTATCAATTAGAACCGAGGGTGCGCAGATTTCACGGGTTAAGTTAATTTTAGTAATTGGGTCGCAGCTGTGCTCCCGAAGGTATTTCAGGCTGCCTGCGTGCGCCCCTCCCCCAACGCTTGATTGTTAGCTTGAATGGCTGGGTGAGGTGCCCCGCCCGCGGAGAGAATCTCCCAAGTAGGGAATACCGCCCTGGGGCCTCTCCCGCTTCCCGTGCGCGGGCCGCTGGGAACGTTAGCGGTGCTCGGTCTGCAATGCTCGGTCTGCAATCAGACCGGGAGCGCGCCAGCGGCTGTTTGCCGCTGGCTCTGCAACCGACCCACCGCTCGCGGCGGCGGCGGCGGCGGCGGCGGTGGCGGCGGCGGCGCGGCGGCGGTTTCCGAGTGCGGGATGACTTACCACCGGCGCACTTTCTCGCGGCTTGAATGAACGTCCCTGCGGTAGCTTCCTCCACACCCTCGTCTCTCAGATTCGAGTGATAACAGTCCTTTTGCTTTCAGTTTGCTCCGAAGATAAATTTTCCTGTTTCTAGTTGATAAATTTGTTGTGATTTTGGGGAGATCTGTCGGACGCGCTGCTCACGGCGCCATTTCCGTGACGTCACTCCAAGTTTTTAAGCATCATTACTTCTTTAATCTACTTTTTTGAGAGAGAAGAAGGGAGATCTTTCCCTCCCCCCTCCCTCCCCTCCCTCCCTCCCTCCCTCCCTCCTTTCCTTCCTTCCTTCCTTCTTTCCTTCCTTCCTTCCTTCCTTCCTTCCTTCCTTCCTTCCTTCCTTCCTTCCTTCCTTCCTTCCTCTTTCTTTTCTTTTCTTTTTGGGACAGAGACAGAGAGAGAGTCAGAGTGAGGGACAGATAAGCAGGAATGGAAAAGAGATGAGAAACATCAATTCTTCATTGCATCTCCTTTTAATTGTTCATTGACTGCTTTCTCATATACACCTTGAGGGCGGTGGGGGGGTGGGCTACAGCAGAATGAGTAACCCCTTGCTTAAGCCAGTGACCTTGGGCTTCAAGCCAGCGATCTTTGGGCTCAATCCAGCGACCATGGGGTCATGTCTATTGATCCCATGCTCAAGCTGGTGACCCTGTGCTCAAGCTGGAGAGCCTGCACTCAAGCTGGATGAGCCCTCACTCAAGCCGGCGACCTCAGGGTTTCGAACCTGGGTCCTCCGCATCCCAATTTGATGCTCTATCCACTGTGCCACTGTCTGGTCAGGCCTTTTCTTTCTTTTCCTTCCTTCCTTCCTTCCTTCCTTCCTTCCTTCCTTCCTTCCTTCCTTCCTTCCTTCCTTCCTTCCTTCCCTTCCCTTCCCTTCCCTTCCCTTCCCTTCCTTCCTTCCTTCCTTCCTTCCTTCCTTCCTTCCTTCCTTCCTTCCTTCCCTCCCTCCCTCCCTCCTTCCTTCCTTCCTTCCTTCCTTCCTTCCTTCCTTCCTTCCTTCCTTCCTTCCTCCCTCCCTCCCTCCCTTCTTTTCTTTCTTTCTTTCTTTCTTTCTTTCTTTCTTTCTTTCTTTCTTTCTTTCTTTCTTTCTTTCTTTCTTTCTTTCTTTCCCTCTCTTTCTTTCTCACCCTCTCTTTCTTTCTCTCTCTCTTTTTTTCTTTTGAAAAAAAAAGAGTGAGAGAGAGACAGGAAGAGGAGAGAGAGGGTAAGAAGTATTAACTCATAGTTGCTTTCACTTTAGTTGTGCATTGAGCTCCTTGTACATGTCTCGACTGGAACTGTGCCAGTGTTCCCTTGCTGAAGCCAGCAACCTTGGGCTTTTCATGCCAGCGACCTTTGGGTTCAAATTGGTGAGCTTTGGGATCATGTGGATGATTCCACTCAAGCTAGAGAGAGACCCCATCCATGCCAGTTACTTTGGGGTTCTGGGTCAACGCTTGATCCATTGAGCTTCCACTGATCAGGCTCTTTAATCCTTTTTAAAGGAAACTGAAAGTTTCTGATAATTTGCTTATAAATAAAGCTATAATAAACATTTTTATACTTGAACAATTTTGAAAATGTGCTAATGTGCTAAGAGTAGAATTGGTAGGTCAAATATTTTAATAGCTATTATCAAATTACCCTTTTTGTAGGTTGTACCAATTTGCACTTTCTACTAGCTAATATTAATCTTGAACAACAGATTCACCCTAAATCATTGAACGATTTAGGGTCTGACAGGCAGCTGAATTTTGGGTTACATACAATTAACCTGTCTGTTCAGTGTGGCTTTGGGACGTTTAATGCCTGTGGCTGCCCTTGTGGGTCATACCAGGTGGGCACTACATATCTTGGCATGCTGTTCATTTGTTTCTTTTGCTAGTTTCATACTTTCTCTTCATCCTTTAAGTTTATTTCTTTCTTGCTTTGTGTACTTTCCTGGGTGATTTGCTTCTTTCTATGGCTTCATGTTTAACATATGCCTTCCAGATCTATGCCTTCAGATGTAGCTCTGCATACTCTTTGTTCCTATTTGCATACTACTGCATGCACTCTAGCAGTGGTGGTCAACCTGGTCCCTACCGCCCACTAGTGGGCATTCCAGCTTTTATGGTGGGCGGTAGCGGAGCAACCAAAGTATAAATAAAAAAATAGGTTTAACTATAGTAAGTTGTTTCATAAAGATTTATTCTGCCAAACAGTGAAAATCCGACATAAAGTACTTGGTAAGTAATTATTATTATATGCTTTAACTTGCTGTAACTCTGCTTTATAAATTTACTTCCCTACTTTATAAATCACCATTACTGTGGAATTGGTGGGAAGTTAGAAAATTTTACTACTAACAGAGATACAAAAGTGGGCGGTAGGTATGAAAAGGTTGACTACCTCTGCACTCTAGGAAAGTCCAGGGCAGAGACCAGGGAAAATCTTGGTGTATTTGAGGGAAAGTGAAAAGAAGGTTCTATGTTCTGTGAGAATGTAGTGGTGGTATAAGCATCAAGATAAGCCAAGGACTGGTCAAGACTGAACAGCAACAGTTGTCATAGTTTGCTATCTTTGTTTTGTAAAGGAGAATGAAACACATGACCCCCAAGGTCTTTGCTGGAAAAGAGAAATAAAAGTAGACTTGATCACTGCCAGAGCTTTGTGATGTGCCTTTTGTGCTCCAGTTTCTTCCCTTAAAATCCATCTTCCAGCATACTGGGAGTGAGAGTTATCTTTCAGACATATGAATCTTACTCCCAGCTTGCATGTCTTGTCTTTGTGGCTTCCACAATAAAATCTAAGTGATTTAGCACAAGGATGTTAGACATCCGGAATCCTGCCTTCACTCCGAGCTACATGTTTTTCCCATTCTCTCCTCCCACTTGCTTCCAGCTGCCCTGATCCTTGAGTGCAGCAGCTACCCTGGACTTCTTACTGTTTGACACCTCCTTTTCCTTCCTGATTTACTTATTGAGCAGAGGTCTGGTTAAAGGGTAACCTCTTTTATGAATTCTTTTCTACTCTGCATCATAAAGAATCTTTGAGACAGAGATAATCACTCTCTGCACTGCCAGGGAAGTGAGTCAGTGCACCCTTCTGTTACTGTACTCATTACATTACACTAAACTACCTAGTCATCGAACTAGGTCTATGCGCTCCTGTGAGGGCAGGGTTCATGTGTCCTAGTCATCTTTATAGTCCCAACAACTCACAATGCCTGGTACTATTTGCTGACTCAACGAGACCCACAGTCCAGAGAAGCATATGTAGTTTGAGGCAAATCCTTTGCTCTCACCTAGGATCAGCATTCTTTATCTGTAAAAATGGTGCCTCCCTTTCTGAAAATTATAATCTTAAAATGATAGCTGTGTCTCAACTCTTAACATTAAAAAATTAAGAAGTATTACTTTTACTCTTTAATGACTAAAATCACACTTCATTGATATAAAATCTAGTGGCGGCCAGCTTCCTTTTCTTAGACTGGCTTGCCACTTCAGGCTCGCTGCATTGCTGAGCATCAGATATAGATCTGCTATCCATAATCAAAGAATTTGATGCAATTGCATTATTTATTTGAGGCAGATGTCTTCAATGGAGGTAAATGTTTGTCTTATATTTTTCTGGTATTTTCCGCCTTAAATTCTTTTTCTGGCTTTATTAAAGTATGATTGGCAAATAAAAATGGTCTATATTTAGGCCATACTAAATGGGTTTTTTTTGGAAAAAATTTTTTATTGTGGTAAAATATGCATAACATAAAATTTATCATCTTAACCATTTTTAAGTGTTCTTTTTAAATAACTCAAGAATATCATTCCAATTCTCCCCCCAAACAATCAATAATATACTGAATATCTATTTATATCAACATGGAGATTTCCCCATAGCCAGTGGAAATCTGCATATTGTCCAAGAGGTTAATCACTTAGATTGAACAAATATATCATATTTCAGACCATTTTTAAAAAGATTTTATTTATTGATTTTAGAAAGAGAGGAGAAAGAGAGAGAAAGGGTGAGTGGGGAGAGGAGCAGGAAGCATCAACTTGTAGTAGTTGCTTCTCATATGTGCCTTGACTGGGCACTGGGATTTTGAACCAGGGACCTCAGCATTCCAGCTTGATACTCTACCCATTGTGCCACCACAGGTCAAGCTAGACCATTTTGCTGTGAGAACGTAGTGACAATGTACAACTAAACCTTTATGAAGGTTTGAGCCTTTTTTGAAGGAGGGCGCTAATGAAAGCAAAGATAAATGTTTTGGTGAGGAATGGATTCTGTGTTTATTTTAAAATTTTTTATTGGCCTGACCTGTGGTGGCGCAGTGGATATAGTGTCAAGCTGGGATGCTGAGGTCGCCAGTTCAAGGCTCTGGGGTTGCCTGGTCAAGGCACATGTGAGAAGCAACTACAAGTTGTTCCCCACTCCTCTCCCCTGCCTTTCTCTCTCTCTCTCTCCTTTCTCTAAAAATCAATAAATGAAATCTTTAAAAAATTTTTATTGTATTTATTGGGGTGACATTTATTAATGAAATTATACTGATTTTAAATGTATAATTCTATAATACATCAGCTGTATATTGCATTGTGTGTTCACCACCCAAAGTCAATGCTCCTTGAAAAATTAATTTTAAAATGTGTGGGAATAATTTGAACTTTAATTGGGTTTTAGAAATCAGCTTTCAGCTTCTTTCTTTGATTTATAGTCCCAGTTTCTGAATGTACATCTAGACGGTAGAAAAGAGTAAATATAATAATTTATTCATGATGTCTCGAGTTTCTGATTTCTCTCTTACCTGGCATAACCCAAATTTCAGAAAACGTTATCTTCATAATCAGTCTTATTTCTCCGGAGAAGCCACGTTCTTCAGAGTGAAAACAGCTTTAATAGACAAGAGTCAATGATCAGATCTGAGAATGCATTCCATTGTACAAATGTTCTTGCTCTCTTTCTGAAGTGCTGGCATGCAGTTCAAGTTTAAGCAAGGCAGGTTTCTTCTCATTTTGTAGCTGGGGGATATTAGAATAGACCAGTTCAGCTGTTTTTGTATAAAATAATTTTTAAAAATCCTGGTGACCTTTTTCTGCCCTCAAATAACTTTAAGAACAGTTGGACATAAAACCTTCAAACTTTACATATTCATAGCTCTCTGAGGAATACAATCATTGTTAGTTTGAGAAAAAGATTAGTATTTTTTGAGTTGGAAAGCTCTAATATTACATGTTTGCACATGCTTGGTATGTAACTCTTAGTCTGTTGATGAAAATTGATATGAGACTTTTATAGCATATGTGTAGATGCTGGTTTTTTACTTTATTTATCATGTCAGGGAACTTACAAAGACATATGGAATTTATGCTCTAACCTTTATATTGAAATTAAAACTTTACATCTGCTCAGCTATATAAAAACACAGATCTTACTACAACATAGCAGAAGTCATGTAGAAAACCTTATGATGGTGACCCCAAAGAACTAAACTCAGCTGTCTGTGTTCACGTCCCACCATCGGAGAACTAAGTGTTCTGGCACTCCATGGCAAAGGATTGTTTTTGTTTTTTGTTTTTATGGAGACTCTATAAAAGATTTTCACACACCTTCTGGATAGAGCCCGAAGCAAAGACTGTGGATTGCTAGTGTGGTCAAGTTCCTGACATCTAGGGTTTAAAATGGACTTTTTTTCAGCGTTCCATCTAGAACATGGAAGGGAGTTAATTCCTTAGTGCCTCGTACATAACCCCCTGAATGTTTGGCTACCACCCAAAATGCAAGCCCTTTGTATCATCTTCTCCTCTGGTTTAAGTTCCATATTGTTCTACATTCCCTGTTCCCCATTCATCTTCCCACTGCTGTACTCTAATCTCTGGAATTTCTTCCATCATAAGCAAACCCCACTGAGTCCCAAGCCTCTTTGCAGAGAATCCTCCACTTCCTTAAAAAAAAAACACTGTTTGTTCTTACTACACCCCTTACAGTTGCTGGCAGCATTATTATCCTTGTAGTCTCTATCCCTGTAAAAAAAAACTTCTTAACAGCAAATAATAAAAGAAAATAAAAACTCCCTCTGATTCCCAACTGGAAGATAAACATTGTTATATTTTTGGGTTTATCTTTCAGAACCTGTCATGATTATACTATTACATGTATTTTCCACCCACATAACTATATATTGTAAGTTTCTTTTAAAAAGCTGACTGTGAATTATTTCAAATACTTAGAGAAAAGTAGAGAAAAATATAAGGAACTCCTGCATATACACTGTCAGGTTTGTGAATTTTAGTAGATGGCATACTGGGTAACTCCTGCTTACTCCTCCAGAGTCATTCCTTCCCCTCTGGCATCCTGCAGAATGCCCCAGGTGGCGGCTAGCACGGACTGAGCCACTGTCTTGCTCTCTGGCTTCCAGATCGTTTGGCTCCTGTGAAGAACCAGCAGGAAGAGACTGAAACGTGGGAGGTGAATGTGGTTAGGGCACTTATTTCTTCCTCTCTCCAGCTCCATCCATAGCAGGTTGCTGCTTGTTGGCTGAATTCTTTTACTAAAAAGCTTGGTTCCTATATGTCAGCTGTCTCAATGTAGTTACTCTCTTTTGGGGTTCTAATAACTTCTTCATGTCTAGGGATGAAACCTCTCTGGTGTGATTAACTCCTGGATACTATTTCCCTAAATGCTGTTTACAGCTAGTATGGGTTCAATTAGGCTCCTCCTCAAATTCATATCTTGAAATCCTAACCCAAGTATCTCAAAATATGACCTTATTTTTACAGAAGGAATAAAATTAAAGTGAAGCTATTAGGGTGGGTTCTACGCTGGTGTCCTTCTCAAAGGGAAATATTTGGACACAAACACATAGAGGGAATGTGATGTGAAGACACAGAGAGAGGAAAGCCATCCACAAGACAAGGAGAGAGGCCAGGAACACATTCTTCCCTCACAAGTTCTCAGAAGAAATCAACCCTGCTGACATCTTGATTTTGAACTTCCAGCCCCCAGAACTGTATGACAATATCATTCTGTTGTTTAAGTTGTCCAAGTCTGTGGTACTTTGTAACAGTGGCCATAGCAAACTGATACAACTTTATAAATAGTCCATTCATTTAACAATATTTAATTATCCAGTGTGTGATGTCTGTTTCCTGGTTGGAACCAAACTGATCTGGATTTCTTTTTTTTTTTGTATTTTTCTGAAGCTGGAAACGGGGAGAGACAGTCAGACAGAGTCCTGCATGCGCCCGACCGGGATCCACCCGGCACGCCCATCAGGGGTGAGGCTCTGCCCGCCAGGGGGCGATGCTTTGCCCCTTGGGGGCGTCGCTCTGCCGAGACCAGAGCCACTCTAGCTCCTGGGGCAGAGGCCAAGGAGCCATCCCCAGCGCCCGGGCCATCTTTGCTCCAATGGAGCCTTGGCTGCGGGAGGGGAAGAGAGAGACAGAGAGGAAGGAGGGGGCGTGGAGAAGCAAATGGGCGCTTCTCCTATGTGCCCTGGCTGGGAATCGAACCCAGGTCCCTGGCACGCCAGGCCGACGCTCTACCGCTGAGCCAACCGGCCAGGGCCCTGATCTGGATTTCAATCTCTCTATGCCTTATTTGTCTCAGATTTTTTTTTCTGTTAAGAAATTGAACATTGCAGATCCATGAACCACTTTCTTGTCAATATAGTGTTTGCACAACACACTGAGCATATTTAGGAAGTGTAATCTGTAATACTCCTCTAATATCAGCCTGTGTCTAGGCTATTTTTACCCTCATGGAGAAGGTAGGATTTCTCCGGAGTTGTCTGTCACTTTGGCCAGAATCATCCTTGAAATTCATCCATCCAGAATTATCCATCATGTGGTAACAGTGCAACTACTCCTGGGTATATGAATGTTTTAATCACTCCCAAATTAGACCAATAAGCAATTGTTGCATTACTGACAACCAACACATCTGTTTTGAGGAACTCTCCTTTTGTAAAGAGATATGTTTGCCTGACTGGTGGTGGTTGTGCAATGTTGAAACCTGGAGGTCACTGGCTCTGAGCATGGGCTCATCAGTGTGGGATTACTAGCTTGAGCGGGGGATAATCCACATGATTTCAAAGCTCACCATCTTGAGCCCAAAGGTTGCTAATATAAAAAGTCCAAGGTCACTGGCTTGAGTAAGCGGACACTGGCACGATCCTGGTCAAGGCCTGTATGAGAAGTTCAATGTACAACTAACGTGATGCACCTACAAGTTGATGCTTCTCACCTTCTCTCTCTAACGCTCTCTCTCTTTCTCTCTCTCAAAAAAAGAAAAGATATATATGTTTTAGTGTTTCATCTCATGCCTTTTTATTTCTAAATTGGTCCTTCTTTATTTGTTCCCAATAACTCATTAAATTTGTTCTTAAAAGAAGAACACCACTGAAGAAGAGGAAACTCTTGTGTTACTGATTTTAAAAAAGGGGAAAAATATAAAAATATTTTCACTGGAAATACTTTATTAATAAATAATAAAAACCTTCTCTGTCAATTTAAATGGTAACAAGGTCAAAAGTGGTGAAATCAAGTTTCACGCTCACTCGCCTATCTTGGATAATTAGCAAAGCAAGTCTTTCAAACAGAATTAACTGAAGAAGAATGAACAGTTTCGGAACACAGGAATCTAACAGCCTTGGGGGACATCTAACTAGAAATTGATCAAATTCAATCTGCACACCATTTTGAGCTACAAAATGTGATTTGACTACATGAAAGGGTGGCCTGGTATATCCCTCCCACCCTGTCCTCCTTAAAACACTGTCATGAAAGCAGTGCTTGTCACTTAGGTTAGTATTTCACTGTGCTTTCAAGATACTATGCTGTCCATTTTTAAATAACATTTAACATGTTCATCTCCCTTTGACTGAACACTTACAGCAAAATTATTAGTCCTCATGGTTTACTTCAGACAGTATTTATGCTGCTTTCCCAAAGTCACTTTTATCTGTTGAGGAAAAAAAATTCTACTGTAGGATTTCCAACCTTTTAGGTTAACATCTGACTCTATTAGCTCCTGAAGAGAGGAACCATAAATAATCTTCCCATTTTACATTCTATGCTTTTAGCTAAAGCATTAATCACAGAGGTTTTTTTCTCTGCCTCATGAGAAAAACCAGTCTTTTGGTTAGAAAATTTGTTTTACAAAATATGGGTTTTAGGGTACGCAGGAGTGGAGGTAGGCTATAGAAAGAAGGCCTTTCTTGGGTTTTATTAGTAGAAAACTTTGGGAACAAGTGGGCATTTTTTCTTTCCAGAGCCAGATAATATCTCAGCCATCTCCCTAATAATAAATTTGGGTGGAGGGGAGTCATATGAACTCTTGCAGGTCAGAAGGGTGCCGCTTATTCATCATAGTAACAATGCACTGAGCCAGTCTGTGGACCTGAGCAGTTGATGGGGCTTCCAAAAAGCTCAATGTTTAAACCTGTGTAGGCAGTAATGTTAGAACAAGATCAAGGCTGATTAACTTCATTTTTTTTTTAAAACATGGGCTTTCTCTGACATTCATATGCATACAATTTAATTATTATTATTGTAACTTTTCTTGCTATTGAAGTGATAGGTGTTCTTAGATATATTTTATTCTGTAAATAAGTATTTTCTTTTTCTTATAAGGTGATCATTGGAGAGCAGTTTTTAACACAATTCTTGATTTCTCTCTCTTTTTTTCAAAAGGTGCTACATCACCTTTAGGAATTAGCATGGCAGGGCTTGATGGTGCTAGTTCTTGTTGAACTGTTAATTCCATATGTCATTTGCTTCTTGAACTAGGTTTATGCTAGGTCAGTAGCTCATTTCTGAGCCTTGAAAGCTGCTTGTTTGATTTGATTTTACCTTCTGACAAAATTTGCCTTTCAGTTATGTTTTTTGTTTGTTTGTTTTTTTCATTTTTCTGAAGCTGGAAACAGGGAGAGACAGTCAGACAGACTCCCACATGCGCCCGACCGGGATCCACCCGGCACGCCCACCATGGGGCGATGCTCTGCCCACCAGGGGGCGATGCTCTGCCCATCCTGGGCGTCGCCATGTTGCGACCAGAGCCACTCTAGCACCTGGGGCAGTGGCCAAGGAGCCATCCCCAGCGCCCGGGCCATCTTTGCTCCAATGGAGCCTCAGCTGCGGGAGGGGAAGAGAGAGACAGAGAGGAAAGCGCGGCGGAGGGGTGGAGAAGCAAATGGGCACTTCTCCTGTGTGCCCTGGCCAGGAATCGAACCCGGGTCCTCCGCACGCTAGGCCCTTTCAGTTATGTTAATACTTCTATATGATTTTTGATTTGATTCAGGTTGGCTCAGACCTTTAAGAAATAATTTCAATTGACTTGGATTAACAGCAGTAATAATTTACTAAATGGGAGTGTTATTGATTCATATATAAGGATGTGGAAAAAAGTAGGCTTACAGTTGTATGTGAAACATAGTTTACTTTTGTATTATTGTTTATTAATTATTGTATTATTTTCCATATGAACAACTACAAACCTACTTTTACACCACCCTGTGTATTTTATTTTATTTTGGTGAGAGGAGGGGAGATAGTGAGGCAGACTCCCACATGTGCCCCAACCAGGATCCACCTGGCAACCCCATCTGGGGTCTATGCTCCAGTACCGAGCCATTTTTAGCACCTGAGACTGTCACACTCCTTCAGAGTTATACTCAGTGCCCTGGGCCACACTGAACCAATCGAGCCACTGACTGTGGGGGGAAGAGGTGGGGGGAATGGGAAGAAGCAGCTGTCACTTCTCCTGTGTGCCCTGACTGGGATTGAACCCAGGATGTCCATATGCTGGGCCAATGCTCTATCCACTTAGCCACCAGCCAGGGCCCACCCTGTGTATTTTAAGTCTTCAATTTCTGTAATAGCTGTGAGAATAAAATAACTAAACTACCATACAAATTTTTCCTATGCTTTTAAAATTGTTTAATAAAACCAAAGAGTACATCAGATATTCTTTTTTAAAGATTTTATTTATTGGTTTTAATCAATAAATAAAAGAGAGAGAGAGGAAAAGAGGGGTACAGCAGGGGGAAGTATCAACTTGTAGTAATTGCTTTTAGTATGTGCCTTGGCTGGGCAAGCCTATGGCTTCGAATGGGTGACCTCAGCATTCTAAGTCAATACTTTATCCACTGTGCCACCACAGGCCAGGCACATCATATTTTTTTTCTACTTTTCTTGAACCTTGAAGAACTTAATCACACTGTTTTAATTTCAGTATCTCTTTAATATTTTTTTCAGAGAGAGAGAGGGGGACAGGAAGAGAGGGAGATGAAAAGCATCAACTCTCAATTGTCACTTTAGTTGTTGGTTGATTGTTTTCTCATACATGCCTTGACTGGGAAGGGGGGCACAGGTACTAAAGCCAAGCCAGTGACCTTGGAATCTTGTTGATCCCACTCCTAAGCTAGAGACCTCAGGGTTTTGAACTTGGGTTTTCAGTGTCCCAGGCCAATGCTCTATCCACTGCACCACCGCCTGGTCAAGATCTCTTCAAACATTTTAAACATACTTATTTTAAATCCTCTTTTAAATAGTTTTACTAAAATCAGTTCTTGGGTATAACTGATAACCTCTATCTTATCTGTCCTCATAGTGGCTTATTTCCTGGGATGGTCTCAGATTTTTTACTATAAAGTCATCTTCAGCAGTGGTTGTTTTGTTTTATGTGAGGGCTCTTGTATACTAGGTAGTTTTTAGTAGAATAAGCATATAATTTGGAAGAAATCTGGTTCTGACTTCAGGTTTAGTAAAGTTACACTAAGTGTTCAACCTTAAACCTCAAGTATTTTATCTCTGATGTTTCAACAGCAAAATGGGGATCATGCAGAATTGTTTCTGTGACAAATAAGGTACTAAGCACTAATTGACTCAATATATGGTACTTATTATTTGGATAAATACTCCATAATTAGTGAAATCCATATTGAACAGAGTTAAAAATGTCATATCCTCCAAGAGATCACCTTCGACTCTCAATCTAAATTATGTTTCCTTTTTATACCCTCTCATAAAGCTTTGTATTTTCTCTCCATAGCATTTTCTGCTGTTGGTAACTGCACATTGATTATTTCTGTGACTGTTTAACATAGCAGTTGCAAACTCGGTGCTGAGTGAAGGAGATTGCATGAGGATCAGGAAGAACTCCATTTCTCTAACCAGGGCACTTCCCACTTGAATCTGCAGTGTGTGTGTGTGTGTGTGTGTGTGTGTGTGTGTGTATTTTTTGTAGTTGTTCTTCTGAGAGAGCAAGGGACTCAGTGCTATTGGATTTTCCAATTTTTCATATAATCTAGAACTCTTTTTATGGAAAATATCTTGGTTTTCAAATGTAGAAAAATAATTCAATTTAAAAAGACACTGTGTGGGCTAACAAAATTCATTCATGGGTCATAAGAGATCTGAAAGGTGTCAGTTTTGAATCTCTGGTTTATATCTGTCACCATAACTGGACTGTGTTATGTTCACTACTGTGTGTACAGTACCTGGTACAGCAGAGGCACACAGTAGGCACTGAATAGTTATTGAAAGAAAAAGAAGGGAAGATGGAAGAAGGAAGGAAGGAAGGAAGGAAGGAAGGAAGGAAGGAAGGAAGGAAGGAAGGAAGGAAGGAAAAAAGAAAGCAGGAAAACAAAAGAAAGAAAGAAAGAGGAAGAAAGAAAAAGAAAGAAAAAGAAAGAAAAGAAGGAAGGAAGGAAGGAAGAAAGGAAGGAAGAAAGAAAAAGAAAAAGAAAGGACTGTAATTGTTTTCTTTTTCTCTCTGGATTAAATTATTTTGGAAAAATTGGCACTATTAGACATTCTGAGCAACTTGATGTATTTCATAATTAAGAATTCTAAGTGAGGCCTGACCTGTGGTGGCGCAGTGGATAAAGAGTCGACCTAGAAATGCTGAGGTCGCCGGTTCAAAACCCTGGGCTTGCCTGGTCAAGGCACATATGGGAGTTGATGCTTCCAGCTCCTCCCCCCCTCTCTCTCCTCTCTTCATAAAATAAATAAAATTTAAAAAAAAAAAAAAAAAGAATTCTAAGTGAGCCCTGGCCAGATAGCTTGGTTGGTTGGAGCATTGTTCTGAAGCACAGAGGTGGCTGTTTTGATCCCCTGTGAGGACACATAGAGGAACAGATTGATGTTCCCATGTCTCTCTCTCTCTTCCTTCCTCTCTTGCTAAAATCAATAAACATTAAAAAAAAGAGAGAAAAGTTCTAAGTGAGTTAACATAAACAGAAAGAAAATGCATTCACTGTTTTCCTGTATAATTTTTAGAAAATATAGAATTATAAATTTTGCTGCCTTTATAACCAAATGTTAATAAAATAAAAATGTTTTAACTACTGCAGAAGCAAAATTTGCCATGTGCAAGTATTGTATTGAACAGACTATTGATTGCTTATTGTCAAGCCAATTTTTGTCTGCTGGAAAATAGAATTTAATCTTTGACCTCAAGTTTTATTGTGTGATGAGCTCACTAATACATTTGAACTGCGTATTTCCATTGTAGTATGATTGGTATACTGACTTGAACTCTGAAAGTCATTGCAGCTGTCATTTGGTTAAAAAAAAAAAAAAGAAATGGAAAAAAGGAGGCTTGAGGAGCTCAGAGGGGGGAAACTCGAATGCTAGGTTATCTAGAGACCGTCTAAGTTGAAGTGGCTATTTTTGACATATTTGTAAATTTAAGGATCCCTAGAGATTTGTCTTTGAGGATAAAAAATATGCAAAAGTAACTAGAGTGGTTCTGCTCGTCAGATTACTGAACTGCAAAACTGAACATCAACAAATGTTTCTAATAGATAGTTATTCTGTATCCTGCACTACTTCAGGCACTATGACCCTGGCAAGAAAGTATTGAAAGTGGTGGTAGATGGGGTCATCACTATACTCAAGGAGTTTTCAGCCTGGTTGAGGAGACAAGAACAACAATTGGGGAAGTGTAAAAGACTCTATGAGACTGGCAGGTGGTGGTGCAGTGGATAGAGCATCAAGCTGGGACACTGAGGACGCAACCACTAGGTCATGGCTTGAGTGTGATCTCTTCTGGCTTGAGTGCAAGCTCACCAGCTTGAGCATGGGATCATAGACATGATTCCATGGTATCTGGCTTGAAGCCGAAGGTCACTGGCTTGAGCAAGGGATCACTGGCTCGGCTGGAGCAACCCCTCTACCCCCATCAAGGCACGTATGAGAACCAATCAATAAAGAACTAAAGTGAAGCACTATGAGTTGATGCTACTCATCTCTTCCTTCCTGTCTGTCTGTCTCTGTCTCTCTCGCTCTCAGTAAATAAAAAAAAGAAAAAAAAGACTCTATGAGTAAAGGCTAAGTCATGTGTTAAATTATAAGTGTAACAGGAAATCAAAGGGTAAAAAATCAGAGCAGGCTTCATAGCTTCATAGATTAGGTAACACTTCGGCTAGAGCTTCAAGAAAGTATCATTATGGTTTAGAGAAGGAAAGAATAAACATTGCTATATTGGTCTCTCTGCTTTTGAAAGTATGTTAATTTTGGGGGCTTTCTAAAAAAAAAGTTGTTTCTTTGTCTACTATCAATTTATATACCTAAAATATTTTTCTGTAATTCCCATATTTTACCAGTCAACAAGTCATATGGTTTCTTTTTTCTTTTTCTTTTTGTGACAGAGAGAGACAGAGAGAAGGACAGATATGGACAGACAAAGAGGAAGGTAGAGAGATGAGAAGCATCAATTCTTCGTTGCGATTCCTTAGTTGTTCATTGATTGCTTTCTCATATGTGCCTTGACTGTAGGGCACCAGCAGAGCCAGTGACCCCTTGCTCAAGCCAGCGATTTTGGGTTTCAAACTAGTGACCTGTGATGCCTGGCCTGTGGTGGCGCAGTGAAATAAAGCATCAACCTGGAACACTGAGGTCGCCAATTCGAAACCCCAGGCTTGCCTGGTCAAGGCACATATGGAAGTTGATGTTTCCTGTTCCTCCCCCTTCTCTCTCACTCTCTCTTTCTTGTCTCTCTAAAAATAAATAAATAAAAAATTACAAACTAGTGACCTGTGGGCTCAAGCCAAATATCATGAGGTCATGTCTGTGATCCCATGCTCAAGCCAGCGACCCCACAATCAAGCTGGTGAGCCTGCGCTCAAGCCAGTAATCTCAGGATTTTGAACCTGGGGCCTCTGCATCTCAGTCCAATGGTCTATTCACTGCATCACCTCCTGGTCAGTCAGTCCTGTGGTTTCTTTATTCAAATTGAGTTTCTTACTGACAGTTCCCTAGCTGAGGACTTTTCAACTTCAAGTATAGATTTTGATATGTGTAAGTTCTCTCAGCAAGTGGCAGAGGTAAGAATAAAACCAAAGTCCTGTGTTTTGTCTCTGACATATAGTATGGGCCACTGTTGGGCAAATGAGTTTGTAAAATTTGTATTTTTTGAGTTTGCTTACTTTTGTTGTTAAAAAATGGTGCTGGGCAGCCATATGTGTGCTTGCCCTCAGAGCAGGGCAGTTGATTGCAAATAGAGGATTTCATTTCTGCTAGGGAGGGGCCATTGTTTTGCTAATGTTTGCTGGAGGAGGGGTCTGTGTGGACCCAGCCAGTTTTGCAGGGAGAGCGGAGAGAATGCTGAGTGCTGAAGAAGAAGCCAGGTTTGCAGAGAGAGAGAGAGAAGGTGCTGAGGGACTTTGTGAGGCCCATGGAGATTGGTGGGGCCTTTGATTCTAGGAGGAACCGGAGAAGATTCTCCTAGTTGTGGAACCAAAGAATGCGTCAGCACTTTGGGAGCCCTGAATGAAAGGGAAGTGTTTTCCCTGCCTGTTTTCTTGTTGGCCGGTTCGAGACTTTAATAAAGGAATAGCCCACCATATTTTTGCTCCACTGTTTCTTTGCCATCTGCCTGAATCCAGTGTGAACCTGCACAGCCACTGGCCATACAGCCACCCTTAAGAATCTTAAAATATCCTCTACTATTGGTTAAATAAACCATAGCACATCCTTATGATGGAGTACTGCATAGTACATCAAAATTACACCGCACAGTACATCATAAATTATGATTTACACTTACATTTAGTGTTGTGAAACTTGTTTGCTGTGTATTGTTAAATGAAAAAAGCAATTAGTAAATATGATCTCATCTTTTTTTTTTTTTTTTTAGCGAGAGAGACAGGGACAGAGAGAGAGACAGAGAGGACAGAAAAGGACAGACAGGCAGGAAAGGAGAGAGATAAGAAGCATCAATTCTTCATTGCGGTTCCTTAATGTGACTCCTTAGTTGTTCATTGATTGCTTTCTCATATGTGCCTTGAGCGGGGGTAGGTGGTTACAGCAGAGCAAGTGACCCCTTGCTCAAGCCAGCAACCCCACACTCAAACTGGTGAGCCCGCACTCAAGCCAGCAACCTTAGGCATTCGAATCTGGGTCCTCTGTGTATCAGTCCAATGCTCTATCCATTGTGCCACCACCTGGTCAAGCTGATGTCATCTTTGTAAGCATATTTTTATGTTTGTGCTTGCATGGAAAAGATCTGGAAGTTTTATTTTATTTATTTAATTATTATTATTATTTTTGTACTTTTCTGAAGTTGGAAACAGGGAGGCAGTCAGACAGACTCTCACATGTGCCCGACCGGGATCCACCCGGCATGCCCACCAGGGGGCGATGCTCTGCCCATCTGGGGTGTTGCTCTGTTGCTACCAGAGCCATTCTAGCTCCTGAGGCAGAGGCCATGGAGCCATCCTCAGCGCCCGGGAGAACTTTGCTCCAATGGAGCCTCGGCTATGGGAGGGGAAGAAAGAGACAGAGAGGAGGGAGAGGGGGAGGGGGTGGAGAAGCAGATGGGCGCTTCTCCTGTGTGCCCTGGCCGGGAGTCGAACCCGGGACTCCTGCACGCCAGGCCAACGCTCTACCACTGAGCCAACTGGCCAGGGCCTGGAAGTTTTATTTTAAAGCATAAATAGTTTTTGTTCTGAGTAGTGAGATTTTAGATAATCTAGATTTTTTTCTTTGTAATTTCTTATTTTTTCACATTGATCATTTATTGTTTGTGTAATTAATAAATAATATGTTAATATTCCTTCCTTTAAAAACCATGAAAGGCCCTGGCCAGATAACTTGGTTGGTTAGAGCGCTGTCTTGAAGCACAGAGGTTGCCGGTTCAGTCCCCAGTCAGGGCACATACAGGAGCAGCTCAATGTTTCTGTATCTCTCTCCCTTCCTTTCTCACTAAAATCAATAAAACAAAACAAAAGAAACAAAAAACAAACTATGAAGGGGTCCTTATTGCTCATACAACCAATTGAATGATTAAAAACCCTGTTTGGAGGATTAGGAAGATGGCAGCGGAGTAGGCGGATGCACAGACGCCCAGCTCTCAACACCAAACTGGAATACAAATCAATTTAGGAAAAATCAGCATGAAAAACCAACACTAAACTGCAAGAACAGCTCTCAAAAACCAAGGAGCAAAGAGGAAGCCACAATAATCCTGGTAAGGAGTGCCTGAATCTCCTCTGCTTACAGGAACGGAAGGGGGGGGGTGAGGCTGAGAGCCCAGAGAGGATTTCACAGAGGAAAAAGAGCAGAAACTACTGCTCACAGCCACTTACCTGGCGACCAGGGAGCAAGGTGGGTTGAAAAGACCAGCTTATCTCCCAAGTGGAAAGGACAAGGAGAGGGACAGACTGTGAGGGGCTAAGGTATGCAAGAAATGAAATAAAAAAGCTGACTCATTCATGCTGGAGGCGGCCATAGCTGGGGGAGGGACTGAACCTTTCACAAAACAGAGCTGAAGTGCTTCCGGATCAGAGATCTCCGGACATCTATCCAGCTCCAATCAGCGCAACAAGACACAGCTGAAAACAAGAAGTGGGGAGGAGGGGCAGTAACTCAGGTCTCCATGGAGATCTGAGATACACCTCCCCCTACTGAAGCTGAGAAAAAACCCTGCCCCCAGTGAGATTAGTTGATGGAAGAGACCTTCAGCGTCTCAGGTTACACCCACAGCATTCTTGGTTACAGTTTCAAGGAAACCCCCTGCTGAGATCAGTTAACAAGACTATCACCTGTTAAGAAAACAAACAAATCGAGACTTCAAAGCTGCCCAACTCCGAAAGTGGATTACAAATAATAGCTGATACCAACCCAAGAAGACCTAGAAATAACACAACTGAAAACTTGAGGCAGACAACACCAAGCCTAGACTCAACCAACTCTACAAATAAAACACCATTATGAGAAGACAAAGGAGTGCAACCCAAATGAAACCACAAGAGACACCTTTGAGAGATGAGCTGAGTGATATGGAAATAATCAAACTTCCAGATGCGGAGTTCAAAATAATGATTGTAAGGATGCTTAGGGATCTTAGAACAACAATGGAGGGGCAGTTTGAAAACCTAAATAAAGAAATAGCAAGTATAAAAAAGGATATTGAAATATTAAAAAAGAATCAGTCAGAGATGACAAATACAATATCAGAAATGAAGACCACAATGGAAGGAATTAAAAACAGGATGGATACAGCTGAGGATCGAATCAGCGAGTTGGAGGACAACTGGAATGAAGGCATGAAAGCAGAGAAGAAAAGAGCAAAGAGACTCAAAAAGTCAGAGGAAACACTTAGAGAGCTCTGTGACAACATGAAGAGAAATAACATCCGCATCATAGGGGTTCCTGAAGAAGAAGAAAAAGAACAAGGGATAGAGACTTTGTTCAATCATATCATAACTGAAAACTTCCCTAAATTAATGCAAGAGAAACTCTCACAAGTCCAAGAAGCACAGAGGACTCCATTAAAGAGAAACCCAAAGAAACCTACACCAAGACACATCATAATTAAAATACCAAAGCTAAGCGATAAAGAGAAAATATTAAAAGCTGCAAGAGAAAAAAAAGTTATCACCTACAAAGGAGCCCCCATAAGGATGACATCCGACTTCTCAACAGAAACACTTGAGGCCAGAAGGGAATGGCAAGAAATATTCAAAGTAATGCAGAACAAGAACCTACAACCAAGACTACTTTATCCAGCAAGGCTATCGTTTAAAATTGAAGGAGAAATAAAAAGCTTCCCAGACAAAAAACAACTCAAGGAATTCATTACAACCAAACCAACGCTGCAAGAAATGTTAAGGGGCCTGTTGTAAACAGATCAAAGTTGGAAAAGAATATAGCAAAAAAAGGAATACACCTTTAAAGAAGAAAATGGCAATAAACAACTACATATCAATAATAACCTTAAATGTAAATGGATTAAATGATCCAATCAAAAGACATAGGGTAGCTGCGTGGATAAGAAAACAGGACCCATACATATATTGTCTACAAGAGACACACCTTAGAACAAAAGATACACATAGATTGAAGGTAAAAGGATGGAAAAAAACATTTCATGCAAACGGAAATGAAAAAAAAGCTGGGGTAGCAATACTTATATCAGACAAATTGGACTTTAAAACAAAGGATATAGTAAGAGATAAAGAAGGCCACTACATAATGATAAAGGGAGTAATCCAACAGGAAGATACAACTATTATAAATATCTATGCACCTAATATAGGAGCACCCAAATATATAAAGCAGACTTTGATGGATTTAAAGGGCGAGATCAACAGCAATACTATAATAGTAGGGGATTTCAATACCCCACTAACATCACTAGATAGATCCTCAAGAAAGAAAATTAACAAAGAAACAGCAGACTTATTGGAAACACTAGATCAACTCGATTTAATAGATATCTTCAGATCCTTTCACCCTAAAGCAGCAGAATATACATTCTTTTCAAGTGCTCATGGTACATTCTCTAGGATAGACCACATGTTAGGGCACAAAAGTGCTCTCAACAAATTTAAGAAGACTGAAATCATATCAAGCACTTTCTCCAATCACAACGGCATGAAACTAGAAATGAATCACAGCAGAAAAGCTCAAAAATTCTCAAACACATGGAAACTAAATAGCAGGGTGTTAAATAATGAATGGATTAAGAATGAGATCAAAGAAGAAATAAAAAAATTCCTAGAAACGAATGACAATGAGCATACATCAACTCAAAATTTATGGGACACAGCGAAAGCAGTGCTGAGAGGGAAGTTCATAGCACTACAGGCACACTTTCAGAAGCTAGAAAAAGCTCAAATAAACAACTTAACCCTGCATCTAAAAGAATTAGAAAAAGAACAGCAAGTAAAGCCCAAATGTAGTAGAAGGAAGGAAATAATAAAGATCAGAGCAGAAATAAATGACATAGAGGCTAAAGAAACAATACAGAGGATCAATGAAACTAGGAGTTCGTTCTTTGAAAAGGTAAACAAGATTGATGAACCTTTAAGTAGACTCACCAAGAAAAAGAGAGAGAGGACTCAAATAAATAAAATTAGAAATGAGAGAGGAGAAATAACAACTGACACAACAGAAATACAAAATATTGTAAGAAAATACTATGAAGAACTGTATGCCAAAAAACTAGACAACCTAGATGAAATGGACAAATTCCTTGAAACATACAATCTTCCAAAAATCAATCTGGAAGAATCAGAAAACCTAAACAGACCGATTACACCAAATGAGATCGAAACAATTATCAAAAAACTCCCAACAAAGAAAAGTCCAGGGCCCGATGGCTTCACAACAGAATTCTACCAAATATTCAAAGAAGAACTAACTCCTATCCTTCTCAAACTATTTCAAAAAATTCAAGAGGAAGGAAGACTTCCAAGCTCCTTTTATGAGGCGAGCATAATTCTGATTCCAAAACCAGGCAAAGACAACACAAAGAAAGAAAATTATAGGCCAATATCTCTGATGAATATAGATGCTAAAATCCTCAACAAAATATTAGCAAACCGGATCCAACAATATATGGAAAAAATCATACACCATGATCAAGTGGGATTTATTCTGGGGAGGCAAGGCTGGTACAATATTCATAAATCAATCAATGTGATTCATCACATAAACAAAAAGAAGGAGAAAAACCATATGATAATTTCAATAGATGCAGAAAAAGCATTTGATAAAATCCAGCACCCATTCATGATCAAAACTCTCAGCAAAGTGGGAATACAGGGAACATACCTCAACATGATAAAAGCCATCTATGAGAAACCCACAGCCAACATCATACTCAATGGGCAAAAATTAAAAGCAATCCCCTTAAGATCAGGAACAAGACAGGGGTGCCCCCTTTCACCACTCTTATTTAACATAGTCCTGGAAGTCCTAGCCACAGCAATCAGACAAGAAGAAGAAATAAAAGGCATTCAAGCTGGAAAAGAAGAAGTAAAACTATCATTATTTGCAGATGATATGATATTGTATATAGAAAACCCTAAAGTCTCAGTCAAAAAACTACTGGACCTGATAAATAAATTCAGCAAAGTGGCAGGATATAAAATCAATACTCAGAAATCAGAAGCATTTTTATACACTAACAATGAACAGTCAGAAAGAGAAATTAAGGAAACAATCCCCTTCCCAATTACAACCAAAAAAAATAAAGTACCTAGGAGTAAACTTAACCAAGGAGACTAAAGACTTGTACTCAGAAAATTACAAAGCATTGATAAAAGAAATCAAGGAAGATACAAACAAGTGGAGGCATATACCGTACTCATGGTTAGGAAGAATAAACATCATTAAAATGTCTATATTACCCAAAGCAATCTATAAATTCAATGCAATACCAATTAAAATACCAATGACATACTTCAAAGATATAGAACACATATTCCAAAAATTTATATGGAACCAAAAGAGGACACGAATAGCCTCAGCAATCTTAAAAAAGAAGAATAAAGTGGGAGGTATCACACTTCCTGATATCAAGTTATACTACAAGGCCGTTGTACTCAAAACAGCCTGGTACTGGCATAAGAACAGGCATATAGATCAATGGAACAGAACAGAGAACCCAGAAATAAACCCACAGTTCTATGGACAACTGATATTTGACAAAGGAGTAAAGGAAATACAATGGAGTAAAGACAGCCTCTTTAACAAATGGTGTTGGGAAAATTGGACAGCTACCTGCAAAAAAATGAAACTAGATCACCAGCTTACACCACTCACAAAAATAAACTCAAAATGGATAAAAGACTTAAATGTAGGCCGTGAAACCATAAGCATCTTAGAAGAAAACATAGGCAGTAAGCTCTTGGACATCTCTCGGAGCAATATATTTGCTGATTTATCTCCACGGGGAAGTGAAATAAAAGACAGGATAAACAAATGGGACTATATCAAACTAAAAAGCTTTTGCACAGCTAAAGACAACAAGAACAGAATAAAAAGAGAAACTACACAATGGGAGAACATATTTGACAATACGTCTGATAAGGGGTTAATAACCAAAATTTATAAAGAACTTGTAAAACTCAACACCAGGAAGACAACCCAATCCAAAAATGGGCAAAAGAGATGAATAGACACTTCTCCAAAGAGGACATACAGATGGCCAATAGGCATATGAAAAAATGCTCAACATCACTAATCATTAGAGAAATGCAAATTAAAACCACAATGAGATATCACCTCACACCAGTCAGAATGGCACTTATCAACAAAACAACACAGAATAAGTGCTGGCGAGGATGTGGAGAAAAGGGAACCCTCCTGCACTGCTGGTGGGAATGCAGACTGCTGCAGCCACTGTGGAAAACAGTATGGAGATTCCTCAAAAATCTGAAAATCGAACTGCCTTTTGACCCAGCTATCCCACTTTTAGGAATATACCCCAAGTACACCATAGAACGGCTCGAAAAGGAGAAATGCACCCGCATGTTTGTGGCAGCATTGTTCACAATAGCGAAGATCTGGAAACAGCCCAAGTGTCCGTCAGAGGACGAGTGGATTAAAAAGCTTTGGTACATATATACTATGGAATACTACTCAGCCATAAGAAATGATGACATCGGATCATTTACAATAACATGGATGGACCTTGACAACATTATACGGAGTGAAATAAGTAAATCAGAAAAAAAAAACCTAAGATGAATCCATACATAGAAGGGTCATAAAAATGAGACTCAGAGACATGAACAAGAATGTGATGGCAACAGGGGCGGGAGGTTGGGGGAGGTGGGAGGGGGTGATGAAGGAGAGAGGGGTTAGGGGTTAGGGGAGGGGAGGGGCATAAAGAAAACCAGATAGAAGGTGACAGAAGACAATTTAACTTTGGAGGAGGGGTATACAGCACAATCAAATGTCAAAATAATCTAGAGATATTTTCTCTCAACATATGTACCCTGATTTATCAATGTCACTGCATTAAATTTAATAAAAAACAAAACAAAACAAAAAACCCTGTTTGCATGTTTTAATAACCTGGGTTATTAGAAATAAACATGCCAGTATTCAGGTCCTACTTCAGACAAATTAAATTAAAATTTCTGAAGGATAGAGCCCTAGCTTTGACTTTTTTGAAAAGCTTTTTAGGTGATTCTAATGTACACCTGGTATTACTTGGGAACACACCAGAACTGCAAAATCTCAGGTCCCACCCCAGATCCACTGAGACATTAACTCCAGGACTAGGGCTGGACAAGCTGCTTTAACAGGTCTTGTGCCAGAGTGTGAGAACCACTCCTATGGAGCATCGGTTTAGCTTGACATGGGCTTCTTTATCTAGCCTCAGCCTCCCCTAACTTACTTTTTACCATTTTCCCTTAACTTGCATGCCAATTGAGAAAGTTTACTGTATGTCTCCTGAGGTGAGTGGCTAGGAATACCTCATCTCCATGCTCTTGACTCTTTTTGGCATGCCCGGCTGCTCTCCTTTTGAGCCACCTGAATTCTAGCCACTCCTCGAGTCCCAGCTCATGTGTTACTGCTTCCATGAAGACTTTCTGCACTTCACTAGTCCTCCTATTAGTACATCTCCCACTTCTCTAACATTCATTTATTTTTTCAGTAAGTGTTTATTTCATGCCTATTATTTGTGAAACGTTGAGTGAAATATAAAAGGATTATGTCAGGGTCCCTTTACAGGGATTTGTTTATATATGAGATTAAAGGAGGAAAAACAGAAGTTGAAGTAGATGATATGAGGGCTGATGGGATCTGAAGTTAGGAGGTGCGAGAAAGGTGATTAGAAGCGCTGTCAGGCTGTGAGGTTGGTGGCCAGAATGTGGATCATTTGCTCTAGGAGATGACCACAGAGAGAGAGGAAAGGAACAAGCCCTTCCATGTATCATATCTTTTAAAGGAATACTTTTCCTCCTAATTATAAAAGAAACAGGTTTACTGTAGAAAATTTGGAAAATACAGAAAATAAAATCGCATTTCTACCATCTGAAGATAAACACTTCTGGTAGTTTTTTGTTATGTATCTTGTGTTTTAAAAAAATGACTGTGCATAGCCATAGATAAAATATATTTCAACAGTAAGATCATATTAAACATACCATCTTATGATCTGAATTTTTATGTTGCCTGAATTTTTAAAAATACAATTTCATATATTTTCTTGACATTAATTTTAATGGCCATAATAATTTTTTTCATGTGACAGAGACAGAGAGACAGAGAGGGAGAGAGGGACAGAGAGAGGGACAGATAAGAACAGACAGACAGGAAGGGAGAGAGATGAGAAGCATTAATTCTTCGCTGAGAAACCTTAGTTGTTCATTGATGTGCCTTGACCAGGGGGCTACAGCACAGTGAGTGACCCCTTGCTCAAGCTAGTGACCTTTGGGCTCAAACCAGCAACCTTTGGGCTTTAAGCCAGTGACCATGAGGTCATGTCTATGATCTCACGCTCAAGCCACCAACCTTACGCTCAAGCTGGTGAGCCCATGCTCAAGCCAGGGACCTTGGGATTTCGAACCTGGGTCCTCCAAGTCCCAGTTCAATGTTCTATCCACTGTGCCACCACCTGGCGAGGCAGTCATAATAATTTTTAATGGTCACAAAGTACTTTATAATTTAACTAATGTTTCTGTTAATGAATTTTCCCTTTATTTGTTCATTTTTAAATTTAGGTTTTATTTGTTCTCTTAAAATTCTCCTTTAAAATGCTCAAATTTTATTAATCATAATATTATTTTAAAACTATTTTTTATGACTTGTATAGTTTGGAAAGCCAAATATTCTCTTCTATTACCCTTCTCTATCTTTTGTTCTTCTTCTGAGAAGTCAGAGGGAACAGTGCACAAGACCAACTTCACTTCTGATACCAATTGCAAGATTTTTTGTATTTTTTTTTGTATTTTTTTTCTGAAGCTGGAAACGGGGAGAGACAGTCAGACAGACTCCCGCATGCGCCCGACCGGGATCCACCCGGCACGCCCACCAGGGGGCGACACTCTGCCCACCAGGGGGCGATGCTCTGCCTCTCTGGGGTGTCGCTCTGCCGCGACCAGAGCCACTCTAGCACCTGGGGCAGAGGCCAAGGAGCCATCCCCAGCGCCCGGGCCATCTTTGCTCCAATGGAGCCTTGGCTGCGGGAGGGGAAGAGAGAGACAGAGAGGAAGGAGCCGGGTGGGGGGGGTGGAGAAGCAAATGGGTGCTTCTCC
Source organism: Saccopteryx leptura (assembly GCF_036850995.1). Classification (NCBI taxonomy): domain Eukaryota; kingdom Metazoa; phylum Chordata; class Mammalia; order Chiroptera; family Emballonuridae; genus Saccopteryx; species Saccopteryx leptura. The sequence goes on from NC_089507.1 coordinate 126,936,549, forward strand.
TATGTGCCCTGGCCGGGAATCGAACCTGGGTCCCCCGCACGCCAGGCCGACGCTCTACTGCTGAGCCAACCGGCCAGGGCATTTTGTAGCTCGTGCTAAATAGAACCAGGCAGAGCACACAAGTGGTGGCTGACCTTGGCCTGCACCTCTGTGGAGGCACCAGAGCCAGTGCATCCTGAGAACAGATTCAGACCATGTCAAATCACCACTCAACCACTTCCACAAGCAATACACTCAATGGGCAGACACAGCAGGCACCAGAACCCTGCTGAAGTAAGTCCTGCTCCATGGGTTGGGCCCCTGCATAGCTGATCCTCCACAGTGGTCTCAGACAGTCCTTGCAGTTGATCAGCCTAGGTTAAATACCTCCTATTGATGTGCCAGCAGCAATCAAAGCTCAACTACAACAGGAGGTTGTATACAACCCACATAAGGGGTGAGAGGGCATACCTGGAGGTCCAGTTTGGGTAAACAGAGAGGCTGTGCCTCTGGATCCTATAGGAAAACTGCTACATTAGGCCACTCTTCCAAACCTGAGAGAGGTAGCAGCTCTATATAATACACAGAAACAAGCACAGGGGGGCTGTTCAAAAAAGGAAACAAAGGAATATGTCCCAAATGAAAGAAGAGCACAGATCTCCAGAGAAAGAACTAAAAAACATGGAGAGTTCAAAACAATCAGAGTTCAAAACATTGGTCATAAGGATGCTCAATGAACTTAAGGGAAAAGTAGATAAACTTAAAGACAACTTCAAGCCTGACCAGGCAGCGGTGCAGTGGATAGAGCATCAGACTGGGACGCGGAGGACCCAGGTTTGAAACCTTGCTCTGCTGTAGCCTCCCTCCCCGGGTCAAGGCACATATGAGAAAGCAATCAATGAACTAGTAAGGAGCTGCAACAAAGAATTGATGCTTCTCATCTCTCTCCCTTCCTGTCTGTCTGTCTGTCCATATCTGTCCCTCTCTCTGACTCTCTGTCTCTGTCAAAAAAAAAGAGAAGACAACTTTAATAGCATAAAAATGGACATAGAAACCATAAAGAAGAATCAGCCAAAAATGAAGAATACACTAACTGAAATGAAGAATAATTTATAGGGAATCAACAATAGAGTAGAGGAAGTCAAGAATTAAAACAGTGATTTGGTACATAAGGAAATTAAACACACCCGATTAGAACAGCAAAAAAAAAAAAAAAAAAAAAAATCCAAAAAAATGAGGATAATATAAAGGAGCCTCTAGAACAAGGGTCGGGAACCTTTTTGGCTGAGAGAGCCATGGACACCACATATTTTAAAATGTAATTCTGTGAGAGCCATACAACAACCCGTGTACGTTATGCATTATCCAATAAAAATTTGGTGTTGTCCAGAGGACAGCTGTGATTGGCTCCAGCCACCCGCAACCATGAACATGAACAGTAGGAAATGAATGGATTGTAATACATGAGAATGTTTTATATTTTTAATGTTATTATTATTTTTATTAAAGATCTGTCTGCGAGCCAGATGCAGCCATCAAAAGAGCCACATCTGGCTCATGAGCTATAGGTTCCCGACCCCTGCTCTAGAACAACTGAAGAAGAAGAAGGAGAAAGAGAAGAAGAAGAAAACTATAAACAATAAAATGGTAATAAATACATACCTGTCAACAATTGAATCTAAAAAACAAAATAAATAGACAAGCAAAACAGAAACTGATTCATAGATACAGAAAACATTTTGATAGTAGCCAGATGAGCAGATGGGAGAGGGCTTAGGGGGATGGGTGAAAAGGTGAAGGGATTAAAACCTACAAATTGGTAGTTACAGAACAGTCTTAGGGATGTAAAGTACAGCATACAGAATACAGTCAATAATATTCTAATAACTAGGTATAGTGTCAGATAGGTATCAGCTTTATCTAGATGATCACTTAGTAAGTTATATAACATCTAATTGGTTGTGTGTCAATTGCAATTGAAAAAAATTTATTAAAAAAAAAAAAGAGAGAATAACCCCTGGCTGGATAGCCAGGTTGGTTTGAGCGTTATCTCCATATGCCAAGGTGGCGGGTTTAATCGCCAATCAGGGCACATACGAGAATCAACCAATAAATGCATAAATAAAAGGAACAATGAATTAATATTTCACTTTCCTCCTCTCTCCCTCTCTTTCTCTAAAATCAATCAAGAAATTATAAGAAGAATTAATATAAAAATGATTACTTATTTTTTCAGTTAAGTGGGTGATGTGTTTTCAATTTTATTTTTGATAATGTTTTTTTATGCTGCGCAATTATTTTTTTATTTTTATTTTATTTTTTTCTGAAGCTGGAAACGGGGAGAGACAGTTAGACAGACTCCCGCATGCGCCCGACCGGGATCCACCCGGCACGCCCACCAGGGGCGATGCTCTGCCCCTCCGGGGCGTTGCTCTGCCGCGACCAGAGCCACTCTAGCGCCTGGGGCAGAGGCCAAGAAGCCATCCCCAGCGCCTGGGCCATCTTTGCTCCAATGGAGCCTTGGCTGCGGGAGGGGAAGAGAGAGACAGAGAGGAAGGAGGGGGGGTGTGGAGAAGCAAATGGGCGCTTCTCCTATGTGCCCTGGCAGGGAATCGAACCCGGGTCCCCCGCACCCAGGCCGATGCTCTACCGCTGAGCCAACCGGCCAGGACCTTATTTCTAACATAAAATCAAAAATGGGAAGAAAAAGTGTTGGGCAGTGGGATTTGGGGAAAAATAACAGAAGGTGACTGTTGAAGGATTAAAAGCTACAAGCACTGAGGGTGCTCCGCTCACTCCGATTGCATTGCTAATGCTCTGAGCCTCACTATCATGGATACTCTGTAGAAAGCTAATGGCACCTTTGCCTTAAGCCTTTTGAGAAAGTGCACAAAGACAACTTGAAAAATATGTTTTTCTTATTCATGAGCATCTCCTCTGACCTGACCATGGTCTTCATGGGTGCAAAGGGAAACAGCAAGGCCCAGATGGTCCAGGCACTTTCTTTTTCTTTCTTTTTTTTTTATCTTTACTCATATTTTTTTTAATTAATTTTTTAATTTATTGCATTAACATGGATTCAAGTGTCCCACTCAATAAAACACCCTCCACCCCCAACAATGTGTACTCCATTGCCCCTACTCCCCTTACCTGCCTCCCCACCTTTCTTCTGGAACTTGCAGTCCAATTATCTGTATCTGTGTGTTATATATATACAGTATATATCTATAGTATGGCTAATCCCTTCACCTTCTCTGATCCCATCCCCTCATCCCCCTCCCTCTGACAGCTGTCCCTCTGCCCCCTGTGACCCCACCCCTGCCTCTATTCCGTTCCTCAGTTCACTTTGTTCATTAGATTCCACGTATAAGTAAAATCATATGGTATTTGTCTTTCTCTGCCTGGCTTATTTCACTTAGCATAATTATCTCCAGGTGCACCCATGCTGTCATAAAAGGTAAGATTTCCTTCTTTTTAAAGCTGTGTGGTATTACATTGTGTAAAATACCACCAGTTTTTTATTCACTCGTCCACTGTCAGATACTCGGGCTGTTTCTAGTTCTTGGCCATTGTAAACAATGCTGCCATAAACATGGGGCTGTATATCTTCTTTTGAATTAGTGTTTTGGGATTCTTAGGATATATTCCTAAAAGGGGGATAACTGGGTCAAAAGGCAGTTCCATTTATAATTTTTTGAGGAAATGCCATACTGTTTTCCACAGTGGCTGCACAAGTCTGCATTTCCACCAGCAGTGCAGGAGGGTTCCCTTTTCTCCACATCCTCACCAGCACTTGTTTGTTGATTTCTTAATGAGCACCATTCTGGCAGGTGTGAGGTGTGGTTTTAATTTGCATTTCTCTGAGGATTAGTGATGTTGAACATTTTTTCATATGCCTATTGGCCATCCATATGTCCTCTTTGGAGAAGTATCTGTTCAGTTCTTTTGCCCAATTTTAAATTTGATTGTTTGCCTTCCTGGTGTTGTATTTTAGAAGTTCTTTATAAATTTTGGTTATTGACTCTTTATCAGATATATCAGCAAATATATTCTCCCGTTGTGTGGGTTGTCTTTTTGTTTTGTTAATGGTATCTTTTGCTGTGCAAAAGCTTTTTAGTTTTAGTCCCATTTGTTTATTTTGTCTTTTATTTCACTTGCCCATGGAGATATATCAGCAAAAATATTGTTATGAGAGATATCGAAGAGTTTACTGCCTATGCTTTCCTCCAAGTTTTTTATGGTTCCACAACTTACATGTAAGTGTTTTATCCATTTTGAGTTTGTTTTTGCTGAATGGTGTAATGTGGGAGACTGCTAGTGGCAAAGCCCTTGCAGTTCGAGGCTTAGCAAAAGGCTAAGCTCTCCCTCCCCACACCTCCATTTTGGCTAAGAGGCTGAGTATTTGCACTCATCTCAAATCCCCATCTCACTTGCTTAGTGAAGTTGCTAAAGACTGAGTTTTTCTCCACACCTCCATGTTAGCTGTGATGCTGGGTTGTTTCTACTTGTCTTATCTCTGATGTCCTTCAGAGAGACTGGAGGCTGTTTTCTTCTAATCATTTGTTTTGTGAAGTTAAGATGTTATGTATGGTGGAGTTTTCTGCACTTGGGAGAATTCTTGGGTTGCCTTGGTAATGTGACTTTGTTTTAATATCTCTTTGATTTGCTAACGACTTCACTTTACCCTATAAATAAAGCAGGTATGGGGGGCAGAGACACTTTTTGCAAGCTATCTCTTGTGTTGCAAAGAGACCTCCTGAGCCCACCTTATTTTTCTTTAAGCTTATTTTCTTAATTCCTTGCCGTTCCCACTCAGGACCTGGAATTACTAGCCGTGCTGGTTCATGGCAATGTAAGTTGGTAGTCTAGTTTTTCAGTTTTTTGCATGTACCTGTCAAATTTTCCCAGTATCATTTATTAAAGAAACTGTCTTTACTCCAGTGTATATACTCTTGCCTACTTTGTCAAATATCAATTGACCATAAAGGTGTAGGTTTATTTCTGGGTTCTCTATTCTGTTCCATTGATCTGTATGCTTGTTCTTATGCCAGTACCAAGCTGTTTTGATTACAATGGCTTTGTAGTATAGCTTTATATCAGGAAGTGTGATACCTCCCACTTTGTTTTTCATTTTCAAGATCTCTGAGGCTATTCAAGTTTCTTTCTTTTTTTTTTTTTTTTTTGGTTCCATATAAAACTGTCTGCCCACAGTCTAGACTGTTTCTACTGAGTCTCCCGTGAGATGGAAGCACCAATCATAGACTTGAGAGCATGCTGGGGAAAGCTCCAGCTTCAACACCAGAAAACTGAGTCACTGACACACCCCTTCTTCCTGGCTTCTCAGAAATGCCCAGTCTCCATAGTGTGGGGCAGGAGAGATTCCTGAAGGTGAGGTAGTTGCTTCTCCCCAGGCTGGTGCCACTCAGAGGGGACTGCTCCACCCAAGAAAGATGGCGACTGCAGTATTGGAATATGACTCAGCACAGGGTTCCAGTGGCTGTCCCCCACAGTGTCTCTCCCTGGGCCACCAACTTCACACTCTCCTTATGCAACTCTTGTACTCTCAACCCTCCCTTCGCTGGAGCCCTAGGTAAGAGGCTGTGAATGAGACTTTCTGCACTGGCCCTTTAAGATGGGGCCTGCATCTCCAAGAGCTCTGTCTCTTTCTCGCAGACAGAAACCTGGCTCTTTTTACTGCCAAATGCTGTGTGGGTGCCTTTTCTAGGCTCTGGGGATCTAGGTTGGGGCACCCAGCCTGGGGCTCAGGACCCTCCCTTCTCAAGGCAACCCTTCCCACAGTGAGAGTCCCTCTGGACCCTCCACCACACTCGCTCCTGGGAGTGGGCAGCCCTGTAGGCATTTCAGCCCTTCCTACCAGTCTTGTTGTGGCTTCTGTGATCCTTGGTTATGTACTCTTTTTCATTTAGTCCAAAGTTGGTTTTTCAAGATGATTGTTCTTAAATTTACATGTAATCCAATTTAGTCCTGGGAGGTGGCAGTTGGAATGTCCGTCTACTACCCCATCACCATCTTAGAATCCCTCCAGGCACTATCTTTAAGTAATAGTGGTGGTGGAGGGGAAGATGTCCACCAAAGTTTCCAATCACTTTTCATCAAAGTTAGCAGGACTAGCACACAGTACTTTGTTAGAACTGCCATCAGGCTCTTTGGAGAAAAGTCTTATGATTTCAACTCATCTTTCAAAGATTTCTGCTGCAAATTCTACCAATGAAAGATGTAATAGCCCAACTTCTTCAAAGCCTTAGAGGAGGCTGAAAAAGAAATACCTGGGTAGAAGGTCAAATTAGAGTTGCTGTCTCCCAATTCAGTTAATCAAATTACTTGTCTAGTTCCTTCTCATAAATGCCATTGACTTCGAAAGAAACTTGGCCCTGGCCAGATAGCTCAGTTGGTAAGAGCCTTGTCCCGATATGCAGAGGTTGCTGGTTTGATCTCCGGTTGGGGCACATACAGAAACAAATCAGTGTTTCTGTCTCTCTGTCTCTTTCCCTTCCTCTCTCTAAAAACCAATCAATAAAAAAAGCAAAATAACCCCAAAAAACCCAACCCTGAGATAATTAGTTTAACAAATAACAGACCAAGGAAAGATAATTTAAAGACATCAAGAATGAGGAAAAACCTGTGCAAATGATGTTTAAGAAATCTACCTTTAAGCCCTGGCCGGTTGGCTCAGCGGTAGAGCGTCGGCCTGGTGTGCAGAGTCCCAGGTTCGATTCCCGGCCAGGGCACACGGGAGAGGCGCCCATTTGCTTCTCCACCCCTCCCTCTCTCCTTCTCTGTCTCTCTCTTCCCCTCCCGCAGCAAGCCTCCATTGGAGCAAAGATGGCCCGGGCGCTGGGGATGGCTCTGTGGCCTCTGCCTCAGGCGCTAGAGTGGCTCTGGACGCAACAGAGCGACGCCCCAGAGGGGCAAAAGCATCGCCCCCTGGTGGGCATGCCAGGTGGATCCCGGTCGGCCGCATGCGGGAGTCTGTCTGACTGCCTCCCCGTTTTCAGCTTCGGAAAAAAGAAAAAAAAAAAAAAAAAGAAAAAAGAAATTTACCTTTAATATGACTGACATGGGCCCTGGCCAGTGGCTCAGTGGATAGGGTGTCGGCCCTGCATATGGAGATTCTGGGTTGGATTCCTGGTCAGGGCTCACAGGAGAAGTGACCATCTGCTTCTCTTCTCCTTCTCTCCCCCTTCTCTTCCTTTCCTTCCCACAGCCAGTGGTTTGATTGGTTTGATTAACACTTCCTGCAGCCAGATGCTGAGGATAGCTTGATTAGTCCCAGTGTGTCAACCTCTGGTGCTAAAATAGCTCAGTATTCGAGCATTGGCCCTAGATGGGGTTGCCAGGTGAATCCTAGTCAGGGCACACGCTGGAGTCTGTCTCACTATCTCCCCTCTTCTCACATTAAAAAAAAATGACCTACATAGGAGAAATATTCACCAAAACTCTGGTTTTGCTTTATGTTGGCAAAGAGCTGAATATGATCATCATGCTTCCTAATAAAAATGTTGACTTTAAAATGATGGGAAAAGAAGTTACTTACAAGAAATTCACAGAGTAGACCAGGATAGACATGATAGATGAAGAAGAAGTGGAATGTTTCTCCCTAGATTTAAACTGGAGGAGGAATACAATGTGGAGGATGTCTTTCACTCTTTGGGCATGACTGATGCCTTTGAGTAGAACAGGGCAGATTTTTCTGGAATGTCATCAGGGAGAGAACTGTTTCTGTCCAAGGTTGTGCACAAGGTTGTGGAAGTCAACAAGGAAGACATGGAGGCTGTGGCCGCCACTGCCCCTAGCATGATGCTTCTACATTCAAGAATCACCCCCAGGTTCTGTGCTGATCAACCCTTCCTTTTCTTTATTCATCTCAGTGAAACCAATGGTATCCTGTTTTATGGCCAATTCTCTAACCATTTAAGGAAATGGTCAGCGCTGCATGTAGCTCTTCTCCGCTCCTACTGACCCACTTTTCCTCTGATACTTCACAATGTGCCTGAAATCCAAAGTGACCTTTGGTGACAATCCAAAAATAAAGGGCCTAATTTTGAAGTTCCACATTCGGGGAGAAAAAAAAGCTATAAGCAGAAAACAAGGAGAAAACGGAAGTAAGAAAATGTTCTTTTTCTGGCTTCTCTTTCTCTTTCTCCTCCCTCTCTTCTTTTTCTTCTCTTTCTTTTTACACTTGAAGAGCATCATCCAATTAAAGATTCATTCTGAAATGCTTAATAATAAAAAAAGAAGAAAATCACCTGCTTGTATATTTTGTAATAGGTCTTTAAGGCAGAGGCGGATTAAGGTCGGTTGAGGCTCCAGGTGCAGAAGAAAATATTGGGCCCCTTAAAAAAAAGAGACAGAAAAAATAAAAATACATGTTAACCTTATTTTTAAATAAATAAAAATATTATGTACTAGTAATGTTAAAAATCACATATGAAACCAAATTTGGTGTCATTAGCAAAAGAGTATAAGGTTGGGGTTTTGCAGGGCCCTTCAGAACTCAAGGCCCAGGGCGCATGCCTGGTGCACCCGCCGTCAAATCTTCCTCTGCTTTAAGGAGAACTAAGCTCTTATAGTAATTCTATATTATTGATTAAAAGGACAAAAGATAGTGTTCTGTCTGTTAAGTACATTGTTATGTCTTAAGAAACACAAACATTACATAGAATGTGGGGACCTTCTTTGGATCCTGCTTTGGGCAAATCAACTGTAAAATGTCATTTTTGAGCCAAATCAGGTTATTTAATTTTGGACTGGGTATTAGATAATATTAATTTTGTTAGTAAAACTAATACTATTGTGGTTATATAGAAAAATGTCCTCATTTTTTATAGAAGCATAACGACATAATGTATGAGATTTGCTTGAAATTATTAAAGTATTACTGCAACAGAAATAAAGAAAAAGAATGCAAAAAGAAGTAGATGAACCAAGTAAGGTCAAATGACCATATTTGAGTTTGAGGGGGAATTCATTATGTTACTCTGTTTGCAATCTTTCATAATAAAAAGCTTAAGATTATATTTAGCCAAATTAACTATGACTACTATTACTGAAACAATTTAACTGTGTATGCAATACATGAAAACTCTAAAGCATAAAAAAGAGGGAATGTAAATGTTTAGGCAAAACAGCAAATGAAGTCATGGATGCTGACTCCACCTGAAAAAGGGAGCTCTAGAACACATTGAAAATTGGTAGAAACAAAATAAGGAAAATGCTGTTTGTAAGGCCAGGAGCCGCCATCATGGCCATTCACATGCAGGTTCCCATTGGATTCGGGCAGACGGTAAAGAAATGTCGGAGTTGGAGGATGGTGGGCCATCCTATTAATTGGTGTCTCACCAAGACAGGCAAACCACAAAAGAAGACAAGGGAAAAGCAGAAAACCAGCTTTTCCCATGAAGGGCAAGGGATCAGGGAAGCCCCTGCAATCGTGATAGCAGGAACTGAGTGAGCAAGCTCCTGGTCTGCCCCACTTTATAGTGTAGAAACCAAAACCTTTAATCCAATATACAAATAAGGAAGTCTCCGATACAAAGTCACTTATCCAAGGCACAATTGGATTCCTCATGAGAGTGCACCACCCAGATCATACAATCAGTCAAGGGTGTGGGGAAAAGCTCAGTTCTAAAACCAAACCTTAGGCTACAACGACCCTGCCTGCTTATAGCCTGTTCCCCATACCCAATATAAGTCACAAGCGAGCAAACATATATATCATATTTACAAACTTATTTGACCAACATTCCACCCCTTTTGCTCGCTTCACAATCTAAACCACAGGTATCTTCCATGATGGCCACTGTGCAAGGAGTGGGATACATTGCATAAACAGAGATAGTACAAATACAGCAATAGGATTAACAAATCAAAGCTATGGATGAAATGAGAGAGCTGTCAGCGGCACCAAGAGAGGCAAATCCTTTCCCTCTGGCAGAATACAGGCCAGAGTTTTGTCTGCAGATAGCACCATAGCTTGCACCAGAGGCCGCCCTGAGCGGGCATACCAAACCTTATTGGCCAATACACCAGCATCTGCTGGTTCTATGTGTAGTAAAATAGGAGAACTCATTATTGGCCATAAAGAAATTACAAAGGTGCCCTTCATAATGCTGTCCCCATGAGCACTCAAGGGATAATACACTTCTACCTTAGGTGGCCAGGTGCTGGTTGCCCAAGGAGTTAACTGGAGGTCCACCTCTAACCCTTTTCCCCATGATGCCAACAAGGCCACCCATCTCAGATGGGGGGCCTGTACAGTCCAGGGCCAAGTTCATTGAAGCCGTTGTCCTTTAAGAAGGGCTGTTGGAGCAGGCAAGAGCACGTTGCCCTGCTGTCCGAAACCTGGCTTGAGTAAAATGTCCTTGGTGTGTATCTGCAACTGAATGGGGGCAGCTGTCCGATGCAGGAGGGCCTCTACTGGAGCTGGGCTCCCCCGTCGAGGTCGCCCATTCAAAATCCGGAGTACTGTCCATAAGCGGCGTGTCCAACCTATAAGAGAGCCAGTGCCCCCCTCCTGTCGCAGTCCCTGCTTTAAGAGTCCATTATACCACTCAGTGATACCAGCTGCCTGGGGGTGGTAGGGAACATGGTACTTCCAGTCCACCCCCAGCTCTTGAGCCCATTGCCTCACCGTTGAACCAGTGAAGTAGGTACCATTGTCACTTTCAAGGACCAGCGGTCACCCGTATGCAGCACTCAGGCGGTCCAGAGCCTGTATGACTGCCCTCTGGTCAGGGTTACGGGCGGGGTAAGCAGCAAAGCCCAATGGCAGTACCTACACAAGTGACTGCGTACTGGTACCCTTCTGACTTTGGTAAGGGTCCAATGATGTCTATCTGCCATCATGTCAGTGGAACATGACCCCTCTGGATCTGTCCAGGTGACACCAGTGGTCTCCGAGGGTGCTCCTTGGAACATACTGCACATTGCTCACAGGCTGCAAGTACCTCTGCATAGGACACAGGCAAGTTCCAAGCCTTAACCGTAGTCCACATAGTTTTCTGTCCTGCATGGAGCAGGCGCCGGTGGAGCCACTGTGCCACATCACCTGCAGGGGCAGTCTCCAACCATTGCACCCTTGCCAACGTATCTGCCTCATCATTCCCAGGATGGGCTAGAGGAGCATTCCCTGTGACATGATATACTGTCACCTGCTTCTGGTGTTCTATTTCCCATAAGTCCTGCCACATGGCCTGACCCCATAGTGGACGGTGCATTACCATCCACTGGTTAATGTGCCAAGTAGCAATCCAAAGGGTCAGTCCACGATAGACAGCCCAGCTGTCAGTACAGATCACCAGAGGTGAAGGTTCATTATGGGCAACTAGCCAAACAGCTCTTAATTCTGCCCATTGGCTGCTTTGGCCTGTACCCATGTCCATCCAAATAGTCTCAGTGGCCGGATGGAAGGCGATAGCCATCCATTTGGCAGGTTGGCCCCTGCTGGAACCATCAATATACCAGGCAACCTCGGGGATGGGCACTCGCCCCTCCTGGTAGGGACTGACTTCAGGTTCTGCCTCCTGAGCCCCAGTTGCACCTGACTCTAAGGTCGCATAGGTGACTGGACCCAAGGCTTCCTGCAGTTCTGCCCTCAACGGGCTGGTGCTAAGAGCATAGCGTTGTTGCAGATAGGCACCCCACTTGGCCAGGGTGGACATTTGGCCCATACCACTATGTGGTTTAGTTGCCCAATCTCTCACCCATCCAGCTATAGGGTATGTTGTTTTGACTGTAAGTGGTGTTGTGGTTGTAATACACTCAGTTGCCAGGAGGGCAGCATACACAGCTGCCAGCTGCTTCTCCACTAATGAGTAACAAGCTTCAGCACCTTTCCACAATTGGGACCAAAACCCAATAGGTTGCCATAGGCATATATATCATATTTACAAACTTATTTGACCAACAATGTTAAAGATAAAAACAAGAGCTAACACATAATAAATAAGGCTTAGCAATCTGCCTGTTATGTATCAGGGACATTATAGTATATTTAAAAGATAAAATGTGCCCTGGCTAGTTGGCTCAATGGATAGAGTGTTGGCCAGGCATGCAGACTCCTCAGTCAGGGAACACATGAGAAGTGACAGTCTGCTTCTCTTTCCCTCCCTCTCCCTCTTCTCTCTCTTCCCCTCTCACATCCCGTAACTCAATTGTTTCCAGCGTTGGCCTCTGGCACTGAGGATAGTTTAGTTGATTCAAGGATTGGCTTCAGATTGGGGGAGGGGTTTCTGGGTGGATCCTGGTCGAAGTGCATGTAGAAGTTTGTCTCTCTATCTAATGGCATGGCTGGACCTGGGGATTATTAAACTAAGTGAAATAAGCCAGTGAAAGGCAAATATTGATCTCACTTATATGTGTAATCTAATGAACACAATAAACTAAGGAACAAAATAGAAACAGAGGCAGGGTCACAGGGAATAGGACAGATGTCAGGGGGAAGGAGAGTGAGGGAATGAGATCAAAGAAGGAAAGGGATTAGTGAAATTGTATATACATAACACAGAGATACAGATAACAAGGCAGCAAGTTCCAGAGGGAAGGGGGGGAGGGAGGTAGAGTAAGGAGGTAAAAGGGGTGAAATGGGAATGGAAAGAGACACTGCATGGGGCATGGGGGCATGATGCAGGGGGTTGAGGGTGTTATATTGAGTGGGACACTTGAAATCATGTTAATACAATAAACTAAATTTTTTTTTTTTTTTAAAAAGGAAAATAAACTGGCTGCCATAGAGTAAGAAACACTAGCTGAGACTATTGGAATGAGAAATCTATTTGGGAAAACAAGTAACTTATACATGAGCTTCTCTGTTCATCCTGAAATGTTCTGTCCATTGCACTGGTGTGGGCTTGTAGTTAATAAAGCTCTTCTCACAGAAAAAAAGCAGAAAATGTACTTTTGTAAAAAAAAGTAAAAATATTAATGATTTATTAAAAAATAAAACCTGTTTGTAGTCCTGGCAGGCTGGCTCAGTGGATAGAGCATCGGCTCAGCAGATGTCCTCGGTTCAGTCCCTGGTCAGGGCATGTTGGGGACCGAAAAATCAACAGGGTTTTTTGAGTTTGGATTTCTGGGGGACAGAGGTGTGGGGAACTGGCTTAAGCTGACAGTCTGCCCAATCCCCCACCTCACTTGCCTGATTAAGTAGCTAAAGGCTGAGCCCTTCCCCACACCTCCATGTATTTGCTCATCCTGCCCCCCATGTTCCCTGGAAAGACTGGAGGCAAGTTTCTTCTTTGTGTAAATGTTGGGCAGATAAAATGTATTATGCTCACTTTGTTAAAGAGGCCGTTGCCCAGGTGATATTAATGTGTGTTGGGGTGGGCTAAAGGCAAGCAGAATCCTTGTAGCCTGGGGCTTGGTTTTGGGATTAAGCCTTTCCTACCCTTTTTGGTGTAAGGCGGTACAATCCTATCATGCCTCAGAGAAGTGACTTTGTATTAAGAGACTTCCCTATTATGTATATTGGATTAAGGGTTTGGATTTCTACACTATAAAATGGGAACGGAGCGGGAGTTTGGCCCTTGGTTCCTGAGGTTAGCATGAGAGAGCGGAGAGAGTAGAGCCAGCAGCTAAAGGAGGCCACGTGGAGTAGGCCAGGAAAAGCAGCCAAGGTGGCGGAGTGCTGAGTGAGATGCCAGTCTGTGTAGAGTTTGTATCTGGGATAAGGAAGAAGATGGGGAACTGAGGAGAAGAAGGCTGGTGAGCTAGAAACCTTTGATTCTAGGAAACTCGGATAAGTCAGTGGCTTTGTGAGCACTGAGTGTGACTGGGTTTTGGAGCCCAGTGTGTATTTTTACTTGCCCGCCAGGTGCAAGGTAGGATTAAAGGCTATGGCCCACCAGTTTTTGGCTCCGCTGTTTCTTTACCGACTGTCCGAATCCAATGCGAACCTGCATGGGCCGGGCTGTTTTGATAGTGGCCCTGGCCTTGATTACTGGCTTTACAGTAAAGTTAGGACGTTTAAGTATGGTGGGGTTTTCTTCACGTGGTAGAATTCTTGGGTTGCATTGGAAACTATAATCAGAGAAGTCATTGATTTGCTAATAGCCCACTTTGCCCTATAAAATAAAGGAAGATGCAGTTTTTTGGTGCAGCCTGTTTTCTGTTAGGGCAGTCTGTTTTGCTAGCAGTAATTGCAGAGCCCTTCCAAAACCCATCTTTTAATTCTTTAATTCTTTTTTTTTTTTTGTATTTTTCTGAAGCTGGAAACGGGGAGGCAGTCAGACAGACTCCCACATGCGCCTGACCGGGATCCACCTGGCACGCCCACCAGGGGGCGATGCTCTGCCCATCCGGGGCGTTGCTCTGCCGCGACCAGAGCCACTCTAGCGCCTGGGGCAGAGGCCAAGGAGCCATCCCCAGTGCCCAGGCCATCTTTTGCTCCAATGGAGCCTCGGCTGCGGGAGGGGAAGAGAGAGACAGAGAGGAAGGAGAGGGGGAGGGGTGGAGAAGCAGATGGGCGCCTCTCCTGTGTGCCCTGGCCAGGAATCGAACCCGGGACTTCCGCATGCCAGGCCGACGCTCTACCACTGAGCCAACCGGCCAGGGCCAATTCTTTAATTCTTTAAGTCTATTTTCTTAATTCCGCACCATTCCCACTTGGGACCGGAAAACACTAGTTGTGTTGGTTCGCGACAAGGGCACACATGAGAAGCAACTATCTGCTTCTCTTATCTCCCCTTAACCCTTTCTCTCTCTCTCTGCCCCTCCTGCAGCCAGTGGCTTGATTGGTTTGAGTGTAACCCCAGGTGCTGAGGATCTTTCAGTTGATTTGAGCATCAGCCCCAGACCGGGGTTGCCGGAGGGATTCCAGTCAGGGTGCATGCAGGCATTTGTCTCTCTATCTTCCCTCCTCTCAGTTAAAAATAAAACTAACAAACCTGTTTTTTTAAGATGCCTGATCTGTGGTAGTGCAATGTGTAAGGTATTTTTCCCCGCTGAGAAGGAAGGAAGAGGGCCAGAGCCGCAAAGTGTGGAATAAGTAAACGGCTTTATTGGGTACAGAGCGCACACCCCACCCGGCAAGGTTCCCTGGCCCCGAGGAAAGAAAGAGAGATGGAGGTGAAAGATGGAGGTCAGGGAAGTTGCACGGATTAAACCGTGTGGGAGATATTTAAAGGGTCCCTCTAGGGAAGTGGAGCTACTATGACGTGGTGAAATTTCACTGGCTGGCAGACAATCGCTTCTTTCCAAATGGTTCCTGGGAAGCTTCCTTTGGCGGGCTTGATTGTGGGCAGTCCTAGCCAAAGTGGGCGGATCTGAGTTACCCACGTGACTATCCCTCTATCCACTGTGTAAGGTATTTTTCCCCGCTGAGAAGGAAGGAATGGGGCCGGAGCCGCAAAGTGTGGAATAAGTAAACGGCTTTATTGAGTACAGAGCGCACACCCCGCCCGGCAAGGTTCCCTGGCCCCGAGGAAAGAAAGAGAGATGGAGGTGCAAGATGGAGGTCAGGGAAGTTGCACGGATTAAACCGTGTGGGAGATATTTAAAGGGTCCCTCTAGGGAAGTGGAGCTACTATGACGTGGTGAAATTTCACTGGCTGGCAGACAATCGCTTCTTTCCAAATGGTTCCTGGGAAGCTTCCTTTGGCGGGCTTGATTGTGGGCGGTCCTAGCCAAAGTGGACAGGTCTGAGTTCTCCACATGACTATCCCTCTATCCACTGACCTTAAACACCGACCTTACACAATGGATAACTCATCAACCTGGAATGCTGAGTTCGCCGTTTCAAAACCCCAGGCTTGCCTGGTCAAGGAAGTTGATGCTTCCTTTTCCTCCTCCCCTTCTCTCTCACTCCTATCTCTCTAAAAATGAATAAATAAAATCTAAAAAAGAAGATAAAGAAAAAAATACCTGAACCATAGGTGTGGACAGTTTACAAATGACTCAGGTGCGTACTCTATGCTTATGCTTTTAACTGTATGACTTTTGCTTGAGCAGGAAGAGGAATAACCCATCCTGCTGACATAAAATAAAAGATGTCCTCACACATGGTTAATGTCATAGACTTCAGTAGCTGGCATTTGAAGTGTAAATACTGCAGTTGCAGAAAGAGAAGAATGAAAATAAAAACAAGGAATGAGGATGATGGAGAAAGATTATAGGTTATGAATAAATAGTTTAAATAAAGGAAAGGCAGAGGAGTCTAGCTCGGGGAGGAGTAATTGAAATATATATAGACTTTAACTGAACTGTGACCACCACCTACATTTCCCACATAATCTCTCAAGCCAGACATGCCATTAAATGTGATCTGATCCCTCTTGCAACAGATATATCTATCTATCTCTATAATCTATATAAGTAGATTATATAGATAGATATAGGTGTGTATATATATATATATTTTTTGTGTGTGTGTGTGTGAGAGAGAAAGAGTGATAAGTACAAGAAGAGAGAGAGAGATGAGAAGCATCAATTCATAGTTGCATCACTTTTAGTTGTTCACTGATTGCTTCTCATACATGTCTGATGGAGGAGACGGGGAATGCTCAAGCCTCAAGCCAGAAACTATGGGGTCATGTCTATAATCTCATGATCAAGCTGGGGACCTCAGGCTCAGGCTAGTGACCCTGCACTCAATCCAGATGAGCCCACACTCAAGCCAGCAACCTTGGGAATTTGAACCTGGGACCTCAGTGTCCCAGATCAAGGCTGTGTCCACTGTGCTATCACCAGTCAGGCATCACAATAATTTTGAAGAGAGCTCTAAAATAGCTACTGAAATGCCTGATGAAAACAAAGGACAAAAAGAATTCCTAGATGCTTAGAAGGCATAATTAGAACTGGTTAGCTGCAGGCCCTCTGGAGGCGCCATGTGACAATGTAAGGGGTACTTTCCCTCATGGGACCCTCTAGGTCAGAATTTACATGATGTAGAAGAGAGAGAGCATTTACTGAGAATATGTGTCAGTTAGTATATTTATCATGATATTGTAGATTTTCTTTCTTTTTGCAGAGACTTAGAAATGTCCTGTACAGGTACTAGTGTAATAATAACCATTAAAAATGATCATTTACTGAGTGATTACTGTGAGCTGACACATGACTTGGGAAAGATGTAAATCCCTCAAGGAATGGACCAAAATGACAAAGACCCACTATGGCATTGCCATCTCCATTCAGTAGAAAAATAATCTGAGGCTCAGAAGGGTTAAATAACTTGCCCAAGATCACAGAACTGGTATGAGAAGAAACCTCGGTCTGTCTGACAGGAAATCCCAGGTTCTTGAGACCTCATACTTTGCTGACTATTAGTAGATATATCCAGGAGGAACATTTCTGGGAACTGTGTCCTTTGAACACATCTGGATAAGACATTACAATCTTTTTTATATTTTTATTTTATTTTTTTGTATTATTCTGAAGCTGGAAACGGGGAGAGACAGTCAGACAGACTCCCGCATGCGCCCGACCGGGATCCACCCGGCACGCCCACCAGAGGTGACGCTCTGCTCACCAGGGGGTGATGCTCTGCCCCTCCGGGGCATCGCTCTGCTGCGACCAGAGCCACTCTAGCGCCTGGGGCAGAGGCCAAGGAGCCATCCCCAGCGCCCGGGCCATCTTTTGCTCCAATGGAGCCTTGGCTGCGGGAGGGGAAGAGAGAGACAGAGAGGAAGGAGGGGGGGGGCGGTGGAGAAGCAAATGGGCGCTTCTCTTATGTGCCCTGGCCGGGAATCGAACCCGGGTCCCCTGCACGCCAGGCCGATGCTCTATTGCTGAGCCAACCGGCCAGGGCCTTTTTTTTTTTTTTTTTTAAGTAAGAGGAGGGGAGATAGTGAGAAAGACTCCACATGTGCCCGGCCAGGATCTACCTGGCAAACCCCATCTGGAGCTGATGCTCAAATCAACCAAGCTATTTTTAGCACCTGAGGCTGGCATGCTTGGACTAATCAAGCTATCCTCAGCACCCAGAGCTGATGCTTGAGCCAATCAAGCCACTGGCTGTGAGAGGGGAAGAAGGAGAGAAGGGGAAGAGGGGTGGGGAGAGAAGCAGATGGTCACTTCTTATATGTGCTCTGACTGAGGATCAATGTCTGTATACCAGGCTGACATTTTATCCACTAAGCTAACTGGCCAGGACCAATATTACAATCTTAATACATTTAAATATAACATAAAACAGGCACTTTCACCCTTTGTTCCTGTTACTCTTATCAGCACGTTTCTGGGTTCCCAGGTTCTGAACCATTCCTCTTCCCACAAATGAAACAACTAACTCCCTTCCTCACCTCCACTGTGGGCAAATCCTTTAATTCTGGTGTGAGCCAGTATATTTAAGAAAACTTGGTCCAACAAACCAAAACTAAGCACCAGTCACACTCAGCCCCTGTGGTTCTGTTCTTTGTTTTGGTGACTTGGTCTTACTTATCAATTAGTTATGGTGCTTCAATTTTTTGCATCTTGTGTTCAAGTTCCCACATTTATCACTTGCTTAGATGCTAGGCCTTCAGAGATTTAAGATATTCTTGCTCTTACCAATTTCTTCCTGAAGCCTATGATCTCAGACTGAGCCCTTAAGTGAAGTCAAGCCAGAGATTCCTTCGCCTGACTTATGCCCTCTGCCTTAGGGCCTCACAAGGTATCAGGTCCTAGATTTCTGTCGCCATGTTTGGCTTGTCTGTCCATTGGTCTTGGTCTTGCTATTACTTGATGCTGCTTGATTTTTCTAATACTGTCTACTTGCCTAAACCACCATATTTTCTTTCCTGATATATGCGTGGGCTATTAAGTTCTGAAAGTTGGGTGACTTCCTCTAGACCCAGAAGCTTTCTTTTGGTCTTCAAATGTGGTCTTACCCACATTTTTACCCATGAGCAAACTTATCTTTGAGTCCTGGGGTCTTCCTTTCTACCCTCCCTGGCAGCAGTTAACCAGAATCCCTATAGCTGGGCCCCAAGTTGTCAAGTTTTCTCTACCTAAAATGTTTTTTCTTTATTCCCTCCATTCTGGATATGCAAATCCACTGACCAGCTAAGGCCCAGCTCAAAGGTCATATCTCCTTAAAGTCTTAACTGATTCATAGCTCACAATATTTCCTTCCTTTGTTATCCCTTAGCAATCAATGTATTGTATCTTTTTGATGATACCTATGACAAGCTTATGTATATTTATCTGTATTTAGTTCACTGCAAAACTATTTTTTTTATCTATGATTTTAATTTATTGTGTTTACATAGATTCAAGTGTTCCACCAAATATATCTCCCTACATCTCCATGATTCCCTCGCCCCCACCCCTTTACTTCCTCCTCCCAACGCCTTTCCCCCTTCCCTCCAGGATTTGCTGTCCTGTTCTCTATAATGCTGTTATGTATATATAATTTCATTAATCTCTTTCCCTTCTCTGATCACATCTTCTCTTCCATTTTCCCTCTGACCGCTTTCCCTCTGGTCTGTTTGATCCCACCTGTGCCTCTGTTCCGTTCCTCAGTTCACATTGTTCATTGGATTCATCAAATGAGTGAGGTCATATGATACTTTTCTTTCTCTCCCTGGCTTATTTCACTTAGCATAATAGTTTCCAGGTCCATCCATGTTGTTGCAAAAGGTAAGATTTCCTTTTTCCTCACAGCTGCATAGTATTCCATTGTGTATATGTACTACAGCTTTTTAATCCACTTATCCACTGACAGACTGTTTCCAGATCTTCGCTATTGTAAACAATGCTGCAATAAACATGGGGGTACATTTCTTCTTTTGAATCAGTGATTTGGTATTCTTAGGATATATTCCTAAAAGTGAGATAGCTGGGTCAAAGGGCAGTTCCATTTTTAATTTCTTGAGGAATCTCCATACTGTTTTCCACAGTGGCTGCACCAGTCTGCATTCTCACCAGCAGTGCAGGAGGGTTCCCTTTTCTTTACATCCTTGCCAGCACTTATTCTGTGTAGTTTTGATGATGAACGCCATTCTGACAGGTGTAAGGTGATGTCTCATTGTGGTTTTCATTTGCATTTCTCTAATGATTAGTGATGTTGAACATTTTTTATATGTCTATTGGCCATCTGTATGTCCTCTTTGGAGAAGTGTCTATTTATTTCTTTTTCCCATTTTTTGATTGGATTGTTTGCCTTCCTAGTGTTGAGTTTTACAAGTTCTTTATAAATTTTGGTTATTAACCTCTATCAGACGTATTGGTGAATGTATTCTCCCATTGTGTGGGTTGTCTTTTTATTTTGTTAATGGTGTTTTTTGCTGTGCAAAAGCCTTTTAGTTTCATATAGTCCCATTTGTTCATCCTGTCCTTTATTTCACTTGCCCATGGAGATAAATCAACAAAAATATTGCTACGAGAGATATCAGTGAGTTTACTGCCTATGTTTTCTTCTAAGATGTTATGGTTTCACAACTTACATTTAAGTCTTTTATCCATTTTGAGTTTATTTTTGTGAATGGTGTAAGTTGGTGATCCAGTTTAATTTTTTTGCAAGTACTTGTCCAGTTTTCCCAATACCATTTGTTAAAGAGATTGTCTTTACTTCATTGTATGCTCTTATCTCCTTTGTCAAATATCAATTGTCTGTATAGGTGTGGGTTTATTTCTGGGGTCTCTGTTCTGTTCCATTGATCTGTTTGCCTGTTCTCATGCCAGTACCAAGCAGTTTTGAGTACGATGGCCTTGTAGTATAACTTCATATCAGGAAGTGTGATACCTCCCACTATATTCTTCTTTTTCAGGATTGCTGAGGCTATTCGTGTTCTTTTTTGGGTCCATATAAATTTTTGGAATGTTTGTTCCAATCTTTGAAGTATGTCATTGGTATATATTTTTTTTTTTTGTATTTTTCCGAAGCTGGAAACAGGGAGAGACAGTCAGACAGACTCCCGCACGCGCCCGACCGGGATCCACCTGGCACGCCCACCAGGGGGCGACGCTCTGCCCCTCCGGGGCATCGCTCTGCTGCGACCAGAGCCACTCTAGCGCCTGGGGCAGAGGCCAAGGAGCCATCCCCAGCGCCCGGGCCATCCTTGCTCCAATGGAGCCCTGGCTGCGGGAGGGGAAGAGAGAGACAGAGAGGAAGGAGGGGGAGGGGGGTGGAGAAGCAAATGGGCGCTTCTCCTATTTGCCCTGGCCGGAAATCGAACCCGGGTCTCCCGCACGCCAGGCCGACGCTCTACCGCTGAGCCAACTGGCCAGGGCCATCATTGGTATTTAATAGGAATTTCTTTGAATTATAGATTACTTTGGTAATACAGACATTTTAATGATGTTTATTCTTCCTATCAATGAACACGATATATGCTTCCACTTGTTTGTATCTTCCTTAATTTCTTTTATCAATGTTTTATAATTTTTTATGTAGAAATCTTTAACCTCTTTGGTTCAATTTACTCCTAGGTACTTAATTTTTTTTGTTGCAATAGTGAAGAAGATTGTTTTCTTAATTTCTCTTTGAGACAGTTCATAGTTGGTGTATAAAAATGCCACTGATTTCTGAGTATTGATTTTATATTCTGCCACCTTGCTGAATTCATTTATCAGGTCCAGTAGTTTTTTGACTGAGACTCTAGGGTTTTTTATTTACAGTATCATACCATCAGCAAATAATGATAATTTTACTTCTTCTTTTCCAAGTTGGATGCCTTTTATCTCTTCTTTTCTGACTGCTGTGGCTAGGACTTCCAGAACTATATAGAATAAAAGTGGTTAAAGGGGGCACCCCTGCCTTGTTCCTGATCATAAGGAGATTTCTTTTAAATTTTGCCCATTGATTATGATGTTGGCTGTGGGTTTGTCATAGATGGCCTTTATCATGTTGAGATATGATCCCTGTGTTCCCACTTTGCTGAGAGTTTTGATCATAAATGGGAGCTGGATTTTTTTTTTTTACAAGGACAGAGAGAGGGATAGATAGGGACAGACAGACAGGAATGGAGAGAGCTAAGAAGCATCAATCATCAGTTTTTTGTTAGGACTCCTTAGTTGTTAATTGATTGCTTTCTTATATGAGCCTTCACCACAGGCCTTCAGCAGACCGAGTAACCCCTTGCTCAAGCCAGCAACCTTGGGTCCAAGCCTGTGAGCTTCTGCTCAAACCAGATGAGCTTGCACTCAAGCTGGCGATCTTGGAGTCTTGAACCTGGGTCTTCCGCATCCCAGTCCGATGCTCTATCCACTGTGCCACTGCCCGGTCAGGCCGGGAGCTGGATTTTATCAAATGCTTTTTCTGCATCTATTGATATTATCATGTGATTTTTATCCTTTCTTTTGTTTATATGTTGAATCACATTGATTGATCCGTGAATATTGTACTAGCCTTGTCTCCCCAGAATAAATCCCACCTGATCATAATGTATGATTTTTTCCATGTATTGCTAATATTTTGTTGAGAATTTTAGCATCTAATTTTTGTATTTTGATTATGATGTGTTTTGTGGTGGACCTCTTTGGGTTCATCCTTAATGGGACTCTCTGTGCTTCTTGAACTTGTGTCACTTTTTTCTTCATCAATTTAGGGAAGTTTTCAACTATGATTTCTTCAATCAGATTCTCTATCCCTTGATCTTTCTCTTCTCCTTCAGGAACTCTATGATACAGATGTTGTTTCTCTTCATGTTGTCACAGAGCTCTGTTAGAGTTTCCCTAGACTTTTTCAGCCTCTTTTTTTTTTCTGCTCTGCTTCTGTGCTTTCATTTATCTTGTCCTCTAAATTGCTGATTCGATCCTCAGCTTTATCCATCCTGCTTTTAATTTCTTCTAGTGTGGTCTTCATTTCTGATATTGTATTTGTCATTTCTGACTGGTTATTTTTTTATTATTTCCATGTCCTTTTTGATACTTGCTCTCTCTTTATTTAGGTGCTCATTATATCCATCCATTTTTGCTCTAAGATATTTGAGCATCTTAACAATCATTAGTTTAAACTCTGCATCCAGTAATTTGGTTATTTCCATCTCATTCAGATCTTTTTCTGGGGATTTCTCTTGTTGATTCATTTGTGTTGCATTTCTCTGCCTTCCCATTTTGTCTGTGTATAAGAAGGTTTTGGCCACAGGAGTTCAGTGGGTGTGGCCTCTGTGTTCCCTAGGTGTGTTCTGTTTGCAGGCCCACCACCCCCTCTTCTGCCACCTCTGGTGTTGCTGCTGGCACTGGCCTGCTGCCCTGGTTACTGTGGCTTCCCCCTCGCCTCCGCAGGTAGTACTGTGCTTGCATCCCATGGCTGCAAGGCCTAGCCTTCCCCTGGCCTCCACCCCAACCCCGTAGGTGGAACTGTGTTCACGCATTTGGGCTGCAAGCATTGGCTGGCTTCCAGCCTCTATCTGGACCCCCTGGGAGGGATTATGCTCCTGCATCTGGGCTGCAAGCTTTGGCCGGCTCCCACCTTAATGGGAGGGCAAGACTGTGCTCACAGGCTGGGGCCATAAGCCTCGGCCCTGAGGATGGCTCTGCGCTTGCATGTCCCACCTCAACCCTCAGCCGGTTCCCTGGCTTCCGCCTTGCCCCCAGGCTGGACAGCAGGTGGGACCACTCTCGTGTGCCCCATCCGCAGTAGTTGCCACCCCCTGCTTTTGCCCCTGCTGGCGGGACTGCGCTCACATACTTGAGCTGCAGCTGCGGCTGCAGTGGCGCGGGGGCAGCCAGACCCCGGCTTCTGCCTCCGGCCACTGCCTGCCCTCCCGTGAGCACTCAGCAATGTGGGGTGGAGATGTAGCCCAGACCTCAACACTCAATACTGTATCCCTGATGGGCTCCCTGCTTCTAAGTGATTCTTTGCTCTGACTGTAGCATGAGAGCTTCTGTTTGTCTGGTGACCTACTTCCCTTTGCTGGTATTGCTGGTTCCAGGAAAAATATTCACTTTATTTTGGGAGTGACTCAGACCAAGGGTTAGGGTGGCTGTCCCTCAAAGTGTTTCTTCCTGTGCCTCCTAGGTTACACTGTCTTCCTGCTACTCTGGTCCTCTCAGCTCACCCCACCCCCAGAGTCCCAGGTGAGTGGTTGTGGAAGAGATTTTCTGCACGGTCCCTTTAATAAGAATCCTGGGTCTGAGAAATCTGTCTCTTTCTCACAAACAGTATCCTGACTTGTTTCACAGCTAAATACTGTCCATACGCCTCTTCTAGACTCTGGAGCTGCAGGCTGGGGCTTAGGTCCTGGGGCCCAGGACCCTCTACTTTCCGGGAAACTCCCCTCCTGCCACGCGAGTCCCTCTGGGTTGCCGCTCGCTCCCGGGAGCTGGGCAGCCCTCTCTGCATTTCTACTTTTCCTAACAGTCTCAGTGTGGCTTCTTCAGTGATCTTTGGTTATAGATTCCTCTTGGTTAAGGCTGAATTTGGTTTTTCAAACCACTTGAGATCAGGTAGACACTCCATAAACATCTGTAAATGAGTTAGCACAGTGGCTGGCCATAGAAGTAGTCTAATATATGTTTGTTAAATAAATGCATAAGTTGTCCACCTACTTTTCTTTATTTTGGTTTAAAGCAGTTAAAGAAACAGAAGTCACAAGGCTCAGTTTCTAGTCTTCGTTTGACTTTCTATTTAGTCCATCAACTTGAGAACACCACTGCAAATTATCTTTATCTCAGTTTGACCATTTAAGAAGTAGCAATAAAAATACTTCTATTGGGTCATGGGTATATATTCTTTTTTATTTATTCACCTTTAGATAGAGAGGTGAAAAAGCAAGAGAAAGAGAGAGAGAAAGAAAGGAGGGGAGAGGAGCAGGAAGCATCAACTAATTGCCATATGTGCCTTAACCAGGCAAGTCCAGGGTTTCAAATGACGTGAACAGAGACCTCAGTGTTCCAGGTTGATGCTTTATCCACTGTGCCACCAGAGGTCAGGCATGGATATTCTTTCTCATGCTTTGCAAAGGTTAAAATTTCTCCAAGTTGCCCTTACAGTGAAGTTCAGAACAGGAGTGGGTGAAGTTGGATACAGTAATATAACAGCCTGAATGCTGATGTCCAGTCTGTGATATAAAGGAAGAGTTGAGTTGGGTGTCCATATACCATTTTATGTAGGGAAAGCATTGTAATCAGATTCTGAGGGTTAATCAAATCAAAGTAAATATGTAGAAAAGGTAGAGTGTGTGGGGTACTTTGGATCTCTATCAATTCTTGTGGATAGGATTCTATTGTAGAGGAAGCCTCTTTTGAAACCCCCCAAACTGCCTCTTGGACCCTCCTTGTCTACCCTTTGTTGAGATTGTGATATTGTGATTTATAATAAGAAATATATATATTTGGGCTTCCTCCCAGATTCTGGCACAGATTCTGGTATAGAACTGTTAAAACTCTTGGAATTTCCTAAGTGGTAAGAGTGACAAAGGTATTTTTGTTATGTTAATGCAATGACTTTTGGAAAGCAGCTGAGGAAGGGAGAGGGGGACTGGTTGTCAGGGGAATCTAACCATGTGATTAGAGATTTGGAACTTTTCCAGGGAGGAGAAAGGGGTTGGAGGTTGAATCAGTTGCCAATGGCCAATGAACTAATCAATCATGCCTATGTAATGGAGTCTCCATAAAAACCCAAAGGAAGAGGTTAAAAGAGCTTCTGGGTTGGTGAACACATGAAGATTTGGGAAGAGGGTGGGGAACTTTGTGCCCTTTCCTCATGTCTTGCCTTATGCATCTCTTCTATTTGGTTGTTCCTGAGTTGTATCTTTTTATAATAAACCAGTGATCTAGTAAGTAAAATGTTTCTGTGAGTTCTGAACTACTGTATCAAATTAATCAAACCCTAAGGGAGGGGAGGTCTTGGGAACCTCCCATCTATAGGTGGCCCAATTAGAAGCCCAGGTGACAACCTGGGTTTGTCATTGTGTCTGAAACTTCACCTGTAGAATCGGACTTTATCTCCGGGTGGATAGTGTCAGAATTGAATTGAAATATAGGACACTGAGCTGGTGTGGGAGAATTCTTTGTTGTTGTGAGGAATCCATCCCCACCATCAGAATTCGGTGTAAAACACATTAGAGGTCCTCTCAAATGCCTTTGATAGGCTGATAACTAGTGTCAAATATGGCATGTGAGTTCTAACCATGTATTAATGCCAAGTTATTTGCCTTTCTTGAATATATTTATATTCTCATCTTTTAAAAAGCAATAAACACGTCTCTCTTTTAAGATTATTATAGTGATAAAATAAAATATTTGTCAAGAAAATGCACTTTGCAAAAATGTATGGTACAATTGAAAGATAAGTAGACTTCAGTTTTTTTTTTAAGTGAGTGCCAACTTAGCAGAAAATAGTAAAGTAACATTGTGTGTTTGGCATCATTGGAAGATTCATAAAAGTGAATTTTCTGGGTTGGCTAACCCCTTGAAATATCAATGTAGGAAAATTATACTATACACAATTGACCATACATTAACTGAAAATGTCCCAAATGATCATGAGGTCACTTTATCCCCCATCTCCCACCCTTTGGAGCCAATTATAATTAAGTCTATTCAAATTTGCAATTTTGCATTATTATGAGGTCTTATTATATATGGTTTCCTGTGTTCTTTACTTGAATATGCTGAAAATCATTAAAAATTTCTGGGGTCTTAGTTATCATAAATATAGTTGAGCTATGATAAAAGATGTTCTATCCTTACAGTATATGACCCCAGACTGTTAAGCTTTGTTGGATTATTGAATTTGCTTTTTATAGCTTTTTTTTTTTTTGTATTCTGAAGTGAGAAGCTGTGAGGCAGAGAAACAGACTATGCATATGCCTTACTGGGATCCACTCGGCATGCTCACTAGGGGGTGATGCTCAACCCATCTGGGCCGTTGCTCCATTGCAACTGGAGCCATTCTAGTGCCTGAAGCAGAGGTCATAGAGCCATCCTCAGTGCCTGGGACAAATTTGCTCCAATAGAGCCTTGGCTGCAGGAGGGGAAGAGAGAGACAGAGAGGAAAGAGAGGGGGAAGGGTTGAGAAGCAGATGAGTGCTTCTCCTGTGCCTTGGCCGGAATCAGACCCAGGACTTCCACACATGGGGCTGACGTTCTACTGCTGAGCCAACTGGCCAGGGCTATAGCTTTTCTGACTTTTCCTTTCTGCCAGGCTTTCTATGATTATTTTTGCTTTTGTCAGAGAACTGGGAAGCAGTCGTTTTTTCACTCTTCTTCTATTTTTTTTTTTGTATTTTTTTTTCTTTTTTTCTGAAGCTGGAAATGCGGAGAGACAGTCAGACAGACTCCCGCATGCGCCCGACCGGGATCCACCCAGCACGCCCACCAGGGGCGATGCTCTGCCCACCAGGGGGCGATGCTCTGCCCCTCCGGGGCGTCGCTCTGCCACGACCAGAGCCACTCTAGCGCCTGGGGCAGAGGCCAAGGAGCCATCCCCAGTGCCTGGGCCATCTTTGCTCCAATGGAGCCTTGGCTGCGGGAGGGGAAGAGAGAGACAGAGAGGAAGGGGGGGGGGTGGAGAAGCAGATGGGCGCTTCTCCTATGTGCCCTGGCCGGGAATCGAACCTGGGTCCCCCACACGCCAGGCTGATGCTCTACCGCTGAGCCAACCGGCCAGGGCCTCCTCTTCTATTTGTTCTTTTTAACCTACTATGGGGTAGAAAGACGGTAATTTTAGCTCTTTAGAATATATGTGCTTACCAGTACATGAGCCAAGGGGAAAAGAGGGTTATCAAAAAAGTTATAAAGCAAATAAGAACAAACAGAAAAGAAAGTAGAAACAACCTAACAACAAGGTAATATTTTGATGTCTCTCAACTATTACCTGCATAATTGTAGGAACCCCAAATTTAGTCAAATCCCTTTCCTCTGACCTTAAAAAAAAAAGCAAAGAATTTTTTAGCTACCATCCAAACTTCCTTCTTTCTTCACCAGGCCATGGGCTCTTACCTTGTGTATGACTGATGTGGTGCCCCACTATTCCTAAGGTACTGGGCTGTCTGCTACACTCCATTAAGCTGGCCCAACCCCAGGGCAATATGGGCCATTATCACAGCCATGACTTCAATCAACCATACCTGTTGTGTCCACAACCCTTTAGCAATGTAACTTTGGTATTTCCTACATCAAGAGCAGAGTCTCTAACCCACCCACTTTGTAACTTGCTATGACTAACAGAATGCCATAATGTGACATTGTCTGATCTCTGAGTCTAGGCTTCATGGGGTCTTGCAAGCTTGCCTTTGCTCTCTTGAAGCACTGCTGTTTTGGCAATAAGCACAGGGTGGCCTCTTTGAGGAGGAGAGACCGGAAGGGGTAAGGGGCAGCTGTCCCAGCTGATGTTCTGAGTGAGAACGTCCCAGACTAGCCAGGGCCAGCTAGCCCTCAGCTAAGCCATCAAGCAGAAGCACGAGTCACCCTAGTGGACACTAGCAGAAAAACTGTCCAGCTGTCCCCAGGCCAAACTGCAGAACTGTGAACAAATAAATGGTTTGTTGTTTGAAATCACTAAGTTTTGGGGTCCTTTGTTATGGACCAAAGGATAACTGAAAGAGGAAGATGATAGGACAATGGTTCTTTCCTGTTGGCCTCCACAGTGTGTGTACATAGCCCACAGGCTGCCAGGAGTTATCTTTGTTAAATGAGATTAACAAATGAGATTGTTATATGAGATCAAGATTTTGTTGTACTTGTTTTGTTTTACCCTGTTGTTCCTGGGGTGCTGGCTGTTATCAGGAGCGTCAGGTTCTGCGTCCAGCCCTGTTCTCATCAGAGCCTATGTGTGACCTTCCCCATTGAACTATATACCTGGTTCCTACTCCCTTGTAGCTGAGGGGTCTTATTCTTTTGGCTGCTGATAGATCTCAAATGTCTCTTAGGAACGTGGAGGACCAGAGTAGTCACTCCACAATGCCCTTTCAGATGCTGGTAAATTAAATAGACCCAGTTTCTCTCTGTATGCTGGGACTCTGTTCTATTTACCTAAAACAAGAAAGAATTGATTGAGGGTAAGGACTGAACGGATCTCTTTTTGAGCAAGATATTTTATCTTCTATTTTTTGGATTGTATAGAGGCCTTTTCAGGTTGTCAGGATACTTGGCTATATTCTGACTGGCTAAGGTTGCTTGATAGGTGATAACCTCCAGACAAATTGTTTTCTGTGTAAAAGGGTCTATTTTAAAACTAGAATTTCTTGTGCTCTTGCCTGTCATGATAGAGAGTTTAGTGGAATGAGATTTCATCGCTAGCATTACTGTATGGAATATTATTGAGATGGTCATAAAGGATTATAAAGAACACTTTGAAACTACAAATAATAAATAACTTTAAAAAGGAAATATAAAATCACTTAGTTTCATTTTCAGAGATAGCCATTGTTAATGTTTTTAATGCATATGTCCTTCTGGACATTTTGGGTGCCCACACTTTATGAGGAGGGTCCTCAAAAGATGAAATCTAGTATTTTATGCTCCCTCCAACTTGTATTTTACTCCAGTTATTAGGTTAAAGGTCACTAAGGCAGGAATTGTGTATTTATTTTAGATAATTATGCAATTTTTATGGTGGTTGACTCGTCGTGCTTTGGGGATGAGAATAAAATGTGATCAGTAAGACCAGCGAGTTTAGCTGCCGGAGTCTCATCTTTCTGTGATGATGCTCACATGCCAAGAAAACACTGGTCAATTCATTTAGCTGGGAGTGGGGGTCATTAAAAGACAGTCCTGCTGGTAGCCATCAAGTCTGTGAAACAGGCCTGTCAATTGAGTATACATTCCCTCTTCCAACCATGTGGATATTAGTTAACATACTTGAAAAGGTGCCTATTACTTCTAAAGAATTATAGTCACTCAGACTGGCTCAACTAGGCTTCAAGGCATTCACAATTTATTGAAATTCAAAATGAAATAAAGAAATCAAGCAAGATGCTTTAGCAAACAGATGGCTTTAGTTAAATATCACCATTAATCTTGTCCTCATTATTTATTGGAATGTGTTAGATTACAATGTTTCCTCAATCTATTGATAAACTATCACCATAAAATGTGTCACTGAAGTAAAATAATTGTTGATATGTTAATGAAAATCATCAGCTAGACTGGAAGCCTCCCTTTGATAGAATTAAGCAAGTGAAGAATTTATTTAAGAAGAAAGAAGGAGTTGTTGTAATATTAGATTGAACTACTTATTTGTAGCCATTTTTAGGGTTGTGAAACAAAAGCATCAAGTTATGTAAAAGAGTATTGAATTACAGGAGCCCTTCTAATTTAGCACTTTATAATTAAAAAATCTTTTTTATAAAAGCAATTTAAAAAATAATTCTTCATTTTACAAATGATTCACTATATAGTTAACAATGCTGTATTATATACTTAAAATTAGCTAAGTGAGTAGATCCTATGTTGTGTTATTACCACAAATACTAACACAACTACTAATAAATAAGAGGGTCAGGGGAAACTCTTAGGGGTGATGGATAGGTTTGTGACAGCACACACATTGTGATGATAGTTCCAGCTCATCAAGTTGTGTGCATTAAATGTATATAGCTTTTTGTATAGCAATCATACCTAAATAAAGTGGCTTAAAAATAGTAAAATAAAATAAAATTTAAGAATACACACACAAAAATATTTACAATAGAATTTTTTAAAGTGTCAATCATCTAGTATGTATAGATTTTAGTACTTAGATTTTAAAATTCTGTCTGTAACATACTAGGAACATATCTAAAGTTAAAATAAACTGATGTGATATGATACACAGAGTGGAAAATGTGGGAAACAGGTGGGATTATGAAGTCCTTCAGTTTCTTCTGTTGCGTTCAGAGCGTTTTTAATTAATTAATTATTTATTATTAAACATATTTTACTTATTGATTTTACAAAGCCTCAGAGTTCCAGGTCAATGCTCTGTCCACTGTGCCACCACAGGCCAGGCTAGTGCATGCTTTATATACTGCTTAACAAAGGAGAATTTGCATTTAAGCTGTATTTTTTCTCTAATTTCTCTATGTGTATATAGAACTGGAAATGACTTAGTAAAACCCATTTTACTAAATAATCAGGGAAACTGAACCCAGACAAACAAAAAGATTGCCTTACTCAGACAACCAGTGAATGGCAGGTTATCACAATAATCAGAAACACAAGTTCTGGCATTTGGCTGCCAAGTTCAAGTCCTGGTTTCTCATCCTATTAACTGCTTAACCTTGGGCAACTAATTTAATTTCTGTGGGTCTAGGTTTGGTTATCAGTAGAGTAGAAGCTAAGATCACCTACTGCCTGGGGTGGCCCTGAGAATGAAAAGAGATTTCCCCGTGGCACCTTCGCGAGATGCCTTTTTTGTAGTAAGCACTCAGAAATGATTAGCAATAATGGCTGCAGTATTAATAATAATAAAGACAAGGATTAGAACTCTACTTTCCTGACCCCCACCCAGGGTCTTTTCCTCTGCACATGTGATCACAGATGATATTAAAATACTTATCATGGCCAGGGCACCAGCTGATCTGAAACACCCCACAAAACCAGGGTGGCTGTACAGCTTCTCTGCCTTTTGGCTGTGATCAAGCACAGGATGGCCTAACTGGCATTCTCCCTCCCCAAAAGGGATGTCCACATAAATTCTTTCTTTAATACAATACAATGGATGTCTCCATAGCTCTTGGACTGCTTGTGCAGACACTCTTTGTACTATTTTAGGGAGGCATTAATGACTGGGGGAAGGAGAAGAGGAATTACTTGCTGTGGGGCTGTCACTGACTGTGACACCTCGAATAAACCACATGACCCCTCTGTAGCCCACACTTAATACTCAAACACTGTGCAAAGTTGTTATGAGGATCAACAAGGATCAGAGACGTAAAAGCCTTTTGAAAAAGGGTAAACCATTACACAGATGCAGGAGATTTGTGAAATCGCTAAACCTTTCAGAAAACGGGGTCCAAGGGGAAATCAGCTAAGATCTACATACCTCTTCTGCTTTGCTGTAACATTTTAAACCAAACCTGTCTATGAGATTTAAAACATCACATTCTGTGTTTTTATTTTTATATTGGCAAAATCAATCAAAATGGATGATTTTCTTGTACGTCTCTTCAGAAGTAGAATGAACTTCTTCCCATTAACAAGAAATAATAAATTGGTAATCATTTCCCTGTGATTTTGTGTCTTTCTATAATGCAATGCACTGTTTTATAATAGCTTATGTTAATGAAAATATCACAAATTATGTCTATAAACTAAAAACTACATTTATCAGTAAACTTTTCTCTAGCCTGCCTTAAACTTCTTTTTCTTTTCTTTCTTTTTTCTTTTTGTGACAGAGAGAGGGACAGATAGAGACAGACA
Organism: Saccopteryx leptura; assembly: GCF_036850995.1. Classification (NCBI taxonomy): domain Eukaryota; kingdom Metazoa; phylum Chordata; class Mammalia; order Chiroptera; family Emballonuridae; genus Saccopteryx; species Saccopteryx leptura. Next base: position 126,968,754 of record NC_089507.1, read on the forward strand.
GACAGGAAGGGAGAGAGATGTGAAGCATCAGTTCTTCGTTGTGGCTCCTTAGTCTTCTTAGTTGTTCATTGATTGTTTTCTCATATGTGCCTTGTGCCTTGCTGGGGGGGGGGGGGCTACAGCAGAGTGAGTGACCTCTTGCTCAAACCAGCAACCTTGGGCTCAAGCCAGCAACTTTTGGGTTCAAATCAGAGACTATGGGGTTATGTCTATGATCCCATGCTCAAGCCAGCAACCCCACGCTCAAACTGGATGAGCCTTCACTCAAGCTGGCAACCTCAGGGTTTCGAACCTGAGTCCTCTGTGTCCCAGTCTGATGCTCTATCCACTGTGCCACTGCTTGGTCAGGCTGCCTTTAACTTCTTTCATATGTGAATGATGAATGTCTAAACCCATTCAGGGTCAATAAATACTGTTTTAAAGCATATTATGGAGGTGGTAATTTTTAAACATCACATCAACATAGCAAACAATTATAAGTGGTGGTAAATATCTATTTTCAATTTATGGCATTCGTGTCTCTTCAATAAAATGTTGGCCTTTTCTCTCTTCTGACTCAATTTCCTTTCTGTTTCTTATTCCTTTTATAGAATGTTTCAATCTGTCTTACTTCTGAGCCAAGATTTTTGAGTTAAGATACCATTTGGGAACCTTTATGTACTCATGTCTTGTGTACCGTTGGGAAGCAAAATTTGCCACTCCAAAATGTGCCAGTCTAACATAAGAATTATTTTCTTTTGAAGAAACAAAAGACTCAGGAAGAAGCTTTTTTAAAAATGGAATTTATTGGGGTGACACTGGTTAATAAAATTACCCAGGTTTCAGGGGTACCATTCCATAATACAGTATGTGTACACTGCACCACCCACAAGAAACTTCAATCATTTCCCTTAGGCCTACAAGAATTTAGAGGATGGAGAAGAATTTCTTCCTCCCCTGTAGTATACAGTAGTATACAGGCTTCCACAGACATGTAAATGAATACACAATGCACACAAAGCTAATTACAGAAAGAATAAGCTCAAGCCTTTATTCACATGTGCACCCACAAATATCCACAGTGCCACTGGAAAATACTGAGACAGCTTTCACAAGCTGTTTACAAGTCTGTTTCTTTACTTTACGATAGCGATTGATTTTCAACTGATGTGCAGCTAGAATTTTTAAAACATGCAACACCTGACTATTGAGTCAGGAGCACTGACCTCTTTTTCCTTAGATTGTCAAATAAAAATATGACAACAGCCAACACAACAATAGCTCTCCAGTGTGAATGAATCAAAATTATACTTTTTTTTGGTCAGATTGGAAAAAAATTTTTTTTGCTGTGCCATAAACTTTAGTAATTATTATAGTTTATATGTGCAATGAGATGAAAAAGGTTGAAAATCACTGCTGTATAGAGACAAATCATGTGCTCCTCTGCATGTTTTTTTTTTCCCAAGTGAGAGGAGATAGAGACAGACTCTCGCACATGTGCCCTCACCAGATTCCACCTAGCAATCCCTGTCTGGGACCGATGCTCTGTCTATCTGGGGCCATGCTCGCAACTGAGCTATTTATAGTGCCTGAAGCAGAGGTTCCATGGAGCCATCTTCAGAGCCCAGGGCCAATGCGCTCAAGCCAATCAAGTCATGGCTGTGGGAGGAAGAGAGAGAAAGAGAGAGACAAGGCAGGGGAGAAGTAAAGAAGAAGATGATTGCTTCTCTTGTGTGCCCTGACTGGGAATTGAACCTGGGACATCCACATGCTGGACCAATGCTCTACCACTGAGTCAACTGGCCAGGGCCTTCTTCATGCTTAAAAAAAAATCTTTTAAAATTTTATTATATATATATATATTTAGAGCAAGGAGAGAGAGAAAAAGTGGCAGGTGGAGTGGGAAGCTGAGAAGCTTCAACTCTTAGTAGTTGCTTCCTGTATGTACTTTGACTGGGCAAGTTGGGGCTTTTGAAACAGAGACCTTAGCATTCCAGGTCAACGCTTTATCCACTGTGCAGAGATGATGATATCTCACATATATAGACTCAACATAAACAATGAAATACAAATAATTTAATTTAATTTTCACAGCGAACCACAATTTTGAGATTCTGTCTCTTTCTCTCTTTAGTGCCACTGCTTTTCTGGTGCCTGAGGTGCACAGCTGGTCCCCCTTTGGAGTCGTGACATCTTACAAATGCATCTGTCACCACACAAGAGCAGTGGCTAACCCCAACAGTACACCAGGCACCGGGCCTCAGACCTTTCTGGTGGTCTTTATTAGCTTCTGGGAGGTGTCTACTCTGCTGCACTTTCTCCCGATCCCTTTCTTCTCATCACCGCTCTTAGTTCAGATACTTCTTCATACCACTGATTACCATACAAGTGATTTCCATCTCTAGGTTGTTGGAGGTTAAGGCTCACAGGGTCCAGTGCAGGCTACCCCAAAATATGGTATGTTAGCATATTGAATGCATTGAGTTGAAAGAATCTGAGGGATGGCAGGTGTAGGAAGAGGACTTCCTGAACTCCTGTTCCCTGAAGCAGGCCATGATGTCCTCATGTGAGAGGTGCCTTCCCTATACCTGAAGGAAAGCAGTATCTTTATTTTCACAGGTGGAGTGATGCAAGGAGTCTGAAAAGTCACGACTTGCTAAGTTTGCTCTAGTTCATTATTAGCAGCTCATATCTTTTTGTCCTGTCATACTTCTCACTACTTCTCACTCTTCATCAAAAGTTGTATAAAGATTTCAGGTTTAATGGCCCTTTTTTTTTTTTCCATTTTTTTTTTTTGTATTTTTTTTCTGAAGCTGGAAACGGGGAGAGACAGTCAGACAGACTCCCGCATGCCCCCCACCGGGATCCACCCGGCACGCCCACCAGGGGCGATGCTCTGCCCACCAGGGGGCGATACTCTGCCCCTCTGGGGTGTCGCTCTGCCGTGACCAGAGCCACTCTAGCGCCTGGGGCAGAGGCCAAGGAGCCATCCCCAGCGTCCGGGCCATCTTTGCTCCAATGGAGCCTTGGCTGCGGGAGGGGAAGAGAGAGACAGAGAGGAAGGGGGGGGGGGAGAAGCAAATGGGCGCTTCTCCTGTGTGCCCTGGCTGGGAATCGAACCCGGGTCCCCCACACGCCAGGCCGATGCTCTACCGCTGAGCCAACCGGCCAGGGCCTTAATGGCCCTTTTAATGGGCACTTTTCTCTTTAAATTTTATATAGATGACCAAAGTATTTCCTCTTTGAGATCAATTGGAAATTGCACATTGCCATTCTAGACACGCTTGATGGGGAGTCTTGTTCTGGGTACTTGGCCTCACGAGCTTCCACATCTAGGACCTCCTAAATCAGAAACAGATTGTTAACATGGAAAAGCCATGATGCCCCACTTTCAGAGGAAAAAGTATAGGAATTCCACTTGGGTTCCTTTATTGTTCTATGGGTGGGATGAAAAGGTTGTCTATAAAAAAGCAGTCTGGGAACTAGAATAAGATACCCAGGTTCAGTTATCTCTGGTCAAGAAAACAGCTTTTTTTGAAAAACATTTTACAGCATAGATCAGATTTACACTGTATATTATGTTCTGGAGTGTCTTATGGGGACCAAATAACTGTTCTGTGAGGAACTAGATGAAAATAGTCTCTGCCATTTGCTTTGTTATACCTCTGAGGTGAGGAGTTAGAAAATGAAGCTGGATAAAAAAATAAAAGCAGACTTTAAGTTTTATAGATATTTGGTTGGGTGCTTGTGAGCAGATGTACGGACCTCTCCGTGGGAGGCAGGGTGCTCAATTCTTTGTTTAGTAATAAAGAACATTTCTTCTCTGATAATAATGAAGCATTATGCAGAGTATTTTGAAATGCAATGGCCATTGATTTACTCCATAGGGATGAATCCTTTGTCTAGGTAGAATTACCCATTTCCTACCAAGTGCTGGGGCCCAGTACAATGGGAGGCCCTTAATGGAAAAGCATCTCTCTTACTCTCTCTCTCCTCTCTCCCTCTCATCTCCCCTCCCTCCCACCCCCTCCATCTCTCCCTGTTATGCTCAGGGTCAATAACACATAATGTATTATTTTATAGTTTACAGTTAAGACATAGTCTCAACTGAGAAAAATATGTAAACAATGCCCAATTGGAAAAATACCATTTTTGATGACACACGTGGCACTGTGTTACTTTTATAGTATGAGGAGTTGTAGAACTCAGTCTTATTCCTCATCATGCCATGGAGAAGCTAACTCTGAAAACAAGTTCAAATAATGTTTTTCCCATTGATTTGGGGTTAGGGGAGGGAGAGAGAGAGAGAGAGAGAGAGAGAGAGAGAGAGAGAGGGAGGCATCAACTCATTGTACCACTTAGTTGTTCCATCTAGTTGTGTATTCACCGACTGCTTCTCATATGAGTCCCAACCGGGAATCCAACCCATGACCTCAGTGAGCTGGGATAGTTCTACTCTCTAAACCACCCAGGCAGGGCCAAGTAATTCTTTTTTTTATTTGTTTTGTTGTTGTTGGGTTAAACTGGAGGAAAATAGAGCTAAATGCACATACACATTCTTTTCTGCAGAAAACAGTCCTACAAAAATCAGATAAAAACAGGCTAGGAAATATGACCTATTACATGAAATTACTTTTAGGCTTACCATTTTTTCTCCCCCCCCCCTTTTTTTTTTTGTAGAGCAGCGGTTCTCAACCTGTGGGTCGCGACCCCGGCAGGGGTCGAACGACCAAAACACAGGGGTTGCCTAAAGCCATCAGAAATTTTATATGTTGCGACCCACAGGTTGAGAACCGCTGTTGTAGAGGGAAGTTTGTTTTAGGGCTAAATGACAGACCTTTATCATATCTAACCATCAAGTGCTTATTTTCTTGGTTGCAATTTCATCACCTAAAATGGCCTTTGTATACATACACATTGCTCTTCTTTAATAGAAACCTGATGAACTTCAGAATTTATTTGAAATATGTATTCAATATAAACCACTGTTCATTTTTTATAGAAGTAGAGTAACACAGCAGCCTCCATTTGTTTTCTATTTTTTTTTCTATTCTCTCATCTCATTCCTCATAGCAGCTCTGTTCACAGGCTGAATGGAAATATTGATAAACATGAAAACATGCTCAGCGTCCCTAATAATCAAAGAAATGCATATTAAAATGAGATAGTATTGTTTCTCCTATCATTTGTGACAGAAATGAAGGATATTAATTATATCCATTGTTGATGAGAAAAACGGGCAGAGAACTCAGAGGTAACACTACCTTTCTTCCTACAGCGTTCCAGCTGCAGGACTTTTTGAGGTTCAAGCTCTGTTTCTGCCCATGGGGTATGTAAATCATCCCTTATTCTTGCAATAAATCCCTTCTCTTTTTTTGTTTTTATCGTTTTCTTTTTGCAAGTAACGAGTATTAATTAATATACTGAATACTGTTGCTTTCATTTTGATGTTTTCTCTTAATGGTATTTGTCACTTTTACAAATGATCACAGGCATCTCCTTGCCTTCATTGTATTAAGGATAGCAAACTACCTAATATTTCCTAACTTCTTTTCTGGACCTTGCATAGGATTCTTTTCAGTTGCAGGCTTTTTTTTTCTGTGAGTTTTATGAGTATTTTTCTTTTTCCTTTGTCTAAGTGTGATGTCTCCCTATCCTTTTTCTGAACTTTAAACAAGAGGGAGATCTATTTATATTTGATGATTGCCATTAAGCCTTTAATTGCTATGATTTTTCCTTGGCTCTACTCACAATATACTTCCACTTCTTAGATTTGGAGCTGGGGTAGATTAACATGCTCATCTCTCTACCTATGTCCCCAAAGAGATTCATTTAGTAGGGTTCTTGAAGTATTCAAGTATGAGGCCTTTCTAAATCCCTCACCCCTCACTTGACTTGTCCTTTGATTCTTTGAACCATTAGAACACAGGAATAACTGTAATCCCCAGAGTGAACTCTAGTCCACAGGATACATTGCAACTGCCCCAGATTCTTCTCTTCTGTGATTCAACCTACAGGATTTTCCTTGTGGGTTTATGCCTCCCAGGATGCAATGCACCACAGCTCTCAACTCTTCTGTCTTGCTCTAAGATTTCTGGCATAGAGACAGGGTGCATACGTAGATCTTACTCTGCCTGTCTCACAGCTCATTATTCAGTTTTTTGGTAGCCACAGACCCCCATTCAGTCTCTGAGACAGGAAATAGACTCCAAGGGAGGTATAACATATCTTATTGTTTTTTTCAGTTTGGCTCTGGTTAGATTTTTCTCAACTCAGCTTCATTGGCAGTGACGGTGGATAGAAATTTCTAACACGTTTTGGTATTAGATTGTCTCTCAATGTAATTTTTTACTAGAGAGGAAGGAAGCTGATGATAAATCCAGTTATCCTTTGCACAGGACCTAGCAACAACGTCTCTTATTGCTCACTACATGAAATTTACCCTGCTCTCCCAGGTTCCAATAGTCTGCACTGTCTGGTCCAATCCTGTGATCCATAACCTCTATTCCAAGGAGCTGGCCTTCTTAGCCTGTAGATTCTTGTCTCTTTTCTTCTTGGCAGAATCTCTCTGTTCAGCTAAATTCTTCTATGTACTGCTCAGATCAAGTTTCATGTTCTTCATGAAGCCTTTTGATAATCCCAGCCTATATAGACGTCATTCATTTATTCATTCATTCGTTCATTCATTCCTTCACTAAACAAGTCTTTGTTATACTATGTTCATTTTATTCCAATGCTTAAGTGGGAATCTCACAGTAAATAAGGCAGACTTGTTTCCTCCCTTCACGGAGCTGAAAGTTTAGACCAGTGATGGGCAATCTTTTGAGCTTGGTGTGTCAAAATTTGCCAAAAAACCGAGCATAACTTGGGTAGTGTGTCACTTCAAGAAAAAAACCATAATTTCACAATATTTATAGTTTAAATAACAAAAATGTATAATTGTAATATATAACTATTTAATAAACCAAAAACTAATTATTTAACTTACCTGCTTAGTGACTTTTTTGTTCATCTGTCAGTCGGTTTCTTTTGTTGGTCTTGATATTATTTAACTTGTGTGGGGTGCCATGAACTAAGATAAGTGAAGGGGAGGGGGAATTCTTTAACTAACCTGCCTATTAGTGACTTTTTTGTTGCTGAATTTCATTGGCTAAATCTTCAATTGAAGGTTGGTATTTTGTACACTTCAAGCCCAAGCAAGCGCTACTAACTTCATCTGTCAATCTGTTTCTTTTGTTGGTTTTGATATTATTTAATGCTGAGAATAAGGTCTCACAAAAGTACGTAGAGGAAAAAATTGTGAGTAAAGCCATTGCTATATTTTTCAGGGTGCTAAAAGTGTCTGGTAATCGGTTCCAGGCACTCCAAATTTCCTGTTCATAGTGGCACTCCTCTTGATTCTCCAAGCAGCACCTTTCCAGATTCTCAAGCTTTGACCTCAAGTTGACAAACACCTGAGCCCATATGCTGTCTTGAAATTCTGCAAGTTGCATCTTATGTAAATTAAGATGGCTGCCGCTATTTCTAATAGTGGGAAACGGCACCCATAGCACAGGCCCTCGCCTCTCCCAACCTCCCCCTCACTCATCTCAGTAATGATGGTCAATTAGAAATCCATGACACCCCAGAACAGTAGATTGGATGAGGGTCGCTGTGGTTATGTGGTTGCTGGTAATGGCGATCACAGGGTCCCCAGAGATGCGTCCCCCGCGGCATTCTGCTGCTCCCTGCTCTGCCAGCCAGAAGTGAGGTCAAAGATCCCCTAATGGCCTAACTGGAAGTCCCAGAACTAGATGCTCTGTGCCGGAGTTTTGTTGTTTTGGCCTACAGACCTCCGGCATGGAGTGTCTACACTACAGCAAATGTTTTATCCTCGGCTACTGCACCTGGCTGTGCAGGAGTCGAGGATGAAATGTCCTTCTCGGCATGTGGCCCCATACTTCTCTGGTATGCGGCAGCATCGAAATGGCTATGCGTGTCAGTGCTGACACATGTGTCATAGGTTCACCATCATGGGTTTAGACATTATACTCATAAAACTCACACAAGAAATTCTTTCAGCCAGACCAGGTGATGACACAGTGGATAGAAAGTTGGAGTGGGATGCGGAGGATCCAGGTTTGAAACCCCGAGGTTGCTGGCTTGAGCACGAGCTTATCTGGCTTGAGCATGGGCTCACCAGGTTGAGCATGGGGTCGCTAGCCTGAGCGTAGGGTCGCCAGCTTGAGCATGAAATCATAGACATGACCCCATGGTCACTGGTTTGAACCCAAAGGCGGCTGGCTTGAGCCCAAGGTCACTGGCTTGAGCAAAGGGTTACTTGGTCTGCTGTAGCCCCCTGGTCAAGGCACATATGAGAAAGCAATCAATGAACAACTAAGGAGACTAAGGAGCCGCAATGAAAAAGTGATGCTTCTCATCTCTCTCCCTTTCTGTCTGTCTGTCCCTATCTGTCCCTCTCTTTGTCTCTGTCACAAAGAAAAGAAAAAAGAAAGAAATTCTTTCAGTACTTATTATAATCCCTATTTATAATCAGGGTAATCTTATTTATTTACTTATTTATTTGTTTGTTTTTGCAACCAACAAAACCCAGTTCTGGAATACAGGCCCAAACCTGGATTTCCTGGAAGGGTCTTGAGGTGCTGCATAGAACTGAAGAGAGAGCTAAACACCTGCTTCCATGAGGCAGGAAGACCCTCCAGGGATCCAAGCAGCAGAAATGTTCGGGTTTTGAGGGGTACAGCTTCATTTTCAAAAACTTTTCCTTCTTGCACCTCTCAAGTTTTACGTTCCAGGAAGAAACTGCAATGTTTAAGCTTGAGTCAGAGGATCTAGATTATTCACCCAGTTGGAGGTGGATGGGGGCCTTCCCTGTGAGTGGGGACCTTCCCTGAGCAGGGGAAATTGTGACCTGGTACCATCCTCCTATGGATGACGTGCCACCCAGATACCCCCTTCAAAGTTGAATAACTTATTCCCCTGATGCTAGAAGTGCTGCTGACCAGGCGGGAACAGCTCTCAGTGTACTTGGGGAACTGCCTCTCCTCCAGGGGCCACCTTGCTCTAGCTCACGCTTCTCGTCCGGACATCCCACACGATGTTGGGTGGGAGTTTGGGGGCAGCCTAAAGGCCCAGTATGGACCATTCTGAAGGGACATCTTGTCTTCAGAGCTTCCCACAGCAGGCTTGTGCCACAGCCCAAGGCCCGTGTTCTTTCTTTCCCCCTTAGGTGTGGACCCCATGAACACTCCATAAGATCTTTCTGTGCCCTAATCTCTACCTCAAGGTCCATTTCTTGAGGAACCCAATCTGTGACGCACTCTGTGGAATTTATAACAGTTTGGACAAACGCACACTTCTACACCTTATTATATATTATCTGGCATGGTTTGTTAATTATTTCACATGTTACTTATGCCTTCCAAACTAGACTATAGACTTCATGTGAGTAGAAACCTTAAATTCCTTAATATCCAGTCCTCAACCTCACTTACAGCGAGCAGCACACAGGCATCACTCAAAGTTACATGTTCACTGATGGATTGTCCCCAGTTGAGGTACAAAGTCATGCTAATTTTAACATTTCAAAATGTTGCTGTTTTAAATAGACCAGAAATTTAATACTGCAAAAAGATGTCTTTTAAAAGGGTTTTTCAAGCTGTAGTCAAGAGGTTTTATTTATTTTTTGATTTTTTTTCCATTTGGTTAGTGCTCAACTCATTGATTTTAGAGAGCAGAAAATTCTGATTAGAGAGGATAAACCTCTCTACAGTAACATTTTTTTTTTCTCTCTGCAGTCAACATTCTTCTTTTCTTTCATCTCTGGGAGACTCACCCACATAACCTTACAATCATATGCTTAAGCTGTTCCCATCCTTTATGAGTGTATACGTTTGTGTGTGGGGTGGGGTGAGGTGGGGTGGGATGGAGAGCAGGGAGAGGAATATGCATTCTAGACTGTGACATCATATGTCTCAATAACTGCATTTGGGAGCTAGCTGGCTCCACAATACCTATGTGCCAAGAAGAATGGAAAGTTGGTGAGGGACTCCTGGGCTTTGAACTTTAAAATAAGTATTTGTTTTGTCAACTATATTTTAATAAAAAATGTATGCTATCAAGAAGCATATTTAGAAATAAGCCATTTCTATAAGTACTTTTGTAATCATCCTGCCTCTAAGACAGATAAAGTGATATTTTTTTTACCTAGAGGATGCTCAGTTCTAAAAATTGAACAAAAACATAATTTTTTAGTCCTTTTCCCAGTCACTTAAACAGTCCCACCCACCCCCATCATTCTGACACTTGCAAAGGGAAATTATTACTTCCTACCTGATTCAGATCAATTTCTGTCTGATTCTGATAATGTAATATTTCATAGACCGATCTATGATGCAGCACATTTTCTTCATTTAATATACATGTCTAGTTTTCTTCTATTTAGAAAAACTGTGCTGTAAATACAGCAAGGAGAATTCCTCCTATGTTTTTCCTCTTATAAGGAATGTGCTTTTATGACATATTTTTTAATTGATTAAGAGGTGAGAGTAATAAATGAACATCTGATCCAAGTTTCAGCAAAGAACTCTTTATTGAAGTGCAGACTCTAAAAAGTTATTTTAGGCAAGTTCCCAGAGGCAATTTTTAAAACCATAGGGTTGGATGAGGAGACTGAGATTCTAATGAATTCTGCCACTCCTTAGAAATAAATTAAGGGTTTCCTTCCAAGTGGATTGGCTAGTGGGGCTGAGAGGCCATATTTTAAAATAGTAGAATCTTTTCACATTTTCTCTCTTCCCAAGTGACTCGGGCATTATATGGTCCAAGTTTCTTTCTTGCAAAAGTACCTTGGGTTCATTTTATGAGGTGTGGAATAGAGAGCCTGCTTGGTGCTTTGACTGGCTGAACTTTCCATCCTGCCTTAAACAACCTGGGAAAATTATGACAGTAGTTTCTGCTACCCTTTTACTTAGCCAGGAATATTATCATGCTATCAAAAAAAAAAAAAATCCCAAAACCAAAAAAACCATCACTTTTTGAACCATTGTCATTCCTATATCTTGATTAGTCATCTGAGTGATTCATTAATTAAATAAGTTTATGCAACTAATAAACCTTCCTTATAAGGGTGAAAACAGGTAAAGAGATGACTTCTTAAGAGCTACATCCAATGCAATCAATATTAAAGACAGGGAGGGTCTTATGAGAGATATATGGTATGAGACTACCTGGTTATTTTCATCAATTGCTCTCATGTGTCAAGTATAAAAGCCCAAGTTCATGCAGTAGGTGTTGGAGTCTATAACATTCATTGGAGGCTTTTTGTGCTAGTGTTTTAGGTTGTGTGAATCTATTCCATAGAGATGAAAATTAAATACACACACACACACACACACACCACCCCTCTACCACTCAGAAAGATACTCCCCCGCCCACCCCCCTTATCCCCCTCAAAAGTTTCTAAAGGATCAAGATGCTGGGAGTGTGGTTGCAAAGAATCACTTAGAAGTGATCCTCATTACATATTAATACCTTTTATTTTTTATTATTATATTTTTTTGTGAAAGCAAGAGAGAGAGAGAGAGAGAGAGAGACTGACAGACAGGAGGGACTGAGATGAGAAGCATCAACTCATAGTTGCAGCACCTTACTTGTTTATTGATTGCTTCTCAATAAGTGCTTTGACCGGGGGGCTCCAGCTGAGCCAGTGATCCCTTGCTCAAGTTAGCATCCTTGGAGCTCAAGCCAGAGACCTTGGGCTCAAGCCAGTGACCTTCGGGCTCAAACCAGCGACCCCCCAACTCAAGCAGGTTAGCATGCTCTCAAGCCGGGTGAGCCTGCGTTCAAGCCGGCAACTTCAGGTTTTCAAATCTGTGACAGATCCCTAGCTGACACTCTATCCACTGTGCTACCGCTAGTCAGGTCGTACTAATACTTTTTAAATTGTACAGTTCCTTTTCCTTATAGCAGCTCAAAGAAGTTCCTGTACATCTATTATGTGTTTGAGAACCCCCATGTTGCATAGAGGTTAAAGCCACATGCATCCAGGTTTGCACGCTCTTTATGGCAGTGACACATATGAGAATGCTGCTCACTGTTGGGCTACTTTCTTCTTGCTACAGGTAGAAGATAAGCTGCCCACCATAGTCTCAGCCCTTGTGTCAGGAAGCTGCTGCTGCTGGCCAGTATCAACAACAGCTACACCTTGGTGAGGGGCTGTTGCCACCCTAGGCAACTTTGCCAAGGCCACCTCTGATGCCATCTCTAAGACCTACAGCTATCTCACCCCTGACCTCTGGAAAGAGACCATGTTCACCAAGTCTCCCTATCAGGAATTCACTGACCGTCTTGTAAAAACCCATACCAGAGTTTCTGTGTGGAGGACCCAGGCTCCAGCTGTGGCCACCACAACGTTTTATATAAGACAAATAAAGTGAATTAAGTCTGTTAAAAAAAAGAGAGAGAGATAGGCTGCCCACTCTGTGTAATAGTTGCCATAGTTGCAATTCCCTCCTTTTCTCAGACACCAGAGAAAACCATTGGAGTGCAAATGAGTGGGATGAGAATAAAGTTAGTTGGGCTGATGTTGACTTTTCTCTCATTTTTTTTTCTTCCCTTTTAAATTTATTATTTATTTTTTTAAAAAGTTTTTGTTTTTATTAAAAATTTTTTTTCCTCATTCATATGAGAGAGAGGAAGAGGGAGAGAGAAAAAGAGGGAAGGATGAGGGAGGGAGAGAGAGAAGCATCAACTTGTTGTTCCACTTGGTTGTTTCATTTAGTTGTGCGCTCATTGGTTTCTTCTCGTAGGTGCCCTGACTGGTGAACAAATCCATAAACTTAGTACGTAGGGACGATACTCTATCCACTGAGCCAGCCGGACAGAGTCACTTTTTATTCCCTTTAAACATTTTTCAATTACAATTTGCATTTAATATTATTTTGTGTTAGTTTCAGATGTACAGCATAGTGGTTAGAAAATCATGTACTTTACAGACTGGTCCCCTTGAAGTTTCAAGTATTCACTTGCCCCATACATATTTATCATAGTATTATTGACTATATTCCCTATATTATTGACTGTATTACGTGCTGTAATCTACATCTCTGTGACTATTCTATAACTACCAATGTGTATTTCTTAACCCTTCACCTTTCTCACCCAGCCCTCCAATCCTCCTTTTTGACAACCATCAGTCAGTTCTCTGTGTCCAAGTCTGTGTTTTGTTTTTTTTTAGAGAGAGAAAGAGACAGGCAGGGAGAGAGATGAGAAGCATCAATTCATAGTTGTGGCACCTTAGTTTTTCATTAATTGCTTTCTCATATGTGCCTTGACGGGGGTTGGGAGGCTGCAGCCGAGCCAGTGACCCCTTGTTCAAGGCAGCGACCTTGGGCCTAAAACCAGCAGCCATGGGGTCATGTCTATGATCCCACACTCAAGCTCGCAACCTCACATTCAAGTTGGTGAGCCCATGCTCAAGCCTGTGACTTCAGGGTTTTGAACCTGGGTCCTCAGCATCCCGGGCTGATGCTCTATCCACTGCACCAGTGCTTGGTCAAGCTTTTTTTTGTTTTTTAATGTGAGCACTTATAGCTATATATTTTCCCTTTAGCACTGCTTTTGCGTAAATTTTGGTATGTTGTTGTTTTGTTTTCACTCATTGCTAAGTGTTTTCTAATTTCTTTTGTGATTTTTTCTTTATTTGTTGGTTGTTTAAAATTGCATTATTTAATTTCCTTTCAAGTCTTCCCCTGGAAGTTACAAGCCTTCAGTAGATTCCAGTGTCCAAGATACAGTTGATCTTTTAATAACACAGGTTTTGAACTATGTGGGTTTATATGTAGTCACATCAGACAGATGGTGGTAGGGCAATGGTTACTAGGCGGGGAGACAGAGTCCTGGTGCTTTCTAATGCATTATATTCCTAGAATTCTCCCCTTCTCTTATTTTTTAAGAAGGAGATACTTGGAAAAATTCCTAGGGACTAACTTGTCATGTATCTCACAATTGAAGCCAACACCCCAGGTGTCAGGGACTTCAAGTTGAGGACTTTTGCTCGTAAGTCGGTCAGTGCAAGTGAATCAGTCAGCTATGATGATGTGGAGTTCTTACCACTTGACAAGGAGTCATTTGCTATTAAGGAATAGCCTATTCTTTGTTTTAAAAGGTCAAAACAGTTCTAGTCATGGCAAAAACTAGGTCTTGATTTCATAGTAATGTATCTGTTGCTCAGTCTCAGTTTTCATGTTTACTTAAAGTGTTTTTTCTGCCTCCCCCTTTTAGGAAGTCATTTGTTCTAGAAGTGGCCCTTCAACTCTTTCCCAGCTGCATTCAAACCACATTTTTTAGTCACATTTTTCTGTGAACTCCTATGTACAAATATGAATAAAAATCTGTTGTGTTTTTTTTTCTTCTAATCTGTCTTTGTCCATTTAAGTTGCAGGTCTCCAATCACAAACATAAGAGAACAGAGAAAAAACATTTTTTCTTCTCAACATAATTTTCTTGCTGGGAAAAAAAGAGTCAATACATGTAGTGGTAAAAATTTGAACAGAGTTGACTATTCTTAAATTCCTGCATTGCAATCTATCTTGAGTAAATGACTCAGCCTGTCTGAATGTCTGAACCTCCCTTTATTACATCTGTGAAATGGGGATGGTGACTTTATTTCCCAGGGTGGCTGTGAGGGTTACACAGGTCGTGTACACACAGTGCTCACCAGCAAGTGTTCATTAAATGTTAGCTTTGGCCATTGTTATTCATCACAATGCTTGTAACCTTCACAGCAGATTTTTGATATTTTATGACTTTGATAACTGTTAAATTAATTTGGGTTGAAATTTGGCATGTTTGGGCCTGTAAAAGAGGAAAAATTATTTCCCCCCTACTCTCTGAGTTCTTGACAGAAACCTCTGTAATAAAACAGAACAACAAGGGGAAAAGAAACAGGAATTTGTTAACATGCATATTTCATATATACATAACAGATGTATGAAAAATATTAGTGACTCTCTGAGGTGGCTTAGAATTCAGATTAAATACCATACCATCCTATCAGGGAAAGGGAGAGGGGCTAAGTTTCTTAGGGGAGAGTAAAAGATTTTCAGAGAAGATGAATTGGCCCAATCTAGAAGAATAGATTGGAGTTATGATTATTTGTGATAAAGTTTTTCTGGTCTTCTCACTTGTGATCAGAGTTCATCTTCCCTGTTTGACAAGACTACCTAGCAGGGGGTTCTATGAACTGAGTTCTATTTAAAGGATCTGTCATGAGGCAGATAAAAGAAGTTCAGGAAAAAGCTCTCCTGCATTTAATGTTTTTCAAGGACCCACAGCTCAAAATAATCCATATACGAAAGCAGTGGTTCTCAAAGTGTACGCCATGGCACACTGGTGTGTCCTAGAAGATTTCCAGGTGCACCCTATGGAATTCCAGAGAAATATGTGCCTGTTGGGGTCCAAAAAACCAACAGGGTGTTTGGAGTTTAGATTTTTGGGGGAAAGATGTGGGGAATTGGTTGTAAGCTGACAGTCTGCACAACCCCGCACCTCACTTGCCTGATTAGGTTGCAAAAGGCTGTTAAGCTGTGGTGCTGGATTGTTTACACTACCTCCCATGCTCCCCGGAAAGACTGGAGGCAAGTTTCTTCTATCCTTTCTTTGGTGTAAAGTTAAGATGTTTTGTATGGTGTGGGTTTTGGGTTGATGATTAAACATAAGGAATTGTCTCTTGAAGCCTTTTGGATTTCAATAAAAGAAGAATATGTGGCAATATCTAAAAAAGCTTTGAACATTTTACTACAATTTTCAACATTCTATTTATGTGATTAGGATTTTCTACCCTCAACACAATTAAGAGTAAAAAGAGAGGAATTCTTCAATGTATTGACAAGGAAATGAGAGTTTGCCTTTCAAATATATGCCCAAACATTGAAGAAATCATGAGGACACATCAGGCTCATGTTTCTCATAAACACAAGAATGAAAAGACTTTACACATTTGTGCTGGGACCTGCCGAATTTACTAAATCTTACTAAGAATGTATCTATATATATAAAAAGATAACTTTTTTGTTGTTTTTAAATTTTTTAATCCCTCTTTTTAAAAAAAATATTCTAAAAAGCATAACAAAAAATATAACATAAAAATGTTTTTTAATGTCAGAATAAATTTAATTTTGTCATATTTATTTCATTTAATTACCATAAAAGCACTCTTGAACTTGATATATTTTTCTTTAATATTTGACTTAATTATTATAACATTTCTCAGAAATTTGTGTATAGTGCACCTACAATTATTTGTAGGATTTTAAATGTGCCCTGACTTCAAAGAGTTTGAGAACCACTGTGCTAAACTGACGTATTTGAAGTGTCATGTCCTGAATACTTAGAGTCATATTTTAGGGTGACACACTTTGCAATAGTCTATTATTGAGCCAATCAAAAAGAATTACAAAGAAAACTATGAGAAAATTTTAGTTCTTTCCCTCCTTTGAAATCCTATGGCCCTTTAAGCCTTCATATTTTTAAAAATGTTTTTATCTTCTGGACTAGATTCTAAGTTTCTTGAGTTTAAGGACTGTCTCTGGGTTATTTCCTACATGTAGGGTATAAAATAGTGAATAGATATTTGCCTAATAAATGATCTCTTCCTGTATTTTGCCCCAAATTTACTAAGCTGAAGAGATCATTTATTTTGTGTTGGAGAGATCTGGCCTGGCTTCTTAATAACTTGTGGAAGAAAAGGGGCCACATACTAAAAGCTGACAGGCTCAGGGAAGGCCTGCATAGCAGCCTTACAAACTCAAGAGACCTAAAGAAAGTGACCACATCGATGGTCTGAAATTAAAATTTTCTAACTAAAAGCGAGTAAGGGTGGTTAGTCATGTCCTGGCTGGTATTTTCTCTGACACAGGTCAAGTTTTACCTCAACTGAGCCTGTCCATTGTCTTTTTGCATCTACAATAGCAGACCTTTGGAATGTCAGGGTGATTTCCTTTTTCCAGACCCCTCAGGGCACAATCAGGGCACCAGAGCAGGCAGCCACACAGCCCCTCCCTGGTATTGTTAGCCTGTTAATCATTAACTGTTAACTATCCTATACCCACCAATGTAAAAGAAGTGTATTTTATTATTTTGAGCTGTGGGTCCTTGTTTCACTTTTTATGCAATCCCAGAGACTTTCACCCTTTGATTTCTCCCGCCTCCCTAATCTGTCACTAACAGATTTCATGTAATTCCCCTTGGCTTCCCCCTTTGATTGTAGTGTATAAAATAAGGTGCAAAACTACCATTCTTTGGTACGTTTTCTCAATCCGCTGAGATTTTGCTTCCTTGCAATTGTTGTCAGTTTGACTCAAACAAACCCAAAAAAATTCTCTCCAGGTTTAAACGTTTCTTACGTTGACAGACTGCTCCTGCCACCAAAGATGGAGGCATCACTCCCTTTAATAAAGTAAAAATCTGCCCTTGAAAAGAAATCATTAGTAGAGCCAGAAGTGGAATTCAGGAGTCCAGGCCAACAGTTATTAATACTTAATCTCACTTTTTACAAATGTGAATTGCTGAGGGCATTAAGTGAAACAGTAAAACACTCCAACTGCAGATCATGTCAGGGAACAGCACTGGGAGGACATACTGGGATCAGATCAGGAATTAGTGACGGAAAAGGTGCAAAAGGTCAGCTAGCCTTTACCCCTTCTGGTATATGTAATTAGGTGGTGGTGGGGTTGTCTGTTCAATGTTTCAAAATAGGGATAGGATGAGAAAGATGAGGACTTATGAGGTTAATTTGCATGAGAATGGGGGAGTGGTGAGCTGGGGAATGTCAGGGAAATATGTATGTGCTCTAAAGACCATTGGGGTGTTCAATCAGTCTTACTTAGGCAGAAACTGAGGGAGCTCAAAGAGAAGACTAAAATAATTGTGAAATCTATGATATCCCCCCCTTTTTTTTCTGATCTAGAAAATGACAGATTCCTCCTGAACAGTTGGCAGAACTGAAAAGCTTTGATTGAATCTTTCTTCTTTTTCTTCCAGAGTACAGGTTGAAAAGTATTTCTCAATAATTGTAACATGCTGCAACTCAGGTAGCTTATTAAGGAAGCAATCTGTGGGAAAGAGACATTGATAACCTGCTCAACCCCTTCGAGGCACCAGAATCTAGACCATCACTGTCAGTTAAGATTTTTTTCTGAATATGGCTGTAATGATATCTGAAGGTTCTTTAGCTTGGAATTTCACAAAACTAATAAAGGCATTAATTAAGAATGCCCAAAACTACAGGTGGAAGGAGAGCTAGATCCAATTTGCTATGCACTGAATGTGAGCACTGTTTTATATATTACAACTATAAATACCTACAATGTGGTTCTGCTATTAATTTATAATCCTGCACTGCTGGGGACCTGCTGAAACCTTTAGTTGTGTGTGCCTAAGGGAAGGGCCTCTGCAGTGTGCCTTTTCTCCTCTTTGTCAGCCTGGTTTTGTGTTTTGTCGGCTGACCTTTTCAGAATGTCCTGTGCCACTCACTCTGCACCATTCTGCACTGGAGTCGTTGCTTCGTCCTATCATGGGCCTTTTCTTTTTCTACTAATTGAACTTTTCATACTGGAAAAATGCTTGGTTTAAAGATTAAATAACAGAGTCCTTGTTAACTGACTAAAGGCATGAAGGGGTTCAGGAGGAGTCTCCACAAAGTGTGCCACTTCGGCTTGTGAACTATTTTGAGCTGAAGGTAATCAAGACCCAGCTGACCTAAGAAAAACTTTCTAACTTTATTCAATTAAAAATTTATAAATTACCAATGCTCAGACTGTTGAGACAGAGACCTCCTGTGGAGCTGGAGGCAGGGACTACAGTGAATGTCAAGGACTGTCAGTAACCACTAGAAGCTAGGAGAGAAGAATGGAAAAAAATTATCTGAGAGCCTGTAAAGCCAATAGCCACAGCCACCATCAAAGCCACCTGGCCAGTGCAGGTTTGCATTGGATTCGGACAGACGGTAATGAAACAATGGAGCCAAGAACTGGTGGGCCATCATCTTTACCCTAGCTTGTACCCAGCGGGCAAGAAATACACACACTGGGCTCCAAAACCCACTTATTCAGTGCTCACAAAGCTACTGACTTATCCGAGTTTCCTAGAATCAAAGGTTTCTAGCTCACTAGCCTTATTTACCTCTGTTCCTCATCTCCTTCTCCCTGCACAAACTGGCTTCTCCTTCAGCACTCCACCATCTTGGCTGCTTCTCCTCTCCTCCACGTGGCCTTTCTCTGCTTTCCTACAGCATGGGCTCCTCCTAGAACATAATCACTCTTTCTCCGGAACAAGGTGATTTCTCTTTCTTTTAAAACCTTTTGGCACGAAAGCCCTCCCCCAACACATATTAACATAAACACACCCATCCCAAGCAAGAAGGGCAACTAATATCATCACGTAGGCAATGGGCTTTCACTTGGGCAGCGCCATCTTCTGCATTTTCTTTTTTTTCATTTTTTTTAGAGAGGAGAGAGAGGGGGAGAGAGAGAGACAGAGAGGAGAGAGGAGGAGCTGGAAGCATCAACTCCCATATGTGCCTTGACCAGGCAAGCCCAGGGTTTCGAACCGGCGACCTCAGCATTTCCAGGTCGACGCTTTATCCACTGCGCCACCACAGGTCAGGCTGGCAGCGCCATCTTTAACAAAGTGAGCATAATATATTTTATCTTCCCAACAGAGCCCAATGGGAACCAATCTTGTTGTCACTTTGATTCCAGACTTCTGGCTCTCATTACGGAGACAATAAATTTGTTGTTTTAAACCATCCAAAGAAACAAAACAAAACAAAACAAAAATTTATAAATTACAGTGTAGGGAATCACCCATCTAACCTGGAACCCTCTATGACTTGGATTGGGGAACTTTAATTAAAAGCCCTGAGTGAATGTCTCTTGGATGGAAACCCCAAGAAACTGTGTGAGTGAGTGACCTTTGTGCAGACACAAAGGAATGCATGTGAATGGGCTTTAGAAAGTTAGCCTAGAGGTTCCAGATTGCCCCTTTCTTTGTGCTTGTTAATTAGCAAAAGAAAAAGAATGTACTGACCCAAATTAGCCCTTTCTCCATGTCAGCAAAATGGCCATTAATCATTCTTTTCCCTTATCACCTGACATCTCTCCCGTGTAATCCTGTTACCTCTGTTCTGCTTCTGATCAATAAAAGCTGAGGGAGAAGGAGGTTCAGGTCTCTTTGCCTCCCTTGGCAGGCCTCCCCCTCTTCCTCTTGACATAAGTTTGTGTCTTAAGTAGGTTTCTTCCACGAGACACTGGTAGTTCCCAGTGGGCTGGAGTACTACATTATAGTTTAAATTTATCGGTCAAATAAGTTTATAAATATGATGTATATGTTTGCTCGCTTATAGTTTGCATTGGGTGTGGGGGACAGGCTGTAAACCAGCAGTCATTATAGCCTAAGGCTTAGTTTTAAGACTAAGCCTTTCCAGCCCTTTTAATACTAAGATCTTTTCAAAACTAAGCTTTTCCCCACATCCTGGACTGTTGTATGATGTGGGGTGGTGCACTCTTATGAGAAATCCTATTTATGCCTCAGATAAGTGACTTTGTATCAGAAACTTTCTTATTTGTATATTGGCTTACACGTTCTGATTTCTACACTATAAAATGGGGCAGACCAGGACTCTCTCGCTAGGTTCCTGCCATCAGCATTGCAGAGGAGAGGCAGTCAAGATGGCAGAGTGCAGAAGGAGAAGCCAGTTGGTGCAGAGTTTGTGCACAGAGAAGGAGATGGGGAACAGAGGTGAATAAGGCTGGTGAGGTAGAAACCTTTGATTCTAGGAAACTAGGACAAATCAGTGGCTTTGGGAGCCCTGAATGGAAAGGGAAGTGTTTTCCACTGTGTGTATTTACTCGCCTGCCAGGTACGAGCTAGGATTAAAGGTAATTCATGGCCCACCAGTTCTTGGCTTCGTTGTTTCATTACTGTCTGTCTGAATTAAATGCAAACCTGCATGGACCAGGTGGCTGTGGCTACTGGATGTACAAAATTCAATATTGTTTCTTTCTTTAAAGGTTTTATATTATTGATTTTACAAGGGAGGGAGACAAGAAGTGCTGACTCACAGTTGCTTCACTTTAGTTGTTCTTTGCTTGAGTGTTGCTTGCTGTATATGCCCTGATTCAACAAGCCTAGGGTTTTACACTGGTGATCTCAGTGTTCCAGTTTGACACTCTATCCACTGTGCCACCCCAGGCCAGGCTCAGTATTGTTTATATTAGCTTTTGTGGTGGGCAGTTAGACAGATATGAGCAGAGCAAGAACATTGCCAGACTACAACTGGTCTGGGGTTTGGATCACCCCCCACCCCACCCCATAGCCAATAAGTAGAGATGAGATATAAGAAGAAAACAGGTGTCTTTAATTAAGATTTCCAGCAACCTGAGAAGACAGGAGGCATATTCTAGCCCAAAGCCTATTTTACAATTTTGGTTGTGAAGGCTGATTATATACTTTTCCAAGCGAGGCTAGTACAATGGGCTGCATGCTGTTAATCCCATAGGAGTCGTGAGGCAGGCTAGTTCCTGGAATTTTAATCTCTTTTCTGGGTTGTCAAGGTTGTTACAGTCTAATCATCATTTTTACTGTTTCTTGGGCCCAGTATTTCTTTTCTTTTTTTTTTTTTTTATAATAATTTGATTTTTTTAATGGGGTGACATCAATAAATCAGGATACATATATTCAAAGATAACAAGTCCAGGTTATCTTGTCGTTCAATTATGTTGCATACCCACCACCCAAAGTCAGATTGTCCTCTGTCACCTTCTATCTTGTTTTCTTTGTGCCCCTCCCCACCCCCTTTCCCTCTCCCATTCCCCCCTCCCCCCTGTAACCACCACACTCTTATCAATGTCTCTTAGTTTCACTATTATGTCCCACCTACGTATGGAATAATACAGTTCCTGGTTTTTTCTGATTTACTTATTTTGCTTCGTATCATGTTATCAAGATCCCACCATTTTGCTGTAAATGTTCCGATGTCATCATTTCTTATGGCTGAGTAGTATTCCATAGTGTATATGTGCCACATCTTCTTTATCCAGTCATCTATTGATGGGCTTTTTGGTTGTTTCCATGTCCTGGCCACTGTGAACAATGCTGCAATAAACATGGGGCTGCATGTGTCTTTACGTATCAATGTTTCTGAGGTTTTGGGATATATACCCAGTAGAGGGATTGCTGGGTCATAAGGTAGTTCTATTTTCAGTTTTTTGAGGAACCACCATACTTTCTTCCATAATGGTTGTACTACTTTACATTCCCACCAACAGTGTATGAGGGTTCCTTTTTCTCCACAGCCTCTCCAACATTTGCTATTACCTGTCTTGCTAATAATAGCTAATCGAACAGGTGTGAGGTGGTATCTCATTGCAGTTTTGATTTGCATTTCTTTAATAGTTAAAGAAGATGAGCATCTTTTCATATATCTGTTGGCCATTTGTATTTCTTCCTGGGAGAAGTGTCTGTTCATATCCTCTTCCCATTTTTTTATTGGATTGTTTGTTTGTTTGTTGTTGAGTTTTATGAGTTCTTTGTATATTTTGGATATTAGGCCCTTATCTGAGCTGTTGTTTGAAAATATCATTTCCCATTTAGTTGGCTTTCTGTTTATTTTGTTATCAGTTTCTCTTGCTGAGCAAAAACTTCTTAGTCTGATGTAGTCCCATTCATTAATTTTTGCCTTCACTTCTCTTGCCTGTGGAGTCAAATTCATAAAATGCTCTTTAAAACCCAGGTCCATGAGTTGAGTACCTATGTCTTCTTCTATGTACTTAATTGTTTCAGGTCTTATGTTTAGATCTTTGATCCATTTTGAGTTAATTTTTGTACAGGGGGAGAGACTGTAGTCCAGTTTCATTCTTTTGCATGTGGCTTTCCAGTTTTCCCAGCACCATTTATTGAAGAGGCTTTCTTTTCTCCATTGTGTGTTGTTGGCCCCTTTATCAAAAATTATTTGACTATATATATGTGGTTTTATTTCTGGACTTTCTATTCTGTTCCATTGGTCTGATTGTCTATTTTTCTGCCAATACCATGCTGTTTTGATTGTCGTGGGCCCAGTATTTCTTTATCTGCATTTTTGTCAATGGGAGTTCTGTTCTAGGAGCTTTGGGGTTTAGATACCATTTTGCCTGTGGAGCTCTTGGGCCTAGGGCGCAAAGGTAGATTGCTTGTGAAGCCTCATGAAGTCACACAGGCCTATTCATGCATCCAGCTCATGGATTTAAGCTTTTTCTTACATTAGTCATTAATCCTATTAATTGTAACTGAAAACTACTATTACTATAGCTTAATTTCTAACCCATGAGTTCCCCTATCAAAAATGATGGGCCAGGTACATAAGGTCACCAGGGCAAAAACTCCTTTGAGCCTAACAATGGCAAAACTGGGAAAACAAGGACCTTGCCCTCCAGGTAGCCATTTCTCTCCTGGCATGTTGCTGGTCATGCAGTTTGAACCCCCTGACCTTTCCTATTGCGGGTTTTGGGGTTTGGACTGTTCCCTGATCTTTCCTCCCCTGGCATATCACTAGTCAGGTGGTTTTAGACCCTTTTAGAGGAGGGACAAGAATAGCCTCATATGACCCCCATACAAGTCCTTACATGACCACTCCCTTAAGCATTAATCCCTGGAGATAACATCTAGGCCTCAACTGTATTTTAGCTCCGGGCCAGAAAAGCAGCAAAATCAGATGAAGGAAAGACATCAGGACCAATTCCAATGACTAATGACCCCCTGCTCTGATGCCAGCCAATCAGTGGAGACCATGACCCTAAAGGACACACCTGGAAAGCTGATAAATATTCTATTGAGATCCTTCCCTGGGACCCCCTTGCCCCCCACCCTAAAGGCCCTTAGGACAGAAGACAGAATTCAGCTCTCTCTATGCAGCGTGCCCCTGCCTTTCCCCACCTCCTTCCCACAGGAGCATTTTCCTTGCCTCTCTCTTTCTCCTAAACTCCGAGGGCCCTTTTTCTGCCTCTATAATGTGTTTCCTTGAGCCCACACAGCCCAGCTAGCTCACTTCCTCCATGGCTCACTTCTTCTATCTCTGTGGCTTTCTAAATATACTTTCACTTATAATTTGGGACTTGGCTCTGAATTCTTTTTAATTTTTTTATTTATTGATTTTTACAGTGTGAAAGAGAGAGAGAGAGACATCAATTTGTTCCACTTGTTCTTGCCATCATTGGTTGATTCTTGTATGAGAACTGAACCCACAACTTCAGCATGTTAGGATGATACTCTAACCAAATGAGCTTCCTGGCCAGAGCCTGAATTCTTTTTTCGCCAGAATTCAAGTACCAAGATTGTTGAACCAAGGTCCATTTACCAGTAACATTCTGGTGCCATTTCATCGCCCACAGTTTCAGTTGTCCAGAAGGAAAGCTTACACTTCTCCCTTAACTACCTAAAAGAATTTAGATAGGGGGTCTGACCCAGAAAAAGACTATTATCATAAATAACTATTTTTTTAAAATTGTTTTTATTTATTCATTTTAGAGAGGAGGGGGGGGGGACAGAGAGAGAGAGAGAGAGAGAGAGAAGGGGGAGGAGCAGGAAGCATCAACTCTCATATGTGCCTTGACCAGGCAAGCCAAGGTTTATGAACCGGCAACCTCAGTGTTTCTAGGTTGACGCTTTATTTACTGCACCACCACAGACCAGCCTAAATAACTTTATCTGAGGGACCTTTTTGTATGGTATATCTAATTACTAAACATTTGCTCTTATCATTCTGTGAACTACCCTCCTCCCGTTTGAAGCTCCAGGTCCCTACCTACTCCTTAGCTCAGGATGGCATATAAGCCTCAACTGCCTGACTTGTCCTTGGGTCTCATATTCTTGTGGGGCCCTTGTATGTATGTAATTAAATATGTTTATTCTCCTGTTAATCTGTCTCATGTTAACGTAATTATTAGACCAGCCAAAGAACCTAGAGGAATAGATGGAAAATTTTTCCTCCTTTGCAGTTCTCAGACATGCTCCAGTGTGTGTGGCTAAGTGTCTGTTGTCTATGTTATTCCAGGAAAGGCTTTTCTCTGTATCTGTTTATTTTCAGAAATGATGTGAGAATTCTCATTTCAAGGCAGATGCAGGTTCCCACTTCCTGGTACTGTTTTCTGGTTGCTCATGAGCTCTGACCCACCCTACAAATGTTCGAGCTCAGTTTGTACTGTAACAATTTATTGCATAACTAGTTGCCAATTTGTTGTCGCCCAAGCTGAAGTGCCAGAAGGGCATGGACCAGTTTCTCTTGTTCACTGTTGAATCTGTAGCATCTAGACCAGCATCTTGCCCACAGAGGGCATTTGATCAATGGTTGTTGAATGAGTATCTTCCAAATTAGAGCATAAGGAAGAAGGCTATATTCTTATTTATTTTGATGAAAAGAGAAACTTCTAGGCTGAGTTAGATTTGAAAAGGTTTTCATTAGGCAGATTCTATGCTATGATAAATTAATGTAGCTTTAACTGTAGTCATTTAATAGTTTTTCTGTTTAATCATTTCATGCTTATTATCTTTATAATCTTTATTATAATTTTTGAATGAAAGGGGTATTAAAAAGACCAAGTGAAATAGAAAAATTCAGTAAATTATCTAGCTAATTCAGGATAAAAATTATTTTTTCAAATATAAGGCAACATTGAATATATGTTATTTCCATTTTTTTATACTAAGACACTTTATTTTTGTCAACACGACTATACAAAATTCTAGGGATATACAGGATATAGTCAAATGTCTACTTATAATATTTAATTACTAATTTTATTGCATATTTAAAATGTAATATTTAAAGTCAGTCACATATAAAATGCATTACTTTAAAAATATGAATAAAAAATTTTTGCCTGACTGGTGGTGGTACAGTGGATAGAGCTTTGACATGGGACACTGAGGTCCGAGGTTTGAAACCCTGATGTCACCAACTTGAAAGCAGGCTCACCAGCTTGAGTGAGGGGTCAGCATCTTGAGTGTGGTGGGATCATCGATATGATCAAATGGTTGCTATCTTGAGCCCAAGGTCGTTGACTTGAGGAAGGGATCACTGGCTCTACTGGAGCCCCCCACTCAAGACATGTATGAGAAGCAATCAATAAACAACTATGAGTTGATGCTTCTCATCTCTCTCTCCTCCTGTCTTTTTTTCTCTCTAAAATAGCATCCAGTTTTCCAGAGCATTTTATATTTCTGTCTAAATTGTTTGAGATAGAACACTTTGAATCTATGAATAATGGGAGTCACTGGAAATTTTACCCCAAGTCACCAGCAGCCACTTATATAATGCTACAGCTAATGGATTTCTATTTCTCCCATTGGCTTCCTGACTCATCTGTGCTGGCCACAGCCCAACTATTCTCTGTATTTCTTTGGTGATTTTTTTTTAAAGTCTCAATTAAAATGATACTCAACACTTAAAATTTTTATATCTCCAAGCATAATTAATGTATAACATTATTCCATTTAAATAGTCAATTTTTTTAGGTTATATGTATCAATATAAGCATCTGAACTAGTATAAATCAAAGTTAGGTTAGTATTCCTCAAATGATACTTTGTTGTGCAAGATAAAGTATCAAGAGACTACCCTATAACATGAAAGACTTCAGAAGAGTTCAAATACTGTAAAAAATTTTTTCCATCTTTTCTTTTCTGAGGGTTAATTGTGGCAACACCTAGGCTTGTGTTTGAGTTTATGAAGCATTTCATATACTGGGTATTTTGGGGCACTTCTGTGATCTAGACCTGTCTCTTCCTTAATTCATTTGATCATTCTTCAGTTCTCAACCTCTCCTTAAGCAATCATTAACTGGAAAATATTTAATGTGAGATATTTAGTGAGTGATTTTTTTAAAAAAAATTGATTGTAACCTGACTTGCTAAAGATGAATTTGGAATTGGAAAGTGCATTTTCGATTGTTGTCTCCCTGACCTTTCCTCCTTGTCTTCTCCCACCTCTTCTTAACACAGATTTATAAAGGATTCAAACAATGAAATATGGGGCACATCTCCTGAATCTTGCTTCTAGGCTCTCATATTTCATTGATTTCAACACTCACTACACTCTCCCCTTATTTTCACATCTCTGAGATCAAAATGCATCTTACAGTTAATGGCTTCTTATAGTTACTGTCGTCCAAGTCACAGTTGTGATGTAGTTGCAGGAATCTGGTCATAGCTATTCATACTGTTGTCACTTTACTTGAGTTATATGCATTTAATTGCCATTTACAAATCTTCAGAATAATCTTAGTATGACTTGGCATTGAAACAAAAGTTATTGTATTTGCCTGCATGCATGCAAAAAGAGCAGTGTGATATATAATAATAAAAAAAAACCATGAGTAAGTCAGTCTAAAAGATTTTCCACATGTAAAAAATAATTCTAAGTGATAAGAAAGCACTGTGTCAGAATTTAACAGGTACCATTTTCTCTTTTTTATTGATACAATGACATCTTAGATTTAATGAAATATGACAGTGTTTGTTTTGGATTGAAAATTTTAATCTCGTGTCCTTTCCTTGGTAAATTTCTTGTTCTGCTATGCTTAATGTATTCTTAGCTTCTAAGATCACATTTAAAGGAAATAGTCTGCAAGCTGTTTACTATGAACTTTGTTCAAGTTCAAACTGCAGTTTTTATATCAAACGCTACTTCAAAGCATTGCAAAGGGGGGCTGAAAAATCTGGTGAGCATTTGTAATAAGAAGAAGCATTAAAACCCAAAAAGGTATACAGTATTTGAGATTATAGAAGCATCATGGCTAAATAAAGTACATATTGCACAGTGTTTTCTCTAAAAAAAAAATCTCTTTAACAGCATAAGGAATTGTTTAAAGCCTTATAAATAAGATTGGGGTCATTTAGTCAATCATTAGACACACATTTATTGTGAAGCTACCATAAGTAAGACTCAGTGTTAATTCATCCCTAATATTTGAGCCTACTCTGCTAGGCATTGTGCTGGGCTCTAAGAATAAATAGTAAGAGGGTCACAGGTCCCTTGGTGTGTGTTTTCTATTGGGCAAGGAAGTTCAGTGTTAGCAGGAGACATTCCTAAGTTTTGTAGGTATTTCGTTTTGTGAGCCTGAAAGCCTCCTCTGGCCACTGTCCTGCAGGGTGGACCACGGACGAGGAGAGTTGGTTAAAATCCTGGCAGGAAACAGATGGCACACTCAAAGCAGAAACTTTGTAAAGAGTTTGCTAAAGGGTCTAATTACAAAGGTGTGAGCAGGGTATAGGAAAATCACAGCATAACTTTGTACTTGAGGATCCAGTAATAGTCAAGGGCAAAGACAGGGGGTGGAGTGGAGGATAGGGGTTAGGATTCTCACCCGCAGCCTGAAGAGAACCTGAAGCCTCAGCAGGAACAGCTGGGGAAATTACAGACACCAAGGAAAGGAAGGCTTTCAAGAGTGCAGAGAGGCACTTTGATGTGATTAAGGAAAAGGGCTCTGGACCCGAACAGGCCAGGGTTTCAGTTATAGCTCTGTGTTTATTACATATTTGGGCTGCTGAGACTGTTAACTCTCCCCAGTGTCCATTTCCTTTTCTTCATTTCAGGAAAAATCTGTTTGGGAGATTTTACTGACCACAAGTTTCTCAGTTACAGGCTATATTGCCCTGCTAACTCTGGACGTGTGACTGCATTTGGAGCAGTGGGATGTGGGCAGAGGTGGTGTGTGCAACTTCTGGATCATCTTCTTAATGACACTTGATACTAACTCACTCTCAGCCTTCCCACTGGCTGGGCAATGGCAGCAATGGAGCATGTCTAGAAGGTAGCTGTTGAGAGGGCAAACCCACCTCTTACCTATCTGTCTTATTTAAACCACAGTCCATTTAGGTCTTTTTTGTTATAGCAGTTTAGCTAATTCTTTAACTATATGATATGTTATGTGACCTTGATAAAGTATGTTGTTTTGCTAGGCCTTAGTTTATTATTTTATTTTATTTTTTCTGAGAGAGACAGACTGAGAGACAGAAAGGGAGAGAGCTGAGAAGCATCAACTCACAGTTGCTTTATTTTAGTTGTTTATTGATTGCTTCTCATTGCGGCTTGACTAGGGGCTCAAGCCAAGCCAGTGACCCCTTGCTCAAGCCAGCCACATTGGGCTCAAGCCAGCAACCTTGGGATCAAGTTGATAATATCATGCTCAAGCTGAGACCCTGTGCTCAAGCTGGCAACCCCATGCTCAAGGTGGCAAGCCTGTGTTCAAGTCTGATGAGCCCATGCTCAAGCTGGCAACCTTGGGGTTTTGAACCTGGGTCTTCAGTGTCCCTGCATGGTGCTCTATCCACTGTGCCACCATTGATCAGGCTAAGTCTTAGTTTATAGTAAAAATAATTTCATTTTTAGAGGGTTTCTGAAAAGCATGGTACTTGCTCACATTCACTAAAAGTGGACATGATTGAAGACTAGCTATGGCATAATCTGAGGCAGTCTATGAGAAACATGCTGTGGGGCATATAAAATAATAAGAAATATATATATTTGTCTCCACCTCTGGTTCCTGCTAATATTTGATTTTTGACCCCAGTTCTTAACAGAGATCTCCTAAATTTCTTGTGATTTTTTTTTTTTAACTTTTGATTTTTTATTAATGTTAATGGGGTGACATCAATAAATCAGGGTACATATATTCAAAGTAAACATGTCCAGGTTATCTTGTCATTCAGTTATGTTGCATACCCATCACCCAAAGTCAGATTGTTCTCTGTCACCTTCTATCTAGTTTTCTTTGTGCCCCTCCCCTTCCCCCTTCCCCTCTCCCTCCTTCCCTCCCACGCCCCCCCTCCCCCCAACCCCCCGTATCCACCACACTCTTGTCCATGTCTCTTAGTCTCGTTTTTACGTCCCACCAATGTATGGATTCATGAAGTTCTTGTTTTTTTCTGATTTACTTATTTCACTCTGTATAATGTTATCAAGATCCCACCATTTTGTTGTAAATGATCTGATGTCATCATTTTTTATGGCTGAGTAGTATTCCATAGTGTATATGTGCCACATCTTCTTTAACCAGTCTTCTATTGAAGGGCTTTTTGGTTGTTTCCATGTCTTGGCCACTGTGAACAGTGCTGCAATAAACATGGGGCTACATGTGTCTTTACGTATCAATGTTTCTGAGTTTTTGGGGTATATACCGAGTAGAGGGATTGCTGGGTCATAAGGTAGTTCTATTTTCAGTTTTTTGAGGAACCACCATACTTTCTTCCATAATGGTTGTACTACTTTACATTCCCACCAACAGTGAATGAAGGTTCCTTTTTCTCCACAGCCTCTCCAGCATTTGCTATTACCTGTCATGTTGATAATAGCTAATCTAACAGGTGTGAGGTGGTATCTCATTGTAGTTTTGATTTGCATTTCCCTAATAACTAATGAAGATGAGCATCTTTTTATATATCTGTTGGCCATTTGTATTTCTTCCTGGGAGAAGTGTCTGTTCATGTCCTCTTCCCATTTTTTTATTGGATTGTTTGTTTGTTGTTGAGTTTTATGAATTCTTTGTAAATTTTGGATATTAGGCCCTTATCTGAACTGTTGTTTGAAAATATCATTTCCCATTTAGTTGGCTGTCTGTTTATTTTGTTGTCAGTTTCTCTTGCTGAGCAAAAACTTTTTAGTCTGATGTAGTCCCATTCATTTATCTTTGTCTTCATTTCTCTTGCCTTTGGAGTCAAATTCATAAAATGCTCTTTAAAACCCAGGTCCATGAGTTAGTACCTATGTCTTCTTCTATGTACTTTATTGTTTCAGGTCTTATATTTAGGTCTTTGATTCATTTTGAATTAATTTTGGTACAAGGGGACAAACTGTAGTCGAGTTTTATTCTTTTGCATGTGGTTTTCCAGTTTTCCCAGCACCATTTGTTGAAGAGGCTTTTTTCTCCATTGTGTGTTGTTGGCCCCTTTATCAAAAATTATTTGACCATATACATGTGGTTTTATTTCTGGACTTTCTATTTTATTCCATTGGTCTGAGTGTCTATTTTTCTGCCAATACCATGCTGTTTTGATTGTCGTGGCCCTATAATATAGTTTGAAGTCAGGTATTGTAATGCCCCCAGCTTCATTCTTTTTCCTTAGGATTGCTTTGGCTATTCGGGGTTTTTTATAGTTCCTTATAAATCTGATGATTTTTTGTTCCATTTCTTTAAAGAATGTCATAGGAATTTTGATGGGAATTGCATTAAATTTATAAATTGCTTTGGTTAATATGGCCATTTTGATTATATTTATTCTTCATATTCACAAACAAGGAATATTTTTCCATCTTATTGTATCTTTTTTGATTTCCCTTAACAATGCTTTGTAGTTTTCATTATATAGGTCCTCTACATTCTTTCTTATGTTTATTCCTAGGTATTTTATTTTTTTTGTTGCAATCGTGAAGGGGATTATTTTTTTGAGTTTATTTTCTAATATTTCATTTTTGGCATATAGAAAGGCTATGGACTTTTGTATGTTAATTTTGTATCCTGCGACCTTACTGTATCGGTTAATTGTTTCTAGTAATCTTTTTGTGGAGTCTTTGGGGTTTTCACTGTATAGGATCATATCATCTGCAGAAAGTGATACCTTTACTTCTTCTTTTCCGATATGGATGCCTTTTATTTTTTTCTCTTGTCTGATTGCTCTGGCCAGAACTTCTAGCACCATGTTAAATAAGAGTGAAGAGAGTGGACAACCCTGTCTTGTTCCTGATTTAAGGTGGAGAGTTCTCAGTTTTATGCCATTTAATATGATGTTGGCTGATGGTTTATCATATATGGCCTTTATCATGTTGAGATATTTTCCTTCTATACCCATTTTGCTGAGTGTGTTAAACATAAAGTTGTGTTGTATTTTATCAAATGCCTTTTCTGCATCTATTGATAAGATCATGTGGTTTTAGTTCTTTGTTTTGTTGATGTGGTGTATTACGTTAACCATTTTACATATGTTGAACCATCCTTGAGATTCTGGGATGAATCCCACTTGATCATGATGTATTATTTTTTTAACATGGTGTTGTATTTGATTTGCCAGTATTTTGTTTAGTATTTTAGCATCTGTATTCATTAGATATATTGGTCTGTAGTTTTTTTTGTGTGTGTCGTCCTTGCCGGGTTTTGGTATGAGGGTTATGTTGGCCTCATAAAATGTGTTTGGAAGTATTGCTTCTTCTTCAATTTTTTGGAAGACTTTGCGTAGAATAGGAACCAAATCTTCTTTGAATGTTTGATAGAATTCACTAGTGTAACTGTCTGGGCCTGGACTTTTATTTTTGGGGAGGTTTTTTCTATTTCCTCCCTGCTAATTGGTCTGTTTGGCTTTCTGCTTCTTCATGACTCAGTCTAGGAAGGTTGTATTGTTTTAGGAATTTATCCATTTCTTCTAGATTGTTAAATTTGGTGGCATATAGTTTTTCATAGTATTCTACAATAATTCTTTGTATATCTATGATCTCTGTGGTGATTTCTCCTCTTTCATTTTGGATTTTATTTATATGAGTCCTTTCTCTTTTTTCCTTGGTGAGTCTTGCCAAGGGTTTGTCAATTTTGTTGATCTTTTAAAAAAACCAGCTCCTTGTTTTATTAATTTTTTCTATAGTTTTTCTGTTCTTATTTCATTTATTTCTGCTCTGATTTTTATTATCTCCTTTCTTCAGCTGGTTTTGGGTTGTCCTTGTTCTTCTTGTTCTAGTTTCTTAAGGTGTGAAGTTAAGTGGTTCACTTGGGCTCTCTCTTGTTTGTTCATATAGGGCTGAAGTGATATAAACTCTCCTCTTATTACTGCTTTTCCTGCATCCCAGAGATTCTGATATGTCGTATTGTCATTTTCATTTGTCTGTTTCATATATCTTTTGATCTCTGTACTTATTTCTTCTTTGACCCATTCATTTTTTAAAAGTATGTTATTTAGTTTCCAAATTTTTGTGGGGGGTTTTCCCTCTTTTTTGCAGTTGAATTCTAGTTTCAAGGCTTTATGATCAGAAAATATGCTTGGTAGAACTTCGATTTTTCTGAATTTGCTGATGTTATTTTTGTGGCCCAACATATGGTCAATTCTTGAGAATGTTCCATGTACACTAGAGAAAAATATATACTCTCTCGCTTTGGGATGAAGTGTCCTGTAGATGTCTATCATATCCAGGTGCTCTAATGTTTTGTTTAAGGCCAATATATCTATATTGATTTTCTGTTTGGATGAACGATCTAGAGCCATCAGCAGTGTATTGAGGTCTCCAAGTATGATTGTATTTTTGTCAGTTTTTTTTTTAGGTCAATAAGTAGCTGTCTTATATATTTTGGTGCTCCTTGGTTTGGTGCATATATTAAGGATTGTTATGTCTTCTTGATTCAGTGTCCCCTTAATCATTATGAAATGCCCATTTTTGTCTCTGAGTACTTTTTCTGTGTTGTAGTCAGCATTATTAGATATGAGTATTGCTACACCTGCTATTTTTTGGATGTTATTTGCTTGGAGTATTGTTTTCCAGCCTTTCATTTTGAATTTGTTTTTATCCTTGTTGCTTAGATATGTTTCTTGTAGGCAGCATACAGTTGGATTTTCTTTTTTAATCCATTCTGCTACTGTGTGTCTTTTTATTGGTGAGTTTCATCCATTTACATTTAGTGTAATTATTGACACTTATGGGTTCCCTATTGCCATTTTATAAATTGCTTTCTGTTAGTTTTGTATCTTGTTTATTCTTCTCTTTTGTTTTTCTATCATTTGTTTTTGTTTGTTTGTATTCCATACTTCTTTAGGAATGTCTTTCATTCTAATGGGGTGACTCTTGGCAGGCTTCTTGATGAGGCTGCTCATTAGGAAAGACATGGCATAATTAGAAGCTTGGAATTTTCAGAACCACTTCCAATTCTCTGTAAAGGGGAGCAGTTGTGGAAACTGAGTAATCAACTAGGCCGGCATGATGAACCCCCCATAACAATCCCTGAACTATGAGGTTTAGAGAGCTTCTGGATTGGTGAACACATCTAGGTGCTGGGAGCGTGGTGCAGCTCAACTTCACGAGGAAGGAAACTCCTGTCCTTGGGACCCTTCTCGACGTTGTTCTATGTATCTCTTCATTTGGCTACTCATATGTATTCTTTATCATATCCTTTATTATATAATGAACCGGTAAATGTGTTTCCCTGAGTTTTGTGAGGCATGCTGGTAAATTATTGAACCTAAGTGAGGGGTCATGGAAACCTCAATTTGTAGCTGATTGGTCAGAAGTACGGATGACAACCTGGGACTTGCTATTGGCATCTGAAGTGAGGGCAGTCTTGTAGGGCTGAGCCCTTCAATTGTGGGATCTGACACTAATCCCAGGTAGAGAGTTTCAGAGCTAAATTGAATTGTAGGACACCTCAAACCCAGAGTTAGCATTCCCTTCTTTTCTATCTGCTGTGTAATATTTCCTGCCATAGTGTTATATTAGTTACCTATTGCTACAGGACAAATAACCCCCAAATGTAGTGGTTTAAAACAATAAACCTTTGTTTGAATCTGACAGTAATTGTGGGTCAGGAGTGGGTGAGCTGAGCCAGTCTGGTTCATGGTCTTCTTGTTGTAGGGAGGGTGTGGGCATAGGCTGTGGTCATCTAATGCTTTCAGGAGGGCTCTCTCACTACCATTGGCAGGTGTCATCTGTATTTTTGCCCAATTTCACTTTCCATAGGCTGTTTAGGAGTTCTCACAACATGGCAGCAAACCCTCCTGCCTCTCCCCCTGCCCAGAGTTAGCAATCTAAGAGAGGGGGAAGGCATCACATGGCCTTTTATGATCTACTCTCCAAAGTCACACAAAATCACTTGCACTCTTTTACTCATTGGAAGCAAATACCTAAGCCAGCCACTCATGGGGAGGGAATTAGGTTACCCCTCTTCAAGAGAAATGTCTCAAAGGATTCGTGGACATGTTGTAAAACCATCGCAGTTTTAAAATATTTTGCAAATAATGCTATGCAAGAAACAACCACAAAACCCCAGCAGCATAAACTTACGTGTTTATGATCCATGTGTCTGCAGGTGGCTCTGGCTGCTCTAAGAGTCTCAGCTGGGTCCCTTTGTGTGTTTGAGGATAGCTTTATTTAACTAGGGACAGTCAGGATGCATTCTGATATCTACTTAATTTTGGTTTTCGATTTATATTACAAGTCTACAGATAATTACTTTTTAAATAATACATTACTAGAAACACATGATCAAATTTGTTTCTGGCCATTATAAAAATGTATTGAAATTTTCATTTTATTCACAATTAAAAGATGACTTCATAAATGACTTGTAAGATTAAGTATCTCCACATTTAAAATTTATTCTCAGTGTGATGATACTGGTGTTACTATTTATGATGATTTATTTACAAATATCATCCAATTTTTATTTCTCCTCTCTTTTATAAATTATCTGAATACATTTGTTGCTACTCTATTTTTTATAGGGCTTAAAAAGAATGTATTCTTATTTTTGAAGTACAAATAACTTTATTTTGAATTGCATTCCATTTTTGAATTGAATGTATGCCTATTTTATCTATTTAAGTCTGTGTATTTCATCTATACTTTTTTTATAGTTATAAAAATACCGTTATTCTGGAGTTGATTTGTAATATGTGTTTAAAATTCACTAAGGTATCAGCAGAATGATTTTGTTTTCCTAAATTGTCTGGTTTCATTATAGTAAGCACGAGAGATTTTAGTTTTATTCAATTTAAAAATATTGAAAGAATGCTATGTTTTATTTATTTATTTTTAGATTTTTTATTTATTTATTCATTTTAGAGAGAGGAGAGAGAGAGAGAGAGAGAAGGGAGGGAGGAATAGAAAGCATCAACTCTCATATGTGCCTTGACCAGGGAAGCCCAGGGTTTCGAACCGGCAACCTCAGTGTTCCAGGTCAATGCTTTTACCCACTGCGCCACCACAGGTCAGGCTTATTTATTTATTTTGAATAAATAGTTGAATTGAATTTGAAATGCAAAAATATATGTATCTTTGAAGAATCAGTGTATTTCACTGTTTCATGTTTGTTTATGCCCTTCATTTTCCTGCTTCTCCTATCACAGTGATTAAGAATACAAGCTTGGCCCTGGCCGATTGGCTCAGCGGTAGAGCATTGGCCCGGTGTGTGGAAGTCTTGGGTTCGATTCCCAGTTAGGGCACACAACAGAAGTGCCCATTTGCTTCTCTACCCTTCCCCCACTCCTTTCTCTCTATCTCTCTCTTTTCCTCCCACAGCCAAGGCTCCTTTGGAATAGTGTTGGCCCAGGTGCTGAGGTTGGCTCCATGGCCTCCACCTCAGGTGCTAGAATGGCTCCGGCTGAGATGGAATAATGCCCCAGATGGGCAGATCTCTGTTCCCTGGTGGACATTCTAGGTGGATCCCGGTCGGGCCCATGCGGGAGTCTGTCTGACTGTCTCCCCGCTTCTAACTTTGGAAAAATACACACACAAAAAAAGAATGCAAGCTCGCCTGACCAGGCAGTGGTGCAGTTGATAGAGCATTGGCCTGGGATGCTGAGGACCCAGGTTCAAAACCCTGAGGTTGCTGTCTTGAGTGCGGGCTTACCCCGCTTGAGGGCGGGGTTCCCGGCTTGAGTGTGGGATCATAGACATGACCCCATGCTCTCTGGCTTGAACCCAAAGTTCACTGGCTTGAGTCCAAGGTCACTGGCTTGAGCAAGGGGTCATTCGCTCTGCTGGAGCCCCCTGGTCAAGGCACATATGTGAAAGCAATCAATGAATAACTAAGGTGTCACAACGAAAAACTAATGATTGATGCTTCTTATCTTTATCTCTTCCTGTCCGTCTGTTCCTGCTTGTCCCCTACCCTCTTGCACGTAATCACACACACCCATGCTAAAAAAAAAAAAAGAAAAAGAGTGTGGCTCTGGGTTCACATCAACAGGATTCTAATCTTGGTCCAACCACTCTTTAGTCATGTATATTGGACAAATTTCGTAACCTATCCAAACCTCAGTTTTTTATGTGTATAATAGGAATAATAATATTACCTTCTTAAGTGTTATTTTGATGAATAAATGAGATTATTTGTGTAAAGCACTTAACCCAATGCCTGGCATACAATAGGTGCTCAGTAATTGTTAGCCGTATTACTATTATTGTGATGATTACTAATACTATTCAACTTACAATTTATAGGAAAGCAGAGGTTTGCTTTCTAAAGAAACTCTAACTACAATATTAACCTTTACTTAATTTGGATTTTGAATAGTCTAATATATTTTATCCCATGTAAATGATACATGGGACATAGCATAGTTGTATAATCAGGTCATTAACTGTCAGAGAGAGATGTTTTTCAAGGGAGGGGGTTTCTGTGGACTAGTCTTCAGAATCACAAGCTTGCCTCACATCTCAGGAGGATAGCAAAGCTCATGACTATAAATATCAGAAATAGAAAGTTTTTATTGATATTGATGTTTTGCAGACTGGAAAACCGAGCCTAAGAATTCCTCTCCATCAAATGAAGCTACAAGGAGAAGTCTCTAGTAGTCTGTGACCCAGAAGAGGGCTCTCCCCAGAACTCAACAACACCAGCACCCTAATCTTGGACTTTCAGCTTCCAGAACTGTGAGAAAAATACTTTTGTTGTTTTAAGCCACTCAGTTTACTTTGTTAGAGCAGCACAAACTGACTAAGACACAGATCCTTTGTGTCTATTTGTTTTATTTTTTCATCTATAAAATGGGCCTAATAACATTAAACTTACTGAGTTGTTCAAAGGCTAGAGATAATGTATACACATTATATTACTTTATAAATGTAATCATAATTATTACGAAGTCCTTGTACATAGAGTGCAACAAGATGTGATCAGAGTCAAAGTGGATCAGTCAAAGGCCAGAGTGGGAAAATAAAATGGCACTTTACGTGCTTTTTGAAAATTCTATTATCGGGCTCTGGCTGTCTGGCTCAGTGGTAGAGCATTGGCCCAGTGTGTAGAAGTCCCAGGTTCGATTCCCGGTCAAGGCACACGGGAGAAGCGCCCATCTGCTTCTCTACCCTTCCCCCTCTCACTTCTCTTTCTCTCTCTTCTTTTCTCTGCCTGCAGCCATGGCTTGATTCGAGTGAGTTGGCACCAGTTGCTCGGGATGGCTTCATGGCCTCTTCCCCAGACACTAAAAAAAAAAAAAAAAAAAAAAGCTCCAGTTGCAATGGAGCATCACATTTTAGTGGGCTTGCTGCGAGATCCTGGTCTGGGTGCATGTAGGAGTCTGTCTCTGCCTCCCTTCTCTCACTAAAAAAAGAGAAAATTCTATTATGAAAACATATTCAAATATAGAATAGTATAATCAATCACCTTAGCCAGCTTTAACAGTTATTAATATTTTATCATTCTTATTTTATCTACCACCTTAGTCTTCTTCATCTTCCTCTTTCTCCAACTTTCACTGGAATATTTTAAAGCAAATCCCAGACCTCATATAATCTTACCCTTAAGTATTTCAGCATTATCTTTAAAAAGTAAGTGCTCCTCTCCTAACCCATGGTAGTGCAGTGTATAAAGCGTCAACCTGGATTGCTGAGGCCTGAGGTCTCTGGCTCTGAGCACAGGCTCATCAGCGTGGGGTCAGGGGCTTGAGTGGAGATCGTCCACGTGATCCCACTGCTCACCAGCTTGAGCCCAAGGGTTACTGGCATGAAAAGCTGACTTGAGCAAGGGGACACAGGCATGACCTCATATGTACCAGAAGTTCAATGTACAACTAAAGTGAAAGCAACTATGAAACTATGAGTTGATGCTTTTCAGCCTCTTTCTGCCTTCCTGTCTCTCTCTCTCTCTCTCTCTAAAAAAAAAAAAAAAGTAAAGGCTTCTTTCCTCAATATAAACACAATAACATTATACCTTAAAAAATTTCTAATATATTCTCAGTCCATGTTCAATTTTCTCTTATTGTCTCTTTTTCACAGATGGTTTGTTTGAATCAGGATCAAAAGAAGGTCCACACGCTTGTCTGTATAACTTAGTTGGTTAGAGCATTGTCCCAAAGCACAATAGGTAGAAGTTGCTGGTTTTATCCCTGATCAGGGCACATACAGTAACAGATTGATGTTCCTGTCTTTCTTTCTCTCCCTTCCTCTCTCTCTAAAATCAATCAATAAAAAAATAATAAAAAAAGAAGGTTCACACATTTATTTGGTTGTGCCTCTTAAGTCTCTTGTTCTTTATTTCCCTATTCCCTTTAAAAACTATGTATGTATTTGTTAAAGCTGATCATTTTTCCCATGGAATTTTCTACATATTAGATTTGGCTGATTGTATCATCTGGTGTGGTTCCAAATACTTTTCTGTTCCCTGTGTTTCCTGGAAATTGGTAATAATGAGGTCTAGAGGCTTGATCAGATTCTCCTTCAGTTATTATTATTATGATTTGGGCGTCAAGAATACTTTATAGGAGGTGCAGTGTACTTCTTAATGTGTCTTATTGAGAGACATACAATGTCTGGCATTCCCCTGTTA
Organism: Saccopteryx leptura; assembly: GCF_036850995.1. Classification (NCBI taxonomy): domain Eukaryota; kingdom Metazoa; phylum Chordata; class Mammalia; order Chiroptera; family Emballonuridae; genus Saccopteryx; species Saccopteryx leptura. Next base: position 127,008,278 of record NC_089507.1, read on the forward strand.
GTGATGTTACAGTTGATCAGCAAATTTTAGTAAAAAATGCTATTGTAGTTTCTTATCTCCCTATCTAGGATTCTGACCTGAGTCCATGGGGGTTGGGCTGGTGGACAAATCTAATTCACAGATCAGGCTGCACTCAGAATCACCCTTCATCTGGGACTAGGGAAGCATTGTTGCAGGGCCAAGCTTGAGCCTGACCTTTCAGAGCTCCCCTTGAGTGGTAGAATTTCCCAGGAAGCTATTCAGACCCTCAGGCAAATAAAGTTCCTGCTGGTCTGTCCACTAGCCTGCCAGACTCTTCTAAATCTTTGAATGAAGTGAGGAAAGTCCAAAGAGATTTGCTAGAATGCGTGATATTAGATTTCTTTAGCAAGAATGCTTGTCACTTTGCCACTTTCCAATGAAAAAATTCCCACTGATTGGGTCTAAAAATGCAAAGCAAAATGAAAATTCAAGGCAATTTCACACGGAAATATTAAGCCAGGGAAACTTATTGAGCAATACAAGCTGGCTTTCCTTTCCTTTACGGTCCTGAGTTATACAACTTGCCCTTTGAACTGGATAATTTGATTATGTTGTCAGCTTCCTTGGGCAATTCAGGTTTGCCCCTAAGATTATAATAACCCTTCTCCCCTCCATATATAAACATAATTGTGTTAGCTCAGACTTTCTAAACCTGTAGTAGAATTTGGATTATGGTAGGCTTTCAATATAGGAAAATTGTTTAAAGTAGATTGATGAATATGGTAATTTAGTTTTAACTTATTTGTCTCAGCTGCTAAAGAGAGTTCAGCTTTAGAAATTAAAACACTCTATACATGCTTTTGCCTATTATATGATTTTGAGATCCTTTGCAAAATATGAGATAATGGGAAGCAAGTACATCTGTTCTGCCTTCACTTTTCCTTGTAATATCTTGTGTTCTGGGATGTTTCATTTCTGTGTCAGCCCTGAGGGCTTGTTCTGTCAGGTGCTTAGTGTCTGTATTCAGAAAGACTTCTGTTCTTCAGAAAACATTTGTTTTGTTCATAGACAGTATTAAAATGTTTGAAGAGGTGTTACAAAGTATTTTCCATGCTTTTCACCTGCATTTTTAAAAAAAATAAAGTAGGCTTCTCAAATTTATTTATTTCATCTTAGTCCCCCCCCCCCCCCACTCTCTTTTCCTAAAAGCTGAACTCAACAAAGTCCCTTTGGGGAACTTTATCCAATACATCATTGTTTCTCCAATTCTGAGCACAGTGCCTGGCCCATGGCAGGTGTCCAATGAATGAATACTTACCGAATGAGTTAATGAGTGAAAATGAACTTTGGGAATTTCTCTCCCTCTTTCCAACCCCCAATTCCCTAACTAGGGCACCGTGCTGATGCTGATTGTTATGAAACTCCGAATATCGATTATAGCCCACTCTTCTTGCTGAGAGAGAATTAGAGATTTATTTTTCTTAGGTCAATTCCTAACTAAATTCAGGTCACGAACTCCAATATATAAGTAATATTAGAATCAAAACATTTTTGGCCAAGGGCTGTGGTTATGAAAAAACTTGCTAGACCAAAGTCAAAGACAGTAGCACTGTGTTTATTTCCTGTGGCTCCTGTAAAAATCGCCACAGCTGGGTGGCTTGATATAACAGAAATTTATCCTCTAATCCGGTGGCTGCAGCACAGCTTGGCTGCTGCACCTGAAATGTTATCAATCCTTTTTTTTTTTTTTTTTTAAATGATTGATTTTAGAGAGAGTGAGAGAGAGAAGCATTCATTTGTTGTTCCACTTAGTGTATATTCACTGGTCACTTCCCATATGTGTCCTGACCGGGGATTGAACCTGCAACCTTAGTGTTTCTGGAGGACACTCTGACTGAGCTAACCAGCCAGGGCTTATTAATATTGTTTTGAAAGTGGGTGGACAGAAAAGAATGCAACATTTCGAGACAGAAGTATGTCATTAAAAATTGCTCTTTGTAGTAGAAAGTGCAATGCGGCCCGCTGCCCCCTTCCCTTTTATCATTTTTTAAAAATTTTCCATTGATTTGAGAGAAAGAGGACGGGGAGAGAGAAGGGGAACAGGGAAAAGGGGGCAGAATGGAGAGAGAGAGAGAAGCATCAACTCCTTGTTCCACTTAGTTGTTCCATTGTAGTTGTGCACTCATTGGTTGCTTCTCTATGTGCCGTGACCCGGGATGGAACCTGTGACCTCAGCCCATCAGGTGGACACTCTATCCACTGAGCAACCTGGCCAGGGCCTGCTGCCTCTTTTTATTTTAGTTTTGTACAACTTTCTCCATGAGCTTTATAAAGCTGTTAGAGACCAGAGCGTCCAGGTAGGGACAACAGTACCCTGTCTCTTCTATAGCAGGTGGGACTACATGACTGAGTTCTCACTATTCAGTGTGATTCAAAGTGATATGGGTGACTTCCATATCACTTTCGTAAAAATAAATTGCTCCTTTTACTTTTTCTCCTTTCCCCTTTTTATTGCTGATATGACGGTGAGTGAGTTGGGACACAGAAGTGAGCGTGTCACCCTCCCCTGTGGTAGAACAATGAAACAGATGGCAATGGTCAGAAACAGTGAGTAGAGCGGCCTCACCGCCTTGTACCACCCATTTGCCTCTGGGATCCACGGGAGAGGGGAATAGTCTGTATTGTTTGATTAATCATTTGGGGGTTCCTTTGTTACAGCAGCTTAGCTTATACATGCATAACAAGTTGCTAAAGTGAACTTTTCATTAGCTAATGTCAACGTGTCACCACTCTGTGTTTGTTCTGAAACAGCCTGCAGGGGGCCACCTAATAGCCTTCATAAGAAATATTAAATTAATGTTTCCTCAGTGGGTTTAAATTCATAAAAATACTCTCAGGGACATCAGCTGAAGCGAATCTCTCCTAAATCCTGTTGAAAACAAGCCACTTCTTTTCTTTTAAAAAGAAAAAGATTTAAACAATTTTTTTAAAAAGCCATTAGTTTCAATTACAGTAAGTCCTCACTTAATATCATCAATAGGTTCTGCGACTTTAATCGAAATGATGTATAACAAAACCATTTTACACGAGTTAATTGATATAAATAAGAGTTAAGTTCTTATGGCATCTTATCAAATTTATAAAAAAATGATGTTGGACAGAAACAATGTTGAGGACCTGCTAGAGCGACAAATTAAAAAATGGAATGCAAAGAAAACCACCACAACAAAAAGTTTCATAACACTGCTATCCAGTTAGCAACTTGGTACTAGCCTTTCCGTTCTTTTTTGATGACTATATACATAATGACTAAAATCAGACTAAATCGTATAGAGTTTAATAACCTCTTCCTTAAAAGAAACACCAAATCTTTCAGTTAGTCTCTCAATTCAACTGACCAAAGTGGATTCCTTAGTGGAAGCCAGACTGGGTTCTCACATAGGGAAGGTGGATTTCTTACAGGGTGAAGTTGGGTTTCATATGCAACATATGCTCTAAGTCTGTTAGTGATGTGAAGTAGGGAAGGAGCAACACTGACCTACTAGTGATCTGGGGAAACTTGCTCATGGTTTATAATCACGGGAATCTGTTTAGCCTGTTTTATGACTCCAATCAATTCTGATTTTCAGGCTATTTCTTTTTCTTTCTGTTTGAGTATAATGATGAGAGAGCTGTTTGTCTAGTTCATTTAAAATAAGAATCCATCCATATTGTTCCTATGCATCTTACAGTTTTTCCTTTTGTAAAAGCAAGAGGACAAGGACATAGCTGATGTTCTGAGTGTTGACCAGATACCAGGCACTGTTTAAGCACATTACACAATAATGTTTGAGCCGTACAAAACCCTATGTGGTAGATATTGTTAGTCCCTTAGTCCAATTTTTCATGTTCAGAAATGGAGACTGAGAGATGTTAAATAACTGTGCCAAGTTGTTAGAGTTAGTGTCAGAGCTAAAATTTAAGCCCAGTCTGTGATTTCTAGGCCACCTTTTATTTACTGTGCTTATTGTCACCCAGAGTAAAACTAATTTATTTTTGTATCTTATATTTCAAATACCCAAATTCCATCAAATCTGTGATACTATAAATTGTAAGACATAGCATTATTTCATATTCTAATAACAAAGAAAAGTGTTGCTAACTATAATTGTAAGATGCATTTCAATTTTTGAGACATTATAATGTGAAAAGTATGTAAGTCTTAGACTCGACACAATTGTAAAACTATTTCTTCTAGAAATCAGAAGCTAATGCTGTGTAACCCACTTGCCTGGGCGGTGCTAACAATGTGACTACTTGGCAGGTCTAGTATATTCTTGGGGTGATATCTAGCAGGCAGGACCATACATAATTTTCAAGTCACTTGCAGAAATACTGGTTGTGTGGTTGGATTTGTTGCTGCAGTTGGATAGGTCATTATTATTCCTGACAATGGTCCCAGAAGCTTGGAAGCACCAAGCTGCCTAGAGCTACTTGAAAATAATAATAGGAAAAGAGAATAGGGGAATAATGGATGAGGTGTGTGTAGCACTTTGTATCTGCGATTCCGAATATAGGACACATATATGTAGCGGTTCTTTTCCTTGCAATGATGTATTGAACAACTACAATAGCAACATTTTGTGGTTTCTAGGAAATATCAGCCAAAAAATTATAACTGTAGGAGGAAATTAAATCAGCAGAATTATTCCAGTAGTGTGGAACAAGACCAACAGAAGGGTAAACATTGAATCTTGAGAAATGCCTGCAGTGAGGGGCTGAGAGAAAGAAAAGGAGAAAGGTGCGGGGGGTGTGGGGGGGGAGAGGAAACAGGAGAAAAACCCCACAAAAGGGCTAAATCACAGAAGTCAAAGAAGGGCATATTTTCTTAAGGCAAAGGTGGTTCCGGGGGATTAGATGCTGTAGAAGGGGTCACTGACAAATGACCATTGGTCAAGGACCTTAATGGACCTTGGGCCAATAAAGAAAATACAGGAAGGCAATTTGAAAGCAGGGGAAACTCCTTTTCCTTTTATTATTTTATCAGAAATGTTGTAAAGGTGAGGATGGAATGATCTTCACACAACTGGCTGGACAGGTCTACACAGTACTAGTTTTTGTCTTATGGGTCTTTCCTCTGACATCTGAGCACACGTTCTTCTGGCTTTCAAAAAAATTTTTAATTGGTTGATTTGAGAGAGAGAGAGAGCCAGAAACATTGATCTGTTCCTGTATGTACCTAGACCAGGGATCAAACCCACAACCTTTACATATCGGGACAATGCTCTAACGCCAACTGAGTATCAGGCCAGGGCTCTTCTTCCTTTTTAACGGCCTCTCCTCACTTGACACCTGACACCTCACTTTCTAGATTACCTCCTACCCACTAAATATTCTTCATTATCTTGATCTAATTCTTCTTCTGCTCCCTGCACCTTCTGGGTGGACTTCCCCTGGTTATAACCTTGTCCCTGTTCTCTCCCCTATCTTCTGCATGCTTTCCTTGGAGAATCACTTATACCTATGGCTTCAATTACTGTCTGTTTGTTCTTGATGCCTAAAACATACTTCCAGCCCAGGTCTCTCACTTCAGTTTGACTCAACTTCCTTCCCTCCCTTCTTTCTTTTCATTTTCCTATTTGGTAAAATGTGCAGCCTACCTCTAACAAAGTGTACATGGCCCAAGAGATGGTACATTAGGCATTAATTTTGCTATTAGCCTGATCTTATGTTTTCCATCTTCATTTTTCTTCTTACTTTCCAAAATCTCTTACATAGATTTCAGTCATTTTTCTGTCTTTTGTCATGGTTCACTTCAATTTTCCTAGTGTGAGCTCTGTAACAGGAAAGTCAGATTAAATCTGATGAAAATTCTTCCATGTCTCACATTTGCCTACAGGTTAAATCAGAAACGCTGTTCCCCAGGACACAAGTGCTTTCACAGTCTGGCTTCTGCCTACTTATCTGACCTCATCTGTGCCATTTTCCCTTATTTTTTTAAATGTGTGTGTGTGTGTGTGTGTGTGTGTGTGTGTGAGAGAGAGAGAGAGAGAGAGAGAGAGAGAGAGATACAGGCAGGGAAAGAGATGAGAAGCATCAACTTATAGTTGCATTTCTTTAGTTGTTCATTGATTGCTTCTCATACGTGACTTGACTGGGGGCTTCCAGATGACACAATGACCCCTTGCTCAAGCCAGCGACCTTGGGCTCAAGTCAGCATCTTTGGGATCCTGTTAATGATCCCACGCTCAAGCCAGTGAACTCACACTCAAGCTAGTTACCTCGCGCTCAAGCTGGCAACCTTGGGGTTTCAAACCTGAGTCCTCTGCGTCCCAGTTCAATACTCTATCCCAGGGGTTAGGAACCTTTTTGGCTGAGTCATGAGTGCCACATATTTTAAAATGTAATTCCGTGAGAGCCATACAATGACTCATGTATATTACGCGTTATCCAATAAAAATTTGGTGTTGTCCTGGAAGACAACAGCTGTGATTGGCTCCAACCACCCACAACCATAAACATGAGCGGTAGGAAATGAATGGATTATAATACATGAGAATTTTACATTTTTAATGTTATTATTTTTTTAATTAAAGATTTGTTTGCGAGCCAGATGCAGCCGTCAAAAGAGCCACATCTGGCTCATGAGCCATAGGTTCCCGACCCCTGCTCTATCCGCTGCGCCACTGCCTGGTCAGGCTAAGCCCACATTCTTTGATTGGAATTTGCATGCTAATTATTTTTTCTGGCTCTAAAGTCTCTTGAACTTGACAGGATTCTACATTTCCTCTCATAGATTTCCTGTCTGGGAGAAGTGCACAATTCTTACAAATATAAAAATTAGTTCCAATTTATACTGCAACTTTTTCATGGAAAAATTACAACTTCCAAGTCATTTCATTGTTACCTGGGACATGTAGTAAGTGCACAATAAATGTTGGGTTGAATCATGGCACTGTTCAGTGTAAGAATGGATACCAGGTAATACAGAAGAATATTCATAACTGCTACTTACTTTTTCTCCCTTCAAAGGATTGCATAATGGTTAGCAAACCAGCCTGGGTGCACAGTTCCTGACACTTAACAACTGTGTGATAAATTGTTAAACCTTTCTGTTATAAAATGATTTAAAATTTTTTTCAATTATAGTTGACAGTATTATTTTCTATTAGCTTCAGGTTGTTAAAACATTTTGAGCTTCAGTTCCTCATGGACTAGAACATTGTTTTAGGTTGTTGCAGATTAAATTATATATTTAAATATATATAGACAACTTATGTGTAATGAACTGAACTGTGGCCTCCAAAATTCTTATGTTGAAGCCATAACCCCCAGTACTTCAGAATGTGACTATATAAGGAGATAGAGCCTTTAAAGAAGTATATAAGTTAAAATGAAGCTGTTAGAGGCCTGACTGGTGGTGGCACAGTGGATAAAGCATCGACCTGGAACGCTGAGGTCACCAGTTCAAAACCCTGCACATGTCTGGTCAAAGCACATATGGGAGTTGATGCTTTCTGTTCCTCTCTCTCTCTCTCTCTCCCTCCCTCTCTCTCTCTCTCTCTTCTCTAAAATGAATAAATAAAATAAAATAAAAAGTCAATAAGTTAAAAAAAATGAAGCAGTTAGCATGTGCCCTAGTCTAATATGACTGGTGTCCTTAAGAGAAGAGGAGGTTAGATCATACAGAGACACCAAGGAGCAGCCTGCACAGAGAAACAGCTATGTGGAGAGGCAGCAAGGGGGTGGGTATCTGCAAGCCAAGGGGAGAGTTCTCAGAGGAACCCAATCCTTGATCTTGGACTTCCAGCTTCTAGAACAGTGAGAAAATTTCTGTTGCTAAGCTACCCAGTCTGTGATATTTAGTTATGGCAGTCCATATAGACAAATATATATATATATTCTGTATATTGCTTAGCCCTATTATATTAATATATGTGTGTGTGAGTATATATAGGATGAGAAAAGTAGGTTTACAGTTGTGAGTACACTTAACACAGCTTATTGTATTATTATTATTGTATTATTTTCCATATGAAAAACTGTAAATCTACTTTTGCCTCTCTATCTATCATCTATCTATCTACACACACACACACATACACACACACACACACACACACACAGTGTATGTTGCTTAGCACAGTGTCTAGCTCAACAAATAGTAGCCTTTATAATTATTCACCTTTTTTGATGAACTTGCCAAAAAAATAAAGGTTATTCCACGAGTCGCATGCTAGTTGTTCATTGTTGTCTGGGTTCAACGTAAGCTAGCGAAACCCCTTGCTCCCTGTTTGCCTCAGTGCCTCAGCTCCAGCATTCATCACTGGGAACCTTTCCTAATTTTTAGGAAGATATTTTAGCTCCTTCTCCGAAATCCGGTCTCGACTGTTCCCAGGTACTATCATCATCCGTCTACATAACTGTCTTCCTCACTAAACTGGGCCTGCTACATCTTTGCATCCCAGGCACCTAGCGTGATCTGTCAGGGAATTCAAGTCAATAAGCTGAGAAGTTCAGTTCATGGAGAATTTAGGTGTAGAGTATTTACTTTATCTTGTTAACAGCTGCAATGATAACACTGCAGGTTAGGGAGCATCTTTCACACCTGTACTTAAACCTTTTCCCAAGAGTCAGCTGTGGAATGCCCCAGCCTTGCGGTGAGCTGGGAGCATCTCTAGCTGCCTCAGAGGGTAAGACAACAGCTTGTTTAACTTGCCACAGTTCATGTGACAAAGACCTGGCACATCTGGGCATGCATGATGCTGGCTTCATTGACCTGTAAATTGCAAATATCTCTTCTCATAATGAGGTTTCTGAAATAGTCCTTGTTTTTCAGAGACTCAAGCAATTAGTCAAGTTGGGCCTGGCAATGCCCTGCAGTGAAAGGACAGATATTTCTTGTGATACTCTTTCTGTTTCTGACCAGGTGGCACAAATTACTGGTGAAAGAAATATTTAGTTGTCATTCTACATTTTACTCCCTTGTGTGTGACTTGGCAGGTCACTGACATTGTGCTCTCCTTAAAGGTCATCTTGAACCTTATATGTGCCCTGAACTTTCCTTCCAACTAAGCAACAACAGCACAGCTTCTTGGCTATATCTTATTTGCTTTTAGCAACAGCTAGCTGTGAGCCATCCCAGCACACAGAAATAACCAGGATTTCTTTTGTTTCTTTGGCAACTGTTACATCACTCTTGGCTTTTATTATTTAATGAGAAGGTTGTGGAGAAAAAAGTAATAATCATTATCTCACATAGTATGTAGTTATTTTTACAAAGCAATCATACTTGAAAATAATTTTAGAATACATTAGAAAAATATGAAAGAAAAATATAAGGGAAAGGGAAGAATAGAATTACTGTAAGAAAAACATAAAATATCAAATTGCCTTAAGAGAAAAATCTACAGTGTAATTAAATGAGTCATTACCAAAGTCTTTTTCATAACTTAAAAAATTATTATATGTATACTACCACTGAAAATAGATGGGAGTAATCTAATAAATGAAATATTAATATAATCCTTCCCTATATTTCTCTCTCTTGCATATTATTTTACTTACTATTTTCACTTCCCGCACTCACATACACACTTAAAGAATTAAGTACTATCCTAAAGCAGAAGAAAAACAAAAGTATATCAAATATATGCACTGCCTACTAACATCTATTTATTACAATATTAAACAAGAGATCAATAAATTCAGGAAACACATTATACCCAACAGGACAATGGTAATTTTCATCATATAAACAAAATATTTATTAGTTCTTATATCTTAATCACAATTGAGAATAAACACTAATCTGGTCTAGCAATAAGCTAGGCACTTCGTTTTGCAAAAAAAAAAAAGGGAGTCAGGGATTACTTATAAAGACATCTACTAGGTAAAGAAAAACAGTGGTGGAGACTGCTGGTTGCCCACCAATTTCCATTCTTCTATTCTTTTTATTTCTCTTCTTTTCCAAGTGAGAGGAGGGGAGATAGAGAGACAGGCTCCTTCATGTGCCCCGATTGTGATCCACCTGGTAACCCCTGTCTGGGGCCGATGCTCTGCCCATCTGGGCCCATGCTCACACCTGAGCTATTTTTAGTGCTTGAGGCCATGGCTCCATGGAGCTATCCTCAGCATCTGGGGTGATGCACTAGAACCAATTAAGTCATGACTGCTGGAGGGGAAGAGAGAAAGAGAGAGAGAAAGGGGTGGGGTAGGGGTAGAGAAGCAGGTGGTCGCTTCTTCTGTGTGCCCTGAACAGGAATCAAATCCGGAACATCCACATGCCAGGCCAATGCTCTACCATTGAGCCAATGGGCCAGGGCCTCCATTTTCCCATTCTTCCTTAGAATTACAATGGTACTGGGAACTTGTTGCATGATCAGAGATTGCATTTCCAAGCTCTCCTCTCCACTTTGTAGCAAAGTCTGGCATGTGACTCAGCTCTCCACCAGTGGAATATGCACAGAAATGTTAGGAGCAACTTCTGATTCACTCTCTTTAGAGAAAATCTCCAGCACTGGGCTCAACACTTTCCCTCTTTCTTATAGTCTGGCTTGGCCACAATTTGGGCAACCTTGGAAATCGTGTTGAATGGACATCAGTCAGCCTAGGATGAAGGCACATCTACCTTAATCCATCTTTTAGTCCTTCCCTTTTTCTCTCTCTCTTCTAAATGTGTTGTCTTTCTGTCTCTTTTTCTGTATAGTTCATTCTAACACCACTGCCTAAGTTTGGGAGCTCCTCATTTTCCATCTAGACCCTTGCTAAGAGCTTTTTTCTGGCCCCGCCTCTTTGGCACTTTTCTCTTCAAAGCCACCTGTGCTTGTGAGCTCCCTAAAATGACAATCTGATGGGGTCACTTCCAAGTTAAGGACCATGATGTTTGCTCAGCCTGTAGGCACACCCTTCCCCTCTAGCCTGGCTGACTCACCTCCGGTTGAAGCTTTTTTAGGTGAAGAATGAATTTAAAGAAAAGCCCTGACACCAAAAATTAAAGACATTTTCCTAAAGAACCACAATATTATTATTACATCTAACAAAATTCATAAAAATTTATTAATATTATCTGGCGCCAGTCTATATTCAGGTTTTCTAATCATTCATATAATGTATTTTTATAGTTGGTTTTTCAAATTAGTATCCAAAGTTCCTATATTTCATTTGAATTTTATCTCTTAAGTGTTTTTTGCTCCTGTATCAGTGCTCACCTCCCTCCCATCTTCTACTTTCACTAATTTGTTGATACCATCAGGTCATTTGTCCTATCCAATAAATACATCTTGATTTGTCAGATTTTTTTTTGTGGTCTCATTTAACTTATTCTTCAGTGCCAGACCTTTTAGCAGACATTTTAGTTTGGCCTAGAGAATAAGTTGTGTGAGTTCTGGTTCTGTTACTGAATGTATTACTGTGGACAAGTCATTTATGTTCTCTGTGGGTTAATCACTGCTTGCCGCCACTCAGTACATGCCTTTATTTTTCTGTCTAAAAGCTATGGATGATAATTTGTTCTAGCTATTGATGACATAGAAATGAAATGTCTGAGGCAAATATTTAGGTTCATAGGAAGAAAGCACTCTAAAAGTATGGTTAGAAACACTTTTCATAATTTTTTTCTAATTGAATTTATTGAGGTGACACTGGTTAATAAAGTTATAGGTTTTAGGTGTACAGTTCTATACTACCTCATCTGTATATTGTATTGTGTGTTTACCACCTGAAGTCATTTATCACTCCTTTACCCTTCTCTACCTCTGCCACCCACCTTTCCCTCTGGTTATTACCACACTGTTGTCTGTGTCATATATCATGATCAAGTGCGATTTATTTGGAGGGGGCAAGGCTGGTACAATATTCATAAATCAATAAACATGATTCACCACATAAACAAAATGAAAGATAAAAACCACATGATCATACCAATAGATGCAGAAAAAAACATTTGTATGATCTTTTTAATGTATTGCTGAATCTGGTTTGCTAATATTTTGTTGAGAATTTTAGCATTTATGTTTATCAGGGATATTGGCATATAATTTTTTACTTTGCAGTGTCTTTATTTGGTTTCGAAATTAGGATAATGCTGACCCTATAAAATGAGTTTGGGAGTCTTCTCTCCTCTTGATTTTTTTGGAATAGTTTGAGAAGAATAGCTGTTAGTTTTCCTTTGAATGTTTAATGAAATTCACCTATGGAGTCATCTTGTGCAGAATTTGTGTTTATTGGGAGGTTTTTGATTATTCAAAATTTATTAGTTGTAATCTGTATATTCAAATTTTCTGGTACTTCCTTGTTTAGTTTTGAAAGATTGTATGTTTCTGGGAATTTATCTATTTCATCCAGATTGTCGAACTTGTTGGCATATAGTTGTTCATAATATTTTTGTACAATCCTTTGTATGGTGAACCCATTTATGATAAAAACTGTCAGCAAAGTGGGAATAAAAGGAACATAACTCAATGTAATAAAGGTCATATATGACAAATCCACAGACAACATCATACGCAATAGACAAATACTACAGGTGTTTCCCATTAAGATCGAAGCAAGATAAGGTCTGCTTTCTTTCTTTTCTGTGTGTGTGACAGAGACAGAGACAGAGAGAGGGACAGATAGGGACAGACAGACAGGAAGGGAGAGATATGGGAAACATCAATTCTTTGTTGCAGCTCCTTAGTCTCCTTAGTTGTTTATTCATTGCTTTCCCATATATTCCTTCACTGGTGGGCTACTGCAGAGCAAGTGACCCCTTTCTCAAGCCAGTGACTTTCGGGCTCAAGCCAGAGACCATGGGGTCATGTCTATTGATTCCACGCTCAAGCTGGTGAGCCCAAGCTCAAGCTGGATGAGCCTGCGCTCAAGCTGGCAACCTCGGGATTTCAAACGTGGTTGGTCCACATCCCAGTTCGATGCTCTATCTACTGCGCTACCGCCTGGTCAATGATAAAAGAAGTCTGCTTTTATCATTCTTATTCAATATAGTCTTGGAAGTCCTAGCCACAGCAATCAGACAAGAGGAAGAAATAAAAGGCATCCTAATTGGAAAGGAAGAAGTAAAACCATCATTATTTGCAGATGGCATGATACTGTAAACAAAGAACCCTAAAGATTACACCAAAATACTGCTAGAACTGACAAGTGACTTCAGTAAAGTAATAGGATATAAAATAATATCCAGAAATCAGTTGTTTTTTTATACACCGGTAATGAACTATCAAAAAGGGAAACTAGGAAAGCAATCCTATTATTTAAAGTTGTATAAAAAAAATACATAGGTATAAATTTAACCAAGGATATAAAAGACTTATACTTAGAAAATTATAAGACACTGAAGAAAAACTTGAAGAAGATACAAAAAAATGGATGCATATACTGTGTTCATGGATAGGAAGAATTTATGTAATTAAAATGTCCATACTGCTCAAAGCAATCTATAGATATTATGCAATTCTTATCAAGATACCGATGGCATATTCTACTATTTCTTTTCTTTTACTCACTTTGAACTTAGTTGTTATTTTTCTAGTATCTTTATGTATAAAGTTGGATTGTTTATTAGACATTTTTCTTATTTCTGAGGCAGGGGAGTAATACTATGCATTTCCTCTCATGACTGCTTTCGTTGCATCTCATAGATTTTGGGTTGCTATATGTTCATTTTCATTTGTTTCAAGGTATCTTTTGATTATTTCCTTGCACCTTTTTTATCCTATTAATTTGAGAGAGAGAAAGGAAGGGAGAGAGAAGAAGGGCAAGGGAGAAATAGAGAGAAGCATCAACTCGCTGTTCCACTTAATTGTTCTATTTGTTGTGCACTCATTGATTGCTTCTTGTATGTGTCCTGACCTGGGATTGAACCAACAACTTCAGCATTCTGGGATAATGCTTTATCCACTCAACAACCTGGCAGGGCAATCTCATTGTTAATTCATCCATTGTTTAGTAACATTTTATTTAGCTTCCTTGTCTTTGTGTGTTTTTTAGTTTTTTTCTTGTGCCTGATTTCTAGTTTTATACCATTGTGGTCAGGGAAGATGCTTGATATTATTTCAATCTTCTTATATTTATTAAGAGTTGTTTTGTGTTCTAACATGTGGTCTATCCTATAAAATGTTCCATGTACAGTTGAAAAAAATCTATAGTCTGCTGCTTTGGTGTAAAATGCTCTGAAGATATCAATTAAATTAATCAGATCTAGTGTGTCACTTAAGGTTGCTGTTTCCTTGTTGATTTTCTGTCTGGAAGATCTATCCATTGGTGTCAATAGAATGTTAAAATTCACTTCTATGACTGTATTATTGTTGATCTCTTTCTTTATATCCATCAAGATTCACTTTATATATTTAGGTGCAATTATGTTGGGTTCCTAAATGTTTACAAGGAATACATCCTTTTGCTGGATTGTTTTTTTGTTTTTTTTTTTTTAACTTTTTAATTATTTATTTATTTTTACAGGGACAGAGAGAGAGTCAGAGAGAGGGATAGATAGGGACAGACAGACAGGAATGGAGAGACATGAGAAGCATCAATCATCAGTTTTTCGTTGCGACACCTTAGTTGTTCATTGATTGCTTTCTCATATGTGCCTTGACTGGTGGCCTTCAGCAGACCGAGTAACCCCGGCTCGAGCTAGTGACCTTGGGTCCAAGCTGGCAAGCTTTTTGCTCAAGCCAGATGAGCCCTCGCTCAAGCTGGCGACCTCGGGGTCTTGAACCTGAGTCCTTCTGCATCCCAGTCTGATGCTCTATCCACTGCACCACCGCCTGGTCAGGCTGGATTGTTGTTTTTATTTTGCAGAGTCTTCTTTGTCTCTTACCCTAGCCTTTGTTTTTATTTATTTATTTATTTATTTATTTATTTATTTATTGTATTTTTCTGAAGCTGGAAACAGGGAGAGACAGTCAGACAGACTCCTGCATGCGCCCGACTGGGATCCACCCGGCACGCCCACCAGGGGCGACGCTCTGCCCACCAGGGGGTGATGCTCTGCCCCTCTGCGGCGTCGCTCTGTTGCGACCAGAGCCACTCCAGCGCCTGGGGCAGAGGCCAAGGAGCCATCCCCAGTGCCCGGGCCATCTTTGCTCCAATGGAGCCTCAGCTGCGGGAGGGGAAGAGAGAGACAAAGAGGAAGGAGAGGGGGAGGGGTGGAGAAGCAAATGGGCGCTTCACCTGTGTGCCCTGGCCAGGAATCGAACCCGGGACTTCCGTGTACCAGGCCGACGCTCTACCACTGAGCCAACCAGCCAGGACCCTAGCCTTTGTTTTAAAGCCTATTTTGTCACCTGGGCAGGTAGCTTAGTTATTTAGAATGTTGTCTTGATACACCAAGGTTGTGGGTTTGCTCTGTGGTCAGGGCACACATAGAAATCAACCAATGAACGCATACATAAGTAAAACAACAAATCAATGTTTCTCTCTGAAATAAATAAATAAATAAATAAATAAATAAGCAAGCCTGATTTGTGGTGGCACAGTGGCATTGATCTAAAATGCTGAGGTCACTGGTTCAAAACTCTGGGCTTGCCCAGCCAAGGCATGAGAAGCAACTACTACAAGTTGATGCTCCCTACTCCTCTCTACCTCTTTTTTCTCTCTATCCTCTAGAATCAATAAATGAAATCTTAAAAATAAATAGATAAAAAAAATAAAACCAAAGTCTATTTTTTCAGATATCAGTATTGCTACCCCAGCCTGACCAGGTGGTGGCACAGTGGAAAGAGCATTGGCCTGTGATGCAGAGGACCCAGGTTTGAAACCCCGAGGTTGCCAGCTTGAGTATGAGATCATATTCATGACCCCATGGTTGCTGGTGGCTGGCTTTGCCCAAAAGTCGCTGGCTTAAAGCCCAAGGTTGCTGGCTTGATCCCAAAGGTTTCTGGCTTGAGCAAGGGGTTACTCACTCTGCTGTAGCCCCCCCACCCCCGTCAAGGCACATATGAGAAAGCAATCAATGAACAACTAAGGAGTTGCAACAAAGAATTGATGCTTCTCATCTCTCTCCCTTCTTGTCTGTCTGTCCCTATCTGTCCCTCTCTCTGACTCTTCGTCTCTGTCAAAAAAAAAAAAAAGAATAAAAAAAGAAATACAAATGCTTTCATGACACCTGGGAAAAGATATGAATTCACTGGGTATAGAGATCAATATCACTTTTTTTTTCTCTGCATATATATCAAGGTGTCTGGACCTATAAAGTAAGGGAAGGGCAACAAAGCAACCCAATCCAATTAGAAGTGTCACATCACATTAAGCTTATTCTGTTTGTCTTCTTCATTACTCCATCCAATAACTGTGAGCACCAGGGAGGGTATAGCTGTTTCTTTGCACTTATTGGTGTGATAACAATAAAACAGGATGTAAAGAGCTTTCTGGTGTAGAAGACAGCATTCTATACAGGAATGAGATGTCTAAATAGGTGATAGGTGACCTCTTGGCTTGCAAGACCCTGAAATCTCAAGTCATGATTGCCATCCACAGTATTGATGTTGCTCTATCAGCTTCCTTGCCGTCTGCCTGCCCATCGCACTGTTCTCTTTACAAACCCGTACTCCTGAGTGTGGTCTGGTGCAGACTTCCTTCTTGTCCCTCTCAAGGCCTTTACTGTCAGGATCTCCTGCTCTAAGTGAACATGGAAGCTCATAGTTACAAAAAGGTTGGTTGCCATGAAGTTAGGATTTGGCACATAGCCAAATATAAAAGTTTAGGGCAGCCTATTAATGTTTGAGACACTAAAGGATAATTTTAATATTTAGAACATAAGGAAAAGCACTTCTGGTTAGATGTTTTCCCTGTGTTTTGGTAGAACTGCTCACAAACTGTAGCTACTCCTCTTAGTATTGGTCACCACATAGCACCGTTTAAGCAAGAAAATCTGGAGTATCTGGTCAGCATTTGCTAAGGGCCTACCTGAATGAAACATGATATTGGGTG
The DNA here is from genome assembly GCF_036850995.1 of Saccopteryx leptura. Lineage (NCBI taxonomy): Eukaryota > Metazoa > Chordata > Mammalia > Chiroptera > Emballonuridae > Saccopteryx > Saccopteryx leptura. The sequence goes on from NC_089507.1 coordinate 127,025,147, forward strand.
GAAAACTTTTTCTTTGGAATAGTAGGCTGTGTAGTGATATAGTGTCTCCCTCAAAAGAGATATCAACCTGGAACCTCAGAATGTGACATTATTTGGAATTAAAAATAGAGCGGATATGAGAACTTGACATTTGTCCTTCTCTCATGCCTGTCTGGTCTGTCCCATACTCAGGTTCTTCTGAGAGGCAATGGAGACTAATATCAGAGCCTAATCTGGCCCTTTATTATAGTTTATTGTAAATGGCCTACAAGCCTTTCACCAGAAGTGGATTTGATCACTCTCAACAGCTTCTTGGCAAGAAAGCTTCAACAGGAAGAGAAGGGTGTTGGTGAGGTCCACGTTGCCAAGCATGTTCCCAGGAGGTCTGATGATTTGTTATTTTGTTGGAAAAAATTTTTATAGTTAAGAATGTGTTCCTAAGCCTCAGAAGTGCAGAAACCTAATTTATCAACCCAGGAATGGTGGAAATGGAATCTTTCTCAGGGGTGGAGTGATGGAGAAACCAAAGTGACTGCCAGCTTCTTATTACTAAAAGGGTCAGGGGGGACTAACTACTGGCAATCTTTGGCCAATAGCAAAGACAGGCTACATGAAAAGTAAAATTCTGTAAGAGGAATTTGTTTAGTGACCACAGAAATTTGAATGAGGGGAGTTAGTTTTGTAATTCAAATGTTTAATGATGTTAAGCTAAGCTGATCAGATGTGTCCATCTTCACAGTGAGAAATACCTGCCATCCTGTCCAGGCAGGGAGAGTTGTTGGATTAGATCATTGCTCTCTCTCATTCTTAGCCAAAGCTGAGGGATCAATGCCAACATTTGTCTTTGACATTCTATTTTTCTTTCTTTCTCCTTTTTTTTTTTTTAAAGATTCAACACTTTTATGAATGAGTGTCAGGTTAAATCAAGCTTGGGATGTGGGAATCATCCCATACTTTTTGCATGTGTGTGTGTGACAGAGAGAGAGAGAGAGAGACAGACAGACAGACAGACAGACAGACAGGAAGAGAGAGAGAAATGAGAAGCATCGATTCTTTGTGCGGCTTCTTAGTCTTCTTAGTTGTTCATTGATTGCTTTCTCATATGTGCCTTGATGGGGGGGGGGCTACAGCAGAGTGAGTGACCCCTTGCTCAAGCCAGTGACTTTGGGCTTCAAGCCAGCAACCTTGGGCTCAAGCCAGTGACCATGTTTATGATCCCACGCTTAAGCAAGTGACCCCACGCTCAAGCTCGTGAGCCCACACTCAAGTTGGCGACCTTGGGGTTTCCAACCTGGGTCCTCTGTGTCCCAGTCTGACACTCTGTCCACTCTGCCACTGCCTGATCAGGCTCATCTCATATTCTTAAGGCGGTGTTTCTCAAAGGGTAAACCTCTGAATATTTGCATCAGAATTGTGTGTGTGTGTGGGGGGAGGGGGCTGCTAGTTAAAAATGCAGATCCTGGGTTTCATTCCAGGAGATGGTCTGAATGGGTGTCTCTGGGGATGGGGCCTGAGAATATACATTTTAAACCAACACACTACTTAAGTTGAATGTACAAAGAGTTTGAGAAGTATTGTTTTTGGGGTGACCTTGCCTATCTCATGCATTATGAGTTAACTTTAGAGTGAGCCATCTTATCAGCCACGTCTTTAAGGAAATCCTTGGTACTGGTGACACTTTTGCTATCTTCATTATGTCTTAGGTTAAAAACCCTGTTGAGTATGTTAAAAAAATGATTCTAGAAATGGGGGTAATACTATCAAACACAGTCATGACTATGGCATGTGGAGGGGGCAAAATTAGGCACATAGCCATCTCTTGAATTCTGTAGTAACAAGGCTACTTTTTGTGTGGTACCCAACCTCAGTCAATATAGTTTATTGACAAATTCTTGTAATAAAAACATAGGCTCTTAAATGATAATTAGCATTTTAAATAGTTACTACATACAGGACAGTTCTTTATTTTGCTTTCCTACTGCTCAATATTAGTGATGTTAAATTAATGAAACAAGGAGGCCATTAGACCGAGGTGGCTCTACCACCACGGTGACTTATGTAAGCACACAAAACCTAAGCCTGTAAATGCTCAAGGTTGTAACGTTGAAAGGCTTTGCCATGGCCAGTCCTTGCTTTCCTTCTGCCTTTTCTCTATGAAGTCTTTACTCTGGTCCAGTTGGAGGAATGCTCCTAACCACTTTCAGTTTGGCACTGCCTGGTTGCAACTGATTTGTGCTCAAATGAACTCTTAACATTTTTAATATACTTCAGTTCATCTTGTAACAGTGACCATTTGAGGCATGCATGAAGAAAGTACTATGTAAAGAGTTGTGACAAAACTATTAGTCATCGACTATAGGAAGTTTATCCCAACAGAAATCTTGGTTGTAGGAGGGACGATGCAATAGGAGCTGATCTCAGAAATTATTTTGCTGGTTTTGATGACAGTAAATGAATTCTAATGCCTGCCTACAAGGGAGAGACCACTTTTCCCCTTTCAGGATACTGTTTTTTCTGATTCTCCATGACTTTTCACATTCATCCTGGTCTGGGTGACTACTGGGAGGGTCCTAACCTTCCATTATTACTTCTCTACACAATTATCCACGGGTCCAGGCACTCAAGGGGTTACACTTACTATGCTGACAGACTGCTGTTTCAGCTGCAGCTACCTGAGGAGGGAAAAAGCATGGTCCCAGTACTCAGCCAGATTAATCACAGGTGTGTGGTCCCAGTACCCCAGCAGACAGCCTTTTTGAACAGAACTTAACATCAGACTGAAACTAAGTTGCATCACATTTGATGATTCCAATGAACTTCTGCCTGTTATTCACAAGGAAATGCAAACCCCAGAACATTCTTCTTTTTGAGAGAGGGAGAGAGAGGAAGGGAGAGAGATGGGAAGCATCAACTCATAGTTGTGGCACTTTAATTGTTCATTGATTGTTTCTCAAACGTGCCTTGACTGGGGTGGGGTGGGGGCTCCAGCTGAGCCAGTTACCCTTTATTCAAGTCAGTGACCTTTGGGCTCAAGCCAGTGACCATGGGATCCTGCCAGTGATTATCCCACGCTCAAGCCAGCAACCTGAGGGTTTCGAACCTGGAACGTCAGTGTTCCAGGTCAATGCTTTATCTACTGCACCACCACTGGTCGGGCCCAGAACATTTTTAAGGCTTTATATTTGATTGCTTAAGACAATACTGTGATTTGAGAAAGAAGGAAAAGTATGAGAATTAAATTTTTGGCTAAATAATGCAACATCTTGAAAGCTGACTGCATCTTAGAAATAAAAATAAACAAGAAAAATTAATGCTGATTTTGTATACATCATGATAAATAGACTACTGTTTTTATGCTGTATTTTGTACTGAACTAGCAGATTCAGTTCCCTTTGGAGTGAATTTTCAAATGCTGATTCTAAGTGTACCTATTTGTTAGGTTAAACTAGATCACATTTTAAGACCTTGGTCATGTTATGGGGTACAGTCCTTTCTGTGCATGTGAGGAAGGAAGTTAGACATGGGCATTCTTTCCTAGCATCCCCTTGCCCGATCCCAGATTTCCCATTACTAACCCTTTATCCTGACTTCTCTCCTGGGGAGTCTTGCTTAACTCCAAACCTCTATATCTTCTGGGCAAAGAATGTTGGCTGACAAAACACAAGGTTTAGATTTTTAAAGTGACACAGGAGTTTTTGATCCTGTCTTCTAGCGAGCTGCAGAAAGGTTTTTATCAATTTGATTCATCACTATGAGAGTGAACTCACGATGGATTGAATTTCCTCTGAATTTTTAAAGTGGTAAGTGAATAAATGAATCTTTTTTTTTTTACATTGGAGAAATGTTGCCATAATTATTTCTTGATTTTCTGCATATACCTTATGTACTGTAAGCTTGTTCATGGCAATTCAAATTCTTTCTACACTTTGGGGTCCGTGATACTCTCTTGATTTTGTATTGTTTAAGATAACAATACATTTACTCTCAAGGAATGTTTTGGACAGCAACATCTGTAAGGCTGCATCCCCAAGTCATTCTCTCTCATCTATTGTGGTTCTGCACATTTGCTTCCATTTCCTGGGGCCAGCTTCCAACCTAAATCTTTGGAGCTACATTCTTCCTTATTTTTTTCTTCCCTAAAAAGAAAACTCTTTACTAATAATTATGGAAATGCAACTCAAAACCACAATGAGATACCACTTCACACACATTAGAATGGTTATTTAAAAAAAAGACCCAGAAAATAACAAATGTTGAGGATGTGGAGAAATTAGAATCCTCGTTTGTGCCTTGCCGCAGGGAAGATAAAACAGTGCATCTGCTGTAGAAAATGGCATGGTAGTTCCTCAAAAAGTCAACATAGAATTACCATATAACCCAGCGCTTCTGTTTCTGGATATATACCCTGAAGAATTGAAAGTGGGGGCTTCGATAGATATTTATATACCCATGTTTATTGAGCAGCATTATTCACAATAGTCAACAGGTGCAAGCAACCCAAGCATCCATTGATGGATGAATGGATAAACGAAATGTGGTGTATATATACAGAGGAGTATTACTTAGCCTTAAAGAGGAAGAAAATTCCAATACATGCCATAAAATGGATAAATCTTGAGAACATTATGCTAAATAATATAAGCCAGTCACAAAAGGACAAATATGATATAATTTCATTTATATATGGTACCTAAAGTAGTCAAATTCAGGGAACAGAAAGTGGAACGTGGAATGGTGATTGCCAGGGACTGAGGGAGGAGCAGTGGGCATTAGTATTCACTGGGTACAGAGCTTCGGTTGGGGAAGACAAAAAAGTACTGAAAATGGATAGTGATTATGGTGGCACAATAATGGGAATGTACCTAATGCCACAGAGCTATATGTTTAACAGTGGTTAAAATGGTAAATTTTACATTTTGAAAAAAAATGACCCCTACATTGTGATTTTACAAAACACATCCATTCCAGTGACTTTCCTGAACTAGTGGACTGAAGATATCACTGAGGCCTCTCAGTAGCACAAAACCCATGTCTGTCTCCTCTTCCTTAGGGCTGCCTTAGCCCTTCACCTCCTGCAGGCCATCCAAAAAAACTGAACAGCTGGGCAACGCAGGAAGACTGCTGATCCTGCACAGGGATGCTATAGTCAACCCTCCATATGTAAACCAGTGCCTGGCTTGATCTATTTTAGAGCCAGCTGTGACAGAGTGCAAGCAGTCCAGCCTGCATGTTTGCAGAAGCAGGACACAGAAATGAGCTCAGTTGAAAAGAAAGTCAACCCACACTTTGTAAGGCAGGTCAGTGTTTCCAAAATATGCCTGATTATCAGAATCACCTTGGATGATTCCAGGGCTACTCTTCACATTCTGAAATCAGGACATCCAAGGCCAGGTACTGAGAAACTGGTTTAGCTTGGGTTTATTTTAATCAAGTATTTTAGGAGATCCATAATGACTGTTGTAAACCATGATTAAAAAAAGCAGCCTGACCTGTGGTGGCGCAGTGGATAAAGCGTCGACCTGGAAATGCTGAGGTCACCGGTTCAAAACCCTGGCTTGCCTGGTCAAGGCACATATGGGAGTTGATGCTTCCTGCTCCTCCCCCTTCTCTCTCTCTCTCTATCTCCCCCCCTCCTCTCTAAAATGAATAATAATAAAAAAAAGACACCTTCTAAGAAGGGCTCCTGGTGGTTAACTGGGCTCAAATTAAACAAACAAATAAACAGCCTAGCCGCCATTCTGGACAGGGGCCTCTCATGCAAACTGCATTTAACACAGAAGCCAGTGCTGAACTGCCTGTGTGCACTGTGTTTCTGCTAGCTGAGCCAGCCCTTATAAAGGTTTCCTGACATCCCATTTCAATCAATAATACTGAGGCTTTCGCCATTGAATCAGAACTGCACAGCTCCAAAGAGCAGCTCTATTCTGATCAATCATAACAGTGCCTTTTGGATCAATCAAACAGCAAGAATTTGGAGTCTTCTCTTGCATGAAGACAGACCAATCAGGGACCAGGGGCAGAGACTTCTGTCCATATAAGCCAGCTCTTCTCTGCCTGTGAAGCACACTTTCTTTCCCTTTCCAAGGAAGAATGAAGACTGTTGATCTGGCTGAGCTGAGACACTGAAGATGTCTTGCCAGAGCAGAGTGGAGCAGACCGGACCACTGAGGAGCAGAGCAAAGCTGCCTAGCTGGGGAGGGGCCTGGCCTCAGGGGCAGCTTGGCCACGGGGTTGTTCGATAGCCAGGCTATGTTAACAGCTGTGTGGGATCACTGTGTGGTGTTTTGCACTGAATAAAGTTTCCTTCCTCACTGCACCTCAAATTGGGGATTCTTGTTGGCATTGAATTGGCCCCAATGACCATCGGTTGACATTGGAAAACTTTAGTGTTGTGGACTGAATGTTTGTGTCCCTGAAAAATTTGTATTTTGAAGCCCCAACACCTAATGTGATGATATTTGGAGATGGCTTTTTGAATGTAATTAGAATTAGATAAGATCATGAGGATGGGATTCAATCCAATAGGCAGTATATCCTTATAGGAAGAGAAACCATAGAGCCCTCTCTCTTTCTGTACATGGATGGAGGAAAGGCCACATGAAAACACGGTGAGAAGGTAGTCTTCTGAAAGCCAGCGAGAGGGTCCTCACCAGGAACTGAGTTGACCTGAAACTTCAACTTGGACTTCCAGCCTCCAGAACTGTAAGGAAATAATTTCATGTTGTTTATGCCACCTACTCTGGTATTTTGTATGGCAGCCTGAGAGAAGCCATTTGGGACATACTGGTGAGTGGTGAGAGTATGGGGTTAATTACCTTATAAAGGCAGCAAAAACCTGGAAAGCTCAAGGCTTATTCTTGTCAGATGTGGGTTCTATTACTGCCTCACAGAGTCTCTGTAGAAAGTGGTAGTTGGGATGAACCCCCTAAAACTTGAGAGCTTGCTTGTTCCATGAGCTTTGAGGCATAGCTCTAGTAAACACAGGTGCTAGTAATGGACCAAAAGTGTTCCTTAACAGAAGGGATGGGTTCCTTTCTAAGCTGTGGTGTTTATGGTGACTTCTGGAGGATACTTCTGTGGAGAGGCTGATTATGCTTAGGCTCTTCCCTGTTGCACAAGCCCTGAAGACTATCAGTTAGTTGAAGCAATATGTTTTTGATAATATCTATAATATAAAAAGTATTGTGCCAGGTACTGGAAGTTCCTGAGATAAAAACCACATGAACTTCTTGCTCTTCAGAATCTCAAAACCAGCCATTCTCATCTTAGTTCTTAACTTGCACAATTAAAATGTCTTACATTTATGGGATATATTTTATACTTATTAAAGTAATTATGCTCAAATTGCAAGTATCTACATTTCCAGGAACTGGCAGCTATTTTGTTTCTGGAAATTGAGAAAATGAGATTGAGCAAAAATTAAGCTTTAATTTCTCCATTTTAGCTAAGCCTCAACATTTCAGTATCTTTGCAAAGGCGTTCAGAGACTCCAGGTTCTCTAAAGTTTTATGGATCTTCTTTTTCCCTTTGATGATTACTTTCCTTCCCGTTTTATTGAATTTATTGAGGTGACACTGGCTAACATAATTATACAGGTTTCAGCTGCCTACTTCTACAACACTTCATCTGTACCCTGGATTGTATGTTCACCTCCTCAAGTCAAGTCTCTTCCCATTACCATTTATGCCCCATGCCTCCTCCACCTTCCCCCACCCCCCCTTACCCCAACAATCACCACATTGTTGTCCATGTCCCTGAATCTGGATTTTCTTATATTCAGATCTTATTGGTCCTGTTTGATCTGGATATTTGAAGTTATACTGTTATTTATTTATTTGTATTTTTCCGAAGTTAGAAGCGGGGAGGCAATCAGACTCCTGCATGTGCCCGACTGACCAGGATCCACCCAGCATGCCCACCAGGGGGCAATGCTCTGCCCATCTGGGGAGTTGTTCCATTGCAGAGGGCAGGAGCCATTCTAGTGCCTGAGGCCACGGCCGTGGAGCCGTCCTCAGCGCCCGGGCCAACTTTGTTCCAATAGAGCCTTGGCTGCAGGAGGGGAAGAGAGAGACAGAGAGGAAGGAGAAGGGGAAGGGTGGAGAAGCAGATGGGTGCTTCTCCTGTGTGCCCTGGCCGGGAATTGAACCTGACACTTCCACATGCTGGGCCAACGCTCTACCACTGAGCCAACTGGCCAGGGCCTGTACTGGTATTTTTTTAAACTGATTTTTTTTCTATTTCTCAATCTTTAGAAATTGCCATTTTGAGGAAAAAAAATATTTTCCAGCAAAGACTTGGATGCCATTCAGGTTATGCCAAATTTGCCCTTGGAAAACTTCTTATTCAAAGTGATTTCTTTGTCTCACTTGGTTTGTATACCTTCTCAGCTATTAGAGACACATTTTTTTTTTTTGTCTGAAAGAGCAGATGAATAAATAAATACATTCATTAGAATAAAAAAATGTTTGCTTCTAGGGTATTTGTAACCAGGTGAGTCAGGTTTGTACATGAATGTACATTAAAAAAACACAAAAAACAAAACACTTTTCTTTTTCAAAACGCAGTAAATATTATCCCGCAAAAAAACTAGAAACCTCCTGTGTGATTTCTGACCAGGAGTGTTCTCCCTATGGGCTGATTCAGATTTAAAAATATGTGTTTTGGGGGATTCTTTTGGGCAAATGAAGCAAGATTTCATAAATGTTTATTATGTTCAATTTATAGAGCTACTTATCACTAACCTACTGTGTAATTAAGAGTCATTCTGTTTAGTAGTAAATCTATTTCATTACCAACATTTACTGATGGCATTACATTAGTATTCTAAAATGTTGACTGCCATGCTACTAATATTGGTGATATTACAAAGCAAAGAATTCTTGCAAACCAGGACAAGGATGCCTATACCACTTGTGTACATGTGGTTGTGATTTCAAGTGGCTTGTAGTCATGCTTTTAAATAATAAATTCTGATTAGTTTGAGTGATGTTAGGTGCTGGTGATAGTGTTCCTGGTGTCTGTTTTCATAAAGAGTATTTCTGGCCTATTATTTTCCAGTGACTAGTCTATGATCCACCTATGGAACGCTGCTGTTCCAGTGCTGCCCACCCGCAGCCTAATGCTGAGCAGAGTGATAGTATTCCCCTAACACTTACTAGTCTATGATCCACCTGTGGAACGCTGCTGTTCCAGTGCTGCCCACCCGCAGGCCTAATGCTGAGCAGAGTGATAGTATCCCCTAACACTTACTAGTCTATGATCCACCTATGGAACGCTGCTGTCCCAGTGCTGCCCACCCGCAGGCCTAATGCTGAGCAGAGTGATAGTATCCCCTAACACTTACTTGTTTGGGAACAGATTATTAGTGACATGCTACCACTGAATTTATGTTATTTAAATTAGTTATAAAAAAACTAGCAAATTATAAAATTTCTGGGATACCTTTAAATGATATGTAGCATTTCTTTGAGTGTAAAACCATGTCTTTGTTGACTTTCAATTCTTTATCACAAGTTCTTTTTTTTTTTTTTTTACCAGTAATTGGGAGTGGGTAGGATGGGGTGGGCTTTAAGATCTCTTGCTTTGCCTCAAAAATGTAGTTAAGGAGCCACTGACTGTTTCAAATCAGACTTCTGAGAATTGCCTATTTGAATATACATTTATCATGAATGATTTTCCTATAAATCAGTAAATCTCAAGCCTGGCTGCACATTAGCATCTCCTGGGAAGTATGTTTCAAAAATTGCTGCAAAGCCCAACTTCAGACCAATTGAACTGAAATATCTGAAGGCAGAGGCCAGGCATTGTGTTTCTTAAAAGCATCCAGATAATTATAGTGAAGGTTGAGAATTCCTATAAATGAACATTGTCTAACACTTTAGGTCTGTAAAAGAAGCAGCAACTGCCATTATTATTAAAGAACAGAAATGGGGATAAAAACATTAAAAAGGGCATTGTTTTAAAAAAGGGCATTGTCTCAAGATAAATTATTGGCTAAGAGGGCAATAACTGTATGGTGGTAATAAGTAAAATAAAGAAAACACTGAGACATTTATACATAAAATCCTCTAATGGGCACTTTCAATTTATGATTTGTATTATCAGATGATCCTATTAAGACAGAATAAGGGGAGGAATTGAGGAAGAGAAAAATGACAGATGAAGGGAACAATAGGGTGTGAAGCAGGCAGAATATGGTATCAGCCATATCAGCAGATGGGTGTGGCAGGGGAGGGTGACATTTCTCAGGGCAGTTAGTCAGGTTCGTAGACAGCCAGGGAGAGACAACAAGTATGGTTTGCAGCAAGGATTCAGGGGCAGGAGAGACAGGAGAAGCCAAGGAAGAAACTGGAGATGGGCAGGTGCCGGAACAATGCCTCAGCCACAGAAAGAGATGGAGCCTTGGATCCTCAGACTGGAGCTGAAGCACAAGGGCTCCCTCCTATGGACTCAGTCAGAGCTGGGCTCCAGGTGAGTCAGCACTGGAGAGGACCACAGCCAGCCCTGCACAAAACTGAGAGGTAACCTCAGGGATGTCTGGTCCCCTTTCCTGCACTAAGAGCCTGCAGGTGCAGTGAGGAGCCTTAGTTTTCAGGTTTTGATTGGGCATAATGTGCCCAGAACCCAGTCCCAACAAAGACAGCTTCCGCCCAGAAACTGTTGCTTCCATTCCTGCTCAGCTGTTTACATGTCCAGTTTCTCAGCATGGCACCCAACTTCCGAGATAAAGCAATGTGGTTACTCACCTTTGTTTCCCTCTCCTAGAGAGAAAGAGTGCTGGGATTTCTGGAATTGAACGAAAGAACTTTTGCACCGACTTTTCATCTCCTAACCCACAATAGGGGAAAAGTCAAACTCACATTTGAGTGAGCTTCTCAGCAGAGATTGTGGTTTCAGGATGTCCACACCCATGAGACACAGACTTAAAGTCATCTTGGAAATGACAGAACAGCTTTGATGATGCTAACAGTCAGCTGGTGTAATCTGATGAGCCAAATTCCCTCCTAGTAGGGAAAGAACTGTAGGGCGGTAATGTAGGTCAATCAGCCAGTAGAACAGTTATTCCAAGACTGAGTTGGGTGTCAGAATCACAATGTTGTTAAATAACACAGGTTCCTGGAGCTACCTTATGCAATTCTGACATCGTTGGTAGGTGTGGGCCAGGGCAGAGCAGATCTGATTTTCAAAAGCTCCCAGGTGGTTCTGGTCACACAGGGTGGGTCTGAGAGCTGTATGCTCCAGACAGTGCTTTTACTGTCTTGCCCCTCTGCACAGCGGACTTGCTGGCAGCCTCGGGCTGTGGTGAGGACAGGGCCCTCTGGGGCCCTGTAAAGCCAGGAGCCACAGCCAGGGCCAGCATCAGAGCAGCCCAGCCCATGCAGGTTCGCATTGGATTCGGACAGTCGGTAAAGAAACAGCGGAGCCAAAAACTGATGGGCCATAGCCTTTAATCCTAGCCTCATACCCGGCGGGCAAGTAAAAATACATACTGGGCTCCAAAACCCAGTCACACTCAGTGCTCACAAAGCCACTGACTTATCCGAGTTTCCTAGAATCAAAGGTTTCTAGCTCACCAGACTTATTCACCTCTGTTCCCCATCTCCTTCCTTATCCCAATACAAACTCTACACAAACTGGCATCTCACTCAGCACTCCGCCATCTTGGCTGCTTCTCCTGGCCTCCTCCACGTGGCCTTTCTCTGCTCTCTCTTCTAATGATAATCTCAGGAACCAAGAGCGCAAACTCTCATTCCGCCCACATTTTACATTGTAGCTTCACAACCTCTAATCCAATATACAAAATAGGGAAGTCTCCAATACAAAGTCACTTCTCCGAGGCATGATTGGATTGTACCACCCCACATCAAAAAGGGTGGGAAAGGCTTAATCCCAAAACCAAGCCCCAGGCTACAAGGATTCTCAACACACATTAATATCACCTGGGCGATGGCCTCACGTGGGCAGCACCATTTTTAACAAAGTGAGCATAATACATTTTATCTGCCCAACAATCCACCCCTATGCTCACTTTACTACCCACAATCTATATCACCGGCATCCCTGTGCAAGGAAATTAGAACATTACACAAATTACAACATCAAAAATCATACAGTTTCAACAATTACAAAGGTACACTTCACCAGTCTCTGAGCACTTTGCCCAAAGCGCAAAATGTCCTCGGCCTATGGGAAAAGCTTCCCGGGGCAGGGGAGTGCTTCCAGCAAAGCCACCCCCACCCCCATCAGGGTATTTCACATTGTCCAAAATTCGTAATCCGTAAATCCATCCAACAAAGGAGCCAATGCCCACTCCAGTCGTAGTCCAGGAAATCAGTCCAAGCACATGGGGCATCAGCCACCCCCCTCATCCCTGCCGTCCTGGCAGGTCTTACACTGTCCCAAAGAGGGGCACATGGCAATGGCAGTCAGCATTTCCATCTCTGCTCCAGCGAGCATGTCCAGCCCTATTTCCCCAAATCGCAGACCTACCAGGGCCGTAGTAAGTGCTCCTTCCAGCTGGGCTTTCAGCTTCCGGAGACTGTGGATTGCAACTCCAGCCCGATTCTCCTCATCCTCCAAAGAGGAACTGAAAACACCAGCTCCCATTGCCGGGCTCGAGTCCCGGGCTGCCGCAGCCTTCTGCTCCGCAGACCTTGCAGCTCCGGACCCGACCTCAGCTTCAGCTTCAGCTTCAGCCTCAGTTTCAGCCTCAGCCCTGGCCTCCTGCCGCTGCTGGCTCTCCACAACATCCAGGGCAATCTGCAACCCATGGACCTGTGAATCCTCCTCCAGCTGCTGCTCCATTTCCAGGCAAATCTCGCAAACCTGGTCGGCCTCCTCCAGCGCTTCCTCCAGCTCCAGGGTCAGCATCGGTTTCTCCTGCGTTTGCTCCAGCTCCTTCCGCTGCTCAGTTTGCAGGTCCCGGGCAGCCTCTTCCACAGAGCTCGCAGTTTTCTCACGCATGGCTGTAAAAGTCAGCCAGCCTACAATCCCCAAAAGGACAGCCATGGGGAACCCTAACACTAGCCAGTCCTCTACTCCCCCACTCAAAGGCTCCTTGCCGATCTGTATCGAATCCTGCCGACTACGCCAAATGTAAAGCCAGGAGCCACAGACAGGGCCAGCACCAGAGCAGCCCAGCCCATGCAGGTTCGCATTGGATTCGGACAGTCGGTAAAGAAACAGCGGAGCCAAAAACTGATGGGCCATAGCCTTTAATCCTAGCCTCATACCCGGCGGGCAAGTAAAAATACATACTGGGCTCCAAAACCCAGTCACACTCAGTGCTCACAAAGCCACTGACTTATCCGAGTTTCCTAGAATCAAAGGTTTCTAGCTCACCAGACTTATTCACCTCTGTTTCCCATCTCCTTCCTTATCCCAATACAAACTCTACACAAACTGGCATCTCACTCAGCACTCCGCCATCTTGGCTGCTTCTCCTGGCCTCCTCCACATGGCCTTTCTCTGCTCTCTCTTCTAATGATAATCTCAGGAACCAAGAGCGCAAACTCTCATTCCGCCCACATTTTACATTGTAGCTTCACAACCTCTAATCCAATATACAAAATAGGGAAGTCTCCAATACAAAGTCACTTCTCCGAGGCATGATTGGATTGTACCACCCCACATCAAAAAGGGTGGGAAAGGCTTAATCCCAAAACCAAGCCCCAGGCTACAAAGATTCTCAACACACATTAATATCACCTGGGCGATGGCCTCACGTGGGCAGCACCATTTTTAACAAAGTGAGCATAATACATTTTATCTGCCCAACAGGCCCTGAACACCAATCTCATTTCCTGCATCTCTTGAGGGTTCACCCTATGTTCCCACACCTGGGTCCAGCCACTGAGACTGAGTTCCTGGGGTGGCCAGGAGAATCTGTCCTTGGCTGATGTGTGGAATTCTAATCTCAACTGGTTCTGCTCCAGCTGGCTGTTTCTTGACATCAACTAAAAAATCCAGGCACTCTGTTGGAGGAAACTTCTTTCTTCTCTACATCTGGGGATGAATGCCCATTGCCCAGCAAGGAAAGGGCTGGTGCAAAATGAGAGAGGGAGAGGGAGAGAGAGATTGAGATTGATTAACCCATTAGTACAAATTAACATTTTAGCATGGACTAATCCATCAGAAAAGGTATTTATTTCTGGTGGTGAGAAAATGAGACCGTGCATGTTGGGCAGATAAAATGTATTATGCTCACTTTGTTAAAGATGACACAAGGAGGCCGTCGCCCAGGTGATATTAATGTGTGTTGGGGGCAGGCAGGATTGTTGGAGCCTGGGGCTTGGTTTTGGGATTAAGCCTTTCCCACCCTTTTTGATGTGGGGCGGTACAATCCAATCATGCCTCAGAAGTGTCTTTGTATTAGAGACCTCCCTATTATGTATATTGGATTAAGGGTTTGGATTTCTACACTATAAAATGGGGGCAAAACAAGAGCTTGCCCTCTTGGTTCCTGAGATTTTCAGCAGAGGAGAAAGTAGAGCCAGCAGCGGGAGGAGGCCACGTGGAGGAGGCCAGGAAAAGCAGCCAAGATGGCGGAGTGCTGAGTGAGATGCCAGTTTGTGCAGTTTGTATCTGGGATAAGGAAGGAGATGGGGAACTGAGGAGAATAAGGCTGGTGAGCTAGAAACCTTTGATTCTAGGAAACTCGGATAAGTCAGTAGCTTTGTGAGCACTGAATGTGAATGGGTTTTGGAGCCCAGTGTATGTTTTTACTTGCCCGCCGAATGCAAGCTAGGATTAAAGACTATGGCCCATCAGCTTTTGGCTCCGTTGTTTCTTTGCCGACTGTCCGAATCCAATGCGAACCTGCATAGGCCAGAAGGCTGCTTTGATAGTGGCCCTGGCCGTGGCTCCTGGCTTTACAGTGCAGAAAGGTTTCCAAGGATTATGATGAACCTCGTGCTGATTTTTTCCTGGGATGAGGGGTGGGAATGGATGATCTACAAGGCTCACTCCTGCACTGGCATTTGTTTGTTCAGTCAATGAATGTGGATATTGATTAATCTCCTACTCTGCACCATGCACTGTGCTAGGCACCAGGGATACACACAGTGAGCAAGACAGAGAAGGCCAAGCTTTGGTGGGTGTAAAGCCAGAAGGCACGGCCAGGGCCACCATCACAGCCGCCTGGCCAGTGCAGGTTCTCATTGGATTCGGACAGTCGATAAAGAAACAAAGGAGCCAAAAGCAGATGGGCTGTCATCTTTAATTCTAGCTTGCACTCGGCGGGCAAGTAAAAATACACACTGGGCTCCAAAACCCAGTCACATTCAGTGCTCACAAAGCTACTGACTTATCCGAGTTTCCTAGAATCAAAGGTTTCTAGCTCACCAGACTTATTCACCTCTGTTCCCCATCTCCTTCCTTATCCCAGATACAAACTCTGTACAAACTGGCATCTCACTCAGCACTCCGCCATCTTGGCTGCTTTTCCTGGCCTCCTCCATGTGGCTTCCTTCCGCTGCTGGCTCTACTCTCTCCGCTCTCTCATGCTAACCTCAGGAACCAAGAGCGCAAGGTCCCGTTCTGCCCCCATTTTTATAGTGTAGCTTCACAACCTTTAATCCAATATACAAAATAGGGAAGTCTCTAATACAAAGTCACTTCTCTGAGGCATGATTGGATTGTACCACCCCATATCAAAAAGGGTGGGAAAGGCTTAATCCCAAAACCAAGCCCCAGGCTCCAAGGATTCTCAACACACATTAATATCACCTGTGCGACGGCCTCCATCTTTAACAAAGTGAGCATAATACATTTTATCTGCCCAACAGTGGGGTTCACAACCTGGCACCCACAATTGCAGCCCCCTGAAGAAGGAGGTCCTGACTGGACACTGCAAAAACTCAGAGATCCGGGTCTTTTCCTTCCTGTCAATCCCAGGGCCTGCTCTGAGTGGGAGTGGATGCCAGAGACAGCTTATGTCATTCTGCCACCAGGAGCACAGCTCCTGGAGTGGCCCTGCTGTCCCTGGAGAGCTGCAGGAGAGTTTCTGGGCAGTCTATCCCAGTGGGTATGGCTATTTCTGGATGCCTATCTAATTCAAAGACACTGACTCTGGAGACATAGGAGTCAGCCTCAGTGTTGGACTTACTGCGGAAGTCTGAAGGCTGGAGAGACACCCCAAGGTCTTAAGGAATTAAAGATGCCATGTATCTGTGATTTACCTAATGACTACAAGAGCTATGACTATGAAGTATTTTAATCTTTAAGAAAGTAAATATAAACAGTCAAATAATAGTCATCATCTTTAAAGTGATCGCTTGGGGTCATTTGTTCAAACAATGCAAAGATTTCCACAGTTCCTCTTTTTGTTTTATTTTCAAGGCCTATAACACACACAGACCTTCCTAGATCTTTAGTGGTGGGAATCTTCATCTTCTGAGGGTGTGCTTGGTGTTGAGGGACAGTTAGGAGTAATTGTAGCCAAGACTGGGGAATAGGTCAGTGATCAAGCTAGGAAGTGTTAAAGGAAAACCAGAGCCAGACAGAAGTGGAGAAAATAAATTTTATTCAGGAACTGAATTTAATTGCAACAGGGGGAGAGAGTTCTCAGCACAGAACTAGGCTCAATTCCAAACACAAGTGGGAATTTATAACCAAGGAGAAGGGTGGAGGTCAGGGGTAGAAGATGACTAAGGGGAGCCATCAGGGGTGGGATGGGTTATGACAGAAATGATTAAGAGGATCTTGTTGAAAGTACTCTAGAAGAGTGATCAGATACCAAGGGTGGGGGTGAGGGTGTGGTCAGATAATCAAGGGGTAAACAGACGTTGAGTAAGGGGATTCCTGCTAAACTGAGCAAGAATATTGCTAAAATTAGGTAATGCAAAGATGAATGTGCAAGTCCAAAGGTTGAGGCCTGGCTCAGGAGGCAGTTCAGAGGAGCCCGACTATAGTTTGTTCAAGGAGGATGTATTGACAGTTGTTTTAAAATCAAAAGTCCTTTACAGAGGTGCAATTTGAGTTGAAGCCTTGAGCTAGAATTCCCTCTTTTTGCAATACTGAGATCTCTCAAATGAATTGAACTAAGGAATGAATTCTTTTTATTTTTATTATTTTTTAAGATTTTTAGAGAGAGAGAAGGGAGAGAGGGAGGGAGAAGTATCAACCTGTAAGTTGCTTCACTTTAGTTCTTCACTGATTGCTTCGCATATATGCCTTGACCAGGCAAGCCCAGGGTTTTGATCTGGTGACCTCTGCATTCCAGGTCGACACTCTATCCACTGTGCTGCCACAGGGCAGACAGGATGAATTCTGCATGAACAATACTATCGACATTAAAGAAATAAGTCAACTTTGTCATCAGTTGTAATTTTGATACATCAGCTTTATGGATCCTGCCAGGGTTTGGAGAGCACTGCAGACACTGACATTTTGTCTAGGTCATACTGAAAAACACACAGTTCATCGCCACTGATTGTTCCTCAAGAATCTACCATTTGCTCAGCATTTATTAAAAGACAAGGACAAAGGATGCATACATCTTTTCTGTTTCTGTCTTTCACTCAAAAATGTGTGGTGCAATTGTCATGTTCAAGTTTTCTCTAAGGAAGAGTCTATTTATCTAAATTTAACTCCTCAACCTTCCTTCCCCCAGTCAGTCACCCATGTGAATTAGCCTAATGGTTGAGTGCATAAACATTTTTATTGGTCCTATGTACTACCGCTTATTCATCAAGAATGCCTTTTGTTTTTGTTTAAAATGATTGTTCTGGAACAAACTCCATCTTCTTTCCAAATGCATCATGTGCAGATTAATTTCATATATAGTTTATGCAGAAATAAAATGTATTTTTCATCACAATTTTTTACTACTGTTAACAAAATTCAACTATGTATATTTAAAAAATCTTATTAGCTTCATCCAGTGATTCACAAATAAGGCAGCATCCAGTCTAGCAGAGAAGATGCCCTCTGAGGAACTGTACCAAGTAGAAGACTTACAGGCAGAGGAAGTAGGAACAAGGAAGTTATAGTAGGTAAACAAGTGCATTGATTATTCCAAGGTCACTTTCCTTTAGGGAATAATAGGAATCTATCAGATGACCTAACTACAGCTGATCAGGTAAATTTCTTTTTTTTCATTGTACATTTTTTTAAATTTAGAAATTAAATTTAATGGGGTGACATCGATCTATAAAAGTATGTAGGTTTCAGGTGAACATCTCAATAGCTTTGAACTGTTGATTAGGTTGTGTGCCCATCACCCAAAGTTAAATTATTTTCTGTCTCCGTATATGTGTAGTGATTTTTGATTGACTGGTTTAAAATTCCAATTCTGGAAGAGCCAAGACTGTAATTAAGTCTTTGTTTGGTGACGTGGTACTTAGCACAAGCAGCTCCATTTTTGGGCCTTGTGTCTTTTTTTTTTTTTTTTTTGTATTTTTCTGAAGCCGGAAACGGGGAGAGACAGTCAGACTCCCGCATGCACCCGACCGGGATCCACCCGGCACACCCACCAGGGGCGACGCTCTGCCCACCAGTGGGCGATGCTTTGCCCCTCTGGGGTGTCGCTCTGCCGCGACCAGAGCCACTCTAGCGTCTGGGGCAGAGGCCAAGGAGCCATCCCCAGCGCCTGGGCCATCTTTGCTCCAATGGAGCCTTGGCTGCGGGAGGGGAAGAGAGAGACAGAGAGGAAGGGGGATGGAGAAGCAAATGGGCGCTTCTCCTATGTGCCCTGGCCCGGAATCGAACCCGGGTCCCCTGCACGCCAGGCCGACGCTCTACCGCTGAGCCAACCGGCCAGGGCTGCTTGTGTCTTTTTAATAATACTGACTGACCAACTTTGAGGAAAGTGAGATAGGAAGTGGACAACAGAGCCAGCTTTCATTGAATTATTATTAAAATCCTGGAACACATGATTATCTCATATAAACTTTACAAAAAACTAAGGAGTAGATACTATTATTTCCATTTGGCAGGAAAATAACAATGACAACTGAGACATTAAGAGATTAATTATTTACCCAAAGACACCTAAGAGTTAGTGGTAGGGCAAAGATTCTAACTCAGGGCTATCAGTTACTAAATCCAAGCGAAAACAATCTAGGCGTTTATATACAAAGAATCAAATTGTCAGCATGCTATATATATTGTTATAAAAATGGTTTGTCTCATTGTATAAGAAAGCTGTCTCCTGTCTTCCACAGATAGAGCATTCTGTAAAATGAAATCAATCTACTTGTAATTTTAAAAGCAGGCATTCAGTCATTTGTTAGTCTTGTCTTTCTCCCAATCTTGTAACTTTTTTCACAAGACTTTTCTTTCATATTCTTAATAATTTATGGTTAACACGTTTTTGTAAACTCCCTAATACATTCACAATTCCATGAAGAAATCCCAAATATCAGGGACCGTAATAGGATGAGATATTCCACCAAAGGTCAGGTAAATGCAGAGGAAAACAGTGTGGTTACTTCCTGCATGCTTTTATTGGGACACTGATTTCTTTTTTTTTTTTTTTTAAATAAATTTTTATTAATGGTAATGGGATGACATTAATAAATCAGGGTACATATATTCAAAGAAAACATGTCTAGGTTACCTTGTCATTAAATTATGTTGCATACCCCTCGCCCAAAGTCAGATTGTCCTTCGCCACCCTCTATCTAGTTCTCTGTGCCCCTCCCCCTCCCCCTAACTCTCCCCCTGTCCTCCCTCCCCCCACCCCTGGTAACCACCACACACTTGTCCATGTCTCTTAGTCTCATTTTTATGTTCCACCAATGTATGGAATCATGTAGTTCTTGTTTTTTTCTGATTTACTTATTTCACTCCTTATAATGTTATCAAGATCCCACCATTTTGCTGTAAATGATCTGATGTCATCATTTCTTATGGCTGAGTAGTATTCCATAGTGTATATGTGCCACATCTTCTTTATCCAGTCTTCTATTGAAGGGCTTTTTGGTTGTTTCCATGTCTTGGCCACTGTGAACAGTGCTGCAATGAACATGGGGCTACATGTGTCTTCACGTATCAATGTTTCTGAGGTTTTGGGGTATATACCCAGTAGAGGGATTGCTGGGTCATAAGGTAGTTCTATTTGCAGTTTTTTGAGGAACCACCATACTTTCCTCCATAATGGTTGTACTACTTTACAGTCCCACCAACAGTGAATGAGGGTTCCTTTTTCTCCACAGCCTCTCCAACATTTGCTATTACCCGTCTTGTTGATAATAGCTAATCTAACAGGGGTGAGGTGGTATCTCATTGTAGTTTTGATTTGCATTTCCCTAATAACTAATGAAGCTGAGCATCTTTTCATATATCTGTTGGCCATTTGTATCTCTTCCTGGGAGAAGTGTCTATTCATGTCTTCTTCCCATTTTTTTATTGAATTGTTTGTTTGTTTGTTGTTGAGTTTTATGAGTTCTTTGTAAATTTTGGAAATTAGGCCCTTATCTGAGCTGTTGTTTGAAAATATCATTTCCCATTTAGTTGGCTGTCTGTTTATTTTTATATCAGTTTCTCTTGCTGAGCAAAAACTTTTTATTCTGATATAGTCCCATTCATTTATCTTTGCCTTCACTTCTCTTGCCATTGGAGTCAAGTTCATAAAATGTTCTTTAAAACCCAGGTCCATGAGTTTAGTACCTATGTCTTCTTCTATGTACTTTATTGTTTCAGGTCTTATATTTAGGTCTTTGATCCATTTTGAATTAATTTTAGTACACGGGGACAGGCTGTAGTCGAGTTTCATTCTTTTGCATGTGGCTTTCCAGTTTTCCCAACACCATTTGTTGAAGAGGCTTTCTTTTCTCCATTGTGTGTTGTTGGCCCCTTTATCAAAGATTATTTGACCATATATATGTGGTTTTATTTCTGGGCTTTCTATTCTGTTCCATTGGTCTGAGTGTCTATTTTTCTGCCAATACCATGCTGTTTTGATTATTGTGGGACACTGATTTCATACAGACACTGCCTCAGCCCTAATAGCACTGTGCTGCTGATGTGTGTGTGTGTGTGTGTGTGTGTGTGTGTGTGTGTGTGTGTGTGTGTGTGGTTAGCTTGGCTTTTATATCTTTTTCTGCTGTTCTTGCCCTAACAACACATGAAGGATGAATATAAGCCAGCCAGAAACAGAGTATTTTTGTGAAAGAAAATGCATATGGGAAGACTTTTAAAAAAAATTTTATTTTTGTTTTAAATCTTTGATTTTAATTTATTGTGTTTACATAGATTCAAATGTCCCACCGAATATATCTCCCCCCACCCCCGTGTTCCCCTTGATAACTCCCTTGCCCCCTCCCCCTAACGCCCTCCCCCCTTCCCTTCAGGATTTACTTTTCTGCTCTCTATAATGTTGTGTTATGTATATATCATATAAATTCACTAATCTCTTTCCCTTCTCTGATCCCATCCTCTCATCCCCTTTCCCTCTGTCCACTTTCCCTCTGGTCCCTTTGATACCTCCTCTGCCTCTATTCCGTTCCTCAGTTCACATTGTTTATTAGATTCCTCAAATGAGTGAGGTCATATGATATTTTTCTTTCTCTACCTGGCTTATTTCACTTAGCATAATAGTCTCCAGGTCCATCCATGTTGTCCCAAAAGGTAAGATTTCCTTTTTTTTTCACAGCTGCATAGTATTCCATTGTGTATATGTACCAAAGCTTTTTAATCCACTTGTCCACTGACAGACACTTGGGCTGTTCCCAGATCTTGGCTATTGTAAACAATGCTGCAATAAACATGGGGGTTCTTTTCAATCCATGATTTGGTATTCTTAGGATATATACCTAAAAGTAGGAAGCTGGGTCAAAAGGCAGTTCCATTTTTAATTTTTTGAGGAATCTCCATACCGTTTTCCGCAGTAGCTGCACCAGTCTGCATTCCCACCAGCAGTGCAGGAGGGTTCCATTTCTCCATATCCTTGCCAACACTTATTATGTGTTGTTTTATTGATGAGCACCATTCTGATTGGTGTGAGGTGATATCTTATTGTGGTTTTAATTTGCATTTCTCTAATGATTAGTGATGTTGAACATTTTTTTATATGTCTATTGGCCATCTGTATGTCCTCTTTGGAGAAGTGTCTATTCATTTCTTTTGCCCATTTTTTGATTGGATTGTTTACCTTCCTGGTGTTGAGTTTTACAAGTTCTTATAAATTTTGGTTATTAACCCTTTATCAGACATATCGTGGAATATGTTCTCCCATTTTGTGGTTGTCTTCTTATTTTGTTCATATTGTCTTTAGCTGAGCAAACTTTTTAGTTTGATATAGTCCCATTTGTTCATACTGCCCTTTATTTCATTTGCCCATGGAGATAAATCAGCAAATATATTGCTGCAAGAGATGTCGGAGAGCTTACTGCCTATGTTTTCTTCCAAGATGATTATAGTTTCACAACTTACATTTAAGTCTTTTATCTATTTTGAATTTATTTTTGTGAATAAGTTGGTGGTCTAGTTTCATTTTTTCAAGTACCTGTCCAATTTTCCCAACACCATTTGTTAAAGAGACTGTCCTTAATCCATTGTATGGCCTTACCTTCTTTGTCAAATATCAAATTTCCATAAAGGTGTGGGTTTATTTCTGGGTTCTCTGTTCTGTTCCATTGATCTATATGCCTGTTCTTATGCCAGTACCAATCTGTCTTGAGTACAATGGCCTGTAGTATAACTTGATATCAGGAAATATGATACCTCCCACTTTATTCTTCTTTTTCAGGATTGCTGAAGTTATTGTATTCTTTTTTGGTTCTACATAAATTTTTGGAATTTTGTTCTATATCTTTGAAGTATGTCATTGGTATCTTAATAGAAATTGCATTGAATTTATAAATTGCTTTGGGTAATATAGACATTTTAATGATGTTTATTCTTCCTATCCATGAACTCGGTATATGCTTACACCTGTTTGTATCTTCCTTGATTTCCTTTATCAGTATTTTATAATTTTCTGAGTACAAGTCTTTAACCTCTTTGGTTCAATTTACTCCTAGGTACTTTATTTTTTTGTTGCAATAGTGAAGGGGATTGTTTCCTTAATTTATCTTTCTGACAGTTCATTGTTGGTATATAAAAATGTCTCTGATTTTTGAAAATTAATTTTATATTCTGCCACCTTGCTGAATTCATTTATCAGGTCTAGTTGTTTTTTGACTGAGACTTTAGGGTTTTCTATGTATAGTATTATGTCATCAGCAAATAATGATAATTTTACTTCTTCTTTTCCAATATAAATGCCTTTTATCTCTTCTTCTTTTCTGATTGCTGTGGCTAGGACTTCCAGAACTATGTTGAATAAGAGTGGTGAAAGGGGGCACCCCTGCCTTGTTCCTGATCTTAAGGGGATTGCTTTTAATTTTTGCTCATTGATTATGATATTGGCTGTGGTGTGTCATAGATGGCCTTTATCATTTTGAAGTATGTTGCCTGTATTCCCACTTTGCTGAGAGTTTTGATCATAAATGGGTGCTGGATTTTATCAACTGCTTTTTCTGCATTTATTGATATTATCATGTGATTTTTCTTCTTTCTTTTGTTTATGTGATGAATCACATTGATTGATTTGTGAATATTGTATCATACTTGCCTCCCCAGAATAAATCCCACTTGATTATAATGTATGATTTTTATTATGTATTGCTGGATCTGGTTTGCTGATATTTTGTTGAGGATTTTAGCATCTAATTTCATCAGGGATATAGACCTATAGTTTTCTTTCTTTGTAGCATGCTTGCCTGGTTTTGGAATGAGGATGTGCTTGCCTCATAAAAGGAAGTCTACCCTCCTCTTGAATTATTTGAAATAGCTTGAGAAGGATAGGAGTTAGTTTTTCTTTGAATATTTTAAAATTCGCCTGTGAAGCCATCTGGCCCAAGACTTTTGTTTGTTGGGAGTTCTTTGATAACTGTTTTAATTTTATTTTTTGTAATCGATTTGTTTAGGTTTTCTGATTCTCCAGATTGATTTTTGAAAGATTATATGTTTTAAGGAATTTTTCCATTTCACATAAGTTGTCTAATTTTTTGGCATATAGTTCTTTATAATATTTTCTTACAATCCTTTGCATTTCTGCTGTGTCAGTTGTTACTTCTCCACTCTCATTTCTAATTTTATTTATTTGAGTCCTCTCTCTTTATTTCTTCGTGAGTCTGGTTAAAGGTTCATCAATCTTGTTTACCTTTTCAAAGAACCAGCTCCTGTTTCATTGATCTTCTGTATTGTTTTCTTAGCCTCTATGTTATTTATTTCCATTCTGACCTTTATTATTTCTTTTCTTTTACTTCCTCTGGGCTTTATTTGCTGTTCTTTTTCTAGTTCTTTTAGATGCAGGGTTAAGTTGTTTATTTGAGCTTTTCCTTGCTTCTTAAGGTATGCTTGTAATGCTATGAACTTTCCTCTCAGGACTGCTTTTGCTGTGTCCCATAAATTTTGAGTTGTTGTATGTTTATTTTCATTTGTTTCAAGGAAATTTTTTATTTCTTCTTCGATCTCATTGTTAACCCATTCGTTATTTAATAACATGCTATTTAGCCCACAAGTGTTTTAATGTCTTTTCAGTTTTTCTATTGCAGTTGATTTCTAGTTTTATGTCATTGTGATTAGAGAAGATGCTTGATATGATTTCAATCTTCTTAAATTTATTGAGACTTGTTTTGTGTCCTAATGTTTGGGCTATCCTAGAGAATGTACCATGAGCACTTGTAAAAAATGTATATTCTGCTCCTTTAGGTTGAAAGATTCTAAAGATAGCTATTAAATCCAGTTGATCTAGTGTGTCCTTTAAGGCTGTTGTTTCTTTGTTAATATTCTTTCTTGAGGATCTATCTAGTGATGTTAGTGGGGTATTGAAATCTCCTACTATTATAGTATTGCTGTTGCTCTCGCCCTTTATGTCCATCAAAATCTGCTTTATATATTTAGGTGCTCCTATATTAGGTGCATTGATATTTATAATGGTTATATCTTTCTGTTGGATTGCTCCCTTCATCATTATGTAGTGACCTTCTTTATTCCTTACTATAGTTGTTGTTTTAAAGTCTATTTTGTCAGATATAAATATTGCTACCCCAGCTTTTTTTTATTTCCATTTGCATAAAATAGTTTTTTCCATCCCTTCACCTTCAGTCCATGTGTATCTTTTGTTTTGAGGTGGGTATCTTGTAGACACCATATGCTTGGGTCCTGTTTTCTTATCCACACAGCTAACCTATGTCTTTTGATTGGAACATTTAATGCATTTACAGTTAAGGTCATTATTGATATGTAGTTGTTTATTGCCATTTTATTCTTTAAATCAACATTTTTCCCTATATTTTTCTCCCTTTGTTCTCTTTACAACAGGCCCCTTAACATTTCTTGAAATATTAGTTTGGTTGTAATGAATTCCTTGAAGGTTTTTTTTTTTTTTTTGTCTGGGAAGCTTTTTATTTCTCCTTCAATTTTAAATGATAGCCTTGCTGGATAAAGAAGTCTTGGTTGTAGGCTCTTGTTTTGCAGTACTTTGAATATTTCTTGCCACTCCCTTCTGGCCTCAAGAGTTTCTGTTGAAAAGTCAGATGTCATCCTTATGGGGGCTCTTTTGTAGGTGATTAACTGTTTTTCTCTTGCAGCTTTTAGTATTCTTTCTTTATCTCTTAATTTTTGTATTTTAATTATGATGTGTCTTGTGGTGGACTTTTTTGGGTTCCTCTTTAATGGGACTCTGTGCTTCTTGAATTTGTGTGACATTTTCCTTCATCAATTTAGGGAAGTTTTCAGCTATGATTTCTTCAATCAGGTTCTCTATTCCTTGTTCTTTCTCTTCTCCTTCAGGAACCCCTATGATGCAGATGTTGTTTCTCTTCATGTTGTCACAGAGTTCTCTTACAGTTTCCTTAGACATTTTCAGCCTCTTTTCTTTTTGCTCTTCTGCTTTCATGTTTTCATTTATCTTGTCTAAATCGCTGATTTGATCCTCTGCTTTATCCAGCCTGCTGTTAATTCCTTCTAGTGTAGTCTTCATTTCTGATATTGTACTTGTCATTTCTGACAGATTTTTTTTAATAATTTTAATGTCCTTTTTGATGCTTGCTATCTTTTTATTTAGGTGCTCATTATGTCCATCCACTGTTGCTCTAAGATTCTTGAGCATTCTAAACATCATTATTTTAAACTCTGCATCCAGTCTCTTGGTTATTTCCATCTCATTCAGTTCTTTTTTTGTGGATTTCTCTTGTTAATTCATTTCAATTGCGTTTCTCTGTCTTCCCATTTTGTCTGTGTATGGACTGCTCCTTTGGGTGTGCTGTTTGTGTAGGTAGCTGAGTATAAGGTTGTTGTTTTCTGCCTCCAGCTTCCAGTTGTGTTGTTTCTAGATCTTCTCAGGTTGGGCTGCTTGTCTGCTTCTACTGCTCTTTTTGCTATTTATGTTGGCATTTTCTATGCCTTACCTGGGTCAGGTGTGAGGAGCCCTTCCTTAATATACCACTCCAACTAGAGTTGTTAGGTCCTGAGCTGATGCTTTTGTATCTGGCCTCTGGATGTGCCCTCCCTAGACCTTCTTGGTTGGAGCCTGGAGCAGACCAGTGGGGGTCACTGCCTATGACTGGCCCTTAGCACCTTCTTGGAGCTATAGGCTATCCAGAATTTGTGGCTACCTTTCTGGGCCCAGGTGCTATTGAAAATATTAACTACACTTCTAGAGTGGCTTTTATCTACTCTTGGCCAGTGGGTGTGGCCTCTGTGTTTCTGAGGTGTGGTCTGCCCGCCAGCCCTCCCCTCTGCCTCCTCAGGTGTTCGAGCTGGCCATGTGGGTGTGTGGGCTGCCTTGCTGGCCACCACTGGTGCAGGCTTGCTGGCAGGGTGCCGCCCCTGCCACTGTGAGTGTGCAGCCGCTGCTACAGCTGGTCCACGTGCCTTTCGGAGGGTTCTCAGCAGTGTGGTGGGCAGCGTAGCCCAGACCTCAGCCCTCAAATCCGGTGTCCCTGACATGCCCCCTGCTTCTAAGTGACTCTTTGCTCTGACTGGAGTAGGAGAACCTCTGGTGGGTGGGGTAATTGCTTCCTTTTGCTGGTGTTGCTTCTCCCAGGAAAAATGGCCACTTTAGATTTGGGGAGTGATTCAGCAGCACAGAGGTTAGGGTGGCTGTCTCCCACTGTGTCTCTCCCTGTACCTCTGAGGTTACACTCTCCTCTTGCAACTCCAGTCCTGTCAGTGCTCCCTGCTCCCAGAGCACTGGGTAAGTGGTTGTGAATGAGGTTTTCTGTGCAGTCCCTTTAAGAGAGAGCCTGGGTCTGAGAGTACTGTCTCCCTCTCATAAACAGTAACTTGGCCCTTCTCTCAGCTAAATATCATCTGTATGCCTCTTCTAGTCTCTGGGGTTCTAGGCTGGGGCTCCAGTCCTGGGGCTGAAGACCCACAACTCCCGGGCAACCCATCCCACTGTGAGAGTCTCTCCGGGCCGCCTCTTGCTCCTGGGAGCGTGGCAGCCCTTTCTGCATATCTGCCCTTCCTACTAGTCTCAATGTAGTTTCTTTGGTGACCCTTGGTTATAGATTCCTCTTAGTTTAGTCCAAAATTGGTTTTTCAAGATGATTGTTCCCAATTTAAGTTGTAATCCAGTTTGGTTCTGGGAGATGAGAGTTAGGACATCTGCCTACTCCATCACTATCTTCTAGAGTCCCATATGGGAAGACTTTGAGGAAGAGAAAAGAAGGCTAATGGTGGTGAGATTATAGTTTGGGTTGAGTGGTCCAAGATGGTGCTTAAGAGGAAGCCAGGGGCCCTGGCCGGTTGGCTCAGCGGTAGAGCGTCGGCCTGGCGTGCGGGGGACCTGGGTTCGATTCCCGGCCAGGGCACATAGGAGAAGCGCCCATTTGCTTCTCCACCCCCCCTCCTTCCTCTTTGTCTCTTTCTTCCCCTCCTGCAGCCAAGGCTCCATTGGAGCAAAGATGACCCGGGCGCTGGGGATGGCTCCTTGGCCTCTGCCCCAGGTGCTAGAGTGGCTCTGGTCGCGGCAGAGTGACGCCCCGAGGGGCAGAGCATCACCCCCTGGTGGGCAGAGTGTCGCCCCTGGTGGGCGTGCCGAGTGGATCCTGGTCGGGCGCATGCGGGAGTCTGGTCTGACTGTCTCTCCCTGTTTCCAGCTTCAGAAAAATACAAAAAAAAAAAAAAAGAGGAAGTCAGGCACCAGAACTAGTCTAAGGACTTCACATGGATTAACTCACTCAGTCCTTACAACAATTGTATAAAACAGGTACTATTATAATCCCCTTTTTAGAAATGTGGGAACCAAGACCCAAAATATTAAGTGACTTTCCCAAAATAGTTCACTTGCTAAATATGTGTTGAATAAAATAAAAAGTATTAACTTTATGGTGTTGATTAGTACTTGTGGGAATTTTTATTCCTCAGCATGCAACTGGGTTGATTTCTGCATTCAGGGTCTAAATACCTAAAGTATGTTTAAATACCTCAAAGCATAAAATTATTTCTGGTGCTGTAGTTAGTTAATGCACCTCACTTTCTCTTTCAATGGTGATTCGCTGGCATTCTGATGAATTTTCCTTTCAATGTCCCTTCTCTTCTCTGTAAACAGATATGAAAATAACTCATGGAATCTGGAAATAGCAGTGCCCTAAGCCACAATGTCTGTTTCTACCTGGTTTTGTCTTTTGCAGTAAGTCATGACTCCATTATCATTTTGGGCCAGTTACTTAAATACTCAGAACATTAAAGAACCATGAGGTCTGATATGCATATGCCTCAAGAGAAGGGAGGCATTGTGGGGTAACAGATGAGCCCTAAACTATCAAAACCTGTTGGCATCTTCGCAGATCCTAGATCCGAGAACTTCTCTATGGCACATGGAAAGAGCCTGATACAAAGTGCTTTTGGGGACATCATTTATGAAAACAGACACCTGCTCACGCACACACACTTACACACACACACACACACACACACACACACACACACCTATGTAGATATGTATAAACATATATATGTTAAGGAAATATTGTTAAATACAAAATGTTCCTTTAAAAGTGACACCGTTGTCTTTGCCTTCCTCATTATCCATGCTCAATCCATCAACTCCCATTCATTTTCTCTCCCATTTGTCAAGTTCTCCCATATCTTTCTCTCTTTGTCCCCTCTGTCCTACCACTTTAGTCTTGGCTCTTATTATCTCTCACCTGAATTGCTTCAGCATCATCTGAACTTGGTTACCTATCCTTGCTCTGATTCCTTCCCTGATAATCCCTGTGTATCGGTGCCCCTTTCCCTTCCCTGCCTCATCTGGCCATCTCCCTGTGTTTCCTGGGCCCTGTGCTCCCCACACTGGCCTTCCAGGGGCCCTTTACCATCTATGCTGTGCCTATCACAACACCTGTAGAGAGTGGCCCCTCTCTGTGTAATATTGTGCCTTTCTCTCTTCTCCTGAAGGTTCCAAGTCCTCCATATGTCAGCTCAGGGGTCACTTCCTCCACGAAGCTCTCCTTGACTAAGTCATCATACCATAACTTTAAAAGTTGCAACTTTCCTTTTATTTTGTGTGATTACAGATCAATGTAATTCTTGCCCATTAAGTTTAAGGGGACCATACCTTTTGTTTGTTTGTTTTTGACAGTATTTTAGTACTTAGCCAGAGGCTGGCACACAGTATGGGCTAAATAAAAGTGAAAGCCCTTGAAGAGTTTTAAACAGAGATTTTGCCTTAGGGTTCTGGATGTTAATGAAACAGAGCAGGAAATGCCACCCCCAAATATGCCTTTTTGGCATAGGAATTATTATGAGCTGCCTAAAAGCAGAGCCTTCAAAGCAGGGGTCCCTGAACTACAGCCTGCGGGCCACATGCGGCCCCCTGAGGCCATTTATTCAGCCCCTGCTGCACTTCTGGAAGGGGCACCTCTTTCATTGGTTGTCAGTGAGAGGAGCATAGTTTCCATTGAAATACTGGTCAGTTTGTTGATTTGAATTTACTTGTTCTTTATTTTAAATATTGTATTTGTCCCCACTTTATTTTTTTACTTTAAAATAAGATATGTGCAGTGTACATAGGGATTTGTTCATAGTTTTTTTATAGTCCGGCCCTCCAACGGTCTGAGGGATAGTGAACTGGTCCCCTGTGTAAAAAGTTTGGGGACCCCTGCTCCAAAGGAACTGCATTGTCATATTTCTCTTTCCAGAGAGCAGCTCTAATGTCTCTAGGAATCAGAAGCACACACCACAAAACTATCATCTCTCCCATTGATTCTCCTAAAAACTCATTTATTTTTCAAGTCACATGTTCCCCCAGAAGTGCCCCTTTGCCCTTCCTCACCCCTATTACGATGGTATTTAAGCCCCCAAATCTAACCACCTCCCTGAGTCAAATTTCTTTGGGAACTCCCATGCCTAAGAAGTTAACTAAATCTGATTTTTTTTCTTGCTAATCTATTTTTTGCCTATTTAATTTGCAGGCCCCAGGTGAAAAACTAAACAGGATAGAGGAAAAGTGCCCTCTCCCCACTTCTCCTTAGATGCCTTCTGTTTGACCCCTGAGGGAGAATTCAGCATGCTCTCCCTCCTGGTGGCACACCTGCTCAGTTCCCCTCCCCCCTCCTTCCTCCAGGCCTGTTTCTTTTTCTCAAGCCCCCCTTCTTTTGCCTCTGTAACTTGTTTCCTGAGCCCATTTCTTCTACCTCTGTGACTTCCAGTGTTTTTTTTTTTGGTATTTTTCTGAAGTGAGAAATGGGGAGGCAGAGAGACAAACAGAGGGGAAGAGACAGAGAGAAAGAGGGGAAGGGTGGAGAAGCAGATGGGTGCTTCTCTTGAGTGCCCTGGCTGGGAATCAAACCGGGACTTCCATACACTGGGCCGACGCTCTACCACTGAGCTAGTTGGCCAGGACTGTCTCTGTGACTTTTTTTTTTGTATTTTTCCGAAGTGAGAAGCAGGGGGTGGAGGGTGGGAGGCAGACAGACAGACTCCCGCATGCACCCAACTAGGATCCACCCGGCATGCCCACTAGGGGGCGATGCTCTGCCTCTCTGGGGGCATTGCTCTGCTGCAACCAGAGCCATTCTAGCACCTGAGGTGGGGGCCATGGAGCCATCCTCAGTGCCTGGGCCAACTTTGCTCCAATCGAGCCTTAACGATGGGAGGGGAAGAGAGAGATAGAGAGGAAGGAGATGGGGAAAGGTGGAGAAGCAGCTATGTGCTTCTCCTGTATGCCCTGGCCTAGAATCAAACCCAAGACTTTCACACCCCAGGCCAACGCTCTACTGCTGAGCCAACTGGCCAGGGCTCTTTGACTTTTTAAATAAACTTTCTCTTATAGCTTGAGTCTTGGCTTTGAATTCTTTTCTAACCAGAACTCAAGTACCAAGATTGTTGATCCAAGGTCTGGTCTCACCCCACCAGTCTAATGCCAGGCACCGCTTTCCTTCTCGTTGCCAACAGGACCAAGCCCTCACTGGTTACAGCCACACGAGGAGGGGGAGGAGAGGCCGGAGATGAATGGACCAAAGCCAGTGGGCCATAGAGTGGTCTAGGATGGACTTTTCTCTCCTTCATGAGTAGCCATGGGTGAAATCTTCTTCAGTCCTGTGTTGCTGACACATCACAGTGTACACCAGCACCAATCTCTGTAATAATACTTACACTTTTTTTTAAGTGAGAGAGACAGAGACAGACAGAGGGACAGATAGGAACAGACAGACAGGAAGGGAGAGAGATGAAAAGCATCAATATTTTCATTGTGGCACCTTAGTTGTTCATTGATTGCTTTTTCATATGTGCCTTGACTGGCTGGCTCCAGCAGAGCAAGTGACTGACCCCTTGCTCAAGCCAGCGACCTTGAGCTTAAGCGGGTGAGCCTTGCTAAAACCAGATGAGCCTGCGTTTAAACTGGTGACCTTGAGGTTTCAAACCTGGGTCCTCCACATCCCAGTCCGACGCTCCATCCACTGCACCATCGCCTGGTCAGGCAACTTGATCTTCTTAACACACCCACCCACACTCAAAGAACCAAGAAGTATATTTTGACAAAAGCTACTTGTGGGGCAGATAAGCTATTTTAGGCTCCCTTTGTTAAAGATGGCCACTGCTCTCATGTGATACAGCTAATTGCCTTTCATGCTTGGGAAGGGGCTTGGTTATGCTAATGTGTGCTAGAGGAGTGGGTTGTCCCACCGAAAAGTTTTAAAAAGAGGAGCTAGGAGGCCATTTTGGGGCAGAGAAGAGACCATGTTGTGGTAGGAAGGAGGAGCCCGTGATGTGGCAGTGCAGAGAGGCCACGTGGAGGAGAGGAGGCAGTCCAAATGGCGGAGTGCTGAAGGAGAAGCCAGTTAGTGCGGGAGAAGGAGATGGGGAACAGAGGTGAATAAGAGTGGTGAGGGCCTTTGATTCTAGGAAAAAACCGGAAAGATTCTCCTGATTGTGGAACCGGAGGAATACGTGAGTGGGTTTTGGTGCCCCATATATTTGTTTTTTACTCATTGGCCGGTACAAGTCTAGAATAAAGAAAAATGGACCACCAGTTCTTGGCTCAGTTGTTTCTTTACGATCTGTCTGAATTAAATGTGAACGTAAAGCTGCACAGGCCAGGCGGCTGTGATGGTGGCCACGGGTACTGGCCCTATACTACTGTCTTGGATGAGCATGAATCAGGAGTGTTTTGCTTTCTAATGTGGCATTGCTGTTAAGCCCAGTGATGGCAGGATAGGTACTCCTAAAAGAATTGTTTCTCATTTTATATAGACTAAGGCTCTCCTTTAGTTGCTTGCAACTAACTTTCTTACAAAAAAGAAAAAAAATAGACAAGATAACACTTCAAAAGTGAATCCCTAGAATGGAGGAGATGATGCAGTTTGATGGGTTAATAATAAAGGTAATAATTACAGCACAGCATTAACAATGCCAAGCTCTGTTTTAAAGGCTTTACATAATCCTCTCACTGTGTCTTCACAGTAACTGTCCTGGAGGAATTACCATTCCCATTTTGCTGAAGAGGAAGAAGGCTTAGAGAGATTGTGTGATTTAAATGAAAATTAGAACAAGTAGCTAGAGTCTGGAATTCCTGCTGGGTTCCCGTGGGACTGTCCCTCTTGCTGGGGGAAAATCCTTAGCCTCTCAGGGCCTTCTCACAGATTTGGGATTGTTTTGCTATCTCATAGGGGGACAACTGGCTCAGGAAGATTTATCATTGTTTTTAAACTTTCTAGGCTCAAGGCATCTGTACAACAAGTTGGGGGCCCTGATTCTTTCCAGCTCATTGTGGCTTTCCAAAAGTGAATCTAAAACACTTTACACCGGTTCATGTTAGGAATCTTCTCATTGTGGAAACATGTGGAGTAGTTCTTGGGCAAAGAAGTGATTGCTTAGTCAGTAGAGAACCATTGAACTGAAGCTGTGGGTCCTTCTGCAGGAAGGAGGAGGAACACAAGAACAGGTGCTCTCTGCCCTCAACATCATGGAGGAAGCAGCTCCAGACCTAATGCTTGACAAGCAGACCTGCAAGCTGGAGGTAATCTCTTTTAAAACCAAATGCTTGTGAATGCACTGGAGCTGGTCCACAGCCTGTGGTGGGGGACATGGCAGCCAGGCCAGTGGCTGTGGAAAGGCACCAGGGTAAGAGCCATGGTGGCATTGAGTACTGTCCCCTGAGCTGGCCATAGGTTGGTGTTGAGCCCACTGCAGACAGTTACGCAGTCTGGTTATTTGCCACAGCTGCTATTTGAAGTGAACACCTGCTCTAATGGTTCCTTGGAAAGGGAGTAAGGTAGGGATGGAGGGGAGGGGGTGCTGGGCTGGGGGTGACGAGAGGTTTGAAAGGGAGAGTCTGGCAAGAGCATCCCTTGCATCATCTTCCTGGTTCCTTTTGGCGTCCTGGTACCCTGGATGGTTCTCCTTCTTTTCATCACTCTTCTTTTTATTTTCTTCTTCTCATTGCATAGAAATATCTGAACTTGGAAGCACTGAAGTCTTAAATTGCCCATTGTAGGGGAGGAAAAATAATTTCCCCTTTCTTTTTCTGAGTTGTTGACTGAGGCCCCTGCAATTAAAAGACAGATTAACAGGAGGAAAACAGAAGTTTGCTGACATGTATAGACCTGTATACATGGGAGAGACCCAGGGGAAGATGAGTTACTCTGAGAGGTGACTTGGAATTCAGGTCTAATTACCTTCCTAATACGGAAAACGAAGTGGGTAATGTAGATTTTTTAGGAGAAAAGAAATGATTTTTAGGAAAGATGAGAGTCCTTAGAAGAGCAGATGGGAGGTATAACAGTTTGTGGCAAAGTCTGTGCAGGTGTGGTGTCCACTTCTCGTTTCCTCTCTTGTGCTCAGAGTCCATCTTCCCTGGTTGACGAGACTACCTGGCGGGGGGTGGGGTGGGTGGGTGGTGTCTATGAACTGAGTTCCAAAGGATCTGTCATGAGGCAGATAAAGGAAGTTCAGGGAAAAGCTCTCCTGCATTTAATGTTTTTCAAGGGCCTATAGCTCAAAATAATCCATATACCAAAGTAGCATATTCAGGGCTGGCATGTTCTAAACCCCTTTAGTCATATTTTGGGGTAACATATTCTGCTACCCTTCACTATTAAAATGTGATTGGCAGACGTATTTGAGCCAGTGGATCTATCTGAACCAGTCATATAATGTAGAAAAGCTCACTCGCATATTTTTGCCTCCAAGTTTTGTACCATTTGGTCTGAGCCCAGAATGAGTGTACACTTTGAAAAGAATGAAACTATGAGAATAAATGCAACACATTTGTGTTGATTTTAAGCAACAGTCATTTTTTTTTTTTTTAAAAAGAGGTAAGCAATGATTTTATTTTTTAAAAGCCAAAGCTAAACAATATTCTACAAAGTAGAGAAAATTTCAAGAAGGATGTTGCTCACAGGGCATGTTTATTACTTACAGGGAACATCTCTAAGAAGGGGCTGAATTGCTCTGGAGTAAAGTTTTCCCACCTGAAATGTCATGTAAAGTCAGGGGTTGACTCTGCATTTGGTGGAAGAGACAAAGCTATGGACTCTGTAACAGCTGCTCCTGGTGGGAAAGAGGGAACTGGGCATTCAGCCTTGTGTCCACTTCTGGTGGCAGATCATAGAACATAGGTCCAGCTTGGCTTGTGTTACAGCGCAAATGCCTGATACATGAGTTACTCATCAGAAAATTCTTCAAGTATTGTTTCTGTCCACCTTACAACTTCAAAGGTCCTCACAGTGAATGCATGAATGCCACGTGGATTTTTTTAATGGATTGATTAACTTATTATGTATTTAGGCAGGACGTCTTTTGGTCTTTTAATGATATTCTGCCACTAGCAGCAGTTTAGTCTGAAGTGACAGTCGTTGGACGTTTGCCTTGTCTTGATTTCTACAAATGCTTTCTTTTCTAAAGTAGGCCAGCCTACTTTCCACCCAGGCTCATAGGGGTGAGTGAATTATGTTATCTGGTATCATTTTTCTCTCCCTCAACTTTTTTTTTTTAAAATTTAAAAAAAAAAATTTTTTTTCATTTTTTTTATTTATTCATTTTTAGAGAGGAGATAGAGAGACCGAGAGAGAGGAGAGAAAGACAGAGAGAGAGAAGGAGGGGGAGGAGCTGGAAGCATCAACTCCCATATGTGCCTTGACCAGGCAAGCCCAGGGTTTCGAACCAGCGACCTCAGAATTTCCAGGTCGATGCTTTATTCACTGCGCCACCACAGGTCAGGCTCTCCCTCAACTTTGAAATAGTTGAATGCTCATCAGTGTATCAGTCTGTAAAAAGCCAACCAGATTTGGTGATCAATTGATATTGAGATGAACATACTCATCAGTAGATGAGTAGAGGACAGGTTAACCTACTGTCCTTTTTAAGTAACTGAGAGTTTTTGGAAAATTGACTTGTGAACATTTAGACAGTACTACTGTAAATATAATTTCTCTTTGTTCCGCTAGGAAATGCACAGCTCTTATTTCTGAAGGACATGTGTGCATGGTTATTATCCAGTTCTTGAACATATTGGCCCATCCACAACACCAAAGAAATCCCAATTCCAAACACAACTGGAGACGCTATGGGAAGTGACGAATGTGCGGCAAACTGGGTGTCAGTCACCGTTAATGGGCCATGACCGATGGGAACCTTTCTGCCTCTTTCATGTTCTCCCTGAAGGGCTTTTCCTCCCTAATGAAAATGTGCTAGGAGGGAAAGGTTGGGATGATAATTTCCTCTCTTCCCTCATGTTGGCTTCAGCAAGCCAGTTCTCCTTTAATGAAACGCAAGAAGGGCAGGTGTGAGTGTCCCGCCTGAATTTTGATACAGCCCTCTTTGCCCATGCTGGCTGCCCACCAGGGAGACTGGACCCCTTCCCCACTCCAGGGAGCCACACTGCTCTGCCCCACTCACTCTTCCCAGCCCAGACTCTTGAAGGGGAAGGTTTTCAAAGAAGCAGGGTGTGTCACTGCAGCTGCTGCATCAAACAAAGGCAGATTAAACTAATTTAGGCTTCAAAATCAGCCCCATTCTCTAATTCATAAAATACTTCAAACACTGAGAGAAATGTCATCTCCCAGATGATTGAGGCTAATCCACTTGATCTCTTTTTCCTCCGGCATCTGAATGCGAACTATGAAGACATACCTTACCAGTCAAAATAAACTCCCGGTTCCTAGCGCTTCCGGTCCGCTTTTAATAAGAGTCTTCCCTGCTCTGTACACAAAATAAACTCAGTTTCTGATGGGCTTAAGGGGCTGTGTGCACAAAAAGAGGAACAATGTACTCATTACTGTCTGTTAAGTTGCTAGCACTCGGCAATTAAAAGGTAGTGCCCCGTGGAAATGCTGCAGAAACAGCAGTTAGCCTCATTGTCTTCTCATTAACAAGATTGTTATTTTAGCTCTCCGGGTACCAAAGCTTAAGAAACAAAACATTTCTGGCTCCTAAGGCGCTCCTAGAAAATGAGTTGCTGACAGCTAGGACTCGAGGAAAGAACCGGTGATACCATAAATAAATTTGCACATCCTTGTGGTTGTAATAAATACACTTCCACACCCTTCTATTGGACTAGATGCAGAAACCACTTAGACGGACATCAAAGTCCTACCCGAGCAAATGGTTCTTTGTCCTACTTATGATGTCAAAGTGGTTGCTGCTGAGTAATGAATGAATCCTTGAGGGACACAGAAATTTGGATTTTTTCCCTCCTGCAACCTGCTCTGTTGTCGATGCCACCAACGTCGTGTTAGAAGGCACCACGGAGACTGTTACTTGCACCCAGCCTGAGCCCCTCCCTGCTTGGCAATCATTGAAAAATGATGACCCAGATACTTGCCATTTGCCCAGTGTGAATACTTTGTGGCAAAGAGGAATGTGTTCCCTCGGATACTGCCTTCTTCCTGGTTTCCCTGTGTGGGCGGAAATGGCCAACAGTGGAAGTGATTCAGATTCTCTTCCATTCTAAAGAAACAACCAAGCACTGGATCTTTTCGATTCTGTCAATATCATATTTGACGATTGATGCTGATGTGCTTTTCTTTCACAAGATGGATGCTGCCATAGTTTTTCTTATCATTTCACTAGAAAATGTGAAACACTAATTTCTTTTTTAGGTAAATGGCAGGAATGGGGTGTTGATGTTGGAGTCCCTTTTCAAAGAAGAGACAAAAGGGAGGTTTTTCTTAATTATAAAGAAAGTATTTACTGTAAGATTAAAAGTATAATTGTAGTTGCTTAAGGCTTGAACGGTTTTCAGGAAAAAAAAAAGTCCCCAAAGTTACTTTCTCAGTAAATTGCAGTAAATTTCTCAAGGGCCCAATGTTTATTTTGACCCGAGCCATAAATTTTCTTCTTAAATGCAGCCTTTTGCATTGATGTTAGGCAGTGGGAGAGACTGAGATCATCGTGCAATTTCAATGATATGCTGGTTTATACTTTCCTTTAAAGGTTTTCAGGGTTTTGTTAGATAAGACCATACAATGCTTTATTTATTAAACTTTATTTTGGAAAACATACAAATTTTACACAAAATAAACACAGGCCCTTAAAGTGATTGTTTTTGATGTGAGGCTCCCAAGAAATACCCTGTATGGAGAGAAAAATAAAACCACTTTCAGCTAGCTAGAACCAAAACAGCAAATACCTTAAAAATCAGCTGTTTTGCTCCTTATTAAGTCAGATTTAAGAGCATTACTTAGTTATAGCCTGACTGATTTTTCACTTTTTTGGAAGAAAAACAAGTCTGGAAATTAAACTTGTAACAGCAATTAACATCTGCATGTGGGTTTAATTATGAAAACAAAGTTAAGGTTTTTATTTTTTGTAATTGTCATCATCATGCTCCGGTTTCCACGCGGCTGGGTGCTGAGTGTGAAGGAGAGTGGTGTCTGGCTCGCCCAGGCTTCTTACCTCCCATTGGCACCCTTTCTGCCCCGTGCCTGGCATTTCTTCTTCTAGCTTCTAGTGGGACCTGCTGAAAACTGCTGATTTGGAGGAACTTTGTAAAGCTGTGGCAGGGAAGAACTTTAATGAGGTCTAGGAGAGAGGAACCATCAGATCTAGGACCCTCAGATCTAGGACTGAAGTCCAGTACGGGATACTGTAGGAATGCCTTTTGCTCCAACAGTAGCCCCATGCATTGGGGTAGAATATCTGTGTGTACACCAGGGTGGGTTGTTCCAGTTTCATGCACACACAGGCTTGTGTGTATTGCTGAGAACCACAGTGAATCAGATGGCCCATTGGCCTATTTATTTATTTATATTAATTAAATTTATCGGGGTAGCATTGGTTAATAACATTATATTAGTAATATAAATTTCAAGTGTACAACTTTATAATGCAATCATATGCTCGATTGTGTGCTCATCATTCGAAGTCTAGTCACCTTGTATTTGACCCTCCCTTTTCTCTCTTTCTCTTTCTCCACCCCCTGCTCTGGTGGCCTATCTTGAATATTAGATTGATCATAACCTGCTTTCTTCTAAAATGGATTTGAGGCAGCTTATAAAACACATAACAGGGTAAAAATAAAGAGAACAGGTTGGAAAAAAATCAGTCTGGAGAGCATGGACTGGCAAGGTCTCTGTGAAGGGCTGGATGGTACAGACTTTTGGCCTTTCAGGTCACATAGCTTCTGTTGCAGCTATCAATTCTCCTGGTGTGTCACAAAAGCAGCCATAGACAATAGTCAAATGAGCCATTGTGTTCACTGGAACAACAAAGGGGCAATGGCTGGGTTTGTCCCCAGGGACCCTTAGTGTAGACCTAGAATATTAAAATTAAGCTAACAAAAATATATTACAGTGAACTATATAACTGAAGGGCATGTGTACTGGCTCCAAGACAGCCAAATTTAGTTACGAGTGTCTAAAGGTCAAAGCAAAGAGGAAACTGGGCTTATGTTGAAGAATCATGCTTTCCATGAGATGAACACACACTAGTTGCTCTGGAGAAGTTCTGACATTGGGGCTTGGTTCACCACCCAAAGGTCCTGAGAAAGGGGCATTAGGCGGAATAAGGGACAACATCGACAGCATCATATTTTCAGTGGCTAGTTTAACAGAGCTGCAGTTCTGTATCCCTCTAAGTGAGCCAATGATATCACTCCAAAGTACAGATCAGAAACACTAATCTGGACATAGGCATATCACATGGATTGCTGGTGGTCTGGGCTTGAGTCAGTGTCAAATGGAGACCACTTACTTGAAGGAATAAACTTCCAGACAGTCTTCCTTAAATACTGAGTTGTTCTTCTCACACCCAGCTTCCGGCTGGTGTCAGGATTCTTCTGTAGCTACAAGGCCCTCATTCAACCAGAGGCGATTAAATTCCTGTTCATTCCTCCAGGTTCAGGACCAATCAGGCTCAGGTCCCAATTCCTGCTGTGTCAAACAAAAAAAGTCAGATGGCAATTATTTTCATGTTTTGTTCTTACTTCAACCTCTTAATGACTGGTGTCATATTGATTACTATTTATATAGGGGTTTCTAGGTGTAAGGTGCATGGGTAAGCACCCTATATACATTATCTCATTTCATTCTCACAACCCTATGCAGGTACACACTACCTTTTTTCAGATTAGGGAGATTAGTGGTTTGCCCAGTATCACTCATGTGGTATATGGACATGAACATACGTTCTGACTCTTAACCAAAGCCCTCACTACCATCTCTCACAACAGAGTCCTCATGACTTTCTGGATTCCTGACCTTGACATACCTCTGCTGACTTCCCAGTTATCTTCATGGTTTCCTGGATGCCAGAGCTTGCTTGTCTGTTACTGGTTACTTCTGGTTGTAGCTCCTCAGCATCCAGAACCCTTACCAGGCCTTAGTGTCTCATCAGGT
The DNA here is from genome assembly GCF_036850995.1 of Saccopteryx leptura. Taxonomy (NCBI): domain Eukaryota; kingdom Metazoa; phylum Chordata; class Mammalia; order Chiroptera; family Emballonuridae; genus Saccopteryx; species Saccopteryx leptura. The sequence goes on from NC_089507.1 coordinate 127,065,400, forward strand.
TTTTTACTTTAATTACTTGAACCTTGACCCTTTACCTGGTTTCTACTTCCAGTAATCTGTGGCCCTCACCCTCTGCTTCCATCCCACCCTTTCTTAGCTGTACCTGTCATTATTGTTACCTCTACCTCAGTGTGAGCAAAGATGTTCAGTTCCTGTGCAATTCCTACAATCTTTATAGCTGCAGTCTACATTTGGTTTTCTGAAGGCCAGCAATGGTAAAGTCATGTTCAACCTCATGATGACACATGCAAGAATAACATATAGAATAATAGAATATTTTTCTTAATATGGCAATTCTCTTCAGACATAATATCAATGGAGGCTTCATAATAATATTGGTAGCATTTTATTGGCCTGACCATGCCACACAAATAGAGAATGTTAGTAATTTTCAAAGACCAGCTTTTGATTCCTGAAATGGCAAGCATTTTCTGTCCTCAGTGATGAAAACCAAATATGCTATTCACATTGCAGACGTGTATAACCTACAGGACTGTTTCAAGAACACAATGGTATTGCATTAGTGACTAAGAAAGAATAAAAAAAAAGTCCGTTCATTCATTCATTCGTTCAGACATGGATAGGCTGAGAGAGAGCCAAGGTCATAGTTCAGAGGATAATCTGAGGGCCAAGTCTGAAGAGAGACAGAAACCACAAATGGAAGAATGAGCAATGATGTGAGAAGCCAGAAATCATGAGAGCTGTGTGGTATTTGGCCTGAGGAACGGGTCAAGGTAAGAAGTTCAGAATTAAGACCTTGGCCAGTAGAAACACTCAACTCTTATGTAGCATGGGGGCCAGCTTGGCTGCCTAGAGCATAGGGACCAAGCATCGTGACTCAGTCCCCTCTGAATGGGATGATTCACAAGTCTCAAGAGTTTCTACTTGATTGACTGCTATGTCGATTGCTGTCTTACTCAACTCTTACAGGATTTGAAGTCTCATTAAAATAATAACTTTAGACACTTCCTGAAAGTGGAATAGTTTATCTTGAAAATTTTGAGTGGAGCCTTCTAAGTTGTAGCAATTATCTACTGGTTAATGGCACATCTGTGTAATGAAGACTCTATTTTCCAAAAAGCAGAAAATTAAAATAGTTCTTTTCACATTACAAACTTAAACTTTAGATAATGTCATAGTGACCCAGTTAGGATGGTGTATCTTAATGCAAAATGCTTACTCAGTTCACAAAAGCAGGATAGAAAATGTCTTAACCTAGGGTGAGATTTGTTAACTTTATACAAAACTCAGTAGAACCTGAAGCTCTTGGGGTTGGTAGACCAGTTAGTGAGACCGTGGTCTGTATATGTTGGGTGTTTGTCTCTTTATTTGCCTATCTTTGAAGATGCTGTGTTAGGAAGAGAGAGGAAACTTCCCTGAGTCCTTGAGGGGAAACTTCTTCAGGGCAGAACCAAGTTTGGCAAGTCTCTGAGGTCTGGAGTAAAATACAATGAATTTGCATTTATATAACACTCCTTATGCTCTGCTTGATATGTGCTATCTATATTAAATAAAAACACAATTAAGAGTTAGTTCTAAAATACCAGGTCAAACATATCAAACAGAATCAGGGATGGCAATTAGTGCTAGAATACCAGAACAAACAGATGGCTATTGAGTTTAGATTTAAGGAGAGAAATAGGATGTGCCAGCTGCATATCAATAGAGGAGGGATTCTAGAGCTTGGGCCGACCAGGGGTGGAGGCAGACTACAGAAAGAGCCAAGCTGGGATAGTGATCAGGCCTGTGCAGAGGAGTTATTAGAAGTAGTAAAAATTCAGTGCAGCTTAATCACTGGGCACGTACCACATGCCAGTTACAATGCCCTACGCTGAAGGCGCAAAGCTAATCAGATTTGAATTCTGTCTTCAAGCCACATAGACTCGTTTAAAAAAGAACTGTGAAACCCCTGAGGGACTCTCACTATTTGCGGCAATATAATACTCTAAACGAGGTAGGAGAATACACCGTGCTACGGGACCTAAAGTTCAAAAAGAAATTCAGCTCAGGTTCCTTATCTGCCTCTTATCTACTCTGCAACTCAAAAACGCTAAAGAAGCCGAGAAGATTTTCTTAAACTGGAGCTGAAACTGTATGATTTTCATCTACCCCACGTAGTGTGAATATTTGTAAGTTTCACTGCAGAAATATTACTGTGTTTGATTATGGGGTCTTATTCCAGGCTCTGCTGGGTGTGTTGCATCTAATCTAATATAGTTTGTGCTATAGAATCCAGAACGATCTGAATTCTGAAATGTAGATTCTAAAAATTTTGGATAAAGGGTTACAATCTGTTGTAAAATGTTTTCTCACTTGCCTCCATTTCTTCTTTATGCATTCCTTATTAATTCAATATCTGGCTCTGCTCCCCACGCTCCAACAGAAATTATTCTCACCCATGCCTCTTTTTGCTTGATTCCCTAGCTTTCAGTTAGGCTTACTCCTCCTAGATTTGGTGGCAAAAGCACAACATTCCATTCTGTGATGGCTTTCCTTGGCTTCATTCCATGAGGCTATAGTATTTAAGATTCCTTGCAGCTCCCCTGCGCCCCTCCCCCTCAAAGTGTTTTGTCTGTACCCAGCCAGTGCCCCCCACAGGGCCTTGTTCACAGTAAGTTCTAAGGAGTGATTGTGATGAAGGAACTCCCCAAGGCCTGGATCTCCAGTCTTCCCACTCACTCTCCCCCTTCCCCCCAGAGCTCATCAGTCTCAGCTGTCACCTGGGCAGAGGCACCTGAATCTGCATATTCACATCTGATCTGTCACTGGAATTCTTTTTCCATTGTTGCAGATGTTTACCATTCCCTTCTCCCAATTGCCTTGCTAGCACCTTTCAACACATCCCCTCAAAAGTCACACACACACACACACACACACACACACACACACACGCCCATGCCCTCAAGTACACACGTGCACACTGCTTGAACACTTGCATATGTGTGAATTTGGTATAAACTAGTGTTAAAGGATTGGGTGAGTGGCAGTAGGAAAGAAGGAGGGAAACTCCTCCACCCCCTTTACTATATCCTTTGATTGTTGTATCTCTGCATGCATTAACTCAGGGGTCCCCAAACTTTTTACACAGGGGGCCAGTTCACTGTCCCTCAGACCGTTGGAGGGCTGGACTATAAAAAAAACTATGAACAAATCCCTATGCACGCTGCACATATCTTATTTTAAAGTAAAAAAAAAAAAAAAACGGAAACAAATACAATATTTAAAATAAAGAACAAGTAAATTTAAATCAACAAACTGACCAGTATTTCAATGGGAACTATGCTCCTCTCACTGACCACCAATGAAAGAAGTGCGGCGGGGGCTGGATAAATGGCCTCAGGGGGCCGCATGCAGCCCGTGGGCCATAGTTTGGGGACCCCTGCATTAACTCTTTATTTATTTATTTATTTAAGTTACTGAGAGAAGAGAAGGCAGAGACAGACTCCTGCATGCACTCTGACCAGGATCCACCTGGCAAGCTCACTAGGAGGCGGTGCTCTGCCCATCTAGGGTGTTACTCTGTTGCAACCTGAGCTATTTTTTAGTGCCTGAGGTGGAGGCCATGGTGCCATTCTCGGTGCTTCGGGCCAACTTGCTCCAATGGATTCATGGCTGCAGGAGGGGAGGAGAAGAGAGAGACAGGGAAAAGTGAGAGGGGGAGAGATGGAGAAGCAGATGGGCACTTCTATGTGCCCTGACTGAGGAGCCGCTGAGCCACTTCACCTGCAGGTGTTGTAAAGTACCAAAAGCTACAGAATTAATATTAATATTTTGGGAGGCTTGAGAAACATTTTGTTGATTTGGGTTAAGATGTGCAGAGAAATTGTGAGAATAGTCTCTGTACTGTGTGCTTGGCATAGTCAGGATAGCCCTTGGCATTGTGTTGCAAATGCAGAGGGGAGGAAAACAGGGATCTCCAGACATTCCACCACGCCTGTGGGGAAAAGGGTGAATGGCTAGCCAGGTACAGGGAGAGAAAAGCCAAAATAAACCTTTTCTCATAGCAATGAGCCATTTGCAGGCATTTGTCCCCACCAAAACTACCTCTCCTATGTAAATGCGTGTGGTTAACATGTGTGACTCTGGACAGAGAGATAACAGATGAACACTAGATAATATAGGAATGCCTTTTAATATGTAAAGAGACATCTTTCTACCATTGTGTTGGCTTGTAAACTTTGTTTTCCCCAAAAGGATGTATAGCTTGCAAATTGAACTTGGTCCTATCATGTTAAAGGACATATGACTATAACCAATAGTGGTAAGGGGCTCCTAATTGCAATTTTTGCTTCTGTACTTTCCACTTACAAAACTAAAAAACTAAGTAGAACAAAGGGCCGGCACGCTCTCCATCAGATTTCTGTCGGAGTTCCCGCCGCTTGGCCAAGCTAGACAATAAAGCTTTGATGTGTAACCAACGGACCTTGTTCCTGTCTTCCATGTTTTGGGTCCCTCCGAATTTGGCTTAACACTGACCAGGAATCAAACCAGGGACATCACATGCCAGGCTGACACTCTACCACTGAGCAAACCGGCCAGGGCCTGAATGTATTAACCTAAAAATAAGATAATTTACTTTTTAGAAAAGGGCAGGGTTTCCTGACCTGTGGTGGTGCAGTGGATAAAGCTTTGACTTGGAATGCTGAGGTCACATGTTTGAAACCCTGGGCTTGCCTGGTCAAGGCACATATGGGAGTTGATGCTTCTCTCTTTCTCTCTCTCCTCTCTATAAATGAATAAATAAAACCTTAAAAAAAGAAAAGAAAAGAACAGGGTTATGTGACATTCTGGAAAAGACAAAACTATGAAGACAGTAAAAAGATCAGTAGTTAGCAGAGGGTTGGGAGGAGGGGGTGAATAGGCAGAGCACAGAGGATTTTTAGGGCAATGAGGTGAAACTGTCTGACACTATGAATGGGGGATACATGCCATTGTACACTCATCAAAGCCCACCCAATGTACAACACCAAGATGAACCCTAATGTAAACTATAGACCTTGGATGCTAATGATGTGTCAATGTAGGTTCATTGAGTACAACACATGTACCACATGGGTGGAGGGGTTGCTAGTGGGGGAGGGTGTAGGCGTGTGGGGACGGGAGGTATGTGTGGGGATTCTCTGTACTTACCAGTCAATTTTGCTGTGAACCTAAAACCACTCTGAAAAATAAAGGAAGAAGAACTGATTTGTGCGTGGAGCGCAGAGTGCATTTCTAGCAGCTGTGGCTGATGCAATGCTGTGAGAATACTCCAGCTCCCAGAAGCCTCCTGGGCACACCCAGGAAGGAAGCTTGCCTGCTATAAGGAAGTGACTTAGCACCAACCATGCAGCTCCCTGATCTTTTCAGCCATTGGCTGTGAAGGACATGCCGTAACATCCTATAGGCTGAACCCATGTGTATAAGCTAGCTTACTTCCTGAATAAAGCAGATCTGCATCACTGAACCTGGTCCCTGGAGTCGGGTCTTTGAGTCTCTATCGTCCTCACCCCCAGCAGGACTTGTCCACAGCTGGCGCCCAACTTCGGTCAGGGACCTAACTGGCATTCAAGGGACGGGTGAGTGACCCTCTGCAATGGGAAACCTCTCCCACTCTCAAGCCCCGCAGGCTTGAGCCCTGCACACCCTATTGCAGAGTAGGTGAGTTGAAGTTAGTGAAAAGGGTCTCTGTACTTACTGGGAGATCCTCTCTGGTTTCAATCCTTGGCTCCGGGATGCGCCTCTTTGGGACCCTGATACTTGGGCCCGAGCTTTCCAGCACATCCATTCGGCAGAAGTACATGGGGGACAAACCTTCCCTCTCAGCCTCACTCCTGCCCTGCTAGCGATACATGCCTGCCTGACCGGTGCTCCTGCTGGGGACCCTCCACTGGTGCCAAAGATATTGCAGGCTGCCTCTCTCTCTGAGGAGCCCCTAACTCCCTATTCACCCGCCTCCACTGAGGAGGAAAGTAGTTTAGCCTCTGAGTTTGCGGCTGAGCACACAGAAACTAAACCAACCGAATTGCTAACTGCTCCATCAGCTCTGCCGCTGGAAAAGTGGAAGCCGCTACTTCCACATTCCCTGCCGGGGCTCAGTGCCCCACCCCAGCCTCTCAGACACCATTTTCTCCAACACGTCTTCCTGCTGCAGACCCATGGGCCAGCCTATACGCCCCCATGTGTCTTTTTTCTTTCTGTCTGTCTGTCTTGTCTATTTTTCTGTATCTCTCGCTCTCTCTCCCCCGCCCCTCTCTCTGAAATGACGCTGGAAGGACCCAGCCATGGCACAGTGGCGGGGATCACACCCTCTTCTAACACAAGGGAGAGGTTATGCTTGTGTTTTTCAGCCAATTTGGATCCCAGGAACCCCCCAACCTGCTTGACAGGGTTTCTTGGGCACCCACTAAGTGGTTCAGTCTTCACTCGTCCAAAGCCACAGCCCTGGCCTTCTCCACACCGACTATGCCTGAGGGAGGAGGTCCTCAGTGCTCCAGAAGACCTTGTGGCCGGCGTGCCGCCCCATCACCTGGGAGGATGAGGAGGCTTTGGTGGGGCAGGCCCAGAGAATTGCCCCTGATGGGCCCCCAGGCCCTGGTGCTCTGTTCTTGCTTATGTGTGCTATAGTAACCGCTGACTCCCAGACGCAGGCGGCAACAGCCTGGGGCTCAAGCCCGGCAGCGCGAGCTGGTGTTTTCAGTTCATCTTTGGAGGATGAGGAGAATTGGGCCAGAGTTGTGATTTGCAGACTCCAGAAGGTAAATGGTGGCAGCTGTGGTGGGAGGATGAACGGAAGCCAGGCTTGCATCACTGAGTGGCCGCTGGAATGGCAGGGAGTGCCTGCTAAGCCGTTGGTGGGTTCACTGACATTTTGGGATATCATGCTCTCCAGAGCACAGATGGAAATGCTGACTGCCATTGCCATGTGCTCCTTTTTGGGACAGTGTAAGACCTGCCAGAATGGCATGGATGAGGGGGGTGGCTGAGGCCTCATGTGCTTGGACTGATTTCCTGGACTATGACCCGAGTGAGCACTGGCTCCTTTGTTGGATGGACTTACAGATTTTGGACAATGTAAAGTACCCTGATGGGGGTGGGAGGGTGGCTTAGCTGGAGGCCCTTCCCCTGCCCTGGGAAGCTTTTCCCATGGCTAGAAAGAAGGCTGAGGACATTTTGTGCTTTTGGCAAAATGCTCAGAGACTGGTGAAACGTACCTTTGTAATTGTTGAAATTGTATGATTTGTCATGTTGTTGTAATTTGTGTAATGTGCCTTGCAACCATATGCAGTATGCAGCCTGCGGCAAGGTATTTGTTTCGTGTTTGGATGCTGGGACCTTTGTGGGAAGGGGACGTGCATGGACCTACATCCATTTTTTACAATCAAAATGAAACTGTGTTTAATGACACCTAGAAGGTCTCTGTAACACAATGGGAGGGAAATGACATCCTGACCCCTAGGAGGAATCCCCTGTTTAAGACCCCCGTTCTACTTCCTAACTAGTCAAACATTACAGAAGCTTGCCTCATTGTTTAATCCAGCTAATCTATTAGCATATAGTATAATAGGTATTATAGTTGTTTTAGTTCTACTAGGGTTCCGTTGCATAATGAGTAGCATTCAGAAGCTACAACAACAGCAAGCTGTCATTCATCAAGTCCAATTGGCCTTAACTAAAAGAGAAGGGGGAGATGTGGGTGGAGCGCAGGGCGCATTCCTAGCAGCTGTGGCTGATGCAATGCTGTGAGAATACTCCAGCTCCCAGAAGCCTCCTGGGCATACCCAGGAAGGAAGCTCACCCGCTATAAGAAAGTGACTTAGTGCTAACTACGCAGCTCCCTGATCTTTTCAGCCATTGGCTATGAAGGACACGCTGTAACATCCTATTGGCTGAACCTATGTGTATAAGCTAGCTTACTTACTGAATAAAGCAGATCTGCGTCACTGAACCTGGTCCCCGGAGTTGGGTCTTTGCGTCTCCATCGTCCTCACCCCCGGCAGGACTTGTCCACACTGTTTTAAGGAAGATAAAAAGAAAAGGGCTTGTACTGAGTTCAAGTGCTGAGGATTTGGTATGGGCTTGCTATGTTTATGTTAATTATAGTCAGTGTAGACAAATTAATTATTCTTAAGAGAAAGAAATAGTCTGCTTCTACCCACATCCGGTCTCACTCACCCAGGCTGGGTCTGCTGGAGTCCCTGAGAGCTCAGCTCTGTCCTCTAGATCTAGCGAATCTCGGACTTCCCTGCCCTTCCTTTGGAAGGGCATTTGGACTTGGCCTTCTGGCCTGATATTGACCCTCTCTGTGGGTCAGGCTCTCTTCAACTCACCCCTGGTATACTTGAACAGTTTCCTGAATATTTGGACATTTCTGTCTTTTCTCTACCACCCTATACAATATTGGCTGATTAAATGCATTTCCCTAACTTCTTCAGGTCACTTTTCTCTTCAAAACCCCCAAGATGTCTCTTACATCAAGTGGGCTCTTTGTTGACTTTGGGAGACCACAGTTCACCACCTACACTTGCTTGCCACCTGTCTTTCTCACTTGTTTCAATACACCCTGCCTCTACTGTCTGTCCCATGTGTCTCTTCAGGCTGGAAGTCCACTCTGATCTTTATTATTTCCTTCCTTCTATTTCCTCTGGCTTTACTTGCTATTCTTTTTTAGTTCTTTTAGATGCAGGGTTAAATTGTTTATTTGATTTTTTTCTAGCTTCCTAAGGTATGCCTGTAATGCTCTGAACTTCCCTCTCAGGACTGCTTTTGCTGTGTCCCATAAATTTTGAGTTGTATGTTCGTTTTCATTTGTTTCAAGAAAAATTTTTATTTCCTCCTTGATCTCATTGTCAACTCATTTGTTATTTAATAACGTGCTATTTAGTTTCCAAGAGTTTGAGTGTTTTTCAGTTTTTCTATTGTAGTTGATTTCTAGTTTCATACCATTGTATCAGAGAAGATGCTTGATATTTTAATCTTCTTAAATTTATTGAGACTTGTTTTGTGCCCTAACATGTGGTCTATCCTAGAGAATGTACCATGAGCACTTGAAAAGCATGTGTATTCTGCTGCTTTAGGGTGAAAGGTTCTGAAGATATCTATTAAATCCAGTTAATCTAGTGTGTCCTTTAAGTCTGCTGTTTCTTTGTTAATTTTCTTTCTTGAAGATCTATCCAGTGATGTTACTGAGGTATTAAAATCCCCTACTATTATAGTATTGCTGTTGATCTTGCCCTTTATGTCCATCAAAGTCTGCTTTATATATTTAGGTGCTCCTAAATATATATATTAGGTGCATAGATATTTATAATAGTTATATCTTTCTGTTGGAGTGCTCCCTTTGCCATTATGTAGTGACCTTTATTCCTTTCTATAGCCTTTGTTTTAAAGTCTATTTTGTCTGATATAAGTAAGTATTGCTACTCCAACTTTTTTAAATTTCCATTTGCATGAAATATTTTTTCCACTCCTTTACTTTCAGTCTATGTGTATCTTTTGTTTTGAGGTGGGTCTCTTTTAGACAGCATATTCTGTTTCCTTATCCATGCAGCTACCCTATGTCTTTTGATTGGAGCATTTAATCTATTTACATTTAAGGTTATTATTGATATGTAGTTGATCAACCATTTTATTTTTTAATTCTACTTCCTCTTTTACTAGATTTTTTTCACCCTTTGTTCTGTTTACAGCAGTCCTGTTAACATTTCTTGTAGCATTGGTTTGGTTGTAATGAATTCCTTGAGTTTTGTTTTTTTTTGTCTGTGAAGCTTTTTATTTCTCCTTTAATTTTAAAGGATAGCCTTGCTGGATGGATAAAGTAGTCTTGGTTGTATGCTCTTGTTTTGCATTACTTTGAATATTTTCTGCCATTCCCTTCTGGCCTCTAATGTTTCTGTTGAGAAGTCTGATGTTATCCTTATGGGGGCTCTTCTGTAGGTAATTGACTGCTTTTCTCTTGCAGCTTTTAGTATTCTTTCCTTATCTCTTAATTTTTGTACTTTAATTATGATGTGTCTTGGTGTAGGCCTCTTTGGGTTTATCCTTAATGGGACTTTCTTTGCTTCTTGAACTTGTGTGACATTTTTCTTCATCAATTTAGGAGGAAGTTTTCAGCTATGATTTCTTCAATCAGGTTCTCTATCCCTTGTTCCTTCTCTTCTCCTTCAGGAACCCCTATGATGCAGATGTTGTTTCTCTTAATTTTGTCACAGAGCTCTCTTAGAATTTCCTCAGACCTTTTTCAGCCTCTTTTATTTTTGGTGCTGTGCTTCTGTGCTTTCGTTTATCTTGTCCTCTAAATCACTGATTCAATCCTCAGCTTCATCCATTCTGCTTTTAATTCCTTCTAGTGTGGTCTTCATTTCTGATATTGTATTTGTCATTTCTGACTGCTTCTCTTTTGTGATTTCAGTGTCCTTTTTGATGCTTACTATCTCTTTATTTAGGTGTTTATTATGTCCTTCCATTGTTGTTCTAAGATTTTTGAGCATCCTAACAATCATTATTTTGAACTCTGCCTCAGGTAATTTGGTTATTTCCATCTCATTAAGATCTTTTTCTGGGGATTTCTGTGGTTGATTCATTTGGGTTACATTTCTCTGCCTTCCCATTTTGTCTGTGTATATACTCCTCCTTTGGATGAGTTGTTTGTGTAGCTCGCTGAGTCTAAGGTTGGTATTGTCTGTCTCTAGTTTCCAATTGTATTGTTTCTAGAACTTCTTGGGTTGGCATCAGCTGCTGTTTGTAAACTGTTGTGCACTATTTGTCTGGTCACTGTTCTTTTTTGCTATTTGTATTGGTGTCTTCTATATTGTAACTGGGTCAGGTGTGAGGAGCCTTTCCTTAAGATGTCACTCTAACAAGGGTTGTTAGGTCCTGAACTAATGCTCTCCGTATCTGGCCTGGGCACATCTCTGGATGTGCCCTCCCTGGATCTTCTTGGCTGGAGCCTGGTGCAGACCAGTGGGGGTCACTGCCTATGACTGGCCCTTATCTACCTTTTTGGAGCAACGGGCAATCCAGATTCTGTGGCTGCCTCTGTTGAACCCAGGTGCCATTGTTAATATTAACTGCACTCTTAGGCTGGCTTTTATTTACTTTTGGCCTGGAGGATGTTCGTTTAATTTAGTGGTAGTCAGCCTGGTCCCTACCACCCACTAGTGGGCGTTCCAGCTTTCATGGTGGGCGGTAGCAGAACAACCAAAGTATAAATAAAAAGATAGATATAACTATAGTAAATTGTTTTATAAAGATTTATTCTGCCAAACTCAGCACTCAATAACCATTACCTATTATTATTATCATGCATCATCCACTTGTCTTTTCTGTTCCTCTGAATGTGAAGTTCTGAGCCTAAACATGTAACCTAGTCTGCCTGGACTGTCGCTAATGCCTTGTTCACTCCTTTTATGGAAGCCATTTTTTAAAAGCCCCAATTCAAAGCTACTTTCTTTAGGGGGTCTAACTCTTTTCACTTGCCCTAATGGCCAAGGTAGCATCTTGTTTTATTGAACCTCTTTCAGTAATACCCTCAAGTTTATTGATTGTTCTCTGTGTGTGTCTTCCTTTTCATCGACCCTACCAGCCCCACTGTGCTGAGGCAGATGTTGGCCACAAAGGGCAGTAGAAAAAGCATGGATTTTTTAATCTGCAAGACTAGATTTAAATTCTGAATCTACACTTGGCTTACTGGGTTCTTGGGTACACTATATAAGCCCACCAGTCTTCAGTTGCTCCCCATATAAACAGGAGCAATTGTTCTTTCTTTCCTTACAAATTACTATGCGGATCGAACAAGATGGCACTGGGAGAGAGAAAAGCATCAACGTGTTGTTCCACTTAGTTGTGCACCCATTGTCTGTTTCTCATGTGTGCCCTGATTGGGGCTTGAACTGGCACCCTCAGGATTGAGCCAGTGCCCCTGGAATCAAGCTGGTGCCCCTGGGATCTAGCCAGTGATCTCGGGACAATGTTCTGTCCATTGCACCACCAGACAAGGCCATGCTCACTTTATTTTATTTTTTTTAGATTTTATTTATTCAGTTTTAGAGAAGAGGTGGGGGAAGTGAGAGAGAGAGAAAGAAGAAGGGAGCAAAACAGGAAGCCTCAACTCCCATATGTGCCTTGGCCAGGCAAGCCCAGGGTTTCAAACCAGCAACCTCAGCATTCCAGGTTGACATTTTATCCTCTGTGCCCCCACAGGTCAGGCCCATGCTCACTTTCTTGAGGGGCATCATCAGTTAGGGACCATGAGGTCTGTGAAAGTAGAGGCAGGTCTTGCTCTCGAGGGACTGATCATCTAACAAAAGACAGGAGACAGATGCGTGTGGGCAGTGTACAGGACCTTAAGCCAGTGCATTGCAAGTTCAGAGAGGGTATGGTCTTGCCTAGTCTTTGCCCTGCAAGTTCATACAACGTAACACAGCCATGAAGAAACATGGCAGGAAAGAGTGACATGTGAAGAGGAGGAGGTTTAGTGTCAAATGAGGGTCAGGTCAGATGCAATAAGCAAATACCATAAAGTTTATGAGAGGGGTACATCTCTGAGGCATTTTCTATGTGAGGGTCAAAGATTAATGAGTGCAGGGCCAATATTTGGGAACAGAGAATTTTGTTGTGATGAATTTGGCTAAGGCAGTAGTTCTCAACCTTAGTTGCACAGTGGCTTCACTGAAAGAGCTTAAAAATCAAACAAACGACCCCACCTCCAAATCCCCAAATCTCATGGCAGGGTCTCCGCTTGGAGCAGTTCAGATGTCATTGCTCTGGGGTGCCACCTGGGCATTGGAACTTTTGAAATTCCTCAAAAGAATCTTCTGTGGTGATTGAAGTGTCCAGTACTGCAGATACTAGCCTCTGATGGATATTGCATCCTTGAAATGTGGATAGTTGGACCGAAGAACTGAATTTTAATTCATTTAAATTTAAATGTCAAATTACCACATGGGGCTAGTGGCTTCTGTATTGGCCTAGAGCAATTAGCAAACCCATGTTACTATTGAAGAAGGTGAAGCTTAGAGGGACCAGGTAAGGTGCCTGGGGTTTCATAGGTGGAAGCCATGGAAATGGCTGAGCTGGAATCAGGCACAATGTTCTTATCATTGTCAGATGAAGCTGTGCACAGGCAGGGCCGGGTGAAGGGCTTTGGATGTCAGAGTTTCCTCACCTGTTGTCCCAGGAGTGCATGAGAACTGTACACTTTTGCCAAAGAAACGGAAATGTTGAGAAGCACCTACCTGGCCCCACCTGGGAATCATGGAGCCGACAGGCTATGAATTGCTGAATTGTAGCAACACAACCTCAAATGGGGCTGAAGGTTCCACATAGGACCTTGGCCAATACCAAATAGCTCAACAGTGAGTTTTGGCCATTAGCAGGTTCCAGAACAAAAGCAAAGCACTATGCTTTGGAAAGTACAGTGGGAGGCCTGCTGGGGGCTTCTGGAGGAGGTTTTTGAGGTTGGAAGACAGGAGAGTTGGCAGAGGATGGCAGCTCGGATCTGCTGAGCCTCACTGATGGTCCAGCTTGCAACAGGGCTCTGTCTATTGAGGTTTCAACCATATCTGCACCATGTTTAGAGACAGAAGCTTGTCTTATTTGCATTTTGGACTTTTCCTGGATAGATTAGGACAATAAATAGGCCATGCAGAAACATGGAAGTGTGGAGATGAATGTGTGGAGCTCAACCCAGAACAGAGATGATGGGTCTGAATTCCCCAGAAGAAGAAACCCACCCAGTGAGGCTCCCTTTGAGAGAGGCTGCTGAGAGGAAGACATTTGGTGATGACAATACTGCCTCCCGCTAGCTAGTGGGAGACCATAATCACAGTGGCCAAGCCAAGAAGGGAGAGAATGAGAGTAGCTGAGAATCCTGCACCTAGGAAAGCCAGGAAGGACTTGATAGCACCCGAGTAAGTATTTGAAGCTGACTGTTAACCAGAGACACTGTGCTGTTCATTTGTAGAAGTAAGTGAGGAGGACTGAAGTGTTAATGGTTTCTAAGAATATGCAAGTTACTGACAATGGCTTTCACTCCCTCAACCTCCCCGACCCCAGACTTTGAGATGCCTGTGGGTACCTTGTGAAATACAAAGAAGAACTCACTCGCAGATGTTGCTTGGTGTGTACAGTTGGCGTCCTCCATGGAACACATACTTAATTGAGTTAACAAATGAATAAAAGAGCAGAACTAGAAGCAATATCAATAAAGAATGAGACTTATTCTGTTTACTGTAGACAAAACTGTTTTGAACAAAGATTTGTGTGACTAAGCCATGGGCAATAAGGTTGACTGACACCTTGCCACGCTCTCCTGGCATCTCCGTTTCGGTGAGGAGATCTTCCCTGAGGAAGGGACAGAAGATATGTAGGAAGTGATGTGGCACCTTGCTGTAGCATGAACTTGAAAAGCTGCTAGGGCCAATCTGAAGGGCAGGGGGTGGAGGTTTGTGGTGGATGAAGCCTTTTCTTTTCTTTTTTTTGTCCAGGATGTGGATTAATCTCCTAACAGCAGAGCGCTGGCACTTATGAAAAAGATTCTAGGTTTCTGTAAACCCAGGAAAGTTGTAAGGTAAATAGGCCTATATTAGGTTACGTCCTAACTTAAAGCAGACAAGCATACAGTGCAAATGGTTTTGTCAGAGGTGATCTCAGGAAACACAGGGGAATGTGGGAGTGAGAGAGGGAAGGGAGAAGAGCTAGTAAAGGTTGGTTACCTCCCTGAGCCACTAGGGCCCAATGTGCTCTGAACATCCTGAGACTGTATATTTGGAAACATCCCACTGACGGTCAGGAAGCTGGGGAAATGTGTCCACACCAGTGGTGAAGGATTGCTCCTGCAGCGCTCCCTGCTGGGGCCAGGCAGGCTTTTGAATCAATGAAGGTCCTCAGACAGAGAGATGCAGAAAGCAGTATATCCAGCCTGTCTCGTGCTGGGGCAGTGGATAAAGTGTCCACCTGGAATGCTGAGTTTACTGGTTCGAAACCCTGGGCTTGCCGGTCAAGGCCCATATAAGAAGCAATGAATTGATGCTTCCCACTCCTCACCACTGCCCCCCTTCTCTCTCTCTCTCTCCTTTCTCTAAAATCAATAAATAAAATCTTAAAAAAGAAAAAGAAAAAGAAAGAAAGCCAGTATATTCGTTAAAGTTTAAATGGTTTAAAGCCACACCCATGTGTTATCTCATAGTGTCTGTGTGTCAGGACTCTGGTCACAGCTTAGTTTGAAGACCGTTTGCCTCAAAGTCTCTCATGAGGCTGCAGTAGAGGTGTTGACCGGGGTTAGGTGTCTCATCTTTAGGCTCAGCTGGGAAAGGACCCACTTCTAAACTCACTTAGGTGAGCCTGACATGGTAGTGGTGCAATGGATAAAGCGTCGACCCAGAATGCTGAGGTTGCCATTTCAAATCCCCGAGGTCTCTGGCTGCAGCATGGACTTGTGGGTTTGAGTGCGAGGTTGCTGGCTTAAGCAGGCCCATGATCCCAAAGGTCACTGGCATGAAAAGCCCAAGGTTGCTGGCTTGAGCAAGGGAACACTGGCTTGGCTTGAGTCCGAGGTCTGATCTTGGTGAAGGCATGTACGAGAAGCAATCAATGCACAACTAAAGTGAATGCAACTATGAGTTGATGCTTCTCTCTCTCTCTTTCTTCCTCTTTCCCTCTTCCTGTCTCTCTCTCAAAATAAATAATAAATGACTAAATAAATAAAGAAACTCACTTATGTAGAGAATTCATGTCCTCAAGGGCTGTTGGACTGGGAGCCTTGATTCCTTGTTAACTGTTGGCTGGTTTCTGCAGTTTCCCGCCATGAGGGTCTCTAACTTATAGCTTGATTGTAACCTAATCACAGAAGTTACATCTTGTTGTCATTGCCAGATTCTATTGGTTAGAAGGAACTTATTCAAGGGGAGAAAATTACAAAGTCCGTTACCATTGGCAGGTGAAGGTGGGGATTGTTGGTGCAGTCTTGGAGTCTGCTGTCCACAGAAGGAATGTGAGCAGGGACTGTGGGCATCTTCTGGGGAGAAAGGGTAGGGGTGGGGAGCAAATGCCAGCATAGGGGAAGGGGTACTGGTGAGGAAGGAGAGGAGGAAGTCACTTGTATGGAGAGATAGGCTGAGCACCCCAGGGAGCCTTCAGTCCCAGAGCGAAGAGCCTCTGTAGTTGGGCAGAGCAGCACATAGCAGCACCCTGGCTCCTGGGTCTCAGCCCCTAAGGGTTTAAGTTTGCATCTTGAGGGCTGCTCTGCTTTCTTCCTGGTGGGCCTTCTTGGGTTTCTCTGCAGAGCTCTTACTGCGTGACCACAGAGTAACACTTGGCTATAGGGCACTGGGAGAGATTTTCTCCTCTCAAGGTCAGTGGGACTGGTATATGGAACCCCAGCATCTCAAATTGGATTGAACCCAGAGGCTTATGAGTTCTACCAGTCCTGTGATGCTTAACCCTTCTGCCTAGCTCAGTGGGAGGGAGTCCCCAGGCTGGGAATACCCCTTTCCCTCCAGGAATATTAGAAAGTTTATTCTTACACAGAAATGAAATCTATTTCCCTAAAGCTTCCTTTGGTCTTTATTCTCCTTCAGAGAGAGTCAACTATCTCTTTTATAAGACTAGCCCTCTTATAGAACTGGCCCTCTTAAAAGAACTGGGGAATCCAGTTCTTTTGGACTGTTTATCCTGATTAAGTTTTAAAGATTGATGTTCAGAGCTGCATATCATGTCCTGGAAGTGATATGTTCAGAGCATGTATGGGAGGGGCGAGGGAAAACTCCCACCTCCCCCCAAACCACCCTTTTATTAACCTTATCCAAAAGTTCAATGGCACCCCTTACCCTTTGGCTGGTTGTCAAATTCCATCATTTGAAACTCCAATTAATGAATGACCCAAGTTTTTTTTCAGTGAGCAGCTGCTAAGTCAAATTTTCTTTATCTGGTACCTGAGTATTTTTTGTTTGTTTGTTTCTTTTTGTTGGTGGGAGTAAGAAGGAGATCATCTGTTATGTATGCCCAAGAAGGGAGAGGGCCAGGGTGATCCTGGGCTTACAGGGAGAATTTATCGTGCAATTTTCTGGTGAGAACCATTGTGGATATAACAATAATAACTTAAAGCCAGGAAGATGCATAATAAAGGACATTAATAGCCACTAACAGTGACTAAACAATTTATACTGCTCTTTGACTGATGATCTCATTTATTCTTCAAAATAATGCTGAGAGGGAGCTATCAGTATACCCAATCTACAGATTCAGAGGCCAACTTTTAGAGATGACCAATGCCACATAGCTATCAAAGGGAAGATCTAGAACAAGAACCCTGGTATTTTGCCTCTAAATCCTGTACACTTGCCATTGCACAGTTCTGCTCTCCTTTGTATAGATACTAACGTCTTGTGCAAATTATTCATTCTTTAGCAAGTTCTTACTGAGAACCCATTAAAACAGTAGAAAGCATAGGATATATAAAAGAGTGGAAATATTTGCCCTCAAGGAGTTCATGACCTTTTGGGATGAGACAACATCTACACTCAAAACAGAAAAGTATGAGACACAGGCCCTGGCACTGTTTGATTGTAAACTTGTATAACCATGTGTAAGCGCTACAGTCATTTGGAGATGTGTTGCTTAACTGCACATGTTTCATAGAGAAAATTTCAATAGCTTACAATAATTCTTGAGCAACTTAGCACTGTTAAGAAATTAATATTTTCACAGAAGTTAGACAAAAACTTGTAGGGGAGTTGCAGTATCACTTATGTCCACCAGATGATGCCACCATTCAGTGGAATTCTAGAGAGTTTTGCTTTGGGGATATACGTGCACTTATGGTTTGAGACAATGGCTAGAAAGATGTTTTAAACCTGTTTCAGACATTAACAATGTTCTTACTGCAATTTTTCCATGGTTCACGCACACTCATAATACAGAATCTGAAAATAAACAAAGAACGATTCAAGTTTCTCTTAAGTAAATTTTGTTAAGTTGACTCATTTTTCTAGCTGGGCCTCACCACCTTTTAGTATTGGCTTTGTGCAAGTCAAGTGGCCATGGGATAAATGGCTGCAGCAGAGAGCTGCTTTTGGAGACCAAGTCTGGAAGGGAAGCCTACCACCTAGGAGGTAAACTTTTTACCCTATTTGGTATTTGCTCTCACTATATATGCAAATATATTCCCTACAGCAAGTCTTGATAAACAACAGATTCAGCCCAGTGGAAAAGTGGAAAAGCCAGTATGGACAGCCTGATGCAATTATATTCAGCATTAATGAGCTGTGGGCTCCATTCTAATGTGTTGATATTTTGTATTATTTGATAATGAAAGTGAATACAGCCTTTGACGTCAAAATGTTCTGTTGCTGGATATTTTAAACCATGAACATTATTTTGTTTGACAAATTGACCTGCTTTGGAATATTAAAACACCAAGTCTTTAGGGGGTAAAGAAGATGAAAACCGCTATACCTATTGTGCTCACAGAAAGTATTTCCCAAGAAGCCCAAAAGCTCCTGCAAGGTTTTGTCTGGGAGATCCCATCTTCGGGAGCTCAACTTTCTCTTCCTGTTAGTGGCTAGATAGGCATGTTTATTTGCATTCTCATTTGGCTGAAGGAGTTCCATGTGCCTGAGCCCAGTCTGCCTGAGTCAGCTTTCAGAGTTTTAGGTTTGCTGTTATTCCACTCAGCCAGACACATTCAGAAGACCCAGAAGGCAACTAGATACCAGAGGGCTAAGACACTGTTGGGAAAGTCAGCTGGGGAGGAGAGATGGCAAATGTCTTCTGTTTCTCTGTTCCCAGCAAGAATCGAGGAAAAGTTACGGTGTTTTCTCTTAATCTTATGAGAAGCTCAGCTCTAGCAATGGCTGAAATACAATTTAGATGTAGTTATTGATCAATAATAATATGATAGTTAACATCTATTATTAAGTAATTATCATGTTCTCAGTACCATACAAACTGCTATGGATGCATTATTTAATATAATTTAATTCTTTTTTTTTAAGAGAGAGAGAGAAAGAGAGAGAGAGAGAGAGAGGGATAGACAGTGACAGACATATAGGTAGGGAATGAGATGAGAAGCATCAACTCTATATTGTGATACTTTAGTTGTTCATTGATTGCTTTCTCACGTGTGCCTTGACCAGGGGGCTCCAGCTGAGTCAGTGATCTCTTGCCCAAACCAGCAACCTTGGGCTTCAGCCAGTGACCTTTGGGCTCAAGCCAGCAACCATGTGGTCATGTCTATGATCCCACCCTCAAGCTGACGGCCCTGTGCTCAAGCTGATTAGTCCCCGCTCAAGCTGGTGACCTTGGGGTTTCAAACCTGGGTCTTCAGCATCTCAGACTGATGCTCTATCCACTGTACCACCACCTGATCAGACCTAATTTAATTTAATTTAATTCTTACAAGTACTATGAGTTGTCTGCTGACCCAAATCTAGCCCACTTTCTTGCTGGCACTGTTTTGATTTTATAATTTCTACTCTCTTCTGAGTGGCCTTGCACTGTGGGAGGACCGCATTTGGAACACTAGGCCTGAGTCATAGTTGGTTGAAGGCCAAGCCCATTGTAGGGGTCTTGGCCCCTTGCCAGTGATTGGTTTAGGAATGAATGTATGGTCAGGCTTGAGCCCCACACAAAGCTACTGTATCTGAAGAGGTACCATTCATGTCGTCCGCACATTGTAACTGACAGGCGTGTTCAGGTTGATGACCGTGTCCTGCACTTCCTAGAGCAGCAGCCACCAGCCACATGGAGCTACTGAGCACTTGAACTGTGGCTAGCACAATTGACCTGAATTTTAAATTTTATTTAATTTTAATTAATTTAAAATTAACATAAATTAGCCCCAATGATCGCCATATTGGACAATGCAGTTCTAGAGCAGAAACCTGTATGAGCACCCTCCACGGGGACACGCTTAGGAGAGCGGGCGTACTCACAGTCTCTCAGGCCACCTCTCGGAGGAAGAGGCGCAGTTCTCTGATTGGCATAAAGGTGGGATGTATGCCAATGGCAGTCCTCAGTGTCATCTGTGTCTGGATGTGAGGTGGGAGGGGAGGGCTGCTGGGCTTCTGGAGAAATGTGCTTTTTCTAATTCAAAGAAGATACCTCAGAAGCAACAGCTCCCCATCCTTTCCCACATGGTTTTGCTGTTCTCTAGATAAAGCGCCAGGAATCGCAGCAGCCTGAGCGTGAGGGCAATGTGCAGCGAAGCTGAACCAGAGCCCTGATGGGCAGAGGCGGATTAAGGTCGGTTGAGGCCCTGGGTGCAGAAGAAAATATTGGGCCCCTTGAAAAAAAGAGAGAGAGACAGGGAAAATAAAAATACATGTTAACCATATTTTTAAATAAATAAAAATTATTATGTACTATTTATGTTAAAATTGCACATATGAAACAAAACCTGGTGTCATTAGAAAAAAATGTAAAGTTGGGGTTTTGTGGGCCCTTCAGAAGTTGGGGCCCAGGGCGCGTGCCCGGTGCGCCTGCCATTAAATCCACCTCTGCTGATAGGCTGGGCTTAGAGGCAACCCTGATTTTTGATTTCTCATTATGTGAAATTAAAAAAAAAGTCTGCTTATTGGTTAAGACATTGAATTAGAAGTCTCCATTATTTGCAGCTGAAAGTGACCTAACAGATAAACAGGGTCTATTTATTGGTCTCATCTTATAAATAAGATCACTGAAGCTCAACTTTTACAAAGTTTGTTCAAGGTCATCTGGCTCATCATCCTTTGTAGATTTAGGTGGGAGTCCAATCTGAGTCTGTCACGCCCAAATCTATGTTCTTAGATTATTATTATTATAATCTGTGTTATATTACCTTCTGAATGGATTGCAAAACCCCCACTTTTAAAATCAATGCATGGCCTTTTGCTTTATTTCTGTGAACAGTCTAAATACCTGCTTCTGTACTTTCAGCATGGGGTTGCCTTTGAGCAGGAGAAATTGCTTACGCTGGTCCTGCCCTGTCTTCTGGGTTCTATTTAGCTGTCCATGGTGAGGACATGAGGTACAGAGATGCCCCCTCCTTCTCCCTGCCCTACTGAGGGCAGATCTGAGAGGTGAGGCCAAGCAGGGCAACTACCTGCAGACATGATTTGCATTTGAAGGTTACAATTAAAAATTCTCAGCCATAATCTAGAAAGTGTTAGACCTGCAGGGAGATTCCTCCCATCCCACCTCCAGGTGATTCTAGAGGAAGAGAAGGAGAACATGTGTCAGTAAATCTAAGGGACCAGGACAGGTACAATGATCCTGACAAATACCATCTAGTGGCTGGGCATGGCATGGGAGAGGGTAACAACTGACCAGGCCTCTCTGCCTCTGACCGTTTTCTCTCCCCAGGGAATGGCATTCATCCTAGAGCTTCTGTGTTTCCATGTGCAGAGGTCTCATCCAGCTAAGGGCCCAGATGCTCACTCTTAGGTTTTTAAAGACGCCTCAAACTCCAAAGGTTGGAAAGCAAGTCCAGGATTTTCACCTTTTTTGAGTCTGAGAGGTGTTAGCCAACGTGCTTTCCCCAGGTCTGGGACTGTTGGAGAAGGGACACAGGCATCCACAGAGTCACATCAGGGAGCACAATTTAGATCAGATTTTCCCTCAAGTCTCATAAAACCCCACATGGCCAGTGTTTTGAGTGCCTGTCTGAGGGGTCAGCTTGCTTCCTGCAGCCCCTTGTTTCTCTAGGGGAGCAATGGCCCAGGCCATTCCTGGGATGGAGGTCTAGCCAATGCCTCTTTTCTAGCCTCTCACACGTGACCACATGCTGCCTGAAAGGCCCATGGTTGTCCTAAACCCCGCCTAGGGGCTGATCAGAGACGCTTTTTGTGTATCACCTGTGACTTTCACATCTCTGCTCCCAGGCTGTGTCCCTACAGGGCCACCTCAGCTGAGACACAGGGTACAGGGGCTAATACATGTAAAAGTACTTAGAAAATGCCTAGAACATAGTAAGTGTTCAATTGCTATTATCATTATTACGCTTGCTATTATTATTATTATGACAACACCAAACACCAAACAGAACTAAATCTGTGCAATCATTAAAGACCCAGGAGAAAGCACATTTGCTCCTCCTTAAAAACCCCCTTGGAGGGACTGTGAGAACTATTTCAGATGGCCTTCTCTGCCCTCATGCTGGAGAGGCCCCTGTTTCGGCATGAGTTACTGCATTTGTGTGATCTCCGTCTGGACAATTGTCTCTGAATGTGCTATTTAGAATGTCTACATTGTGCATTTAAGCAGCATCTTGTAATCATGGTGTACTGGAAATCACTACACTCTCCGGCAATTATCACGGAATCACAGGCTGGAAGGAACGACAGATGTCATTATGTCTGGCTCTCAGCCCCCACCCCCCAGCTCAGACACAAGCTTGGCCTTATCTCACAAATGAGGCTTTTCTGGGGAAATTTCTTTAAAAAAAAAAAAAAGAAAGAAAATCTGACCTTGAATCTGATCACTTCCTGAGAGAACATCAGCCCTATACTTAACTGCCCACAGCTTTGAACTAGTTCAAGTGCCGGCTTAGTTTCCTGTCCTGGATGGATTTTGCATCTCCTTTCACCCCGGGTTTCCAGCCTTGGCTTCACGGTCCTTGCGGTCTTTGCGAGGTTAGCACTCTTCAGAGGCCTGGAGCCAGCCGTGAGACATGCAGCCTGTGACCCCCTAGTTGACTGGCGAGAGTGCACCCTGTTGGTCAAATAAGTTTGTAAATATGATATATATGTTTGCTCGCTTGTGACTTATATTGGGTGTGGGGGACAGGCTATAAGCAGGCCAGGTCGTTGTAGCCTGGGGTTTGGTTTTGGGACTAAGCTTTTCCCCACACCCTTGACTGATTGTATGATCTGGGTGGTGCACTCTCATGAGGAATCCAATTATGCCTTGGATAAGTGACTTTGTATCGGAGACTTCCTTGTTTGTATATTGGATTAAGGGATTTTGGTTTTCTACACTATAAAGTGGGACAGACCAGGAGCTTGGACACACAGTTCCTGCTATCACAATTGCAGGGGCTTCCCTGATCCCTTGCCCTTCATGGGAAGAGCTGGTTTTCTGCTTTTCCCTTGTCTTCTTTTGTGGTTTGCCTGTCTTGGTGAGACACCAATAAATAGGATGGCCCCCCATCCTCTGACTCTGCCATTTCTTTATCGTCTGCCCGAATCCAATGGGAACCTGCATGTGAATGGCCACGATGGCGGCTCCTGGCCTTACAACCCGTTATTCCTAAATCCTGTGACCCCATGGCTAACTCTTGTATTGACTTCAGGACGCAAAGGCATCTGTTCAATTAGTGTACCCTCCTCCCTGGTACAGCCTTTAGCTGATGTCAGATTCTAGGCAACATCTACCGCCCAACATTTTCCCCAGGCTGAGATGTTTCATTCTTGGGGTTCATTTCATTTGTTTCCATAGTGACAGCCACTTGTTGAGTTTTGAATCTCTCGTCGAGGTCTTTGCAATTTGCCAGCTAAGCCACTGATCACCAGGCGTGTGTGCCAGGTTAATAAGACAAAGTCTCTTCTATTTTATTCTTCCCTTTTTTGTCTGCCTTCAGTTGGGGGCAGCCTCACAAAAGAAAGGGCCTTTTGGCTTTCAAAAATCCTTAGGCCCTCACTCATTATCCCAGGCACTGTTTGGGACTGAACCAGTGTGCAGTCTGTGCGGCCCTGAGCCAGCCATGGCAACAGGCAGGGGCACTCGCCTCCCAGCAGGCCTCGTGGGGCTTTTTATTTGCATATAGACGTGTGTTGTTACTGAGACTCTTGCCTCTTTATTTTAAATGTAGGGTGATCAGGATGAAAACTAAGCCATCATGTGGCTAGTGTCATTAAATGAAGGTTGGAGTCAAAATAATTTTGTTTCTAGAGAATGACCTGTGACCATACGTCAGTGATACTATGCAGGGAAGCCTGTAGCCTTCTGAGCTCCCACTGCCCGGATGCCCCCTGTGTTCACACTGGAGTCATACATCATTTCCCCAGGGTGGGTTTAGTCTAATATGTATAAGCCAAGACCTGCAAAAAGTATTAGTGATTCAAATGATCCCCAGAAGAGGAACAACCAAAGAAAGAAATCCGATAAGAGGATCAGCAGATCAAAGCGCTCATCACCATCAGCTCTCCCTACATAGTGACTTACAGGAAACTTCCACAGCAGCAGCTCTGCTTCTCCATGAGGTTTCTAAGCTCTGGCAGCGCTTGTTTCTGCCTGTGTTTTGCAAGTTAGTCCACAAGATTTTATTGTTTGTGGCTGTTGAGCTTTTGGAAAGAATCTCTGAAGAAAATTCCTCTGAGCTGAACGGATTTGCAGTTTTGTGCGTGGCTGGAACTGTACTAAGGGCATGTAGAAGGGCAATGTCTGTTTCCTTCAGGAGCCACGAGGTACGAGCATGAGCTGACCAGGGCGCAGAAGAGAAGGGCTCGACCTTCAGAAGAATGCCTGAAAGCCCTGCCTGTCTTGTTTCATCATGGCTTTTAACTGACTGTTTGAAAAGGGAAAACAGAGGAACATAATGATCCAGAGCCTAAGGCTTCTTGGATGAAAATATACCAAATAACAGGAACAAATGAACACAGAAATCAGGGGTGGTTTGTAAAGCAGCACTACAGTACGGATCAATTTTAAAAGCAAGCAGAAGAAAAAGAGGGGAATTATCTAAATTAAGAGGAAACATTTCTAATTGCAAACAAAAAAATGGAAAACGTAATGATAGAATAAAGAGGCCCATCAGACTGTGTCTGGAGCCAGCAGGCCCTGTCAGCAGGTTTGGCACAGCACGGGCCCTGGGCTCTCTCCAGAGCCTTCTGGGCCTTTGGGAAAGTGGTTCTTAAGCAGATTGGGTTGGATGACCCAGGCCTGGCTGGAGTTGTCCTCAGGGCCAGAGGCTGCAGAAGTCTAGACTGCATTCTCAGGAGGGCTTCCTGGGGAACTTGATCATGAAGGAATCCCTTTTGTTTCAACATTAACGCAATTCAAATTGGCTCAGGCTATAAGGAAACATTGATTTGCCTAACAGGAAAGCCAGGCATAAGGCAGGGCTAGGCTGATTGGATCCAGTAGTTCAACAGTATCACCAAAGTCAAGGTTTTCTTTTTCCTGCAAGATTTATTCCAAGGCTTGTGGCAAGGTGGTTGCCAACTGCCCTCAGGGTGATTTGTTTCTTCCGAGTTCAGAGAGAATGAGGAAAAACATGTCTTTCCTCCAGAAGTCAAACCAGAGTCTAGCATCTTCCCAGTTACCTTAGGCCGGCTCTCTGCTCACTGTATGGTATACACTTACAATCACTGTGGCCAAGGAAATGCTGGGACCGACTGGTTTAGGGCTGGATTACTACCCATTCCTGCAGCCATCACCGTGGCCAGGGGGGTTAGGCCAATCAGGGCCCCTCTGGAGCTGAGGGTGGGGACCAATCCCTCCCCAAACCCAGGACATTGACACCAGGAAGACTGTAGTTCCCTCAAAGGGAAATTGGGAGTTGTCAGTGAGAGGGAAGCAGAGGGAAGGGGTCAGATGCTGGTGAAGTGAAGGCATACGCCCTCTCCAGGTCCTGATCCTTTGGGTGGGGAAAGGCTGGAGGGAAGGGAAGGGGGGGAGCGAGCAGCAGAAGATAGAGTTATATCCTGGACCCTAGGAAAGAAGGGTGGGAGTGGACTAGGCCCATGGTCGGCAAACTCACTAGTCAACAGAGCCAAATATCAACAGTACAACGATTGAAATTTCTTTTGAGAGCCAAATTTTTTAAACTTAAACTATATAGGTAGGTACATTCCTTATCACGGTAGTGCCTGCATGTGGTATTTTGTGGAAGAGCCCACTCAAGGGGCCAAAGAGACGCATGTGGCTCGCGAGCTGCAGTTTGCCGACCAGGGGACTAGGTGGCTGTTTGAATCGGTTTCATAGCTGAGCCTTCACTTCCTCCATCCAGATGCTTCCTTCCTTACCTTCCCCCAAAAGGGACCAGCATAGCCCGGTGATTAAGACTGTCTTAGTCATGGCACCACTACTCACCTACTAGCTACGTGACTTGGGCAAGTTGCTTAACATCTCAGGCTTTCAATTTCCTTATCTATGAAATGGAAATATAATAGAAACTCTCACAGGATTGTTTTGGGAATTAATTAAAACACTCAAAGCACTTAGAACAGTGCCTGACCCAAAATAAGTCCTCAATAAACTAGCTATTATTATCATTCCATTAAAAACCCTCTGTTCCTGCCCTGGCTAGGTAGCTCAGCTGGTTAAATTATTGTCCCAATACACCAAGGTTACTGGTTCCATCTCTGGTCAGGGTACATACAAAAATCAACTAATAAATGCATAAATAAGTGGGACAAGAAATTGTTCTCTCTCTCTCTCTCTCTCCCCCTTCCTCTCTCTCAATAAAAACAAACAGAACCTCCCTCCCCCCTTGTAAAACAAAAACAAACAACAGAAAAACTCTGTTCCTTGCCATTTCTAGCCTTAGACAAAGGCAGACATTAAAATTACTTATCTTTGCACACTCAGCTCCCAGCACGCTGCCTACCACATAGGAGGCTTACTACACCTGTGTTGAATGAATGACTACATGAATGAGTGATAGCTAGCGGGTGCTTTCTATGGGCCTAAAACTGGACAGAGTGGGGTTGCACTGTAAGGCCAACATTACCACTACTGAAGTGCTCTCTCTGAGCATGTGTAACTTTGGTTTCTCTATTCCAATGGGCTTTTCATGAAGGTGGTTTGGCACCTGGCACCTCCCTCACCAGCTCATCTTGTTTCCCACGTCTCCCTTTGACAGGGCCCTCTCTGCTCACTGTCCTTTTCCTTGCTTGTGCCCACTGCACAGTGCTTGATCACACTATTTCTCTGCTCAGAATGTCCTCTGACTTCCTTTTTCCATCCCAATGGCCTTCCCAGTGCTGTATGTTCCCTTTCTTGTCTGAACTTCTCAGGTACAGGAAAGTATTATCTCACGCTATGTCTCTGTGCTCATCTCACTTCCGCGTCAGCCTAGAAGCAAGTACCGCACAAACATCCACTCAGATCAGCTACGTCTCATCCCCATGGACACCTCGTGTCACTCTGCCTTCTGCTCCAGTAGGCACAGCCTGGAGGTTCAGGGGGGTTACAACCCTCAGGGGGCAAATTAAAGCCACCATGAGGTGCCACTTCACACTCACTGGGATGGCTATAGTCAAAGAGTCAGATGATAACAAGGTCTGAGGAGGATGTGGAGAAATGAGAACCCTCAGATGCTATTGAGGGGGGATGTAAAATGCTACTTTGCAAAATAGTCTGGCCATTCCTCAAAGGGTTAAACACAGAGTTACCATTTGACCTAGAAATTCCACTCCTAGGTATATAACCAAGAGAAGTAAAAACTTATGTCCACACAAAAACTTGTATGCTCATAATAGCATTATTTGTAAAAGCCAAAAAGTGAAATCACCCAAATATCTATTAACTGATGAATGCATAGACAAAACATGGTATATCCATATAATGGAATATTATTTGGCTATAACCAGAAATGAATTACTCATACATGCTACAGTGCGGATGGGCCTTGAAAACATTAGGCTAAGTGAGAAAAGCTAACACAAATGACCATGTGTTGTATGAGTCCATTCACATGGAATATCCAAAATAGGCAAATCCATAGAGATGGAAAGTAGATTGGTGAAAGCCTAAGATGGGGAGAAAAAGGGGAATAATTACTAAGGAGTATAGAGCTTCTCTTTGGAGTGATGAAAATATCTTAAAGTTGTTGGTGATGATTGCACACATCTGTGAATATACTAAAGACCTTTTCATTGTGCACTTTAAATGAGTGGGTTGTATAGTCTGTAAATTATAATAATGAAGCACAGTAAAACTGTTATAAAAACAAGCAAATGAAAAACTGCTAGAACCATCTTCACCAGTGAGAGTTGAGAGCTGGTGGATAATACCCCATCCTCCCATCCTTTACAATTCTGGGGAACGTTTTGGATGTTTACAGAGGTTCTGCCTACAGAATCCCTCGTCTATAGCAGTGATTAATTAATTAATTAATTATTGTGCACGCATGTGTGAGAGAGAGACAGAAACAGACAGAAAGGGAAAGAGATGGGAAGCATCAACTCATAGTTGTGGCACCTTAGTTGTTCATTGATTGCTTTCTCATATGTGCTTTGACAGGGGCTCCCGCTGAGCCAGTGACCCCTTATCAAGCCAGCAACCTTGGGCTTCAAACCAGTGACCTTTGGATTGAGCCAGCGACTATGGGGTCATGTCTATGATCCCACACTCAAGCCAGTGATCCTGTGCTCAAGCTGGTGACCTTGGGGTTTTGAACCTGGGACCTCAGTATACCAGGTCGATGCTCTACCCACTGTACCACCACCTGGTCAGGCTACAGCAGTGATCTTGATAATGCTCCCTTTTCTGGTCAGTTTCTCCTTCACTATCTTATTCTCCCTGCTTTCTCATTCCTGTTTCTTGGAATCACCTTTCCTCCCAAATACCTGCACCACAAGATCTTCTCTCAGGTTCTGCTTTTGGGAGAACCCAAACCAAGGGAGCATGCAATGTAGATGTAAAGATATCAAGTACTATACATGTATAGTGTTTAATATAGTGTATATACATATATATGATATATATATGTAGTATGTATGTGTATATTTCTTTTTTCTCTTTTTTATTTCTACAAGATTATCTATCTCCTATGGAAACATGACTTAAATTTCTTTAGTACACTGCTCACAAAAATTAGGGCATATTTTATTGCTTCAGATTCATTTTGAAATATTTGCTACTTTTTGTGAGCAGTATATTTTGCAAATCCTACAACAATGAAAGAGAGGACCAATGTTTACTAGCTATTATGTTCCCAGGACTTTTCCATACATTTTATCATATAATCTTCAAAAGAACTCTGTGAGGTTCTTGTTCCCATTCTGCTGAAGGGGGCCTTGGCTCAGCTCAGGAGATTAAGTTCACCAAATTGAGGACACACAGCTAGGATGTAAAAACTTTGAGTATTTGTTGCCTTTGTTTTTAACATAACTTATTTGATGGGTCACAGGTGTACCCATCAGCAATCTTTCTCTTAAATTTATATAATTTAATTTTTAATAATGATTATGTTCAGTAACTGGCTTGAAAAACTGCTGAGAAAAATCTATCAGTGCTCAGGGGCTGGTATGAGCTGGCTCCAGGACTCTTGTGGACTATGGCTTGGAAGGGAAATAAAAAAAAATTTAACTAATGAATGTCTTATCAGAATCTGTGTCAGTAGGTGAGAGGTGAGTCATTTTTAGGTGTCGGATTACTCCTCGATGCTAGAAGCTCAAAGTGAACATACACAGTGAAGAGGAAATGTTCTCTGGTGTAGCACGGCCCTGAGCGACTTGCTTATTAGTATCCTGTCGGATACTATAATATTTAATACAGTAGTCATTAGTACGTGTTGGCTCGTAAATACTTGAAATGTGACTAATAAATTTAAATGTAAATTTAAGTAACTGTATGTGGTTAGTGCCTACATCTGGATAAATAATTTTTAGTGGGTCTTTATCATGAAATCGCTCGCCAGGTCCTCAGCTTACAGCATCTGATTCAGGCAGGCTTATCCATCCACTTGTACCCCTTCCTACTCTAAACTTGGTCCCTTCACTTAGCTCCTCTGGTCTTTTCTCCATCATTTACATATGTGCTCAGCTGATTGTCGTATGTGGCCTTTGGACATGATGTTCTTGCTCTAGTTCCTCTGTGTGTCTCTCATGGGTCAGGTATACCCATCAGCTGTCTTTCCCGTCAACTTTTGAGGTCAGCCTAGAAAGGTCTGGTGTGGCTGTAGCTTCCAGTGGGTAACCTTCAGACTCAAGGTGATTTGTTTGGGGGTCCCTCAGAGAGTGCCAGGGAGGAGCAGAGTCTGACAGCCATCTTGTGGGCCCCTAGGCCAAGGGCACCAGTGACGTGAGTATTCCATGGATCCATGGAAGCACTCTGTGGACTTCAGCAGCCGGCCACAGATTGGGTCACTGCCTGGTGTAGACAAGCGGCCCTGTTGTGTCTAGCTTATGCTCCAGGTCCCCAAGAAAGTAAGGCACAAGCCCAGAGGGTGGCACGAGGAGTCTGGAGCTTCTTAGTGGGTGTTGCTCCAGGGCTGGTTCTATATCACTCCCTCACATAATTCAGAAGCTTCTCTCCATCTGGCTGGTAAATCTTTGTTTAAGCCAGCTGCTTGTTAATTACCAAAAACACATGTGCATTTTATAAATTAAGAATTCCATTATTCTTTTGAAATTCTCTTTATAAAAAGATAATATTGAGTTAGAAATCCATCCATATCATCATAAGGCATTTAATTGTTGCTTTTATCAATAAAGCATATGAATCACTAGTAGAGTCCTTAAATATAATTTCAACTGTTGTATGTTTTTGATAGTTGTGAAAATAGTTAAGTTGTTTAGTACATTTGTATAGTCCTTCACTGATGATGACTTTCATGAATTTGAAGAAATCATTCTTAAAGAGTTGGCAGTTTTGTCATCATTGGCATAATTTGGTTATGAAAATGTTATATTCTTGTAAGCAAGTTCATTTACTTTCCCTTCCCTTCCCTTCCCTTCCCTTCCCTTCCCTTCCCTTCCCTTCCCTTCCCTTCCCTTCCCTTCCCTTCCCTTCCTCTTTCCTTCTTTCCTCCTTTTCTTTCTCTTTCTTTCTTTCTTTCTCTCTCTCTCTCTCTTTCCTTCTTTCTTTCTTTCTTTCTTTCTTTCTTTCTTTCTTTCTTTCTTTCTTTCTTTCTTTCTTTCTTTCTTTCTTTCTTTCTTTCTTTCTTTCTCTCTCTCTCTCTCTCTCTCTCTCTCCCTTCCTTCCTTCCTTCCTTCCTTCCTTCCTTCCTTCCTTCCTTCCTTCCTTCCTTTCTTTCTTTCTTTCTTTCTTTCTTTCTTTCTTTCTTTCTTTCTTTCTTTCTTTCTTTCTTTCTTTCTTTCTTTCTTTAAGTGGGAGGAGGGGAGATAGTGATGAAGACTCCCGCATGTGCCCTGACCAGGATCCACCCGGCAACCTTGTCTAGGGCTGATGCTCTGACCAGCAGAACTATCCTCAGTGCCTGGGGCCATGCTCGAACCAATCGAGCCACCGGCTGTGGGAGGGGAAGAAGGAGAGAAGGGGAAGAGGGGGAGAAACAGATGGTTGCTGCTCATGTGTGCCCTGACTGGGAATCAAACCGGGAACTCCATACCTCGGCCAATGCTCTATCCACTGAGCCACCAACCAGGGCCTATATTTCTCATTTAAAAACTTTATTTGAAATTTATATCTAACATATTTCCTAATAATTGGCTTTTTAATATTATAATTAGGTTTAAAATTAATACTTTTTTTCAGTAAGTACTATGTAAAAAGGTCCTCTCCCCCAGTCTCTCCTAGTTTCTCCCAGCATGCCAAGCCAATATTTCTTTTTCTATGTGCTGTGAAAAGAGCAGCAGTGCCCAGATTATTTCTGCCCCCCTTCCACTCAGCCTTTGGAAAGCTGCCTCTGTTTGTAACTTGGGACATCACTACGTCAGACCCCACAGCCAGTAGTCTCTGGTTTCCACCTTGCTTTGGCAGACAGGCATCCTATTTGTGCGTGCTTTCCTGCAGCCTTAGAGGGACTCTCCTGTTGTGTACAGTGCTTGTACTTCCTTGCCAGTGAGGTTATACATACTTCAAGTGTAGTATATGGATTTACTACTTTTGGATAATCTAGCTCCTTAAACACTTTTAACAAGAATTATAGGATCCAAAACTAAGTCACCTAAAATTAAGGAGTAAAATTTATTTTTTCTATCTTCCTGTAGGAGGCTAACATAAAATATCTATCTATCTATCTATCTATCTATCTATCTATCTATCTATCTATCTATCTATCTATCTATCATCTATCTATCTATCTATCTATCTATCTATCATCAACATATTTTATTTCTGCTGTCTTGTCTGTGTTTAGTGCTTGTGTGAATTTCCACCTATTCTGCCAGGGGCATTCATTCCTTGCCTTGGGGAGGATTAGGATTATTACACAGAAATGCAAAAGAAAGAATGAATCAATGTTAAGTGTTTGATATCCACAATTGAATGTTTGAGTTCACAGCAAGACCTGAAAATCAGACTTTGAAATACAGGAAGTGTTTGCTAAGTTTCCTAAGCTCCCTTTAATGCAGCAAAAGCTGGGAGACTTGAACGGTAGGCTTTTCTATAAGCCAAGGCTATGAAATACATGTGAAATAGAAGAAGCTGGTGCCTTTCAGGCCCAAGGGTGTGGAATCCAGAGGCAGACAAAGTCAGAGTGTCAGACATCTGAGTTCAGACTTCCCTCCTTGGATCAGCACCCCAGATGTGAAGCTGGTTTTAGATGAGGAAAGAGAGAAGCTGAGAGCTGAGGAGGCTTATTATACCCTGCTCTCCATTTTAAGGTCCATTGGAAAAGAAGAAATAAGATTATATTAATAGATTCCAAGCAGACATGACCTTCAGCAGTGCGGAAGAGGGAGACTATTTAACCTACTACACAGGTAGAAGAAAAATTAAACACATTCACCCACGAGACACTGACTTAACCGAAATGGATGATTTCAACATGATAAGGCTGAGATGCCTAGAATTGGCACATTTAAATAGCCCTTCCCTACTCTGGCCACTACTTAGAAGGATGGGGACTCATTAGGAAAATTAAATGGTTATAGAAAATGAACAAGTTACATTTTCTGTTTGTATCTGAGTAGTGTTGAGGTTAAAATCAACTTACTGTATATTGGTCTAGCTAGTACTCTAAAAGAAAATAAAAGAAACAGATACTAACAAATCACTAAAATCAAAGTAAAAGATCACTGCGGTTTGTGGGAGCATGTAATGGTGGAGGAAGAGGAGAAATGGTTATACTGGAAAACTGCGTTTAAGAGGAACAATTAAAATTAATCAGAAAGTACTTCTTAGCCCTGAGTCTCTTGGCAACCAAGAAAAGAAGGGAAAGAGAAAAGATTATTAAGGACTTCATTATTTAGTTCAGGGAAGCACACCATCTTGCCAAGGGATTAAAAAATGTTTTGAAAATTCTGGTGTTGGTCAAAGAAGTTCGTAAAATATGATTTTTATGTTTGCTCGTTTATAGTTTGCACTGGGGGCTGCGCAGCACCAGGTATATGTGGTCTGCTATTGCAAATTACCTTCCTGCTTGGGTAGGGCCATTATTTTGCTAATGTTTGCTGGAGGGAGGAGGTTTTTGCACCAGAAAGTTTTGAAAAGAGAGAGAAGGAGAAGAGGAAGAAAGAAGCCATGTTAGCAGAGTGAGAGGGGAGAGAATGCAGAGTGCTGAAGAAGAAGCCAGTTTGTGGCAGAGAGAAAGAAGGTGTGCAGATGGGGAACCAGAGCCAAGGGGCTTTGGGAGCTCTGCTGAGACTAGTAGGGCCTTTGATTCTAGGAGGAACCAGAGAAGATTCTCCTGGTTGTGGAACCGGAGAATGCATCAGGGCTTCGTGAGTCCTGAATACCCTGTGTGTTTGCTCATTGGCCAGTGCGAGACTTGAATGAAATGGCCCACCAGTTTCTGGCTCCACTGTTTCTTTCCCATCTGCCAGAATCCAATGTGAACCTCATGTGAATGGCCATGACGATAATGGCTGTGACTACTGGCCATACAAATGAATAGGAGATGACTAGTCATAAAGGACATTTATAGAGGGAACAGAGACTATGATGAAATGTGATTTCTTTAATATGAAGTCTACAGGAAATTCAAGGATATTTTTCTTATGCCATTTCATCCTTAAATAAGGATATGCTATTAACCTGAGATCCTGAAGATTACTGTGTGAAAAGCTAGAATAATGTAGTCCAAGTATATAACTTTCTGGGGGAAAAAAAATAAAGAATCATCTATAGGTATTGCACTGTCCAATATGTTAGCCACTAGCCATACAAGGTTATTTAAATTTGAATTATTTAAACAAAATTAAAAATCCAGTTTCTCTTTTAAGCTAGTCATATTTTAACTACTCGGTGGCCACTAGTGGTTACTGTATTAGACTGTGCAGGGAAATTTCCATTATTACAGAAAGTTTTATTGGACATATCCTATAGGAATACATGGATGTACTTTTTAGGTAAGAATTGTTTTTCAAATAATTCAGTACACTGTATTGAGATAATTTGTGAGAAGTATGTTAAGACATAAAGTATTAGATGAACTCAAGAACTATTTAAAAGGGTTTCTAGCCTGACCAGGCGGTGGCGCAGTGGATAGAGCGTTGGACTGTGATGCAGAGGACCCAGGTTCGAGATCCCGAGGTCGCCAGCTTGAGCGCGGGATCTTCTGGTTTGAGCAAAAAGCCCACCAGCTTGAACCCAAGGTTGCTGGCTCCAGCAAGGGGTTCCTCGGTTTGCTGAAGGCCCGCGGTCAAGGCACATATGAGAAAGCAATCAATGAACAATTAAGGTGTTGCAATGCGCAATGAAAAACTAATGATTGATGCTTCTCATCTCTCTCCGTTCCTGTCTGTCCTTGTCTATCCCTCTCTCTGACTCACTCTCTGTCTCTGTAAAAAATAAAAAAATAAAAAAATAAAAGGGTTTCTAAAGAGAAATTTAATATTTGAATAATTATTTTAAATATGATGCTAAATAAAAATTAAATAAAATGTTAAAATAAGATCTTCCTCTCACCTCACACCATATACAAAAAGATCAAATGGATTAAAGACCTAAATGTAAGATCTAAAACTTTTGCTATAATTTTTTTTTTTTGGCGAGAGAGACAGACAGACAGACAGACAGGAAGATAGAGAGATGAGAAGCATCAACTCATACTTGCAGCACCTTAGTTCATTGTCTTTCTTTCTGGTTTACTCTTCACCACTAGGTTTATACTGAGTGTTTTTCTTAATAAATCAGTAACTTTTTATAGTACTAATAGGGCTATTCGGATTAAGGTATTGTACTGAAAACAGGTTTGGGTTTTTTTTGAGCCTCTAAGTCTCTTCTTAAATAAAAATTAAACTCAAAACAGAGTGGAGAAATCAGTCTTTCTCTCTCTTTCAGACTGGCTGCATAGTTCAGTCAGGGGCCTGTGGGAATAGTACAGGCAGGGGCTGGCTCAACAGGGTCTCTTGTACTCTTTCCCCATCAGGATGAGAGGGCTCTGACCGAGCAGGAGCACTACTGGCCCTATTCAACGAGACCAGGGTTCTCAGAGTAGTCTAGGACCAGCGGCATTAGTGCTACCTGATCTGGGAGCTGATAAGAAGTGCAAATCCTCTGGCCTTTTGCATATTAAAGTTTGAGAACCACTGGTTCAAAGATACCTGAATTCTGCGGGAGGCCTCTTGGAAAACACCTTTGGGATGGTCTGATCTCCATGAGAAGTACAGTGTTTAAGAACAGAGGTACTAAGTGCAACAGTTTTAAATTTTAATTCTAGACTTAACAGCTGTGTGAATATAGGCAAGGTATTTATTCTAAGTCTCAAAATTTTTTCTCTCTCTACAATAAGTAGAGTAGATATAATATTTCAGAGCACAAACTCAGTCATGCCAAAAATAACTTTCTTATTTTGATAACTGATTTTGGTGCTATCTTGAGACTACAGTCTAGGTGGGGAAAGACCCATAATTTTAGTTAATAAAGACTAATAGTTAATTCTTCAAGAAAGAAAATTTAATCATAGTATACTACTTGGCCATGCAGTGAAACAGTATTTCCACAATCAAAAGGATGTAAATATAGCATGTGATTTAACTAAAACTTATGATGAACGGAAAAAAATGGGATAGAAGAGTACTAGTTTTTGTTATAATTCTTTTAGCTAAGAGCCTAACCAGGTGGTGGCACAGTGGATAGAGCGTTGGCCTAGGATGCTGAGGACCCAAGTTCGAAACCCCGAGGTCAATGTTTTAAGTGTGTGCTCATCGTGCACTTGGGTGTGGGACCATCAACATAACCCTGTGGTCACTGGCTTGAGCCCAAAAGTCACTGGCTTGAGCAATGACTCACTGGTTTAGCTGGAGCGCCCCTGTCAAGTCATGTATGAGAAGCAATCAATGAACAACTAAAGTGCCTCAATGATGAGTTAATGCTTCTCATCTCTCTCCTTTCCTGTCTGTCTCTGTTTGTCTTTCTCTTGCAAAAAATAAAAAAATTTAAAAATCATATCTTCATAAAAGTACTTTTCCTCTCAAATTATTTTCTTCAAGTTAAAAAATATATTTGGGAACTGGGAATAGATGTTTCTCTTTGTGTTTCTGCTGTAACACCATTTCACTGAGTAGCATGAAGAAAGAATGTGGGGGGACACCTGGAGAAAGGGGTACAGGTTGTCATTTGCACATATCTATCACATAGGACCCCTACTTCATGCAGTTGCTGTGAATATTTAAAGAGATTATGCATGTGAAGTTCCTGGCATGTTGTAAAGATCCAATGCATATTGTTAAAAATAATGTTAATATAAGTTAACATTATATTAACATATAGCCAGGAAAGCCTAGCTATGAAGATGTTAGATCATGCTTGGTCCTGTTATTTCTTTTCCACAAGAGGCCTGGACATCTTGAATGAATGACTACAGTGATTTTTTTAAAAATTAAATTTAATGCAGTGACATTGATAAATCAGGGTACACATGTTGAGAGAAAACATCTCCAGATTATTTTGACATTTGATTATGCTGTATACCCCTCACCCAAAGTCAAATTGTTTTCCATCACCTTCTATCTGGTTTAATTTGTGCCCCTCCCCTCCCTCCACATCCTCTCTCCTTCCACCTCCCCCCCGTTACCATCACATTCTTGTCCATGTCTCTGAGTCTCATTTTTATGTCCCATCTATGTATGGATCCATATAGTTCTTAGTATTTTCTGCTTTACTCATTTTACTCCGTATAATGTTATCAAGGTCCATCCATGTTATTGTGAATGATCCGATGTCATCATTTCTTATGGCTGAGTAGTATTCCATAGTATATATGTACCAAAGCTTTTAAATCCACTCGTCCTCTGACGGACACTTGGGTTGTTTCCAGATCTTCGCTATTGTGAACAATGCTGCCACGAACATGGGGGTGACTTCTCCTTTTGGAGCGGGTCTATGGTGTTCTTGGGGTATATTCCCAAAAGTGGGATAGCTGGTTCAAAAGGTAGTTCGATTTTCAATTTTTTGAGGAATCTCCATACTGTTTTCCATAGAGGCTGCACCAGTCTGCATTCCCACCAGCAGTGCAGGAGGGTTCCCTTCCCTTTTCTCCACATTCTGTATTGTTTTATTGATGAGCGCCATTCTGACTGGTGTGAGGTGATATCTCATTGTGGTTTTAATTTGCATTTCTCTAATGATTAGTGATGTTGAGCATTTTTTCATATGCCTATTGGCCATCTGTATGTCCTCTTTGGAGAAGTGTCTATTAATACATTTCTTTTGCCCATTTTTGGATTGGATTGTTTGTCTTCCTGGTGTTGAGTTTTACAAGTTCTTTATAAATTTTGGTTATTAACCCCTTATCAGATGTATTGTCAAATATGTTCTCCCATTGTGTAGTTTGTCTTTTTATTCTGTTCTTATTGTCTTTAGCTATGCAAAAGCTTTTTAGTTTGATATAGTTCCATTTGTTTATCCTGTCTTTTATTTCACTTCCCTGTGGAGATAAATCAGCAAATATATTGCCGCAAGAGATGTTGGAGAGCTTACTGCCTATGTTTTCTTCTAAGATGCTGATGGTTTCACGGCTTACATTTAAGTCTTTTATCCATTTTGAGTTTATTTTTGTGAATGGTGTAAGTTGATGGTCTAGTTTCATTTTTTTGCAGGTAGCTATCCAATTTCCCCAACACCATTTATTAAAGAGGCTATCTTTACTCCATTGTATGCTATTACATCCTTTGTCAAATATCAGTTGTCCATAGAGCTGTGGGTTTATTTATGGGTTCTCTGTTCTGTTCCTTTGATCTATATGCCTGTTCTTATGTCAGTACCCGGCTGTTTTGAGTACAATGGCCTTGTAGTATAACTTGATATCAGGAAGTGTGATACCTCCCACTTTATTCTTCTTCTTCTTTTTTTTTAATTTTATTTTTCTGAAGCTGGAAACAGGGAGAGACAGTCAGACAGACTCCCACAAGCGCCCGACCGGGATCCAACCGCACGCCCACCAGGGGCGACGCTCTGCCCACCAGGGGGCGATGCTCTGCCCATCCTGGGCGTTGCCATGTTGCGACCAGAGCCACTCTAGCGCCTGAGGCAGAGGCCACAGAGCCATCCCCAGCGCCCGGGCCATCTTTGCTTCAATGGAGCCTTGGCTGCGGGAGGGGAAGAGAGAGACAGAGAGGAAAGCGCGGCGGAGGGGTGGAGAAGCAAATGGGCGCTTCTCCTGTGTGCCCTGGCTATTCTTCTTTTTTAATATTGCTGAAGCTATTCGTGTTCTTTTTTGGTTTCATATAAATTTTTGGAATATGTGATCTATATCTTTGAAGTATGTCATTGGTATTTTAATTGGTATTGCATTCAATTTATAGATTGCTTTGGGTAATATAGACATTTTAATGCTGTTTATTCTTCCTAACCATGAGCATGGTATGTGCTTCAACTTGTTTGTTTCTTCCTTGATTTCTTTTATTAATGTTTTATAATTTTCCGAGTACAAGTCTTTAGTCTCCTTGGTTAAATTTACTCCTGGGTACTTTATTTTTTTGGTTGTAATAGTGAAGGGGATTGTTTCCTTAATTTCTCTTTCTGACTGTTTATTGTTGGAGTATAAAAATGCCTCTGATTTCTGAGTATTAATTTTATATCTTGCTACTTTGCAGAATTCATTTATCAGGTCCGGTAGTTTTTTGACTGAGACTTTAGGGTTTTCTATATACACTATCATATCATCTGCAAATAATGATAGTTTTACTTCTTCTTTTCCAACTTGAATGCCTTTTATTTCTTCTTCTTGTCTGATTGCAGTGGCTAGGACTTCCAGGATTATGTTGAATAAGAGTGGTGAAAGGGGGCACCCCTGCCTTGTTCCTGATCTCAAGGGGATTGCTTTTAATTTTTGCCCATTGAATATGATGTTGGCTATGGGTGTGTCATAGATGGCCTTTATCATGTTGAGGTATGTTACCTGTATTCCCACTTTGCTGAGAGTTTTGATCATGAACTGGTGCTAGATTTTATCAAACGCTTTTTCTGCATCTATTGAAATTATCATGTTTTCTGTTTCCTTTTGTTTATGTGATGAATCACATTGATTGATTTGAGAATATTGTACCAGCATTGTCCTCCCCAGAATAAATCCCAATTGATCACGGTGTATGATTTTTTCCATATATTGTTGGATCTGGTTTGCTAATATTTTGTTGAGGATTTTAGCATCTATATTCATCAGGGATATTGGGCCTATAGTTTTCTTTCTTTGTGTTGTCTTTGCCTGGTTTTGGAATCAGAATTATGCTCGCCTAATAAAAGGAGCTTGGAAGTCTTCCTTCCTCTTGAATTTTTTGAAATAGCTTGAGAAGGATAGGAGTTAGTTCTTCTTTGAATATTTGGTAGAATTCACTTGTGAAGCCATCTGGCCCAGGACTTATCTTTGTTGGGAGTTTTTTGATAACTGTTTCAATCTCATTTGGTATAATTGGTCTGTTTAGGTTTTCTGATTCTTCCAGATTAATTTTTGGAAGGTTATATGTTTCAAGGAATTTGTCCATTTAATCTAGGTTTTCTAGCTTTGTGGCATACAGTTCTTCATAGAATTTTCTTACAATATTTTGTATTTCTGTTGTGTCAGTTGTTATTTCTCCACTCTCATTTCTAATTTTATTTATTTGACTTCTCTCTCTTTTTTCTTAGTGAGTCTGGTTAAAGGTTCATCGATCTTGTTTACCTTTTCAAAGAACTAGCTCTTGGTTTCATTGATCCTCTGTATTGTTTCTTTAGCCTCTATGTCATTTATTTCTGCTTTGATCTTTATTATTCCCTTCCTTCTACTACATTACTTGCTGTTTTTTTTTCTAGTTCTTTTAGATGCAAGGTTAAGTTGTTTATTTGAGCTTTTTCTAGTTTCTTTTCTTTTCTTTTTTTTTTTTTTGTATTTTTCTGAAGCTGGAAATGGGGAGAGACAGTCAGACAGACTCCCGCATGTGCCCAACCGGGATCCAACCGGCACGCCCACCAGGGGCGAGCTCTGCCCACCAGGGGGCGATGCTATGCCCCTCCGAGGCATCACTCTGCCGCAACCAGAGCCACTCTAGCGCCTGGGGCAGAGGCCAAGGAGCCATCCCCAGCGCCCGGGCCATCTTTGCTCCAATGGAGCCTTGCCTGCGGGAGGGGAAGAGAGAGACAGAGAGGAAGGAGGGGGGGTGGAGAAGCAAATGGGCGCTTCTCCTATGTGCCCTGGCCGGGAATCGAACCCGGGTCCCCCGCACGCCAGGCCGATGCTCTACCGCTGAGCCAACCGGCCAGGGCCTTTTTCTAGTTTCTTAAAGTGTGCCTGTAGTGCTATGAACTTCCCTCTCAGTACTACTTTTGCTGTGTCCCATAAATTTTGAGTTGTTGTATGCTCATTGTCATTCGTTTCTAGGAATTTTTAAATTTCTTCTCTGATCTCATTCTTAATCCATTTGTTATTAAACAACCTGCTATTTAGTTACCATGTGTTTGGGAATTTTTGAGCTTTTCTGTTGTGGTTTATTTCTAGTTTCATGCCATTGTGATCAGAGAAACTGCTTGATATGATTTCAATCTTCTTAAATTTGTTGAGACTACTTTTATGCCCTAACATGTGGTCTATCCTAGATAATGTACAATGAGCACTTGAAAAGAATGTATATTCTGCTACTTTAAGGTGAATGGTTCTGAAGATATCTATTAAATCGAGTTGATCTAGTGTGTCCTTTAAGTCTGCTGTTTCTTTGTTAATTTTCTTTCTTGAGGATCTATCTAGTGATGTTAGTGGGGTATTGAAATCCCCTACTATTATAGTATTGCTGTTGATCTCGCCCTTATATCCATCAAAGTCTGTTTTATATATTTAGGTGCTCCTATATTAGGTGCATAGATATTTATAATTGTTATATCTTCCTGTTTGATTACTGCCTTTATCATTATGTAGTGGCCTTCTTTATCTCTTACTATATCCTTTGTTTTAAAGTCCATTTTGTCTAATATAAGTATTGCTACCCCAGCTTTTTTTTCATTTCCATTTGCATGAAATGTTTTTTTCTATCCTTTTACCTTCATTCTATGTGCATCTTTTGTTTTAAGGTGTGACTCTTGTAGACAGCATATGTACTGGTCCTCTTTTCTTATCCATGCAGCTACCTTATGTCTTTATTTGGATCATTTAATCCATTTACAGTTAAGGTTATTATTGATATGTAGTTGTTTATTGCCATTTTATTCTTTAAAGCTATATTCCCTTTTTGCTATATTCTTACCCCACTTTGATCTGTTTACAACAGGCCCCT
Source organism: Saccopteryx leptura (assembly GCF_036850995.1). Lineage (NCBI taxonomy): Eukaryota > Metazoa > Chordata > Mammalia > Chiroptera > Emballonuridae > Saccopteryx > Saccopteryx leptura. The sequence goes on from NC_089507.1 coordinate 127,106,829, forward strand.
TAACATTTTCTGCAGCATTGGTTTGGTTGTAATGAATTCTTTGAGTTTTTTTTTTTTTTTTGTCTGTGGAGCTTTTTATTTTTCCTTCAATTTTAAATGATAGCCTTGATGGATAAAGTAGTCTTGGTTATAGGTTCTTGTTCTGCATTACTTTGAATATTTCTTGCCATTCCCTTCTGGCCTCAAGTGTTTCTGTTGAGAAGTCGGATGTCATCCTTATGGGGCCTCCTTTGTAGGTGATAGCTTTTTTTTTTTTTTTTTTTGCAGCTTTTAATATTTTCTCTTTATCACTTACCATTGGTATTTTAATTATGATGTGTCTTGGTGTAGGTTTCTTTGGGTTTCTCTTTAATAGAGTTTTCTGTGCTTCTTGAACTTGTGAGAGTTTCTCCTGCATTAATTTAGGGAAGTTTTCAGCTATGATATGATTGAACAAAGTCTCTATCCCTTGTTCTTTCTTTTCTTCTTCAGGAATCCCTATGATGTGGATGTTATTTCTCTTCATGTTGTCACAGAGCTCTCTAAGAGTTTCCTCAGACTTTTTGAGTCTCTTTTCTTTTTTATTCTTTGCTTTTTTGCCTTCATTCAAGTTGTCCTCCAACTCACTGATTTGATCCTCAGCTCTATCCATCCTGTTTTTAAATCCTTCCATTGTGGTCTTCATTTCTCATATTGTATTTGTCATCTCCGACTAATTCTTTTTTAATATTTCAATATCCTTTTTTATATTTGCTATTTATTTATTTAGGTGTTTGTAATGACCATCCATTGTTGTTCTAAGATCCCTAAGCATCCTTACAATCATTATTTTGAACTCCGCATTCGGAAGTTTGGTTATTTCCATATCACTCAGTTCATCTCCTGAAGGTTTCTCTTGTGGTTTTATTTGGATTGCACTTCTTTGTCTTCTCATTATGTTTGTGTTTGGGTGTTTTGTTTGTAGAGCTGGTTGAGTCTAGGCTTGGAGTTGTCTTCCTCCAGTTTTCAATTGTGTTATTTCTAGGTCTTCTTGGGTTGGCATCAGCTATTATTTGTAATCCACTTTTGGATTTGGGCTGCTTTGAAGTCTTGATTTTTTGTTGTTTTAACAGGTGATAGTCTTGTTTATTGGTCTCAGCAGGGGGCTTCCTTGAAACTGTATCCAGGATGTGGTGGGTGTAACCTGAGACTCTGAAGGCCTCTTCTACCAATTAATCTCTCTGGGTGCAGGGTGTTTTCTCAGCTTCAGTAGGAGGAGGTGGATCTCAGATCTCCATGGAGACCTGAGTTACTGCCTCTCCTCCCCACTTCTTGTTTTCAGCTGTGTCTTGTTTGCTGATTGGAACTGGAGAGATGTCTGGAGATCTGTGATCTGGAAGCAATTTAGTCTTTTGTTTTGTGGAAGGATAAGTCCCTTCCCCAGCTATGGCTGCCTCCAGCACTGGATGAGTCAGCTTTTTAGGTCATCCCCTGCATTCCTCTGCCCCTCACCATCTGTCCCTCTCTCTCTCCTTTCCACTTGGAAGATAAGCCGGTCCTTTCAACATACCTTACTCCCTGGTTGTCAGGCAAGTGGCTGTGAGCAGTATTTTCTGCTCTTTTCTTGGAGGAGAGCCCCTCTGGGCTCTCAGCCTCACCCCACCCCTTTGTTCCTATAAGCAGGGGAGATTCAGGTGCTCCCTACCAGGTTTTTTGTGGCTTCTTCTTTGCTCCTTGGTTTTTGATAGCTGTTCTTGTAGTCCAGAGTTGGTTTTTCATGCTGATTGTTCCTAAATTGATTTGTATTCCATTTTGGTGGTGAGAGCTGGGAGTCTGTGCATCTGCCTACTCTGCTGCCATCTTCAGGTCCCATGACTATAGTGATTTTAATCTCACTTAATCTACTCATCAGTCCTGGAACAGGGAGAGCTGTAATAGATTCTAGCTGGCCTGCTAGAAGAATTCGCTACAGACTGTGGCAATCAGCTGTCCTTTTAAGTCCTCTGATCACTCTTTCCTTTAGGTATGCATGGCAGAGAAAGCAATGGTCAAAGGATGCTGAGACCCTCATGGGATTAGAAATGCTACAAATCTCAAATTTTGCTATGAAAGAAGCCTGTCGGGTTTCCCAAGGCTGTGGTGTGCTCAGGGTTTTCTGTTGCTTTTTCTTTCTGTTCCTCCCTCCCCCAACCCTTGCTAACATCCCCTATGTCATATGCCACTCTGCCTGTGACTTGATTTACAACTCCTTAGGTAGAGGTATTTGGACAAACTAGCTCTTTCTTTAGTCCTGGCTTGAAATACAGCAGCCAATTCTTTTAACCATTTGACCTGTTGAAATGTTTTAACTAATTTGTAAATGTAAACTACCTATAGAATGATTAATACTGTACAATGCCTCTTTTCCACCATTCACCTAAGTAAGTTGTATGTACCCTAGACAGGATGGCAGAACATTTCTTAGATGAAATATGAGCTCATTCAAGAACAAGATGTGCTGAGACAGATGTGGGATCCAAAGGCCAGGTCTGATTTTATACAATTTTACAGGCTTAGTCTCTTTTATTTTCTCTTTAATGGTGGATAGGGTTGTTATCACTTTGCTGGCCTTGCTGGACTCAAATACTCCTGTGGTATGATTTTCCCACAGGCACAGGAATGTCCTCACCTAGGATTTTGCTCTCTAGCTTGGAAGAAAAAAATCTTGTATGTCATTCTTTCTTTTCCAGCCTCTGGCAAGTAATTTCTTACAACCATAACAATTAAGCATCCAACACAAGAACATGTTGCAAGAATATATACTAAGGACATTTATCTAGCATGAAGGCAGAAATGTCAGCCACAATTGTTAGTGCTGTATTGAGTGCTTTGCAAAAGCATCCATCACTTTTGGGGATCAATGTAGAGGAGATATTTCCAAGCACTGCCGGAAGCAGGCCAGTCCAGGAGCTCACCCTGGGAGCTGAGCAAATGTGGTGCACTGGCAGCTTGCTGGCTGGGCTCAGGCTGGTTGGCCACTTGCTTCTCTCTTTCTCTTTCCTTTTTGCTGGCATCAGAGTTTTGTGCTTCTGAACTCTGGGAAGAGGCGCTCATTCCATGTTTGAGACATACTAACATAAAACTGAGACATGAGTTTGAACGTATGCCCAGGAATAAACATGTGAAATGATAAACATGTCGATCTGGGAAGAAATCCTCTTTTCACAAATATGTGAAGTTGATAAAAATAAAGCAACAGAAGAAGCAGAAAATGTGAGAGTGAAAACCCAGAAAATGGGGCTCAGTAGAAAATGCTCCATATGCCAAAAGTTGTAAGTAGTTTGGGAGATGTTCTGATACTGTTTTACTTGCCCTGTTCTGCTTCTGAAAAGGAATGCCCTCACCCTTTTATTTTTGGTGGGTGTGTCTAACAGTAAAGACATGAAATTCAGGGAATATAACTTTATTATAAATGTTTTCTACTAACTTCAAGATTTTTCTCACTTCTTATAAACTAGCCCAAACCAAGAGATGATAGTTTGAATTCTGAGCTTATAGCTCCATTTGTTATAAATTTAAAAAACATGAAAAAATAAATCCAAAAACTTGTAACAATATTAAATGTTACTTTTATAGTTAATACATCAAACATAATGACTGTTTTTAAGCAAAATAATTAATTTTCTTTTTTAGGCTATATTTATATGCAATGAATCTTTATGATCCTAAACTAATAAAGCAATTTCATTGTGTGAAATGCTTTGAAAAACTATGAATATGGGCAGAATCCAACTTAACATTAGGTTTCGAGAGTTTATAACTTAGCTGGTTTAAACTTAGAAAATGTTCCTACTTCAAAGAGTGATATGATGCATGGATGGGTGGTTAGGCCTGTCTTTAAAATTCTATTTAGCTTAGATTTTATGGTCCGAAGAAGAATGCAGATAGGAATTATCACTTACATCAGTTTTTAATAGGAAAGTCTGTCTTGAGTTGTGACTTGCCCACCAAGATCATGCTTTCTCCAGTGGTTCAAAGGAGAAAGGGCCAGTCCTCAGGGGGTTGGGCAGAGAGAGGTAGAGTGTGGGGATCCCAAAGAGGAGCCCCCAGGAGCTTTATGGGAAGTACACTAGAGATTCTAGGGTTGGAGTTCTTGTAAATAGGCCCTCCCCATGAGTCTGTGAAGATCTGGGAAAGATGGAGGCAGAAGTGAGAGGTACCCGGGACTGGGGCCACAGGCCAGGGCAGATGCTCAGGGGCATCTATTTTCCTTCATACAACAGCAGCTGACTAGATCACTAAGGAAATAATTTGATCTCATCAAATTACTATTTCTTGGAATTTTAATTAATTAATAAAGTAATTATTATTTTTTCTTTTTTTCAAAGTAAGAAAAGGAGAGACAGAGAGACAGACTTCTTCATAAACGCTGACTGGGACCTACCCGGCAACCCCCATCTAGGGCTGATGCTCTGCCCATCTGGGGCCATACTCACAACCGAGCTATTTTTAGAGCCTAAGACAGAGGTTCCATGGAACCAACCTCAGTGCTTGGGGTCGATGCGCTCAAACCAATCAAGCCATGACTGTGGGAGGCGAAGAGAGAGAGAGAGATAGAGTAGGGGGAGGGGAGGAGTAAAGAAGCAGATGGTTGGCCCTGGCCGGTTGGCTCAGTGGTAGAGTGTCGGCCTGGTGTGCAAGGGGTCCGGGGTTCGATTCCTGGCCAGGGCACACAAGAGAAGCACCCATCTGCTTCTCCACCCCTCCCCCTCTCCTTCCTCTCTGTCTCTCTCTTCCCCTCCCGCAGCGAGGCTCCATTGGAGCAAAGATGGACTGGGTGCTGGGGATGGCTCCTTGGCCTCTGCCCCAGGTGCTAGAGTGGCTCTGGTCGCGACAGAGCGGCGCCCTGGAGGGGCAGAGCATCGCCCCCTGGTGGGCAGAGCGTCACCCCCTGGTGGGCGTGCCGGGTGGATCCCAGTCGGGCGCATGCGGGAGTCTGTCTGACTGTCTCTCCCCGTTTCCAGCTTCGGAAAAATACAAAAAAAAAAAAAGAAGCAGATGGTTGCTTCTCCTGTGTGCCTTGATTGGGAATCAAAACTGGACATCCATATGCCAGGCCAATGCTCTACCACTGAGCCAACTGGCCAGGGCTTAGAATTTTAATTTAATTTAATTTATTTTAAAAAAATTTTTAAATAATTTTAATTTATTGTGTTAACACGAATTCAAGTGTCCCACTCAATATAATTCCCTCACCTCCACTTCCTTGTCCCCCATTGCCCCCCTCTCCCCTCCCCCCTTTCCTTTGGGATTTGCTGTCTTGTTATCTGTATCTGTGTGTTAGGTCAGTGGTTCTCAAACTTTTTGAAGTCGGGGCCCATTTAAAATCCTACAAATAGTTGTAGGCACACTATATACAAATTTCTGAGAAATATGTTAAAATAATTAAGTCAAAGATTAAAGAAAAAAATATGAAGTCCAAGCATGCTTTTATGGTAATTAAAAGAAATAAATAGGGCAAAATTAAATTTATTCTGACATTAAAAAACATTTTTATGTTACATTTTTTGAGTTATGTTTTTTAGAATTTATAAAAAGGAGGGGTTAAAAAATAAAAAAAATCAGAAAAGTTATCTTTATATATACACACACACACACACACACACATTCCTAGTAAGATTTAGTAAATTCAGCAGGTCCCGGTACAAATGTGTTAAGTTTTTTCTTTCTTGTGTTTATGAGAAACATGAGCCTGATGTGTCCTAGCAATTTCTTCAATGTCTGGGCATATATTTGAAAGGCAGACTCTCATTTCCTTGTCAATACATTGAAGAATTCCTCTCTTTTTACTCTTAATTGTGTTGAGTGCAGAAAACCCCCACCATACATATCATCTTAACTTTACATCAAACAAAGGATAGAAGAAACTTGCATCTAGTCTTTCCGGGGAACATGGGGGGTAGTGTAAACAATCCAGCACCACAGCTTAATAGCCTTTTGCAACCTAATCAGGCAAGTGAGGTGGGGGGTTGGGCAGACTGTCAGCTTACAGCCAATTCTTTACACCTCTGTCCCCCAAAAATCAAAACTCCAAAAACTCTGTTGGTTTTTTGGACCCCAACAGGCACATATTTCTCTGGAATACCATAGGCGCTCCTGGAAATCTTCAAGGCATACCAGTGTGCCCTGGTGCACACTTTGAGAACCACTGTGTTAGGTATATATAATTTTACTTATCCCTTCACCTTCTCTGAAACCATCCCCTCATCCCCCTTTCCTCTGACAGCTGTCCTGCTGGTTCCTGTGACCCCGCCTCTGCCTCTATTCCATTCCTCAGTTCACTTTTGTTCATTAGATTCCACATATACATGAGATCATATATTTATCTTTCTCTGCTGGGCTTATTTCATTTAGCATAATAATCTCTAGGTCCATTCATGCCATCGAAAAAGGTAAGATTTTCTTCTTTTTCGCAGCCATGTAGTATTCCATTGTGTATATGTACCACAGCTTTTTAATCCACTTGTCCACTGATGGACACTTGGGCTTTTTCCAGAACTTGGCTATTGTAAACAATGCTGCAATAAACCTGGGAATGCACATTTTCTTTTGAATCAGTGATCTGGTATTCTTAGGATATATTCCTAAAAGTGGGATAGCTGGGTCAAAAGGCAGTTTGATTTTTAATTTTTTAGGAATCTCTATACTGTTTTCTATAGTGGCTGCACCAGTCTGCATTCCCACCAGCAGTGCAGGAGGGTTCCCTTTTCTCCACAACTTCATCAGCACTTACTGTGTGTTGATTTGTTAATGAGCACCATTCTGACCTGTGTGAAGTGGTATCTCATTGTGGTTTTAATTTACATTTCTCTGATGATTAATGATGTTGAACATTTTTTAATATGCCTATTGGCCATTTGTATGTCCTCTTTGGAGAAGTATCTATTCAGTTCCTTTGCCTTTTTTTTTTTTTTTATATTTTTCTGAGGTGAGAAGCGGGGACGCAGAGAGACAGACTCCTGTATGCATTCGACCGACTGGAATCCACCCAACATGTCTACCAGGGGCCGATGCTCTGCCCATCTGGGGTGTTGCTTTGTTGCAACCAGAGCTATTCTAGCACCTGAGAAGTCCATGGAGCCATCCTCAGAGCCTGGACCAACTTTGCTCCAACGGAACCTTGGCTGTGGGAGGGAAAGAGAGAGACAGAGAGGAAGGAAAGGGGGAAGGGTGGAGAAGCAGACGGGCACTTCTCCTATGTGCCCTGGCTGAAAATCAACCCAGGACTTCCATATGCTGAGCTGACACTCTATCACTGAGCCAGCTGGCCAGCGCCTCTTTTGCCCATTTTTAAATTGGATTATTTACCTTCCTGATGTTGAGTTTTAGCAGTTCTTTATAAATTTTGGTTATTAACCCCTTATCAGACATATTAGCGAATATGTTCTCCCACTGTGTGGGTTTTCCTTTAATTTTGTTAACAGTGTCTTTTGCTGTACAAAAGCTTTTTAGTTTGATATAGTCCCATTTGTTTATTTTGTCCTTTTTTTCACTTGCCCGTGGAGATATATCGACAAAAATATTGCTACGAGTAATATTGGAGAGTTTATTGCCTATGTTTTCTTCCAAGATGATTATAGTTTCACGACTTACATTTAAGTCTATTATTATGTATTTTGAGTTTATTTTTGTGAATGGTGTAAGTTGGTGGTCTAGTTTCATTTTTTTTGCAGGTAGATGTCCAATTTTTCCAGCACCATTTTTTAAAGAGACTGTCTTTACTCCATTGTATGTTCTTACTTCCTTTGTCAAATACCACTTGTCTATAAAGGTGTGGGTTTATTTCTGGGTTCTTTGTTCTGTTCCATTGATATATGCCTGTTTTTATGCCAGTACCAAGCTGTTTTGAGTACAATGGCCTTGTAGTATAACTTGATATCAGGAAGTGTGATACCTCCCGCTTTATTCTTCATTTTCATGATTGCCAAGGCTATTTGCGTTCTTTTTTGGTTCATATAAAATTTTTTAATATAGAATATTTGTTCTATATCTTTGAAGTATGCCATTGGTATTTTAATAGAAATTGCATTGAATCTATAGATTGCTTTGGGTAATAACAGACATTTTAATGATGTTTATTCTTTCTATCCATGAACACAGTACATGCTTCCACTTGTTTGTATCTTTCTTGATTTCTTTTCTCAATGTCTTATAATTCTCTGAGTACAAGTCTTTTACCTCGGTTAAATTTACTCCTAGATACTTTTTTTTTTGTTGTTGCAATAGTGAAGGAGATTGTTTCCTTAATTTCTCTTTTAGACAGTTTATTGTTGGTGTATAAAAATGCCACTGGTTTCTGAATATTATTTTATATTCTGCCACCTTGCCAAATTCATTTATCAGGTCTAACAGTTTTTTGACTGAGACTTTAGGTTTTTCTATGTACAGTATCCTGTCTTCAGCAAATAATGATAGTTTTACTTCTTATTTTCCAATTTGGATGCCTTTTATTTCTTCTTCTTGTGTGATTAATGTGGCTAGGACTTCCAGAACTAGGTTGAATAAGAGTGGTGAAAGGAGGCACCCCTGCCTTGTTCCTGATCTCAAGGGATTGCTTTTAATTTTTGCCCATTGAGTATGATGTTGGCTGTGGGTTTTTCACAGATGGCCTTTATCATTTTGAGGTATGTTACCTGTATTCCCACTTTGCTGAGAGTTTTGATCATAAATGGGTGCTGGATTTTATCAAATGCTTTTTCTGCATCTATTGATATAATCATGTGATTTTTCTCCTTCCTTTTGTTCATGTGATGAATCAGATTGACTGATTTGGGAATATTGTACCAGCCTTGCCTCCCTGGAAAAAATCCCGCTTGATCATGATATATGACTTTTTGTTGTATTGCTGGATCTGGTTTGCTAATATTTTGTAGAAAATTTTAGCATCTATGTTCATCATGAATATTGATCTATAATTATTTTTTTTTGTAGTGTCTTTATCTGTTTTTTTTTTTGTTTGTTTTGTTTTTTTTTTTTTTTTTTAGTATTTTTTCTGAAGCTGGAAACGGGGAGAGACAGTCAGACAGACTCCCGCATGCGCCCGACCGGGATCCACCCGGCACAATGCTCTGCCCACCAGGGGGTGATGCTCTGCCCCTCTGGGGCGTCGCTCTGCCACGACCAGAGCCACTCTAGCGCCTGGGGCAGAGGCCAAGGAGCCATCCCCAGTGCCCGGGCCATCTTTGCTCCAATGGAGCCTTGGCTTCGGGAGGGGAAGAGAGAGACAGAGAGGAAGGAGGGAGGGGGTGGAGAAGCAAGTGGGCGCTTCTCCTATGTGCCCTGGCCAGGAATCGAACCCGGGTTCCCCGCACGCCAGGCCGACGCTCTACCGCTGAGCTAACCGGCCAGGGCCTGGTTTTGGAATGAGGATAATGATTGTCTCACAAAAGGAGCTTAGAAATCTTCCCTCCTCTTGAATATTTTGAAATAGCTTGAGAAGAGCTAATAGGTGTTAGTTCTTCTTTGAATGCTTGATAAAATTCATCTGTGAAGCCATCTGGTCCAGGACTTTTGTTTGTTTGTATTTTGATGACTTTTCAATTTTATTTGTTGTAATTAGTCAGTTTAGGTTTTCTGATTCTTCCAGATTGAGTCTTGGAAGGTTGTATGTTTCTAGAAATTTATCCTTTTCACTTAGGTTGTTCAATTTTTTTGGCATATAGATCTTCACAGTATTTTTTTTTACAATCCTTTGTATTTCTGCTGTGTCAGTTGTTACTTCTCCTTTTTCATTTTTAATTTTTTTTTCTTGATAAGTCTGGTGAAAGGTTCATCAATCTTGTTTACCTTTTCAAAGAACCAGCTGTTGGTGTCATTAATCTTTTATTTATTTATTTTTTAGCCTCTGTCATTTATTTTTACTCTGATCTTTATTATTTCCTTCCTTCTACATCCTCTGGGCTTTATTTGTTATTCTTTTTTAGTTCTTCTAGATGCAGGGTTAAGTTGTTTATTTGAGCTTTTTCTTGCTTCTTAAGGTATGCCTGTAATGCTATAAACTTCCCTCTCAAGACTGCTTTTGCTGTGTCCCATAAATTTTGAGTTGTATGTTCATTTTCATTTGTTTCAAGGAAATTTTTGATTTCTTTTTTGATCTCGTTGTTAACCTACTCATTATTTAATAACATGCCATTTAGCCTCCAAGTGTTTGAATGTTTTTTCAGTTTTTCTATTGTAGTTGATTTCTAGTTTCATGCCATTGTGATCAAAGATGCTAAATGTGATTTCCATCTTCTTAAATTTATTGAGACTTGTTTTGTGTCCTAACATGTCATCTAACTTAGAGAATGTACCATAAGCACTTGAAAAGAATGTATATTCTGCTGCTTTAGGGTGAAAAGTACTGAAGATATCTATTAAATCCAGTTGATCTAGTGTGTCCTTTAAGGTTGCTTTTTCTTTGTTAATTTTCTGTTTGGAGGATCTATCCACTGATGTCAGTGGGGTATTAAAATCCCCTACTATTATAGTACTGTTGTTGATCTCGCCCTTTATGTCCATCAAAATCTGCTTTATATATTTAGGTGCTCCTATTATGCATGCATAAATATTTACAATGGTTATATCCTCTTGTTGGAGTGCTTCCTTTATCATTATATAGTGCCCTTCTTTATCCCTTACCGTAGTCTTTGTTTTAAAGTCTATTTTGTCAGATATATGTATTGCTACTCTAGGTTTTTTTTTTTCTTTCCATGTGTATCTTTCATTCTGAGATGGGTCTCTTGTAGACAACATATGTACAGGTCTTGTTTCTTTATCCATGCAGCTACCCTATGTCTTTTGATTGAAGCATTTAGTCCATTTCATTTAAGGTTATTATTGACATGTACTTATTTACTGCCATTTTATTCTTTAAATCTACTGTGCTCTTTTCCTAGATTTTTCCCCCCCTTTCTTTTTCTCTAGCAGGCCTCATCATTTTTTTTTTTTTTTTATTTTTCTGAAGCTAGAAACGGGGAGAGACAGTCAGACAGACTCCCGCATGCGCCCGACCGGGGTCCACCCGGCACGCCCACCAGGGGGCAACAATCTGCCCACCAGAGTGTGATGCTCTGCCCCTCCAGGGCGTCGCTCTGCTGTGACCAGAGCCACTCTAGCACCTGGGGCAGAGGCCAAGGAGCCATCCCCAGCGCCCGGGCCATCTTTGCTCCAATGGAGCCTCGGCTGCTGGAGGGGAAGAGAGAGACAGAGAGGAAGGAGAGGGGGAGGGGTGGAGAAGCAGATGGGTGCTTCTCCTGTGTGCCCTGGCCAGGAATCAAACCCAGGACTTCTGCATGCCAGGCCGATGTTCTACCACTGAGCCAACCGGCCAGGGCCGTGCCTCATCATTTTTTGCAGTACTAGTTTGGTTGTAATGAATTCCTTAAGTTTTTTTTTTTTGTTTGTCTGGAAGCTTTTTAATTTTCCTTCAATTTTAAATGATAGCCTTGCTGGATAAAGTAATCTTGGTTCTAGGTTGTTGTTTTGCATCGCTTTAAATATTTCTTTCCAATCTTTCTGGCCTGAAGTGTTTCTGTTGAGAAGTCTCATGCCATCCTAACATGTGCTCCTCTGTAGATAACTCACTGCTTTTTTCTTGAAGCTCTCAGTATTCTTTCTTTGCCTCTTAACATTGGCACTTTAATTATGATGTGTCTTGGTGTAGGCTTCCTTGGGTTCCTCTTTAATGGGACTCTCTGTGCTTCTTGAACTTATGTGACTTTTTCCTTCATCAATTTAGGGAATTTTTCAGCTATGATTTCATCAAACAGCATCTCTATCTCTTGTTTGTTCTCTTCTCCTTCAGAAAACCCTATAATGCAGATGTTGTTTGTCTTCATGTTGCCACAGAGCTCTCTTAGAGTTTCCTCTGTCTTTTAGAGCCTCTTTTTTTTTTTTTTGCTGCTCTGTGTACATTCTTCCACTTATCTTGTCCTCAAAATTGCTGATTTGATCTTCTGCTTTATTCAGCCTGCTACTGATTCCTTCTAGTGCAGTTTTCATTTCTTATATTGTGTTTGTCATTTCTGCCTGGTTCTTTTTTATGATTTCAATGTTCTTTTTGATGCTTGTTATTTCTTTATTTAGGTGCTCATTATTTCTATGCATTGTTGGTCTAAGATTTTTGAGCATCCTAAAAATCATTATTTTAAACTCTGCTTCTAGTAGTTTGGTTACTTCCATCTCATTCAGTTCTTTTTCTGGGTATTTCTCTTGTTGATTCATTTGGGTTGCATTTCTCTGTCTGCTCATTTTATCTGTGCATTAGGTAGCACTGTCTGACTTTGAAATTTTTGTGGTGTCTTTATGAATAAGATGAGCTTGGTGGTACTGACCTCCAAGCCACCTCTTTTTTTTTGTTTTAGGAATGCTTCTTAAGGGAACTATTTTCTCTCTTATTGTATGTGGGTATTGAATGCAGTTTGTCCTTTCTTAGGTACAGTTATTTATCCCTTTAGGCTGGCTGGCTCTAAGGGTCAACCTTGATCATGGGCACTACCACTGGGCAATGTCTGTCCTGTTGGATGTATTTATTCTCCACAGTGTCTGGTGCCTGCTAGACTCCAATTTTGGGTATGCTGCTTGTGTAGGTAGCTGAGTTGGTGCTGTCTGCCACCCACTACCAGTTGTGTTGGCTCTAGATCTTCTTGGGTTGACATCAGCTGTTGTTTATAATCTGCTGTGGGCTACCAGTCTGCAACTACTGTACTTTTCGCTGTTTGTGCCTGCATTTTCTGTGCCTGGGTAGTGTGGGAGGTGCCAACCTGTGTAGAAGGATCAGCTTCCTTCTGCTTAGAGATGACAGCAGCTCTGTAAAAGCATCTAGCTCTGTAAGATTTGTTCACACTTTTCAGCTGCTCCTCCTCCTTTTGCAGCTGCCTGGTCCTCCCACAGAGCCTTCTGTAGAAAGACTGTAGTGTGGGCTCAGATTGGCCTCACCCAACCAACCCCTCTACAGGTTGCATGCTTGGTGGGTTAGGACAGCTGAGTTTGTGAATACAATGTTAGTGGGACCCTCTATGTCAGGGGTCTCTTGGTCAGGAGCTTTGTACGGGGAATGTGGCCCCTACTTCAAAGATTAATCCCTCAGCCACAGCTGGATATTCAAATTTTATTTCTCCACAACAAGGTGAGCAGCAGGTTCAGTCCAAGTGTGGCTGATAGTCCCCTCTGCAGAAGTTCTTTCACCTGGTGAGACCCTGGTCTTAGGAAGGAAGACTGATAGAGTCCTCTCCTGGGCTGACTGGCCCCCCCCCACTGGTGGCTAAGCCCTTCAACCAGATCCAACAATAGACTCACAGAAACCCACATGTTAAATGTCCATGCTCCAAGCCTCTCTCCCTTCCCCCTGTAGAATATATCCACTGCCCAGGCCAGCTGACTGTGTGAAGCTCCAGCCTATCCAATACATATGAGCTGCTGTGCCAGTGCTGATCACAGAGAGTGGAACTTACCTCAGCTGGGCCAGGGGTGAGGAGCGTTGCCTTAGGATACCACTCTAGCAAGGGTTGTTAAGTCCTGAACTAATGATTTCCACAGCTGGCCCCTGGATATGCCAGCCCTGGGCCTCCCTGACAGGAACCTGGCGCAGACCAAACTGCACACTTAGGCTGGTTTTTACCCACTCTGGGCCTGGGGGAAGGTCTCATTAAAAGGCCAAGTTTCCCTGAGTCCTGTCTCCTGCAGCCCCTGTCCGCTAGTTGCTTGTTGGGCTCAGCTGCTGAAAAAAACCTCTGCTAGAGTCTAGCGTCTGCAGCTATTCAGGGAGTAGAAAGGGTGGTGGGTGTGCCCCTCCCCCCACCCCCAGCCCCAGGTGTCAGTCAATCCAGACTTTTTTCACAGCCCTCAGTAGGATATGGCCCCAAGAGTTTAGTGAGTATGGCCTCTGAGACCCAGAGGTGTGGTCTGCCTGCTCTCTGGACAGCTTCTACTGAGTCTCCCATGAGGTGGAAGCACCAGTCCTAGAGTCTGGAGAGTGTGGGGGAACACTCTGGTCTCAACACCAGAATACTGAGCTACTGACATGCTTCCTGCTTCCTAGCCTCTCAGAACAATCTGTCGCCATGACTAGGGCAGGAGAGACTCCTAAGGGCTGAGCAGTTGCTCTTCCCCAGGCTGATGCAGCATAAAGGGGATGCTCTACCCAAGAAAGATGGTGACTACAATACTGGAGAATGACTCAGCACAGGTGTTCTGGTGGCCATCCTGCACAGTTTCTCTCCCAGGCCTCCAACTTTACACTTTCCTCATGTAACTCCAGTCCTCTCAGCCCTCCCTCCACTGGAGCCCCAGGTAGGTGACTGTGAATGAGATTTTCTGCACGTGCCCTTTAACACAGAGTCTGCATCTCAGAGAGCTCAGTCTCTTTCTCGCAGACAGAAACCTGGCTCTTTTCACTGCCAAATGCTATCTGGGCACCTCTTCTAGTTCCTGGGGCTCTAGACTGGGGCTCCGAGCCTGGAACTGAACACCCACACTTCTCAGGGTAACCCTCCCCGCAGTGAGAGTCCCTCTGGACCCTCAGCCACCACTCGCTCCTGGGAGTGGGGCAGCCCTTTCTGCTTCTCCACCCTTCCTACCAGTCTCGGGATGGCTTCTTCTATGATCCTTCTTCTGTGACTCCTATTCCTTTAGTCCAAAGTTGGTTTTTCAAGATGATTGTTCTTAAATTAAGTTGTAATCCACTTTGGTCCTGGGAGGTGGCAGTTGGAACATCCACCTACTCCGTTGCCATCTTATACTGGTCTCCCAGAATTTTTATTTTTAATGAGGAGTGAAACATTCAGTTTCTAAACATTAGGCCATAACTAATTATAATGTGCTTGCTAAGAAAAAGTGGCTGTTCCATCTTACCAGGGCAAATTGGAACAATTGGGACTATAATTCCAGGACTTTGGGCTGTAGAGATAACCAGATTTTCAACTTCATGAAAGTGAGTATCAAGATTTTTTTCTCTAAAATAAAAATTTCAGGCCTTTGGGCTGTAGAGATAACCAGCTTAGGCACTGCAAGGTAGGAGATTTGGTATATCAGAATTATTAAGCTGTGTAACTTTATCTAGAAACAAAAGATATATTTATCTGAAAAACTATTTTTGGTATGGTATTTTATTATTATTATTTTTTTATTGATGTGAGAGAGAAAGAGAAAGAATAACATCCATTTGTTGTTCCACTTTCTTTATGCACTCATTGGTTGATTCTTGTGTGTGCCCTGACTGGAGATGAAATCAGCAACCTTGGCAAGTTGGGACAACAGTCTAACCAGCTGAGCTGCCTGGCCAGGCCCTTTGGTATGGGTTTAATCATTGATAGAAACAAGAGATTCAGGAACGTAGTTCTCATAAAATGGTACTAAATCTACTAAGGCTTTAAAAGGGAAGTAAGAGTCAAACATGCTTGTAGCCCCAGGTTTTCTGTGTTGTCAAGGTAACCAGAGCCTTCTTTTCTTGGTAACTATTTTTTAAATTATTTATTTATTTTTTACAGAGACAGAGAGTGAGTCAGAAAGAGGGATAGACAGGGACAGACAGACAGGAACAGAGAGAGATGAGGAGCATCAATCATTAGTTTTTCATTGCGCGTTGCAACACTTTAGTTGTTCATTGATTGCTTTCTCATATGTGCCTTGACCGTGGGCCTTCAGCAGACTGAGTAACTCCTTGCTGGAGCCAGCGACCTTGGGTTCAAGCTGTTGGGCTTTTCTTCAAACCAGATGAGGCCGCACTCAAGCTGGTGACCTCGGGGTCTCGCACCCAGGTCCTCTGTATCCCAGTCCGATGCTCTATCCACTGCGCCACCGCCTGGTCAGGCTTTTCTTGGTAACTTGAACCTGCCAAACCAATATCTTTAGCTAGTCAGCCACCTGCCACTGAGTTGTACAGTTTTTCTTGTGCTGAGCTGGTTTTTTTTTTTTTTTTTTTTTTAAGTGAGAGGAGGGGAGAATGACAGACTTTTGCATGCATCCTGACCAGGTCCCACCTGGCAACCTCATCTGGGGTTGATGCTCAATCAACTGAGCTATTTTTAGCACCTGATGCTGACATGCTCAGACCAACTGAGCTATCTTCAGCACTGTGGACTACACTTGAACAAATCAAGCCACTGGCTGCAGGAGGGGAAGAGAGATAGAAGGGGGAGAGGAAGGGAGAGAGAAGCAGATAGTCACTTCTCTTGTGTGCCCTGACTGGGAATCGAACCTGGGACATCCATATACTGGGCCGATGACCTATTCATTGAGCCAGCTGGTCAGGGCCTTGAGCTGAATATCTTTTTAAAAAAAAAGTCCAATTTTTTCCTGTTCCTCTCTACCCTTCAATGTTTTTTATATTCTAGCCATAGCCCCCAAACTGCTAAGCATGCTAACTTTTCCCATGGTTATTGAGACTGTGAGGTGTTGTGAATTGATCTGATACAAAAACACCTGTAGAAAGAATTACTGAATGTTAATCTTGTGCAGGTGAAGAGGAAATTGATTCAAGAAGAACGACTTCTATTTTATCATATAAATAAAAACCTTGGGGGCTATGAATGTCAAAGCTGGTGGCCTTGAATAAAGCTGGCAGACTTGAACCCTTCCCTATCATAAAGGGCTACAAGACTGTGTAATATATCATTTTTTAAAAAAGTCATTTCTTTTCCATTTTGTAATTTGTTCTGAGAGATTTGACTAATGATCTATTTTTCAGGAAGCATGAATGATCTCGCCATCTCGGGTGCGATAGGTGTGCCATAAATCAATGCATAATATAGTAAAATGCCTTTTTTGCCTTGACACAGCCTTGATTCCTAATTATGGGTGAGAACCAGGTAAATATTATTTTAACAGCTAGCAGTCTGGGAGAATTGTATTGACTCAAAATGTTTTTATTGCCATTCTCAGTTCATAGATGTAGTTAATCGACTGCTTGGAATTACTTATCCTGCCACACATTCACTTTTTGGGGAGTAGCTGTTGCGTTCTGAAAACATTCACGCTCAGGTTCTTCTGACTTCCAGCTGAATTACTGTGATCTCTCCCTGGCCCTTCTTTGATCTCTGTTGAGAGCCGGGGTGCTGGCTTTAGCGCACAGCCAAGCCTTGTTTTGGCGGAAGCCAGCTGTTTCATGTCACTTTCCTCTGGGCAAATGGATGGCTTTCAAGTGTTCTGAACTTTAAGAGATAGTGCTGCTGAGTGACAGGTCACTGGAGGGCACGCCTGTGGATTCAGTTGTCTTGCTTGGCTTTATTAGCGCTGACTGGGTCTCCATTGCGAATTCCTGACCCACATCAGCTGAGGTTATTGTGGGGACGGAGGCCAGAGAAGGGGATTACTAGCATGTCCTTGCTCAGTGGTGTAGGAGAGGAAGTACATCTTTTCCCTTTTAACCTCCTAGGTGCTCAAATTGGGTCTCTGTAACAAAAGACAGTTTAACAAGAGAAGCATCACTTAGACCTATTTAATGTAAATCTTACATGGCATAGGAGCCTTTGTTGGAAATGAAGACCCAAAGAAAGAGTTAAACTTGCATGTTTTTATACGAAGTTTGATGAAGTGTGGAAAAATATGACAGGGAAAGGGTATAAACTAAGCATTGTAAACAGGAGACTTAGCAAGGCCTGTGCATAGTATTCCTCTCAGCACCCTCCATCGTGGAGGTCAGGATGCCCCTTTTCTGGAGTTAAAGGAGGCCACCTCTTACATAAGGGTCTCGTGATCTGCTGCAGGGCAGGGCAGAGAGTCCTTCCCATATATGTCATTTCTCAGATTCCATGAGAAATGGCTCAATTATGCCAAGGTGCCACATTTTGGAAGTAGTGTGTCCTGAACCCCATCAATGAGAAGAGTGGTTCGATTTCTCTGAATCCAAATCCACTATGGCATTGGAAATTCCCCTCTACTCCACCCCCCCCCCCCATTGTTCAAGAGGTAGCTCTTTCCTTGTATTTTCGATCTTAAAATGAATACTTTCCCAGGTTCTTTAGCTTCTTTGGAGACAACTGTTTATTCTGGATGTGTTAGGATGGCAAAGTCCTTCTTAAATAATAGGCAGTAAACGTCAAAGGACCAAACACACTCTTAAAATTCTAAGCGGTGTGTTGGGATTTTGGAGCAAGTTTAGACATGTACCCAAGAAAGGAAGAAAGAGTGTTGTCATTGCTGGAAAGGGCACTGAGGGCCAGCAGCTTGGGGGGGGGGGGGTTCTGTTAGTGGGGCCACAGAAACATCTGGATGGAAGAGTTTTTTTTATTGACACTCCTAGTGGGTGACATTTTAAAATTTTTATTTTGAAATAACTATAATCTCATAGGAAGTTACAAAAATACTACAGAGATTTGTGTTTTCTTCATCTGGCTTGTACCTATATGAGACCTTATAAATTGTAGTACAATATCAAAGCCAAGAAATAGATGCAATAGGTGACACTGTTTTCCTTCCAATTTTTTTTTGGTTGTAGCACAGTACACATAAAATTTGCCATCTTAACCATTTTGAATTAATTTCATTGTATTTTTAAAAATTTATTTATTAATTTTAAAGAGAGAGAAAAGGAGAGAGGAAGAGAGAGAGAGAAACATCGATCTGTATGTGCCCCAGCTGGGGATCAAACTGGCAACCTCTGTACATTGGGACAATGTTCTAACCAGCTGAGCTTTCCAACCAAGGCTGCCATCTTAACCATTTTGAAGTGAACAGGTCAGTGGCACTAAGTACATTCATATTGTTGTGCAACCATTACTACTCTTCATCTCCAGAACTCTTTTCATCTTGCAAAACTGAAATTCTGTCCCCATTAAACTATTAAACTATAGGTCCTGTTCTCTCTCTTCTCAGCCCCTAGCAAGCACCATCCTACTTTCTGTCTCTGAATTTGACCACTCTATATGCCTAATATAAGGGGAATCATATGGTATTTGTCTTTTTGTGACTGGCTTATTACACTTAGCATAATGTCTTTAAGGTTCTTCCATGTTGTATTATGTGCCAGAATTTTCTTCATTTTTAAGGCTATATATTATTCCATTGTATGTATGTGCATATTTTGTTTACCCATTCATCTGTCAGTGGATGCTTGGGGTGCTCCCACCTTTTACTTCCACACTGCTATGGATAGGGGTGTACAGGTATTTGTCTGAGACTTTGCTTTCTGTTCTTTTGAATATATACTCATAAGTGGAAATACTGGGAGTATTTCCTCTTTTATTTTTTCTTTACAAAAGTACCTCTATAATAAACACTACATTTTATTATTTACATACTTGCTTATCTCTTCTACTAGAACGTGAGTTCTTTGAAGGCAGCTATCTGGCCTTTCTGCTTGATCACTGTGTCCTCCCAGAAGTGCCCGCCATAGGGTGAATGCTCAATAAATGTCGCCGAATGAATAAATGAACCTGTGTCCTTACGCCTTGAACTGTTCATTACTGTGAGTCAACTGCTTTCCCATTGTTCAACAGATCCTGCTTTATTTAGACAGAAAACATAAAACAAAAGAAGATGTTTTAATGGTTTTCAGATTGCGTGATTAAACGGAAATCAGCCTGCATGTAGGATGCTTTAGTTTCTTATTTATTTATTATTATTTTTATTTTTCCGAAGTTAGAAGCGGGGGGGGGGGGGCAGTCAGATTCCTGTATGCGCCTGACCTGGATCCACCCGGCATGCCCACCAGGGGCTGATGCTCTGCCCATCTGGGGCCTGGCTCCATTGCCACCAGAGCCATTCTAGTGCCTGAGGTGCGGGCCATGGAGCCATTCTCAGCGTCTGGGCCAACTTTGCTCCCATGGAGCCTTGGCTGTGGGAGGGGAAGAGAGAGACAGAGAGAAAGGAAAGGGGAAGGGTGGAGAAGCAGATGGGCGCTTCTCCTATGTGCCCTGACTGGGAATAGAACCTGGGACTTCCACATGCCCAGCCGATGCTATACCGCTGAGCCAACAGCAAGGGCTGCTTTAGTTTCTTAACACAAGTGACGGTTGGTTTCCAATTTGCAGATGATCTTTCTTTAAAAATATTTTTAATTGAATTTATTAAAGTTACATTGGTTAATAAAATTATACAGGTTTCAGGTGTACAATTCTAGAATACATTATCTGTATTGTGTGTTGTGTGTTCACCACCCAAGTCAAGTTTCCTTCATCATCACCATCTATTTCCCCCCTACCCTCCTCCACCTCATCCCTTCCCTCCTGCAATCCTCACACTTTTGTCTATGTCTATAGGTTTTCTTTTTTTTAAATTTTAATTCATTGTGTTTACATAGATTCTGGTATCCCCCTGAATGCACCCTCCAGCCCCCATGTTCCCCACAACATCCCCCTGACCCCTCCCCACAACGCCCTCCCCCCTTTCCCTCCAGGATTAGCTTTTCTGCTCTCTATTACGTTGTGTTATGTGTGTATAATTTCACCAAACTTTTCCCCTTTTCTGATCCCATCCTCTTATCCCCTTTCTCTCTGTCCACTTTTCCTCTGGTCCCTTTGATCCCTCCTCTGTCCCGATTCCATTCCTCAGTTCATATTGTTCATTGGATTCCTCAAATGAGTGAGGTCATGATATTTTTCTTTCTCTGCCTGGATTATTTCACTTAACATAACAGTTTCCAGGTCCATCCATGTTGTCACAAAAGGTAAGATTTCCTTCTTTTTTCATGGCCCCATACTATTACATTGTGTATATGTACAACTGCTGTTTAATCTATTTGTCCACTGATGGGCATTTGGGCTGTTTCCACATCTTGGCTATTATAAACAATGCTGCCATAAACATGGGGGTGCATTTCTTCTTTTGAATCATTGATGTGGTGTTCTTGGGATACATTCCTAAAAGTGGGATGGCTGGGTCAAAAGGCAGTTCAATTTTTAATTTTTTGAGTAATCTCCATACTGTTTTCCACAGTGGCTGCTCCAGTCTGCATTCCCACCAACAGTGCAGGAGGGTTCCCTTTTCTCTATATCCTCGCCAGCACTTATTATGTGTTGTTGTTTTGTTAATGGGCACCATTCTGACAAGTGTGAGGTGGTATTTCATTGTTGTTTTAATTTGCATTTCTCTAATGATTAGTGATGTTGAGCATTTTTTCATATGCCTATTGGCCATCTGTATGTCCTCTTTGGAGAAGTGTCTATTCAGCAATTTTGCCCATTTTTTGATTGGATTGTTTATCTTCCTAGTGTTGAGTTTTACAAGTTCTTTATAAATTTTAGTTACTAAAAACCTTATCTGATGTATTGTCGAATATGTTCTCCCATTGTGTGGTTTGTCTTTTTGTTTTGTTCTTATTGTCTTTAGTTGTGCAAAAGTTTTTAGTTTGATATAGTGTCATTTGTTCATCCTGTCCTTTATTTCACTTGCTAGTGGAGATAAATCAGCAAATATATTGCTGTGAGAGATGTCGCAGAGCTTACTGCCTATGTTTCCTGCTAAGATGCTTATGGTTCACGACTTACATTTAAGTCTTTTATCCATTTTGAGTTTATTTTTGTGAATGGTGTAAGTTGGTGGTCTAGTTTCATTTTTCTGCAGGTATCTGTCCAGTTTTCCTAACACTATTTGTTAAAGAGACTGTCTTTACTCCATTGTATGCTATTACTTCCTTTGTCAAATATCAGTTGTCCATAGAGCTGTGGGTTTATTTCTGGGTTCTCTGTTCTGTTCCATTGATGTATATGCCTGTTCTTATGCCAGTACCAAGTTGTTTTGAGTACAATGGCCTTGTAGTATAACTTGATATCCAGAAGTATGATACCTCCCACTTTATTCTTCTTTTTCAAGATTGCTGAGGCTATTCGTGTTCTTTTTTGATTCCATATAAATTTTTGGAATATGTGTTCTATATCTTTGAAGTATGTCATTGGTATTTTAATAGAAATTGCATTGAATTTAAATATTGCTTTGGGTAATATAGACATTTTAGTGATGTTTATTCTTTCTAACCATGAAAATGGTATATGCTTTCACTTGTTTGTATCTTTCTTGATTTCTTTTATCAATGTTTTATAATTTCCTGAGTACAAGTCTTTAAACTTCTTGGTTAAATTTACTCCTAGGGAATTCAACAGAGTGACATCAGAGAAATGGCACCATAAGGAGCAAAACCGATAAATCTACCCAAAAATTCAACAATATCTTCAACCAGAGACAGAAAAATCTATCCTTGGAGCCTCCAGAAGTTCCACACTAAACGCGAAGGCAGACGCAGCAGCAACCCCATAGCTGGATCATCAGGCTACTAATTCAGGAAGGAAGGACTAGGAGAGAGGCTCTGGGAACACGAATTCTCTCATTGGCGGAGCCTGCAAATGCTAATGAGCCTCAACTGCCAACGAGACTGAAGCCCAATATATGACATCGCCATAGAGACTTATCAACTGTAAACCTCTATGTAAGCATGCCACAGGGGCAGAACCTGGTGTACAGAGTCACTGACCAGGAAGAGGAAGAGAAAAGAAAAAGTAAGAAGATAACCTCTGAAAATCAAGAATAATCCACAGATTTTATAACCTATCCCATTTTATTATATTTGTTCGTTTGTTTCTCTTATCTTCTTGTCTTGATTATTTTCTTCCTCTTCCAATTTTGTCATTAAATTCTCTGCCGGTCTTACTCTCTCCTCTCCTTGAACTACACTACCCATAAGTGTTATATCTCCCATTATCTTTTCTTTCTTCTTCCTTTCTCTCTATGAGGGTTGCATTCCAAAACCCTTAACTCTCTCTCTCTCTCCTTTTATCCTTTTTTCTTCTTTTTGTGTTTTCCTCTTTCTTTTTTTTCTCTCCCTCTATATTAGTTTCTTCTTTTCTCCTTTACTTTTTCTCTCATTCAATCTCAATCATGAACAAATTACTTTATCTGGGACTCAAATTTTTCTTTGTGGCACTTTGGGGTTTTTTTACTTTGCTTTTTTAACTCACTAGCAGTGCTCCCAACCCTGGCTCTCCATTTTATCTAGTTCTTGCTCTACTAAATACAATAGTAATTTTTAAAATTTTCCCCCTTTTTCCTGATTCCCTCTTATTCCTCTCATCATATCTTAGTCAACCATCACCTAAAAGCAAATCATTTTATTCTTGATCCAAATTTTTTCCTTTTTTGCATTTTGTGGGTCCATAGCCCATTTTTTCTGACCCTTTATCACTTCTCCCCAGCTCAGGCCCTCCATTATAATAGTTTTTGTTCTATTTAGCACAATATAGTTCACAGTTCACCACAAGTTTTCTCAAGAAGGAGGGGAGAGGAGAGGAGAGGGAAAAAAAGGGGGAGGGAATAATAATTTTTTTATTTATTCTTTTTTATTTTATTTTTATTTTTTAACTTTTTATGCTTTATTAATTCTCATTAATACTATCAACAAAACCACCCTCAGATGCAATTAAGAAAAAATAAATCAAATATCATGGATACAAAAGACAGAGAGGTAGCACAGATAGATGAGGAAAAATCTATGGAGAAAAAATTTAATATATTGGAAACCTTGGAGCTAAATGACAGAGAATTTAAAATAGAAATTCTAAGAATACTCAGAGATATACAAGAAAACACAGAAAGGCAATTTAGGGAGCTCAGAAGACAACTCAATGAACACAAAGAATATATTACCAAGGAAATTGAAACTATAAAAACAAATCAAACAGAGATGAAAAACTCAATTCATGAGCTGAAAAATGAGGTAACAAGCTTAGCTAATAGAACAGGCCAGATAGAAGGTAGGATTAGTGACATAGAAAACAAGCAACTTCAGGCACAACAGAGAGAAGAAGAAAGAGACTCAAAAATTAAAAAAAATGAGAAAGCCCTACAGGAATAGTCTGATTCCATCAAAAAGAATAACAAGAATAATAGGTATATCAGAGAGAGAAGAGAGAGAAAATGGAATGGAGAACATATTCAAACAAATAATAGATGAGAACTTCCCAAGCCTGTGGAAAGAACTAAAGCCTCAAATTCAAGAAGCAAACAGAACACCGAGTTTTCTTAACCCCAACAAACCTACTCCAAGGTTGTGCCATAATGAAATTGGCACAAACCAATGGCAAAGAAAAAATTCTCAAGGCAGCCAGGGAAAAGAAGAATACAACATATAAAGGAAGGCCCATTAGATAATCATCAGATTTCTCAACAGAAACTCTTCAAGCTAGAAGAGAGTGGACCCCAATATTTAAAGTCCTGAAAGAGAGGAACTTTCAGCCAAGAATTCTATACCCATCAAAGCTATCCTTCAAATACAATGGAGAAATAAAAACATTCACAGATACAGAAAAGATGAGGGAATTTATCATCAGAAAATTTCCACTCCAGGAATTACTAAAGGGGGTTTTCCAACCAGATACAAAGAACAAAACAAAACAAAACCACAAGTAAAAGCTCTTCCAAGAACACAATAAAACCAAATTTAAACTGTGACAACAACAAAAAGAAAGGGGGGAAGAGGATGGAGATTAACAGTAGCAAAGGACGATGGAATGCAAAAGTACTCACAAAATAGGGCACTACAATGAACAGGATAGGAACCCTTTTCATTACTTAATGGTAACCACCATTGAAAAAACCACCACAGAAGCACATGATTTAAAAAAGCAACAGAGGAAAGATGTATGGAATACAATCAAAGAAAAACAAAAGATAGAAAAATGAAAGAGAAGATTCAAACAAGACACAAAACTAACAGAAAGCAATGTATAACATGGCAATAGGGAACTCACAAGTGTCAATAATTACACTAAATGTAAATGGATTAAACTCACCAATAAAAAGGCACAGAGTAGCAGAATGGATTAAAAAAGAAAATCCAACTGTATGCTGCCTACAAGAAACTCATCTAAGGTACAAGGATAAAAACAAATTCAAAGTGAAAGGCTGGAAAACAATACTCCAAGCAAAGAACATCCAAAAAAAAAAAAGCAGGCGTAGCAATACTCATATCTGATAATGCTGACTGCAAGACAGCAAAAATACTCAGAGACAAAAATGATCATTTCATAATGATTAAGTGGATGCTGAATCAAGAAGACATAACAATTCTTAATATATATGCACCAAACCAAGGAGCACCAAAATATATAAGACAGCTACTTATTGACCTTATAACAAAAAATGACAAAAATACAATCATACTTGGAGACCTCAATACACCGCTGATGGCTCTAGATTGGTCATCCAAACAGAGAATCAATAAAAATATATTGGCCTTAAACAAAACACTAGAGCACCTGGATATGATAGACATCTACAGGACCTTTCATCCCAAAGTGACAGAGTATACATTTTTCTTTGTGTACATAGATCATTCTCAAGAATTGACCATATATTTGGCCACAAAAACAACATCAGCAAATTCAGAAAAATTGAAGTTCTACCAAGCATATTTTCTGATCATAAAGCCTTGAAACTAGAATTCAACTGCAAAAAAGAGGAAAAAAACCCCACAAAAATGTGAAAACTAAACAACATACTTTTAAAAAATGAATGGGTCAAAGAAGAAATAAGTGCAGAGATCAGAAGATATATACAGACAAATGAAAATGACAATACGACATCAGAATTTATGGGATGCAGCAAAAGCAGTGATAAGAGGGAAGTTCATATCACTTCAGGCCTATACGAACAAACAAGAGAGAGCCCACATGAACCACTTAACTTCACACCTTAAGGAACTGGAAAAAGAAGAACAAAGATAACCCAAAACCAGCCAAAGAAAGGAGATAATAAAAATCAGAGCAGAAATAAATGAAATAGAGAACAGAAAAACTATAGAAAAAATTAATAAAACAAGGAGCTTGTTCTTTGAAAAGATCAACAAAATTGAAAAACCCCTGTCAAGACTTATCAAGGAAAAAAGAGAAAGAACTCATATAAACAAAATCCAAAATGAAAGAGGAGAAATCACCACGGACATCATAGATATACAAAGAATTATTATAGAATACTATGAAAAACTTTATGCCACTAAATTCAACAATCTAGAAGAAATGGATAAATTCCTAGAACAATACAACCTTCTTAGACTGAGTCAAGAAGAAGCAGAAAGCCTAAACAGACCAATTAGTAGGTAAGAAATAGAAAAAACTATTAAAAACCTCCCCAAAAATAAAAGTCCAGGCCCAGACGGTTATACTAGCAAATTCTATCAAACATTCAAAGAAGGCTTGGTTCCTATTCTACTCAAAGTCTTCCAAAAAATTGAAGAAGAAGCAATACTTCCAAACACATTTTATGAGGCCAACATAACCCTCATACTGAAGCCGGGCAAGAACAGCACAAAAAAAGAAAACTACAGACCAATATCTCTAATGAATACAGATGCTAAAATACTAAACAAAATACTAGCAAATCGAATACAATAACATATTAAAAAAATAATACATCATGATCAAGTGGGATTCATCCCAGAATCTCAAGGATGGTTCAACATATGTAAAACAGTAACGTAATACACCATATCAACAAAACAAAGAACAAAAACCACATGATCTTATCAATAGATGCAGAAAAGGCATTCGATAAAATATAACACAATTTTATGCTTAAGACTCTCAACAAAATGGGTATAGAAGGAAAATATCTCAACATGATAAAGGCCATATATGATAAACTATCAGCTAACATCATATTAAATGGCACAAAACTGAAGGCTTTCCCCTTTAAATCAGGAACAAGACAGGGTTGTCCACTCTCTCCACTCTTCTTTAATGTGGTGCTAGAGGGTCTAGCCAGAGCAATCAGACAAGACAAATAAAAGGCATCCATATCAGAAAAGAAGAGGTAAAGGTATCACTTTTTGCAGATGATATGATCCTATATATCAAAAACGCCGAACAATCTACAAAAAGACTACTAGAAACAATAAACCAATACAGTAAGGTCGCAGGATACAAAATTAACATACAAAGTTCATAGCCTTTCTATATGCCAACAATGAAACATTTGAGAACAAACTCAAAAAAATAATCCCCTTCACGATTGCAACAAAAAAATAAAATACCTAGGAATAAACATAAAGAATGTAAAGGACTTATATAATAAAAACTACAAACCATTGTTAAGGGAAATCGAAAAAGATATAATGAGATGGAAGAATATTCCTTGTTCTTGGATAGGAAGAATAAATATAATCAAGATGGCCATATTACCCAAAGCAATATACAAATTTAATGCAATTCCCATAAAAATTCCAATGACATTTTTTAAAGAAATGGAATAAAAAATCATCAGATTTATATGGAACTATAAAAAACCCTGAATAGCCAAAGCAATCCTAAAAAAAAAGAGCGAAGCTGGGGGCATTACAATACCTGATTTCAAACGATATTATAGGGCCACAACAATCAAAACAGCATGGTATTTGCAGAAAAATAGACACTCAGACCAATGGAACAGAATAGAAAGTCCAAAAATAGAATCACATATATATGATTAAATAATTTTTGATAAAGGGGCCAACAGCACACAATGGAGAAAAGAAAGCCTCTTTAACAAATGGTGCTGGGAAAACAGGAAAGCCACATGCAAAAGAATGAAACTCGGTTACAGTTTGTCCCCTTGTACTAAAATTAATTCAAAATGGATCAAAGACCTAAATATAAGACCTGAAACAATAAAGTACATAGAAGAAGACGTAGGTTCTAAACTCATGGACCTGGGTTTTAAAGAGCATTTTATAATTTGAGTCCAAAGGCAAGGGAAGTGAAGGCAAAAAAAACGAATGGGACTACATCAATCTAAGAAATTTTTGCTCAGCAAGAGAAACTGACAACAAAATAAACAGACAGCCAAATAAAAGGGTCATGATATTTTCAAACAACAGCTCAGATAAGGGCCTAATATCCAAAATATACAAAGAACTCATAAAACTCAACAACAAACAAACAAACAATCCAATAAAAAAATGGGAAGAGGACATGAACAGACACTTCTCCCAGGAAGAAATACAAATGGCCAACAGATATATGAAAAGATGTTCATCTTCATTAGTTATTAGAGAAATGCAAATAAAAACTGCAATGAGATACCACCTCACACCTGTTACATTAGCTATTATTAACAAGACAGGTAATAGCAATTGTTGGAGAGGCTGTGGAGAAAAAGGAACCCTCATTCACTGTTGGTGGGAATGTAAAGTAGTACAACCATTATGGAAGAAAGTATGGTGGTTCCTCAAAAAACTGAAAATAGAACTACCTTATGACCCAGCAATCCCTCTACTGGGTATATACCCCCAAAACTCAGAAACATTGATACGTAAAGACACATGTAGCCCCATGTTCATTGCAGCATTGTTCACAGTGGTCAAGACATGGAAACAACCAAAAAGCCCTTTAATAGATGACTGGTTAAAGAAGATGTGGCACATATACACTATGGAATACTACTCAGCCATAAGAAATGATGACATTGGATCATTTACAACAAAATGGTGGGATCTTGATAACATTATAAGGAGTGAAATAAGTAAATCTGAAAAAATCAAGAACTGTATTATTCCATACGAAGGTGGGACATAAAAACGAGACTAAGAGACATTGGTAAGAGTCTGGTGGTTAGTGGGGGGAGGGAGAGGAAAAGGGGAAGGGGGAGGGGCAAAAAATTTACTCCTAGGTACTTTTTTAATTTGTTTATTTTTTGCAATAGTGATGGGTATTGTTTTCTTAATTTCTCTTTCCAATGGATCATTGTTGGTGTATAAAAATGCTTCTGATTTTTGAGTATTAATTTTATATCCTGCCACCATGCCAAATTTATCAGGTCCGGTAGTTTTTTGATTGAGACTTTAGGGTTTTCTATGTACAGTATCATATGTCAACAAATAATGACAGTTTTACTTCTTCTTTTTCAACTTGGATGCCTTTTATCTCTTCACCTTTTCTGATTGCTGTGGGTAAGACTCCAGAACTATGTCGAATAAGAGTGGTGAAAGGGGGTACCCCTGCCTTGTTCCTGATCTTAAGAAGATTGCTTTTAACTTTTGTCCATTGAGTATGATGTTGGCTGTGGGTTTGTCATAGATGGCCTTTGTCATGTTGAGTTATGTTCCCTATATTTCCATTTTGCTGAGAGTTTTGATCATGAATGGGTGCTGGATTTTATCAAATGCTTTTCCTGCATCTATTGAAATTATCATGTGGTTTATCTCCTTCCTTTTGTTTATGTGATGAATCACATTGATTGATTTGCAAATATTGTATCAGCCTAGCCTCCCTAGAATAAATCCCACTTGATCATGATGTCTGATTTTTTCATATATTGCTGGATCCAGTTTGCTAATATATTTTTGAGGATTTCAGCATCTAAATTCATCAGGGATATTGGCCTATAATTTTCTTTCTTTGTGTTGTCTTTGCCTGATTTTGAAATCAGAATTATGCTCGCCTCATAAAAGGAGCTGGGAAGTCTTCCTTCCTCTTGAATTTTTTGAAATAGCTTGAGAAGTATAGGAGTTAGTTCTTCTTTGAATATTTGGTAGAATTCACTTGTGAAGCCATCAGGCCCAGGACTTTTCTTTGTTGGGAGTTTTTTTATAAGTGTTTTGATCTCATTTGTTGTAATCAGTCTGTTTAGGTTTTCTGATTCTTCCAGATTAATTTTTAGAAGATTATATGTTTCAAGGAATTTGTCCATTTAATCTAGGTTTTCTAGCTTTGTGGCATACAGTTTTTCATAGAATTTTCTTACAATATTTTGTATTTCTGTTGTGTCAGTTGTTATTTCTCCACTCTCATTTCTAATTTTATTTATTTGACTTCTCTCTCTTTTTTTCTTGGTGAGTCTGGTTAAAGATTCATCGATCTTGTTTACCTTTTCAAAGAACCAGCTCTTGGTTTCATTGATCCTCTGTATTGTTTCTTTAGCCTCTATGTCATTTTTTTTTTTTTTTTTTTGCTGTGATCTTTATTATTTTCTTCCTTCTACTACCTCTGGGCTTTATTTGCTGTTCTTTTTCTAGTTCTTTTAGATGCAGGGTCACGTTGTTTATTTGAGCTTTTTCTAGCTTCTTAAGACATGCCAGTAATGCTATGAACTTCCCTCTCAGGACTGCTTTTGCTGTGTCCCATAAATTTTGAGTTGATGTATGCTCATTATCATTCGTTTCTAAAAATTTTTTATTTTCTTTGATCTCATTGTTAATCCATTCATTATTTAATAACATGCTATTTAGTTTCCAAGTGTTTGAGAATTTTTCACTTTTTGTGTTGTGGTTGATTTCTAGTTTCACGCCATTGTGATCAGAGAAAATGCTTGATATGATTTCAATCTTCTTAAATTTGTTGAGACCACTTTTATGCCCTAACATGTGGTCTATCCTAGAGAATGTACTATGAGCACTTGAAAAGAATGTATATTCTGCTGCTTTAGGGTGAAAGGTTCTGAAAATATCTATTAAATCGAGTTGATCTAGTGTGTCCTTTAAGTCTGCTGTTTCTTTGTTAACTTTCTTTCTTGAGGATCTATCTGGTGATGTTAGTGGGGTATTGAAATTCTCTACTATTATAGTATTGCTGTTGATCTTGCCCTTTATATCCATCACAGTCTTCTTTATATATTTAGGTGCTCGTATATTAGGTGCGTAGATATTTATAATGTTTATATCTTCCTGTTGGATTGCTCTCTTATCATTATGTAGTGACCTTCTTTATCTCTTA
This sequence comes from Saccopteryx leptura, assembly GCF_036850995.1. Lineage (NCBI taxonomy): Eukaryota > Metazoa > Chordata > Mammalia > Chiroptera > Emballonuridae > Saccopteryx > Saccopteryx leptura. The sequence continues at coordinate 127,137,416 of NC_089507.1, forward strand.
CTGTAGCCTTTCTTTAAAGTCCATTTTGTCTGATATAAGTTTTCCTGCCCCAGCTTTTTTTTAATTTCCATATGCGTGAAATATTTTTTTTCCATCCTTTTACCTTCAGTCTATGTGCATCTTTTGTTTTAAGGTGTGTCTCCTGTAGAAAGCATATGTATGGATCCTGTTTTCTTATCCACACACCTACCCTATGTCTTTTGATCAGATCATGTAATCCATTTACATTTAAGATTATTATTGATATGTTGTTGTTTATTGCCATTTTATTCTTTAAAGCTATATTCCTCTTTTGCTATATTTTTTTCTCCTTTGATCTGTTTACAACAGGCCCCTAAGCATTTTTTGCAGCATTGGTTTGGTTTTAGTGAATTCTGGGAAGCTTTTTATTTCTCCTTTAATTTTAAATGATAGCCTTGCTCAATAAAGTAGTCTTGGTGGTAGGCTCTTGTTTTGCATTACTTTGAATATTTCTTGCCATTCCCTTCTGGCCTCAAGTGTTTCTGTTGAGAAGTCAGATGTCATCCTTTGGGGGCTCCTTTGTAGGTTTTAGCCTTTTTTTCTCTAGCAGCTTTTAATATTTTGTATTTATCACTTAGCTTTGGTATTTTAATTATGATGTGTCTTGGTGTAGATTTTTTTTGGGTTTCTTTTTAATGGAGTTCTCTGTGCTTCTTGAACTTGTGAGACATTTTCGTGCATTAATTTAGGGAAGTTTTCTGCTATGATATGATTAAACAAAGTCTCTATCCCTTGTTCTTTCTCTTCTTCTTCCAGAACCCCTATGATGCAGATGTTATTTCTCTTCATGTTGTCACAGAGCTGTCTTAGAGTTTCCTCAGACTTTTTGAGTCTCTTTTTATTTTCTCTCTACTTCCATGCCTTCATTTATCTTGTCCTCTAATTAGCTGATTCAATCCTCAGTTTCATCCATCCTGCTTTTAATTTCTTTCATTGTGGTCTTCATTTCTGATATTGAATTTGTCATTTCTGACTGATTCTTTTTATTATTTCAATGTCCTTTTTTATATTTGCTATGTCTTTATTTAGGTTTTTGTAATGACTATCTATTGTTGTTCTAAGATCTTTGAGCCTCCTAACAATCGTTATTTTAAACTCTGCATCTGGTAATTTGGTTATATCTGACTCATTCTGGTACTTTTCTGGGGATATCTCTTGATTCATTTGTGTTGCATTTCTCTGCCTTTTCAGTTTGTCTGTGTATAAGAAGGTTTTGGCCACTGGAGTCCAATGGATGTGGCCTCTCTGTTCCCTAGGTGTGGTCTGTCTGTAGTCCTGCCACCCCCTCTGCTGCTGCTGCCTAGTGCGTTCGGGTATGGGTGTTGCTGGTGCCAGCCCATTGGGGCTTTGCTGCGGTTTTCACTTCTTCTCCATGGGAGGGGCTGTGATCATGTGCCCAGGTCTCCAGATAATGGTTCTTAAAATTAAGTTGTAATCCACTTTGGTTCTGGGAGGTGGAAGTTGGTACGTCCGTCTACTCCATCGCCATCTTGCAGCTCTCAGCTATAATTTCTTAAATCAGATTCTCTATCCCTTGTTCTTTCTCTTCTCCTTCAGGAACCCAATTATGCCAATATTGTTTTTCTTCATGTTGTCACAGAGCTCTTAGAGTTTCCTAAGACTTTTTGATCCTTTTTGCTTTTTGCTGTTCTACTTCTGTGCTTCTGCTTATCTTGTTCTCTAAGTCACTGATTTGATCCTCTGCTTCATCCAGCCTGCTTTTCATTCCTTCCAGTGTAGTCTTCATTTCTGATATTGTGTTTGTCATTTCTGTCTGGTTTATTTTGATGATTTCAGTGTCCTTTTTTGATGCTTACAATTTCTTTATTTATGTGCTCATTAAGTCCATCCATTGTAGCTTTGAGATCCTTAAGCATCCTAGTAATCATTATTTTAAACTCTGCATCTGGTAATTTGATTACTTCCATTTCATCCAGATCTTTTTCTGGAGATTTTTCTTGTTAATTCATATGGCTTATGTTCCTCTGTCTTCTCATTTTTTCTTCTGTGGTTTGCAGGCTTGTTTAAGTTGTGGTCTCCTTAACAAGTAGAGCTTCTTTTCCATTTTCAATATCTTAACTGGGTCAGGTGTGAGGAGCCCTTCCTTAAGATGTCACTTTAATAAGGGTTGTTAGGTCCTGAACTGATGCTCTTCATATTTGGCTTCTGGACAAGAAGGTCCCTCCTTGGACCTTCTTGTTTGGATCCTGGAGCAGACGAATGGGGGTCACTACCTATGACTGTCTCTTATCTATCTTTTTGGAGCAACAAGTGATCCAGATCCTGTGGCTGCCTCTGCTGAGCCCAGGTGCTGTTGTTAATGTCAACTTAGGTTGGCTTTTTATCTACTTTTGGCCTGGAGAATGTTCATTTAAATGTTCAGGTACCCCTGAGATTTGCTTTCTGGTGCCACTTATTGGTGGCTACTTGTTGGGCTCAGTACCATAAATCAGGGGTTAGGTAAGGTATTGGATGTGGCTTTCCCCTTAGCCACAGGTGTCATTCTATTTTATTTATTTTTCTTTCTTTTCAGCCTCAGGTGTGGCCACAGGAATCCAATGGGTGTGGCCTTTGTGTTCCCCAGGTGTTGCCTGACTGTAGGCCTGCCACCACTGCTGCTGCCACCTCAGGCATTCAGGCATGGGTGTTTTCCATGTCTGCCCGCTGCTGTGGCTTCCACCTTGCCTCTGCAGGTGGGACTGCACACACATGCCCAGTCCACAAGCCCCGGTAAGCCCCCAGCCTCCACCCTGCCCCTGTGAGCAGGAGTGCGTTCATGAGTTTGAGCTGCAAGCCTTGGCTGACCCTTGGCCTCTGCCCTGCCTCCATGGGCGAGACTGCTTTTGTGCATCAGGGTTGCAAGCCTGGGCCAGTTTCTTGGCCTCTGTCCTGCCCCTGCAGGTGGAACTGTGTTCACGCATTTGGGCTGTATGCCTTGGCTGGCCCCCTGCTTCCACCTTGCCCCTGCAGGTGGGATTGCTTTGGCGCACCTGGGCTGCGAGCCTGGGCAGGTTCCCCAGCTTCTACCCTGCCCCTGTGGGCAGTACTGCATTCATGCACTTGGGCCGCAGCTGGGGTAAGCTCCTGGCTTCTTCCCTCGCAGTTGGGACTGCGTTCCTGTGTCCTGCGGCTGCTTGCCCTCCTGTGAGCACTCAGCAGTGTGGAGGTGGTGTTGCAGCTCAGACCTCAGCATTCAATACTGTATTCCTGATGGGCTCCCTGCTTCTAAGTGACTCTGCTCTGAGTATAGCAGGAGAGCTTCTGTTTGGCTGGTGACCTGCTTCCCTTTGTTGGTATTGCTGATTTCAGGAAAAATATTCACTTTAGATTTGGGTACTGACTCAGCCCAGGGGTTAGGGTGGCTGTCCCTCAAAGTTTCTCCCTGCGCCTTCTAGATTACACTCTCTTCTTGCTACTCTGGTCCTCTCAGTTCTCCCTGTTCCCCAGAGCCCAGGTGAGTGGTTGTGAAAGAGGTTTTCTGCGCAGTCCCTTTAAGACAAATCCTGGGTCTGAGAAATCTGTTTCTTTCTTGCAAACAGTATCCTGACTTGTTTTGCAGCTAAATACTGTTTGTATGCCTCTTCTAGGCTTCAGGGTTGCAGGCTGGGTCTTATGTCCTGGGGCCCAGGATCCTCCTCTCTTCGGTAAAACCCCACCACCGATCCTGGCCGGTTGGCTCAGCGGTAGAGCGTCGGCCTGGCATGCAGAAGTGCCGGGTTCGATTCCCGGCCAGGGCACACAGGAGAGGACCCATTTGCTTCTCCACCCCTCTCCCTCTCCTTCCTCTCTGTCTCTCTCTTCCCCTCCCACAGCGAGGCTCCATTGGAGCAAAGATGGCCCTGGCACTGAGGATAGCTCTGTGGCCTCTGTCTCAGGTGCTAGAATGGCTCTGGACGCAACAGAGTGATGCCCCAGAGGGGCAAAGCATCGCCCCCTGGTGGGCGTGCCGGGTGGATCCCGGTTGGGCGCATGCGGGAGTCTGTCTGACTGCCTCCCCGTTTCCAGCTTTGGAAAAATGAAAAAAAAACCAAAACAAAAAACAAAAAAAACCCCACCACCACGTGAGTCCCTGTGGGCTGCCGCTTGCTCCTGGGAGCTGGGCAGCCCTTTCTGTGTTTCCACTTTTCCTACCAGTCTCAGTGTGTCTTCTTCAGTGATCTTTGGTTATAGATACCTCTTGGTTTAGCCCAAAGTTGGTTGTCCCAGATGATTGTTCTTAAAGTTATATTGTAATCTACTTTGGATCTGGGAGGTGGAAGTTGGAACATCAGCCTACTCCATCGCCATCTTGCCATTCTGTAAGTTTTTTTGCATATGATCTTAAGCTTAAAATCCAGTTGGAGTTGAAGTGATTTCTTTCAATACAAACTGGGATCTATAAAAGTAAGATGGTTGACACATTCAGTCTTGAAAAAAACCACTCTCTTCACAAGAATTTGAATTTTAATAAACCATGTCAAAGACTCAGAAGCACAATATGGGAAGGAAACTGACATTTTTTTTAAGTAAACAATTATTACATCCCATGTCAGGTGGTTTAACAGGCAAGTTCTCTTCATTTCCTGACTGTGTTCTAGGATGGGTGTTATTACCCCTTTTAGAGAATTATGTGTTTGCCATTGGTCACAGTAAAAGGCCGACCTGAGATTCGGCCCCTAAACCCCTGACCTAAGTCCCTTCTAAGCCTATATTCTTTCTGTCTCCTCACATTGCCTCCCGTGGGAAAACTAGAATGAGAATTTCACAGGTTTATTTGAATTATAGTGGTACCGTGAGATACAAACAGATCAACATATAATATATATTTTTTTAAGATATGAGCTGCAACTCAGTCTGTATTTTTGGTCGAGATCTGAGTGAAATTCCGAAATATGAGTTGTGATTCAGGAAGCTGCCGCTAGTTGGCATGTTGGTGCATGGGTCCAGTATCGGCAGTTTGATATACAAGTTGACTGACTTACGAGCTCAGTTACAGAATGAATTAAATTCGTATCTCAAGGTACCACTGTATTTTATTTATTTATTTATTTTGTATTTTTCTGAAGTTGGAAATGGGGAGGCAGTCAGACAGACTCCCGCATGCGCCCAACTGGGATCCACCCGGGCATGCCCACCAGGGGGTGATGCTCTGCCCATCTGGGGCATTGCTCTGTTGCAACCAGAGCCATCCTCAGCGCCTGGGCCATCTTTGCTCCAATGGAGCCTTGGCTGCGGGAGGGGAAGAGAGAGACAGAGAGGAAGAAGAGGGGGAGGGGTGGAGAAGCAGATGGGTGCTTCTCCTGTGTGCCCTGGCCGGGAATTGAACCCGGGACTCCTGTATGCCAGGCCGACGCTCTACCACTGAGCCAACCGGCCAGGGCCTCAAGGTACCACTGTATTTTAATAGACTATCACAATTCCAACTTAAAAATGTAATAGAATGTTTGCATCTAAAAGTGCCACAGCAGGGATCTCTAATCCAAGAGATGGAATTAGCTGATGAGCCATGAACTGGAAAAAGAAGAGTCAAGTCACTTTGAAAAATGTTGTCTGCTAACTGCATTGGCAGAGTATTCACCCAAGGTAGAGAGCACTGTGCTATGCAACGTGGGTCAGATGGAAAAGGGAAGGCCCAACTCTGAACAATTTCTGATAAAGTGAGGTTGCCGTCTGGGATTTACAATGTACCAGTTAGGTTTACTGCCCATCAGGCTCTGTGCTGGCCTGTATTATCCCCATTTTATACACAAAGGTATATGACCTTCAAGGTTACCAGCTGGTGTGTTAGGGAGCTGTGATGGAAAGCTTGGGCCCTCTGCTTCTGTCTTTACCCTTATTCATTTGAATGCAGTCCCTCCTATCTACCTGAGAGATAGAGTAGAAATGAAGCAACTGGGAATAAAACCATTTAGAATAACTGCTTACTATCCAGTAATACAAGAGCTGATAGAGTTCTGGTAGATGGTGAAATCAGGTTAGGTTAAACCATAGCAGAAAGTTGTCAGAAGTAACATCTTAAAAAAAAAAAATTCTGAGCCCTGGCTGGTTGGCTCAGTGGTAGAGCGTCAGCCTGGCGTGCAGGAGTCCTGGGTTCGATTCCCGGCCAGGGCACACAGGAGAAGCACCCATCTGCTTCTCCACCCCTCCCCTTCTCCTTCCTCTCTGTCTCTTTCTTCCCCTCCTGCAGCCAAGGCTCCATTGAAGCAAAAGTGGCCCGGGTGCTGAGGATGGCTCTGTGGCCTCTGTCTCAGGCGCTAGAATGGCTCTGGTTGCAACAGAGCAACACACCAGATGGGCAGAGCATCGCCCCCTGGTGGGCATGCCGGGTGGATCTCGGTTGGGCACATGCGGGAGTCTGTCTGACTGCCTCCCCATTTCCGACTTCGGAAAAATACAAAATAAAAAAAAAATTCTGTAATTCATAGGAATTACTAATTCATCCTGTGTTGTTTTTTTTTCTTTTTTATTCCAAATTGGTGAAGTTTTAATATGTACTTTTATTATATGGAACTTGTAGCAGTCTGGATAGATTAGATTATGCTGCAGTAACAAACAGTCCCAAATCTTAGTGGTCTAAAGCAATAAGATTTTTCCCCCTCCTCACACTATATGTCCACAGTGGGTAGTTAGGGGGCTCTGCTTCATGTTGTCATTGTTTGCACTCTGAGAACATAGGCTGTAACAGAGGGAGAGAGAACTCTGGGTGGGGGTCTCACATATCACTTCCATGGACCATTAGTAACATGAGTCCCACCTAAACACAAGGATATAGGAAGTACAGAGAGCTAGAAATATTCTATGAGCAAAATGAACGACTTCATTCATTTTGGGTTAGGCTAGAATACTTAGGGTGAAGATTTCATGAGGTGAAATTGCAATGTATCTTGAATATAAAAACATCTAGTATGGTTATGCTTTAGAAATAATACTTATGAAAAATTAGGATTCAGGTTAAATGTGTGATGAATGTATTTAATTTTTAAAAATTGTTTTTGCAACCCTGGCCAGTTGGCTCAGTGTCAGTGTCAGTCTGGGGTGTAGATGTCCTGGGTTCGATTCCCAGTCATATCACACAGGAGAAGCAACTATCTGCTTCTCCATTCTTCCTTCTTTCTCTCTCTCTTCTCCTCCTGCAGTCATGGCTCAATTGGCTCGAGTGAGTTGGCCTAGGGTGCTAAGGATGGCTCTGTGGCCTTTGCCTCAGGTGCTAAAAAATGGCTCTGGTTTCAAAGGAGCAAGGGCCCCAGATGGGCAGAGCATCCCTCCCTCCCCCTAGTGGGCTTGCCTCGTGGATCCTGGTCAGGGCGCATGCAGGAGTCTGTCTTTCTGCCTCCTCTCCTCTCACTAAAATTAAAAAAAAAAATTATTTTGCTTTTCAGTAATCATTTAAAAGTGATTTTCAAAAATCATTTTGCTTTTCGTTCAATTCTAATTTTAAAAAGTGTGCCACCAGCTCTGTACTTGTCTATAGAAAGTAATTCATGTGGGGAGATAGTCCTGCAAATCAGCATGACAGCCTGACTATCTTTATCTAATTCAAAGAAACATCCATGAAAAACTGTAGATGATTAGCTTGAACTTCAAGTAAGCAGAGTAGAACAAAATACCCTCTCCAGATGAGAATGCTGTCATCCTCTGCTTTTCTCAATCTGGTTCTCAAAATTTGAGCATCCAGAATTACCTTTAAACTGTCTAGTTATCTATTTTATGAATGTGTGTTCATCCCAAGGTTGTGACCATTTGCATTTTTACCATGGTTCTCTCTCTCTAGGAGTCCTGATAAAGCAGGTACTTTTGAATGACTCTTAATGATATTTGAGCACAGAGCAAGGTAAAATGCACTTTAGAAAAGCACATAGCTTCCTCCTGACCTAGGGGAGGTAGTTGATCACCAGAGAAGTGGGAAGTCAAACACCCCCAAGCACAGTGTTCTCCTGGACTTGGAGAACACCTCTGATTATCACAAGGAAGATCAGCATTTTGACACAACATTAATGTTATCGCCTTTAAGTTAGAAATATGCCATATGAGATTTTTTTTTAGAGGAGAGAATATATAACTAAGTAATGGTCTGATGTTAAAATTTCTAAACGATTGGGAATTCTTGCTGTAAACTAGCAGTAACCCCAACCGTGGACTTAGCTGAATGGTTCCGGGAAAGAGCGCTGAGAAGGTGTCTGAGTGAGGGGGGTCAGGGAAGTCAAGTCGGTGTCTAAATTCACAGATGAAAGTTTCCCACTGACAAAAACAAACAAACAAAAAGCATTCCCCCAAACCCACTTACACCTGGCTACCCAGAAAACAGCAAAAATTTGTTACTGATTGGAGATTTTAGTCATTTCATAGGGAAATGCACTAAGAATTAAATTAGGTGAAATTACCTGTGAGGTCCTGTGGGAGGGGAAATATAGCATCTTAAGAAGAAAATAGTAGTGATTTATCAAGGTTAGAAATTTCAGGTTTAGCAGCAATAAGATATTAGTAACAAAAAAAAAAATTGCAACTGACCAGTAACAGCAGCAAGTAAACTGTAGATTTCATAGCAGAAAACTGAGACTTGATACAAACAAATAAAAGCAAAACGTGTATTTGGAATGAATTATTTTCTAGGATTTAAAACCAGTGGAAGTGACACTTAAATCTGGTTTTGGATCACTGAGCTTTTCAAAAGTATGTCTTTAGTTGGATAACCTGCAATTTGAAAATGTAAATTTCAAGATAAGATAACAGTCTAAACCAGGGGTCCCCAAACTTTTTACACAGGGGCCAGTTCACTGTCCCTCAGACCGTTGGAGTGCTGGACTATAAAAAAAAACTATGAACAAATCCCTATGCACACTGCACATATCTTATTTTAAAGTAAAAAAACAAAATGGGAACAAATATATTTAAAATAAAGAACAAGTAAATTTAAATCAACAAACTGACTAGTATTTCAATGGGAACTATGGGCCTACTTTTGGCTAATGAGATGGTCAATGTGCTCCTCTCATTGACCACCAATGAAAGAGGTGCCCCTTCTGGAATTGTGGCGGGGGCCGGATAAATGGCCTCAAGGGGCCGCATGTGGCCCGCGGGCCGTAGTTTGGGGACCCCTGGTCTAAACCCTGTTCATGGTAGCCTGAAGATGGTTCCATATAGGACTCCATGTAAGGTTCTCAGGGGAGCAGAGAGAAGGGGTTTCCTGCCTTCTTCCAGCCAGCCTCATCCCACACTAGCAAAGGAGTGCAACCTCGATGCCTTTCTAGGTCTTCACATTTTCAAGCGAGGGTGGATAACACAAAGATGGGTAAGGGAGGATAGAACCCAGGAATTTCACCGTGTTTTGAAGGGTAAACACTCAATTCCCTAATAAAACTTGCTAAAAACCATTTATTTTATTTTATTATTATTTTCTGGTATTTTTCTGAAGTGAGAAGCAGGTAGGCAGAGAGACAGACTCCCACATGCACCTGACTGGGATCCACCCCTCATGCCCACTAGGGGGTGATGCTCTGTTGCAAACGCAGCCATTCTAGCACCTGAGGCAGAGGCCATGGAGCCATCCTCAGCACCTGGGTCAACTTTGCACCAATGGAGCCTTGGATGTGGGAGGGGAAGAGAGAGAGAGAGAGGAAGGAGAGGGGGAGGGGTGGAGAAGCAGATGGGTGCTTCTCCTGTGTGCCCTGGCCAGGAATTGAACCCTGGACATCCACATGCTGGGCGAATGTTCTACCACTGAACCAACCAGCCAGGGCTAAAAACCTTTTTTTTTTTTTTTTTGTATTTTTCTTAAGCTGGAAACGGGGAGGCAGTCAGACAGACTCCCGCATGCGCCCGACCGGGATCCACCCGGCACGCCCACCAGGGGGCGATGTTCTGCCCATCCGGGGTGTCGCTCTGTCGCTACCAGAGCCATTCTAGCGCCTGGGGCAGAGGCCAAGGAGCCATCCCCAGCGCCCGGGCCATCTTTTGCTCCAATGGAGCCTCGCTGTGGGAGGGGAAGAGAGAGACAGAGAGGAAGGAGAGGGGGAGGGGTGGAGAAGCAGATGGGCGCCTCTCCTGTGTGCCCTGGCCGGGAATCGAACCCGGGACTTCTGCATGCCAGGCTGACGCTCTACCGCTGAGCCAACCGGCCAGGGCCGCTAAAAACCTTTTTAAGAAAGAAAATGAAGTTCAATCCCTGTTGTCCCTGTAAGATTGGCAGGAAAGAAAGCACTGGTCAGTTGGAAATGAGGACTGACTTGGGCATATCTCACTGAAAGGTGGTTTGGCACACTGGGACTGCAGGGGCTTGGTTCTCACGGGATAGGCAGGCACACTTGTATGTTATTGTTTTAAACACCAAAATGAGCATGTTTGAGGAAAAAACAAAATGACAATAGTGGCTTGGAAATCAGAGAAGTTTGCATACTTTAATACTCCTGAATCTCAGCAGGTTCTAAGCAGTAGAAGTTCTGGTCTTTGAATCACTCCTGACTACTCTGTAATTAAGACAACACTCAGTTATAAAAAATATGCATGTTATTTATTACTTGCAGTGAATACCTTCTCACTCCCACTCTCACCACCCCCACTCAACTTATATCCTTATAAAGTTTTATCTATGGCCAATCACAGGCTTATGAGAATTTCAATGTCTAGCCTGACCACATGGTTCCCAAATTCAATTGGAGCTTTAATCTCTGTTTAAGTTTCAATCTCTATTTAAGTGAGGATTTATTTACTTGTGTAACAGGCAATGTTGCCACTTAGGTGCCTTTTTTGTGCTGTGGAAAAGACAGAGGGAAAGATAACTTTATAATAATGGCTACTGTTGGCTAAAAATTTTATTTGTGGGAGAATTGCCTCAAATATCATGGCTTTTAATATTCCTATAGAGAAGGTATTACTAAACCCATTGTATGGATGAGAAAACCAAGGTTCTGAGCAGCTGAGTGCCTTACCTGGGTCTCATGGCCAGTATCTAGCAGAGCCTGGCTTTGAATCCATAGTCGTATGAGGCCCAAACCTGGCACTTTTACAACAGCAGGGGTCTGTCAGCTTGTAGGGTTTCCGATTATTGGAAGGCGGTTTGTATTTAGAGCTTGCTGGCCTCCCTGGTAATATTCGGAGAGCTGTTCACCACCCTTAAATAAATAAACAGCTGCTGTTCCTTGCGCCGGAGCAGCCCAGATTGGGTTACCTTGGGAGAAAAAGCTCCTTTGCAAACGGAGGCCTGTAATTTGGAGGTTGGCCCTTTTTCACTGGGGGACCTGTGAGGTTTGTTTTCTCTGTTGGTAGCTGTGGCCCCACTTCTCAATTTGGGAAGGAGCTTCCAGAACTCCTCTCCGGGACCTCTCAAGTAAATTTTGTATCCTTCAGCCAATTTGGTGACTACCCCCTCATTGGTTTTAGCTTTTCTGGGGGATGTGCCAGCTTCTCTAGAGTCCTGCATAAAGCCCTCAGTGACTGAGGGGAGCCCCAAGTGGGTTTACCCAGAAGCTAGCTAGACCTGTAGCGTCGCGGTCCCTCAGGGCATTGTGTTCTTGTAGTGGTAGTTTAACAAAATGAACAAAAGTAAGGTATTTCACTCACAGTTGGTTAGGACCAGTGCATTTTTCTCCTCTGACTTCTTTTCATACTTTCCTCACGTTGGGTGGCACTAGGATGGTCACAGTCACTTTTGGAATCTGGCTCAGGCAAAGGTGAGTTGGGGATACATCTCAAAGCTGGGGTTTAGTGGGACATGTTCATGTGGTTCCAAGTCCTACTGACAAACTGTTGCTGGCTGTAAAGTGCAGGAATGGGGTTCAGGAATATCCCCTTGTGCACTATGGCAGCTTGCTGGCTATTGTGAAACAAACGTACGAGGGCCAAAGGCTGGACTGTGGTATGATCTTGTCCTATGGTTCTGGTGCCTCAAAGAGATAGTGGGCCGAGGAATTGCCAATGGAGCCAGGAGCCAGTCTGTGGAAAAATATTATTGTGGTGGGACAGCCTGTTTCTAAACAGATTATATCACGTTTATGGACTTTGTGGTATTTGAGGTATTTGTGAGATTTTACAGATTTAGTATGAGTTAAAATTCTTTTCTCATGCTGAATAAATACTTATTTTTTAAATAAATGCTTCCAAAGTGTGTGTTTGTTTTTTATTTTTAGATTTTATTTATTCATTTTTATTAGAGAGAAAGGAGAGAGAGAGAGAGAGGAAAGAGATAGAGAGAACAGAGGGAGGAGCAGGAAGCATCAACTCCTGTATGTGCCTTAACCAGGCAAGCCTGGGGATTTGAACCAGTGACCTCAGTGTTCCAGGTCGATGCTTTATCCACTATGCCACCACAAGTCAGGCTTTTTTTTTTTAAAGATTTTGGACTTTATTTATTTATTTAGATTGTGGTGAGAGAAACATGTTTTAAATTTTATTTTATTTATTCATTTCAAAGAAGAGAGAGAGGGGGGAGGGAGAGAGAGAAGTTGGGGAGGAGCAGGAAGCATCAACTCCCATATGTGCCTTGAGCAGGCAAGCCTGGGATTTCAAACAGGCAACCTCAGCATTTCAGGTTGACGCTTTTATCTACTGTGCCACCACAGATCAGGAAATAAATACTTATTTTTGTGTTATATTGTGCATTCATGATTTTGTCTTCAAGAAACCCTCTCCCCAAATTATATAAACTTCAGGCCTCATAAAAATTCAGTCCTGTCCCTTAAATCTGGTGAATTATTTTCAAGGTGCAGCTGCTCTAGAGAGCCTCCCAAAGTGAATTTCATGAACACTACAGCATGCTTATATTAAGACAATTCAATGCCAATATCCATTCCTAATTTGTGCAGATCTAACTAATTTTTATGTGAGGTAAGCACAGAGAAACTGAAACTTCATTTTAATTATTTAGATCTGATCTTCTAGTTATGGGGACTAGGACTTTGGCCAAGTGACCAGTGACATCTCCCCATGGGTTTGGAGGTATCAGGGCAGGATGGGGTGAGGTCACTCGGGGTGGAAGTGGGTGTGGAGGTCACACTTTACTGCCACTAAGGAGCAGGTAAGGGAACTAGATTGACAAGATGGCTCAGGGAGGCAGCAGGTCCCTCTTTTTTAAAAATTTATTTTAAGAACGCAGGATGTTTTTCTTTTTAAAGAATCTAATGCCAAAGGTCAACCTAAAAATATCAAGAGTGGTTAATTCTGAGAGATTGAATTAGAAGTGATTTTTATTATTTTTTTCTTTATATATATACTTTCTGATCTTTCTGTAAATATACTTGTTGGGCAAATGAGTTTGTAAAATTTGTATTTTTTTGAGTTTGCTCACTTTTACTGTTACAAAATGGTGCTGGGCAGCATCAGGTCTATGTGATCTGTGAAACTGCAAATTACCTTCCTACTTGGGAAGTAGCATTGTTTTGCTAATGTTTGCAGAAAGAAGCCAGTTTTGCAGAAGAGCAGAGAGAATGCAGAATGCTGAGAAAGAAGCCATGTTTGCAGAGTGAGAGAGGAGAGAATGCAGAGTGCTGAGGGGCTTTGGGAGCCCTACTGAGGCTTGTGGGGGCCTTTGATTCTAGGAGGAACTGGAGAAGATTCTCCTGGTTGTGGAACTGGAGAATGAGTGAGGGCTTTGGGAGCCCTGAATGAAAAGGGAAGTGTTTTCCCTGCCTGTTTGCTTATCGGCCTGTGCGAGACTTTAATAAAGGAATGGCTCATAATCCTCCAGCTCCGCTGTTTCTTTACTGTCTGCCCAAATCCACTGGGAACCTGCATGTGAATGACCATGATGGCAGCGGCCCCTGGCCCTACAATACTGCTCACAAAAATTAGGGGATATTTCAAAATGAATATGAAGCGATAAAATACTCCCTAATTTTTGTGAGCAGTATAGAACATACTAGCAATATAAAGGAAGCATGAGGAGACCATCCCTCACTGCACCCACAGTCCTGTGCATGTGTGTGTGTGTGTGTGTGTGTGAGAGAGAGAGAGAGAGAGAGAGAGAGCGAGAGAGCGAGAGAGAGAGGGAGGAAGAGATTTTGCTGGGTAGATCATTTTCCCTCTTCCTTCCCTCCCTCTCTTTTCCTCAGAATAAATGCACCAAGGCTTACTAGCACCTTAATAATGCTTTGGGCACTTCAAAGAACGCTCTATTTCATACTTCTCAAAACTGTACGTAAGATACAAGTTTTTGATTTGAAAAAAACAAGATAGGAAACAATTTTCTTTAACTTTTTGTGTTAGTGTGAGATCTATGCAAAGAAAAATTCAGGAGTAAGTTACCAATTAGCTGCTGAAGAACACTGAAGCAGAAATTAGGATCTAATTCTGTCTAGATTATTGTCATTTGAGACATGAAGCTGCAGAATTTTATAATTGTGGGGACAATGTATTCTGCCTGCGACAGTTCCCCCACTGGGTGATATTTTTATGGAGGTCCAGGAGAAGCGGTTTGGTTACCTTTAGGAACAGCTTTTTCTTTACTTTACAAATGATTAGGAAGTTTCAGGCAGGGCCCGGCCCAGGGTGGGGCTTCTTCTGGACACAGAAAACTGATACCAAGCAGGGATATAACATGTAGATAATTCACTAGTTCTTTTAAAGATGTAAATGTTTAGAGTAAAAATAGAATAATTCATTTAAAATATAACCTCCTTCTATATTACAGCTAACTGCTGCTACAGGACTGTTTCTAGGGTTTTCTTACTTACTCTCTGCTCCTCAGGCTGCCTCAGGCCGTCTTCTGGCCTGGCCCTGCGCCTAAGGTATTCTCATAGCACCGTCCTCCACAGTCCTCCACAGTCCTCAGAGTCTTCACTAAAAGGCTCATTAATGCTTTCTGGCTACTTGTTAGTGTCTCCTCCTCCTCCAGTTCCCTTAAACCTTCTTGGTGAGCCCTGCAATGGCACACAGTAGGCATTCAGACGCTGTTGTTTTGAATATGCATTTCACAGATATGGTCCTTTAGGTTGGAGAACTAACTCTGCAGTCTCTCCATCCTCTCCCTTTACCCTCTTCCCTCCCTCAACCAGTAGTGCCTTGCCTCTCTGCCTCTCCGTCTACGTTTAACCCTCTTTAAAGTTTGCTTTCTCTAAGTGCACCATACATTGACACTGAGCACCCTCTCTCCCAGTGTCTTGAAGGAGCCATATCAGTTTGCAATAAAACCAAATACAAGTAAAGGGAATTAATCTATTAAGTCAAACTTGACTGTGAAGCCTATATTCTTCTGTGTTCTTTGAGTACTGGTGTGTAAACAGGAACTCCATAATAAATTTTTTGTTCAGTGTAACTCTGGTTGATGGTCATTTTGAATTAGTGACCAGTTAAGTGGCTAAAATGTAGATAAATCCTTGCACAGTGCCTGGCATGTAGCCAGCACTCCGGTAGTCATTTCTTGCCTTCCCTTGGTCATGATAGCCCGGCTGGCTACGTTTGTAGTTCCATTACAGTGTGGAGCTCTGCTCCATGAAGAGTCACTGAGAAGTTAGTGAGCTGTATTTCCTCCCATGCTATGGGCTATGTCAACACAATGCCAAACATTGTGACAATTTTTGACTGAATTGAGTTAACTGACTGAATGTTTTGAAGTATTGACACAGCAGCTAAAAGAGTGAGAAATGTAGTCAAGCCAGCTATTTGGTGTGATGAAAAATGGCAACTATTTCAAAAATAAAACTAGAACAGAAATGTGAGGAGCCAGTGGAAGTTTTAAGTAGCCATAGGACTACGGGAAAGCACTTATAAAAGGACCTAGCTTAGGAGACAGACAGGGAAGTAAAAATCTGAATATATCCCTGGGTCATCCAACAAACAAAGCTGCAGGACCATGCAGTTTCACTCCCTTGACCAAAGCTTCCTTGATTTATGCTGAAGGAACAGAAGTAAAAATTGAAAAGTTTCACAGATTTTGAGGTCTGATGGTTTATTCATTCTGTGTTCTCAGTCATTTGCCTTTGTTCTTTCCTCTGGTAGCTCTGAGGATGGGGAGGAGGCCATCCAGAGCTGGGTCCCCCAGAGGTGCTCAATGTTAGAAATTTTTGCAAGGAAAGCTAGGGCAAGGATTATGTTAGTTGGGAAATATTGGTTCTTCAGTTTATTCAATAAATTTTCTTAAAGATTAAAAAACTTTTGGCCCTGGCTGTTCGGCTCAGCAGTATAGCATCGGCCTGGCGTGTGGAATTCCCGGGTTCATTTCCCAGCCAGGGCACACAGAAGAAGTGCCTATCCACTTCTCCACCCCTCCCCCTCTCCTTCCTCTCTGTCTCTCTCTTCCCCTCCCCCAGCCAAGGCTCCATTGGAACAAAGTTGGCCTGGCCACTGAGGATGGCTCTATGGCCTCTGCCTCAGGCACTAGAATGGCTCAGATTGCAGCAGAGCAACGCCTCAGATGGGCAGAGCATAGCCCCTGGTGGGCATGCTGGGTGGATGCAATGCACCAGTCTGGTGCATGCAGGAGTCTGTTTGGCTGCCTATGCGGGAGTCTGTCTGTCTGCCTGCCTCCCACCCATACCCCCACTTCTCACTTCGGAAAAATACAAAAAAAAAAAAAAAAGAATAAAAAACTTGTTTTATAAGTTGTTACATATGCATATTATATATAACATAATAAGCCTGATCAGGCGGTGGCACAGTGAATAGAGCATTAGCCTGGGATGCTGAGGACCTAGGTTTGAAACCCCGAGGCCACTGGCTTGAGCTCAGGGTCACTGGCTTGAGCCCAAGGGTTGCTGGTTTGAAGCCTAAGGTCGCTGGCTTGAGCCCAAGGTCACTGGCTCAGCTGGAGCTCCCTGGGCAAGGCACATATGAGAAAGCAATCAATGAACAACTAAGGTGCTGCGGTTATGAGTTGATGTTTCTCAGCTCTCTCCCTTCTTGTCTGTCTGTCTCTGTTTGTCCCTCTCTCTCTCTCTCTCTTGCTAAAATATATATATTTCTATATATTTAAATATATATAATACATAAATGCATACATATTTATATATAAATTATATGTAATATATAAATACATATAACATATATAACAAATATATATAATTTATTTTTTATATTTAAATATTTTATATATTGAATATTAAAATATATATTTTTACATTTAAATATTTTATATATTTATATATAAAACATATAAATGTATATATATTCAGTATTATCTTTGATATACATATAATGTATACTGTATTATATATACAGATATATAAATATATATTATATCTCAGATGTATAGAGATATATAGATATACATGTATAACATAATGTACAGGATGAAAGGAGAGAGAGAGAAAAAGAATTCAGTAATTTTTTTTTTTTTTTTTTGTATTTTTCTGAAGCTGGAAACGGGGAGAGTCAGACAGACTCCCGCATGCGCCCGACCGGGATCCACCCGGCACGCCCACCAGGGGTGACGCTCTGCCCACCAGGGGGCGTCGCTCTGCCCAGACCAGAGCCACTCTAGCGTCTGGGGCAGAGGCCAAGGAGCCATCCCCAGTGCCCGGGCCATCTTTGCTCCAATGGAGCCTTGGCTGCGGGAGGGGAAGAGAGAGACAGAGAGGAAGGGGGGGGGGGTGGAGAAGCAAATGGGCGCTTCTCCTATGTGCCCTGGCCGGGAATGGAACCCGGGTCCCCCGCACGCCAGGCTGACGCTCTACCGCTGAGCCAACCGGCCAGGGCCAAGAATTCAGTAATTTTAACACTAAAATGTATTTACTAGCATGAATTATCTTACATAAGAGCAACTATTCTTTTATTTTTTATTTTTACAAAGACAGAGAGAGAGTGTCAGAGAGAGGGATAAATAGGGACAGACAGATAGGAACGGAAAGATGAGAAACATCAATCATTAGTTTTTTGTTGTGCATTGCAACACCTTAGTTGTTCATTGATTGCTTTCTCATATGTGCCTTGACCGCGGGCCTTCAGCAGACCGAGTAACCCCTTGCTTGAGCCAGTGACCTTGGGCTCAAGCTGGTGAGTTTTTGCTCAAACCAGATGAGCCTGCGCTCAAGCTGGTGACCTCGGTGTCTCAAACTTGGGTCCTCCGCATCCCAGTCCGACGCTTTATCCACTGCGCCACCGCCTGGTCAGGCGAGAGCAACTATTCTTGAGGGTAACTTGGAAGGTCATTTCTGAAAGGTTTCTGGCCTAAGCATCAGTGAGAAAGTCTGTGTTTCCCCAACGATCATAGTGGAATGAAAAATGTCCCAACAACAGATCCTTTGGAGACAATACAATAATCATTGGTTTGAGAATCCCTTTCTAGCAAAAAAAGCTCCCTTGGCAATGGCCAACTTAGTTAACATAATACACATTTGACACAAAATTTTACCTGAACTAAAGAACTCAGACAGGTTTTTAAAGTGCTGTGACTGGGTCCAGCATCTTTCCATGAAGGAGACCATGACTGGTTGGCATTTCTAATCAGGGGAGCAAGGTTTTTTAAAGGGGCAGTTTAGATCAGACTGAATCTCAAGGGCTTTGACTGTATATCAGTCAACTCAATAAGATAACTATTTTTGATTGGTTTTTCATTCCAGGATGTTCCCTTTCTACAGGGCATTGATAAGAATGATCCAATCACTTTGTGCAGACAGAAGCTTGAGACAGTCCAGAGCTGCTCTCCATTGTGGTCTTTATTCCCACTCAGTCTGGGACACACAGCTCATGTCACAAACAATCTTACTGAGGATATGGATCATGGTTTTGCAGGTTTTTTCACTCAATATTTTACAGTGTTTTCAAAGAACCTAGAGGGCATGCTTGATATAATCAGTGCAACCCGCCTGAAATGAGCTCCTGCTGGCTAGGGTAGCTATAAATGTGAAGCTACAGGATTTTAAAGACTTACAGTAGCTTACACATCGCTTGTACATTTATAAGCATTACTGAGTTGGAAGATAATGACAGTCACATGTTGAGAATTGAATATGACATCTTAGTGTATATTATTCCTCCCTGTAAGTCTCTGGAGTCCAATTACTGAAACTTAAAAATACCGCACTGCAGGCATGACTATGAAACCAAGGGAATAATTAATGCTAAAAATTTTAATCTATTTACAGGCCTTACAAAATACATAGAGTAATCGATTAAAAAATGCTTAACAAAGACATTTAACTCTATAATTTTTATTTGGAACTTTTGTTTGTTAAAAAATGTACACATTTCTACTTAAAAATGCCTGCCATATGATATCACCTAACGTTAATTTTATTTCTCTGTCTTGGTATAATGAAATAAATGTAGTCAAACCCATTAGGACTGTATGTATTGTGCTGAAGAATCTGATTTTATCAGGATATTTTTCCTACAAGGAAAAGAAAGTGCAACTCAAATGATCTTAAACAATGAAGACATCTGTTGGCTCATCTAACTAGAGGTATTGAGGGAGGGGCTTTAGGGCCAATTTTGCCTCGTGGGTCTGGCTTTGTTTGGAGAAATTCCATCAGATGTTCCCATTTGGGGGCTTGGTTTGATTATCAGGCTGATTTCCTCATGCTGGCGGAGAGGAACGGCACTGCCTGGCATCTTCAACACGAGTGTGAGGAAACACTGAGTGGGTCAGTGAGAAGTGTCTTCTCTTAAAAAAAGAAAAAAAGGCCCTGGCCGGTTGGCTCAGTGGTAGAGCGTCGGCCTGGCGTGCAGAAGTCCCAGGTTCGATTCCCGGCCAGGGCACACAGGAGAAGCGCCCATTTGCTTCTCCACCCCTCTCCCTCTCCTTCCTCTCTGTCTCTCTCTCCCCTCCCGCAGCCGAGGCTCCACTGGAGCAAGGATGGCCCGGGCGCTGGGGATGGCTCCTTGGCCTCTGCCCCAGGCGCTAGAGTGGCTCTGGTCGCGACAGAGCGATGCCCCGGAGGGGCGGAGCATCGCCCCCTGGTGGGCAGAGCATCGCCCCTTGGTGGGCGTGCCGGGTGGATCCCGGTCGGGCACATGCGGGAGTCTGTCTGACTGTCTCTCCCTGTTTCCAGCTTCAGAAAAAACAAACAAACAAACAACAACAAAAAACAAAAAAGAAAAAAGAAAAGAAAAATAAAAAATAGGGGGAGAGGGAGAAAGAGGGAGAGAGAGAAATAGAGGAAAGAAACAGAGAGTGAGCCCCAGAGCAGTGGCTTACAGAGATGGCAGACTGTTGTGTGGGGCTTGGGCAGACCCTCATGTTGGCCCCGCAGTGCAACAATCCCTTCTGGACCTGCGTGCTTTCGTCTTTCTGCTCCTCATCTTTGACCAGTGGGTCTCTGTCCTCATGCTCGCCACCTCATGGTCTCAACATGGCTACTGGGCCTCCAAGACTGACATCTACAGTTCAGGAAAAAGTCAAGCCTGCCCACTTGCATCAGGAGGGGAAAAACAAAACTTTCTTGGAAGCCATATTCGACAGACATGCGCTTTTGTGCCCTGGCAAGTATTGGGTCACACCTCATGTCTAGTTCTCTTCTTTATCCCCAGAAACTTGACTTTTTTTTTCTGCATTAGCTGATTTTTATTTGCTGAAGTATTTTTTTTTTTTTGAGGTAACATTATTTTTTAAAAATTTTAATGGAGTGACATTGATAAATCAGGGTACATATGTTCAGAGAAAACATCTCTATGTTATTTTGACATTTGATTATGCTGCATTCCCATCACTCAAAGTCCAATTGTCTTCCGTCACCTTCTAACTGTTCAGAAACTTGACTCTTTTCATAAAGATAATGTGGCCATTAAAAAATATATCTCTCACTGTTTTCATCCGGCCCTTCAAAGTCCCTTCATTTGGTTGTGAGTCTAGTCTCTGTATCTGAGTCTGATTCTATTTTGTTTTTTAGATTCCACAAATAAGTGAAATCATATGGTATTTGTCTTTCTCTGAATGACTTATTTCACCTAATGTAATGAAAAAGGTGAAGGGATTAAGAAGTACAAATTTGTAGTTACAGAATAGGCAGGGAGATGTGGATTACAGCACAGGGAGTATAGCCAATAATATTGTAGAATTATGACTATGTACAGGGCCAGGTAGGTACTAGAAATACTGGGGGCCACTCTGGAAGGTGGCTGGCTGTCTCACCACTATGCTGTACAGCTGCAACTAATACAGAATAATATTGAATGTAAATTGTAACCAAAAATAAAAACATAAAAAATTAAAGAAACTATAATAAGAAAAAGAATGAAATACTTAGAGATAAATCTGACAAGGGAAGACTATTTAGCACTAAAAATGGATAAATGATACATTTACTACAAAACAAGAAATACAGGTGTATAAAAAATGTGTGTCCTACCTCCATTAAGGTTTCTTTGTATATTCTAAGTTTCCAGAAAAAAATGTTAAAAGCATTTCAAAAAAATATGTTAATTAGGTTAAAAAAATACACATTTCTCCAGACTTAAACTTTCCAAATTGGGCAAAAACAAACAAAAACAGGATGCTCAGCAGGGGACATACATACTTTATCCAAAAACTTATTCATTTACCTGAAATTCATATTTAACTGAACATGCTGCATTTAATTTGGCAACTCTACCTCAGGCTTCATTAATGGTAGCATGGTTATAAAGGAGACAGTCTTTAAAAGGAGTTTCCGGAAGACCTTTAAAAAGGAACATGCACCTTTTGTCCATTGTACTTGGCCTTTTTCCTTCTTCCTTCCTGGACTTTGGACAGAATGCCTTAAACTGCCTTGCAACCAGGAGAACATAAGTCACTCAAGGGTTGCAGAGAAGCAAGGAGAAGCCTGGTTCCGGAACAGCTCTGACTTGCTTATCCCCAGAGTCCTTGGTATATAAAAAGTCCTGCTTTGTTTAAGTCACTGTCATTCAGTTTTGGTTACATGCTGCCAAATGCAGTCCTCACTGATGCAGCTACCCCGTGCTAGGGGGGTGAAGTGGAGGTTGGCTAGTGGTTCCCCACACTATCTTGTTTTCTTCCTTGTTACACGGCTAGACTATAGTTTACAGACCTGTGCAGTTAGGTGGAGCCATGTGACTGAGTTTTGGCAATGCCATGTGATAGAGGTGATTCCTGTAACTTCCACGCCTGACCCATGTTCCTGCCCTTCCCGTATCTGCAGCAAGAACCCTGGGCAGTAGTGGAGACATTGGATAGAAGCAACCTGAGTCTGAGATGACCTTGTGAAGTGGACCCCTTCCACCTTGTGCTGGCCCTAATTGCACATGGTGTGAACAAGAAATAAATTTTCCTTGAGTTAAGCCACTGAGGTGTTGGGTTCCATAGGGTCAGCACTATCTGTTATAAGACTGCTTCAGCCAAGGAGTCCACAGCCAAGAAATTGAGAAATAGTGGAGAACAATCCATTGTTGTTATAGCACTGGGGCCTTTTAGGCCCTAGGGACTAATTATATGACTACAATTTATTTTTGAGATACAAATCTTTTGGCCATATGACAAGTACATAGAAAGAATAACTTCTGAATTTTCACTCACACATGATAAAATTCCAAGTTCTGTTAAAATGTCAAATAACTTATTTATCAAAGCATTAGAGTTGCCGGGACAACAGTCTTTAATTTAGTAGTGTTTGATTTACACATTTGCTTTAATTCTCTTGCCAGAGCTACTTGTTAAATTCTGTCTCCTTAGGTTTTGAAAGTGCTAAGATCAATTATGGTATCAGTAATATCCACTGCTTTATTAATATATACTTTTATTATCCAGTGCCTGTTTTAATGGCCAGGACTTTTTTTATCTTTTGTAATTGGTTTTATTCCAAGACATCTTGTTGCAACTGATGTTAAAGACAATTTTAGGTTTGTACTTTTAATACTGAGTGAATTAACCATATTGATTCATACTTGAGAGCTAATTGTTCTTGCATAATTTTAGTATTATTTTTGTGCCTGCTGATATTAATCAAAGCACTCCTAATAATCAATTGTTAAATTATATGTTAAATTGTTTTGAAGATTCTCATGCATCTCCTCTTATAAAAGTTTACCTTCATGTTTTGAAGTTCTTTTTTTTTTTAATTTTTATTTTTTACAGAGACAGAGAAAGAGAGAGAGTCAGAGAGAGGGATAGACAGAGATAGACAGGAACGGAGAGATGAGAAGTATCAATCAGTTTTCCGTTGTGTGTTGCAACACCTTAGTTGTTCATTGATTGCTTTCTCATATGTACCTTGACCGTGGGTGGGCCTTCAGCAGACCAAGTAACCCCTTGCTCAAGCCAGCGACCTTGGGTCCAAGCTGGTGAGCTTTGCTCAAACCAGATGAGCCTGCGCTCAAGCTGGTGACCTTGGGGTCTTGAACCTGGGTCCTCCACATCCCAGTCCAACGCTCTATCCACTGCACCACCACCTGGTCAGGCTGTTTATGAAGTTTTTAATGACAATCACACATTCTTACACTATTATATCTCTAAGTTAGCAAAACAGGTATTATTATTATTATAATATAAATATTTTGGTAAGTTATTGAAGCTTATTGTAGAAGCGTTCTAAATATATCTAAATATAACAAAAATAAAAATTATCTTGGTTCTAACACCCAAATATAACTTTGATTAATATATTGGTATATACCTTTTCAAAATTTTCTCTAAGATTTATATATTTTTCTTCTTATAAAAATGTAATCTTACTGTTTGTGAACTTGTTTTTCTACTTACATCATATTTTTTATATTAAAAATGTACTTTTGGCCCTGGCCAGTTGGCTCAGCAGTAAAGCGTTGCCTGGCATGTGGAAGTCCCAGGTTTGATTCACAGCCAGGGCTAACAGGAGAAGCGCCTATCTGCTTCTCCACCCTTCCCCCTCTCCTTTCTCTCCCTCTCTCTCTTCCCCTCCCACAGCTAAGCCTCCATTAGAGCAAAGTTGGCCCCGGGGCTCAGGATGGCTCCATGGCCTCTGCCTCAGGGGCTAGAATGGCTTCGACTGCAATGGAGCAATGCCCCAGATGGGCAGAGCATCACCCCCTGGGGGGCATGCCAGGTGTATCCTGGTTGGGCACATCCTGGTCTGTCTAATTTCAAAAAATACAAAAAAAAAATAAATGTACTTTTGCAAGATCACTCTGAATAGCTGTGATGTATTCCACTACAGATATATTAGCATTTATTTAAATGCTTTCTTGATTTTTTATTTGTTTCTAATATTTTGCTATTATATATGGTGAGTTGAAAAAATTTATTAAAGTCATTCATCTTTGAGCTCTTGTTCAGTTATTTACTGAGAACAGTCAGAAATAGAACTGCTGGGCAAATGGCAAACAAAGCATTAAGGTGTTTAATACATATTTGGGGCAGATATTATTATTTATTTTGCAAAAATTTTCTCTTCAGAGTCATCTACTAATTTGCCTTGTTTCAGTCACAAATTATTTACCTTTGCTTTGATAATTTTGGATAGTAAGATGCAGATGAAACTGGTAAATTCTTGTTTTCATATCTAGATTAAATTCAGAGTATATAATGAGTATTCTTAGTTGCAAGCAACAGATACGAAACTGACTGGTTTAATAAGAAAAGTAATTTATTAAGAAGTAGCTCTCTGAGCCTTGGGAGACCCTGGTGTAACGTTAAGCAACCATGAAAGTGATGAGAACAATGGAGCAGAGCTGATTTGGTGAAAAAAATCTCTTTGTCGCCATAAACCCTGGAATGCCATGGCCTCATGCTGCCGTTGCAGCGGGCGCCGTCAGTGCTTCACCAGAGCGCCTTGCACCATGGCTCCTTCCCTTATCATGTCTTGAAATTACCTGTGATTCTCCACATGAGGACTTCTTCTGGCAATGTTCCACCCACCCCAAGTGTGGCAGGTTGAATGTCACAGAGAGTAAAGACCTCAGGACAAATGAGAGTCAGAAGATGTCTTGATCTGCTTACCCTGCCATAATAAAATACCAGAGCGAGTGACTTAACAGACATTTTTATCTCACAGTTCTGGAAGTTGGGATGTTCAAGATCAAGGCCTGATTCGGCTCCTGGTGAAGGCTCTCTTCTTGGCTTGAAGACAGCTTCCTTCTTGCTATGTCCTCACATGGCATTTCCTCTGATTGTCCATGGCAGGGGTACTCTCTGGTGTCTCTTCTTATAATAAGGTGACCAATTTTTTTACAATGAAAAGGAGGACAAAAATAAATCAAAGAAAACAATATCGTAAATAAAAGAAACATTTTATTTATTGCAGAAATAATACACTATAATATGATAAATGCATAATAAAAACATTTTTAATATTTTATGTTGTAATTATGCTTATATGCCTATTAATTTTTAATATTAATTATAAGAAAAAAGTACTCATTTAGATACAAATACATCATATCACACGCAATGGATCGACTCTGCATCGATCAAATACAGACAATTACAGATTAATCTTCCAATATCAAAAAAGAGGACATGTAGGAGGACACTTTTCAAGGGAGGATGGAACTTACAAAAGAAGAAGTCACCTTACTTATAAGGACACTATCCTATTAGATGAGGCCCCACCCTGATGACCTCATTTAACCGTAATTACTTTTTTACTCCAGAACAGCCATGCTGGGGGTTAAGGCTTCAACATATAAATTCTGTTAAATTCACTGGGAGACACAAACATTCAGTTCATAAGAGAATAAATATTTCATATTTCTCACTCCTCAGTAGGGATCACTTTGCTGCTTGTTCTGCACCTTCCTCCAGAAGTCCCAGCATGACTGACCCTCAGGTTTTCAAAGGGCAACCTGTTCACTGAGATATCTTCTTTGGCTTTCTTCTCTGCTCCAGCTTCCTGACAAGTACTTCCTGAGAGCATGGCCAAAATAATCTACTTGACTTTAAATCTTTATCTAAGGATTCACTTCTGGGAGAATCCACTTGACATATAGTTTGGGCCAATGAACTTATTCTTGAAGCAAAGCTGCTATTGACATTAGAGAAGGAACATGCTGCTGACACTAGAGAAGAAACATGCTGTACTGTTCCTGCTTCTTGTGCTACAGGTCAGCATGGGGTGGCAGGTGGGACAATGTTACCTTCCAGCACATTCATTGGCTGCAAGGGAGCCTAGGAAATGCAAGTGTCTGGCACAGTCACAAAGTTCTTGCCATTGAACTCAGGAAAGAGGTTCAAATACTGGGCAGGCGAAAGGAATAACATTTCTCCATACGGAAACAGGCTGCTTTCAGACCTGTTGTGAAAGCCATGGTTAGCGTATACAATACTGATGTCATTTTCTCCTTTTTTGTCATTCAGCTCTACTCTTCTGTTTCAATCACAAAGGGCATTTGTTGTAGTTTGACAAAAATGGAAAATTCTCTAGACCACTCTTAGGCTACATGAGAAATGAAGTGAGGAATTCTGCTCCGGTAAGCACCCAGGGGATTTCAGTCCACAAGTTGGAGAACTTTTTTATAGAGGCAATTGCTCAGTACTTTTTACACTAACTTATGTAAATAATTGTGAATCCTCTAGGGAAAATACTTAGCTCAGAATTTCTGAAGTTCTGGTGTGGGAGCTTTTGTCTACCTGGGCACAGAGACTGTCTTGGGAAGGAGAGGATTTGTTGGTAATGAGCAAACAGCACAGTAGAGTTTTTTTCCCCCTCATCATAAATCCTTGTTGCAAGAGAACAAGAAGCATGTAGATTGATGCGGATTTTGAAAGAGTAGCTCCAGTATGGTTGACACAGGAACCTCCAGGAGCATAGGAGCCTTGTGTTCTCAATCTAGCAGTGTCCATTCTAAAAGCGAACAAGCAAATATGCTTCCCATAAATGCGTGGTCAAACCTACTGATTCTAGCATCTGCAGAGAGTTTTCTGTGGTCTGAGCAGTAATTCTTAGGAAGCTAGATAAATCACCCTAGGTATACATTTGCCAATGATACCACTACTTATTAAAGAAAACATTTTTGGTATTTTACTACATACTTTACTAACTAAAAAAAAAAAAAAAAAAAAAAGATGTGAATCAATTCTATTCTGTTCAAGCTTATGCCAATTCTTTTTGTCATATGGGTTTCTAGAATGTAGATGGATTGCGAAGAGATCACAGATAATGCAACAGAAATTTCCAAAGTCTTTTTAACCTCACAGAAATAAAAACAGTGATAAAAAGCTTACATTTATACAATACTTTCAAATTTTTATCTATCTATCTATCTATCATCTATCTATCATCTATCTGTCTATCTTAGAAAGCTAGATGAAAATGGGGAGGGAGAGACAGAGAAAGAAACATTGATTTGCTGTTCTATCTCTGTATGTACTTTTCGGTTGCTTCTTGTGTGTATCCTGACCAGAGATTGGACCCACAACTTTGGAGTATTGGGATGATGTGCTAACCAACTGAGCTATTCAGCCAGGGCTATATTTTATAAACACAATAAAATTAGCCACCATTTAGAAGGTGCTGTTCACATCTACTCACATTTAATCCTTACATTAAAAAAACAAAACAAGTTTGTGAGGAACATAAGGCAATTCTTTTTCTTTCTCTGTGACCTTCACAGACTTCCTCTTACTGCCAATATTATTGATTATCTGGTGTCATGAAATAAAGGTGCAGGGAGAGACATTGAACCAGGAGAGGAGCTGGAGGACAGTGCCAGCTCTAGGAAGCTGTAGCTAGAGGAAGAAGTTTGAAACGTATGAAACCATGCTTCTCTGTAGAATATTCTTTCAAATCTGTATGAAAAAAAATCTGATACTTTATTTTCTTAACTTTGACAATAGTTCTAAAAGCTTACATGACATTACCAATATCAATTTGTGAGTTTAAATGAAACTTTTCTAAAATATTAATAATAAAACACAGCAGGATTCCAAGATGGCCATGGAGTAGGCAGACATTAAAACAGCTACCTCCCAGGATCAAACTGGATTACAACTTAATTTAAGAACAACCATCATGTAAAACCAACTTTGGACAAAAAAAAGAGGACTCTAAAACCAAGAATCACAGAAGAAGCCACATTGAGTCTGGTAGGAACTGCGGAGACACAGTGGGAACTGGCCCGCTCCCAGGAGCGAGGGGCCGCAGACTCTCTCTGTGGAGAGAGGGACCCTGAGAAGTGGGGGCCTCAGTTCCAGGCCCAGAACCCCAGCTGGGAGCCCCAGTGACTGGAAGAGGCAACCAGACAGCATTGAGTGGTGAGAAGAGCAGGGTTTCTGTCTCTAGGGGGAGACAACTTTCCGAGTGGTTGATTTAGCCTTAAAGGGCCCACGCAGAACATCCCACTCATGGCCACTTGCCTGGGGCTCCAGGGGTGGGAGAGCTGAGAGGATTGGAGTTGCATGAGGAGAGTGTAAAGCTGAAGGCACAGGGAGAGACTGGTGAAAGTGACCGGAACACCCACATGGAGTCACTCTCCAGGGCTAAAGTGGGCATATACATGGGACGAGAGATCCCTTTGTCCCACACTAGTCTGGGAAAAAGCAGCTGCCCTACACCACCGGAAATCTCTCCATATCCAGTCAGGGGAAAGGGTCTTTCTGAAAGGCGAAGAAGCAGGCAGAGGGTCAGTGACTCATTTCAGATGAGACCCGAGCTACACCTCCCTCCTCTACTGCTGAGAATGTGCCTGACCCAGAGAGCTGGAGAGCAGGCCACACCTCTACAACTCAGAGACCACACCCACTATTAAAAATAGATCTGACGTTTGACCCAGCTATCCCAGTTTTAGGAATATATCCTAAGAATACCAAATCACTGATTCAAAAGAAGACATGCACCCCCATGTTTATTGCAGCATTGTTTACAATAGCCAAGATCTGGAAACAGCCCAAGTGCCCATCAGGGGATGAGTGAATTAAAAAGCAGTGGTACATTTACACAATGGAATACTACACAGCCGTAAAAAGAAAGGAAATCTTGCTTTTTGCGACAACATGGAAGAACCTGGAAACCATTATGCTAAGTGAAATGAGCCAGGCAGAGAAAGAAAAATATCATATGACCTCACTTATATGTGGAATCTAATGAACAATGTGAACTGAGGAACGGAACAGAGGCAGAGGCGGGGTCAAAGGGACCAGAGGGAAGGGCAATGAGGGGATGGGATCAGAGAGGGGAAAGGGATTAGTGAAAGTATGTACACATAACACAGAGCCAAAGAGAGCAGCACAGCAAATCCTGCAGGGAAGGGGGGAGAGTGTTGGGGAGAAAGGGTTAAAGGGTATCAAGGGGAACACGGGGGTGGGGAGAGAGGGTGATATATTCGATGGGACGCTTGAATCTATGTAAACACAATAAATTTTAAAAATAAGTAAATTAATAAAAAACACAGCCTGACCAGGCAGTGGCACAGTGAATAGGGTGTTGGACTGGGATGCGGAGGACCCAGGTTCGAGACCCCGAGGTCGCCAGCTTGAGTGCGGGCTCATCGGGTTTGAGCAAAACTCACCAGCTTGGACCCAAGGTCGCTGGCTTGAGCAAGAGGTTACTTGGTCTGCTGAAGGCCCGCAGTCAAAGAACATATGAGAAAGCAATCAATGAACAACTAAGGTGTCACAACGAAAAACTGATGATTGATGCTTCTCATCTCTTTCCGTTCCTGTCTGTCTATCCCTATCTATCCCTCTCTCTGACTCTCTCTCTGTCTCTGTAAAAACAACAACAAAACAAAACACATATTAACATCCAAAGCTGACAATGGTAAAGTGAGGAAGAGCCACTTCAGCATCACTGGTGAAACTATAAATTGGTATAAGATTATAGGAGATCATATTTATAATACAAGAAACACTGTTGTTTTCCTAAACAAGGCCAAACCTCAAGTTGGTTAGCTGTAGCAATTCAGAGGAGAAGACCACCTGGTAACTGAACACATAGATCTGCTGTGAGAGTTTTTTTGAAAATGCCAACATTCTGCTGTTATGTTTATAAAATAATTTTCTCACTAATCATTGGCTCTCTTTATTAATTTTTCTTGGAAAGCCACCCCCAAAATAAATGTAAGTTTGTTAAATTGTGTTTTAATAAATCAACAGTGTAACTACATTTTTCTAATGGGAAAGAAACATGCTTATTGAGAATTAGTTTAACAATTTCAGTCTTTTCTTAATCAGTTTTAAAGTTCAGTAGAAATTTGTGGGGCTTAGTATCTGCTTTTAAGAACATTTTCTGAAGTTCAGCATTTTCTTTGGTTCCTCTGGTGTTTTCTTTCTGTTACACGCAATAAAAGTTAAAAATGTTTGTTTGAAAAGTAAAAAAAAAAATTTTGATCAACCATGCTAAAGGAAAAACTGACTTCTTATTGTATTCTCTCTGTGAAAATGTTACAAAAT
Source organism: Saccopteryx leptura (assembly GCF_036850995.1). Taxonomy (NCBI): domain Eukaryota; kingdom Metazoa; phylum Chordata; class Mammalia; order Chiroptera; family Emballonuridae; genus Saccopteryx; species Saccopteryx leptura. The sequence goes on from NC_089507.1 coordinate 127,167,576, forward strand.
TGGTGCCTTCAAGAATTATGCAACCAAATACACAGGGAAAAATGTCTTAGAGAGGCGTGTTAGACAGTTAATGAACAGAATGCTATTATAGATTTTTGTGGTGTTTGTAGTATTTGACACTTTCTGAAATTTGTAAAAAAATTTTCTTACTGAAAATACATATTTATGTTTACATTTGCTTTGCATTTACAATTTTGTAATCTTTTGCTTAAAGAAGTACTCCAGAATTATACAATCTCCAGGACCCACAAAGCCTGGATGCTCCCAGCCTCCTGACCATGGATATAAATGTGCTAGTTATGCCCCAAGAGAAAGTCTGGTGTGTTCAGGGGAGGTTCGTTTTAGATTAGGTCTTTGGAATTCTGCTTCTAAAAGTAAATGGGTCACATTCTGTTCAACTGGTCACTAGGTCAGAAAACAACATTTTCCACAACATAAAGTATGAGACAGAGCCCAACCGTCAAGGAGATTAGATTTGTTTCTGAGAAGCACAGTTGTATTCTTTCATTGTGAATTAGGCAGATAGTTGAAGTAATAGCCCCTTGTGCCTTGGTACCCTAGCCTTAGTATTCGTCCTTGTTAATATGGTGAACAAAATTCTGCAGTAGGAGAGAACTAGCCAGCTGCTGGAGAATCCAGAATGCCTGCCTACATTGGTCCAGGTGTGCTGGCTGACCACAGCAGACCTCTGTTCTGATCTGTGGATGCCCATGTCCTGCCAGGTATTCAACATTCTGAATACCATCTTGCAAATATCTATGGAATCATGGCCATGGGATCTGTCACTTCATACAATCGATTTTGACTAATCCCAGTCAATAAATATAGTCAATCATCTTTTATCAGGTTTCCTGGGAATCGAGCTGAGATCCTGAGCCTCGAGCTCCTGAGCTGCTGCCTCAGAGTGCTGCTGGGAGCAGTGTCCACAGCGCAGTGAGGGATGCAGACTGGGCTGATGCAGGAATAGGAATGCAGGGAAGTTGCAGGTGCCACCAGGAGGTCCGAGCAAGGATGGGCTTTTGTAGAGTGTTCCAACCAGCTGAGGCCAGAGGGCTGGCCTTTGTGGCTCTGCAGTAACAGTCACTGATGTGGCCGTGAGTATGCTAGAGCCACTCCTCTGGAGGAGCTAAAGGTGCCTTCTCTTCCCACCTGGGTGTCCGGCAAACACTACATAAGAGCTTGAAATCTGCCTTGGGATCTGTCCTGATACCTTGGAATGCTACTAATCAGGCTTCCCTCAACCCCAGCCCACTGTCAAAAATGTTGTAGCACATGACTGTGGTGTTAGAAAATCATAGACTGTAAATGCAATTAATAACAGCATGGGAACTGTACAAGAGACTTGTGATAGAACGTCTTTGCTTTTATTTGTTGAATCTTTAAGAGTTCAAAGAAGCTTACAGATTTTTGAAAAATCTAATACTAACCAATTCAGGTCCATCTCTGTTAGGTGTTTGGAGATAGTTTAATGGACAGAAAATACTAGTTTAATAGTGAGTGGTAAATTTCCTGAGAGAGAGAAAGGCCACTCTGGATTGTCAAATAACTTGATAGGTTTTCAGGAAAGGGCCCGCTGTGGAGCAGGCTCTGGGTGACCTGGAGTGACAGAGGAAGAGCGATACTACTCTGCACAGGAAAACAAGCATACCCTGGAGGCTGGGGCTGGCAGCGGAAGGGGTGTGGGCTGGGGGACGTGAAAGCAATGCAGCAGTGGGAGGGTCTACATGGAGGAGTGCAGACAAAGGGGTCCGGGGCTAGAATGGCCAAGGAACTTTTAGAACAAAGATTCTTAGTCCAATAGGAATTTTAGCTGTGCTTTGCTCCTGTAACTTGTCTCTGTTGCCCTACACCTGCACCCTGTGTCTGTGATCATCCCCCTTTGTGATGGTGGTGGGGTAGGGAGGGAGGGTGCCAAGGCTGCACCAGATGGCTGAGGGGCACAGAAAAGGGGCAGCACGCATGGAGGTGAAACCGGAAAAGCAGAGAGAAGAATCTGGAGGAAGCAGGGACTTGGAGACTCCTATGGGCTGAATCCTTGTGTTTCTGTAAATCCATATATTGAAGGCATTTGGAGGTGGGGGTTTTGGGCGGTGATCAGGTTGTGAGAATGGAGTCCTCATGAATGGTATTAATAATGCCTCATAACAGAGACTCCAATGAGGTCGCCGGTCACTTTCCCCAGGTGAGGTTACAATAACAAGACGGCCATCAGTGCTTTGATCTTGGACTTCCAGTCTCCAGAGCTGCGAGAAATAAATGTTTGCTATGCAAGCCACCCAATCTGTGGTATTTTTGATATAGTAGCTTGAATAGACTTAAAGACCAAAGAGCCCAGGAAAAATGCAGAGTTCTATCACCCTGTTTATCCTTCGGATAAATCCCGATGATGAGGGGAGGTCTCTGAGTTTTCCCTGTTAAGGAATGGGGCTTAAGTCAGGTTAGCCAGGTCTCAGAGAACAAGGGGACCCCAGCCAGCCGAAGGACTCGAGGACATCTGCGCAGCAGACCGCTTTGTCACGAGGAGGAAGTGTGTGTTCAGAGAAAGCTGGTGAAAGGCATGACAACTGGGATATTGTACTCTGCAGGGGAACGAGGCTGTCTTCCTTGTTCCCCTCATCTTACCTACACAGCCCCTTCTCCATTCGAGTCCTCACATAAAAATGTGGGCCAATGTGGGTGGGATTCAGATAATTAAACAACTGGTTCTCTGCCCTAATGACTGTTATAAATATAAAAAACCAATATACTGAAAAGTAGTTTATTATTTCATGCATTTAATACTTAAGTAAGAACAATAAAAGAGGTATACAAAACTAGATTATGTTATAAGTTTTAAAATGTTAATGAGAAATATTAAATAATACCTGACAAAAAACAATAAAACTGTTATTTAAGATATTTCCATATTGCTTCTAGATTGATGTCCTCACTTGCAATGTTTTTCACCTGTGGATGGAATGAACATTACTACGGGCGCTTAGAATATGCTGTTGCGCAGATGGACTTTAAGGAATGTAAATTTGTAATTTCCACATTGGGCAGCTGCCCAGGTGCCCACCTTAGAGAGAACCCTGATTACAAGTGCCATTTTAACAACCAGTTTGCTGAACTCAACCAAAAATTAGGTTTCAGTTCTGCCAAATGGGTGCGAACCAGCTGAATCCCACCACTGACTCTATTCTCTAAGAAGAAAAACTCTTAGGCATTTTGTAGAACAGCAGTTCTCAGTGCTGGCTGCCCATCAAAATTACCTGTGGAGCTTTTACATATACAAATGCTGACTAAAGATTAGACTTCCTGGCAGCAGGACCTGGGCATCTGTATGTTTGATCAACCTCCCAGGGGTTCTGAGGCAGAGCCAGGGCCCGGTGCCACGGCTGTGTAAAACCGTGTGATTAAATTCCCCAGAAGAGAAATAACTCTTCACAAGATGGAGATAAAAATGAAATATGTCATTATTTGTAGAGGGGTCTATGCCAGCGTTGCTTCAGCATGCTTTTAGTTTGTAAGTGAGACCCTTCGTGACTGTTAACTGGAAATGTGAGAACGTGGAGTAACATGCTGGGAAATTGCACTTCCTGGGAAATGCTGCGGTGCATTTCCTTAGCGGCAAAGCTTGGGCATGCAGGAAAGACAGGGCAGGATTATAAAAAAAATTTTAAACATGTTGCTGAGCTTTTCAAAGAATGCTTTGTTAAGTTACTCACAGAGTAAACAATTATGAGACTGTGTCAAAGTGACAACAATGAGTGATTTAAGAAAAAAAATTTTTTTTTCAAATCATTTAAGAATAGTTCTGGGCCTGACCTGTGGTGGCGCAGCAGATAAGGCATTGACCTGGAATGCTGAGGTCGCTGGTTTGAGATCCCAGACTTGCGCAGGCACAGACTTGCCCAGGCACATATGAGAGGCTCCTGTGATGGAGCTTCCTGTTCCTCCCTCCGCCTGCCTATCTATCTCTAAAATCGATAAATAAAGTCTGTGTTTTTTTTTTTTTTTTAAAGAAGATAGGACAAATTGAACAGTGTCCTTGAAGCCAGCAGAGTAGCTTTGAAAATAAAGAGCATCGACATGTCAGAATCAAGTCAATGAGACAAACCAGACAGTGTGCGGAGGTTTTCTATAGGTGCAACTTCAACTGCTTGCTTAAGTTTTGGCTGTGTGTATATATCGCCCTTAGCAAAGTAAAATTAAAAAACATTTTCTAGAATCCTTATAATTAATGTCAAATACCACCAATATTTACATTTGATTATAGTATATTTTGGTAGCTTTGATTTCTTTAGAGCTAAAAGAATAAAATGCTTATTTTAAACTACAGTGATAGCAGGAGTGAGATATGTGGTCACATGATATAAAAACAGTGAAGATGAGTTTGTTTTTCAACTTTCGGAATGAAGGCTATGCAATGAAATGCTGACACACAGCATTTCGCTAGTCTTTGAGAGCACCAGTCACGTGTTTGAGGTGGTCTGCCACGATGGCGTGGATTCAGACAGAATAAAAGCGCTTTCAGGTGACAGATAGTTGATTTCATTACTCAAATATGTTGTATATTTGGATATGTTATAATTTTTATGCTGAACATCACCCTGACGATTTGGAGATTTATGTTCTTAGAAAACATCCCAAATAGGTTTAATGTTATGGCTGTCACTCAAGTTGAGACAGACGTATTTCCTTATTTGTTATTGTCTGCTTTTCTTTCTTGTGGCTTAATCTTGCTGAGTGATGGCTCTCAAAAAAAAAAAAAAAAAAGTTAACCTCTTTCTCTCCTAAGGATAACTGCATCTACCTGAAACTTCTAAAGTGACTGTTTGGAATGATTTGACAATAATCCTGATAGGAGAGAAGGGAGTGAGCCAGACTTAAAGAAATTTCTGACTGTATCAGTTAATAATTTATGAAATTCTAAAAGGTGCTTAGAAATGGGAGCCAGTTTAGAGTATTTCCTTCCCCTCCTCACTTATGTCTCATTTGTCTGTCTAGGTCCCATCTATCCAGTCTAGGTGTTGACTACCTGTTAATTCATACCCACTGTGCTGCCTTATACAACCCACCCCATTCTTTCCCTTGGACCTACCATCAGCTTACTGCCTGTTTTTCCTGAGGTAAAATTTGCCAGTCTGACCATGTTGCTCTGTCACAGTTAGGATCTTTTTGGTAGCCAGTGATCAAAAACTCCAACCAAAGTAGCTTATGCAAAAAAAAAGGAATTTATTGACTCACGTAACTAATTGTGCAAAGATAGTCTTAGGAGAGACTTAAAGTGGCCTCAAGGAATGGGCACAGGACTCACTTCTCTCTTCATGCCTGGCGCCTCTCCCAGGGTTGCTGCTGGCCTGTGAAATGGTTTGTGAGACTTAGAGAACAGGGCCCTTCCCTGAAGTAAACAACATATAAGTTAGTATACTTTATTTCTTTAAGAAGAAGAATGGTTCTGAAATCATCCTGTAAAGCTATACAAATCAAATTATTAAACATGAAGTAATAAAAATTAGAAATTAGCTCCAAATTAGTAATGAAAAAAATTGAACCTTGTACTATTTGATAATTTGTTGTGAAATAGTCACATGCCTAACCTTTGGCATGAATGCTTACTTGTTTCAATAACTTCTTTTCTATTAAAAAAAAACAGTTGCTAGATTTAATAGCATTTCTTGTAACTTTGTAGAATTTAAATATTTAAGAATACATTTTAAACTAACCAGGCAGTGATGCAGTGGAAAGATCATCACACTGGGACACACAGGACCCAGGTTTGAAACCCTGAGGTCGCCGGCTTGAATACAGGCTCATCCAGCTTGAGTGTGGGCTCACCGGCTTGAGCTCAGGATTGCTGGCTTGAGCGTGGGATCATATACATGACCCCATGGTCACTGGCTTGAAGCCCAAGGTCACTGGCTTGAGCAAGGGGTCACTTGCTCTGCTGTAGCCCCCCCCCCCCGTCCCGGTCAAGGCACATATGAGAAAGCAATCAATGCACAACTAAGATGCCACAATGAAGCATTGATGCTTCTCATCTCTCTCCCTTCCTGTCTGTCTGTCCCTGACTCTCTCTCTGTCTATGTCAGAAAATTTTTTTTTTTTTTAATTCTGAGAAGCTACATTCTTCAATAGGGAGAAACATAATGGCTTAACATTTTATCTTTGAATCTGGAATGTTTAAAAGTGATATGTATTCAGGGGCAGAAAGATGGTGGTGGAGTAGGTGGACATTCCAACTTCCACTTCCCAGAACCAAAGTAGATTACAACATAATTTTAAGAACAGTCATCTGGAAAAACCAACTTTGAGCTAAACCAAGAGGAATTGATAACCAAAGATCACCAAAGAAGCCACACTGAGACTGGTAGGAAAAGTGGAAATGTGGAGAGGGCTGCCTAGCTCCCGGGAGCAAGAGGCGGCCCAGAGAGACCTGTGTGGAGGTGGGGTTTTACTGGAGAGGGGAGGATCCTGGGCCTTCGGACCTAAGCCCCAGCTTGCAACCCCGAAGCCTAGAAGAGGAGTACGAACAGTATTTAGCTGTGAAATAAGTCAGGATACTGTTTGCAAGAAAGAGACAGATTTCTCAGGCCCAGGATTTATCTTAAAGGGATTGCACAAAAAATCTTTCACAGCCACTCACCAGCTTTTAGGATATGCCCTTAAAGGCTCCAACACCCCAAAGGGGTCTCATAGGATGCCATCTGGGTCCTGCTTCAATAGTGGAAAGGAAGGTCATTGAGCTAAAGCCTGCCAGGCTTACATGCCTCTGCTGTGAAGAAACAGGGACACTGGAAGGTAGGCTTCCCCCTCACTCCTCTAAGGGAGGATTCAGTCTCTTCCAGCCCTGCTCCAGCCACCTATGACCTAACCTTGCCCAGAATGCTGGGTTTGCCATGGAAGGCTGAAAGTGCCCAGGGCCGTCAGCCCCATCTACGACACTGTGGACGAGCCTAGGGTATTTCTTCGAAGAAGCAGGTAAACTGATCTCATTTGCACAAGGGCCACTTAACTATGTCTTCCCTGAATAGTCAGGTTTTTTATTCTTCCTTCGAAGATCTCTGTTGTGGGTGTTGATAGTCCTATTTTCTGCTGCTTTGTTTAATATATAGTGTTTCCTTTATTCCTCCTACCTCAATGCCCCACTCATATTTCAGGCTGGGAGCTACTCCTAATGTAGAGCTCTCTTTCCCCCTTTTGCCAACTTCTTTATGAATCTACCTTTGCCACCCAGCTTAGTGTATTCCAAGGTTCTCTTTACCAAGCCACAGTTGCAGAGCTCCAGGGAAAAGCAACCGGGTCTCAACTCTCCAGGCAGAGGAGAACAAAAGCTCCATCTCCACACATGCTGCAGATGGCTTTTCCAGTTTACCTGAATCATTACCAGCTAGAAGCAGCGGTCATTGGGACTTGGACATGAGCTGCAAAGTATAGAATTGTGACAACAATACCAGTGCCATGCGGACTTTTCCTGGATGTGGACTTTTCCTGGACTCCTGCTCCTTATCACAGCTCCTAACAGACTGAACTGGGGTTGGGTTGCATTTTTCAGGGATTTGGCATGGTGTTGGAGCCAACTTGTTAAGGACACTACTCTTATATGGATTCTTGCTGTATTGGCCAAGAGTTTGCGTAAAGGCTTTAATCACTGTAAAAAAAAATACAAGACTAGATAAAGAATATGTGGCACATATACACCATGGTATACTATTCAGCCATAAGAAATGATGACATTGGATCATTTACAGCAAAATGGTGGGATCTTGATAACATTATATGGAGTGAAATAAGTAAATCAGAAAAAAACAAGAACTGCAGGATTCCATACATTGGTGGGACATAAAAACGAGACTAAGAGACATGGACAAGAATGTGGTGGTTACGAGGGGCGGGGGGAGGGAAGGAGGGAGAGGGGGAGGGGTGGGGGAGAGGCACAAAGAAAACTAGATAGAAGGTGACAGAGGACAATCTGACTTTGGGTGATGGGTATGCAATAGAATTGAATGACAAGATAACCTGGACATGTTTTCTTTGAATATATGTACCCTAATTTATTGATGTCATCCCATTAAAATAAAAATTTATTAAAAAAAAAAAAAAGAACATCCTCCAGGCAAAAAGTAGACAAAAACCAGCCTAAGTTGATATTAACAATGGCACCTGGGCTCAGCAGAGGCAGCCACAGGATCTGGATCACCTGTTGCTCCAAAAAGATAGATAAGGGCCAGTCATGGGCAGCAACCCCCATTGGTCTGTGCCAGGCTCTGGCCAAGAAGGTCCAGGGAGGGCACATCCAGAGGCCAGATATGGAGAGCATCAGTTCAGGACCTAACAACCCTTGTTAGAGTGACATCTTAAGGAAGGGCTCCTCACACCTGATCCAGTTAAGATATAGAAAATGGAAAAGAGGCTCTACTAGTTAGGAGACCACAAATTGAACAAGCCTGCAAACCACAAACAGAAACAATGGGAAGACAGAGAAATGTAAGCCATATGAATCAACCAGAACAATCTCCACAAAAAGATCTGGATGAAATGGAAATAATCAAATTACCAGATGCAGAGTTTAAAATAATGATTGCTTGGAAACTTAAGGATCTCAAAGCTACAATGGGTGGACTTAATGAGCACCTAAATAAAGAAATTTTAAGCATCAAAAAGTAAACAGAAATCATCAAAAAGAACCAGACAGAAATGACAAACACAATATCAGAAGTGAAGACTACACTAGAAGGAATGAAAAGTAAGTTGGATGAAGCAGAGGATTGAATCAGCAACTTATAATACAAGATAAATGAAAGCAGAACAACAAAAAGAAAAGAGGATCAAAAAGTCTGAGGAAACTCTAAGAGTTCTGTGACAACATGAAGAAAAATAGTATCGCATAATAGGGGTTCCTGAAGGAGAAGAGAAAGAACAAGGGATAGAGAACCTGATTGAAGAAATTATGGCTGAAAATTTCCCTAAATTGATGCAGGAAAGAGTCATACAGGTTCAAAAAGCAGAGAGAACCCCATTAAAAAAAGAACCCAAAGAAAACTACACCAAGACACATTATAATTAAAATACTAAAGCTAAGAGATAAATAAAGAATACTAAAAGCTGCAAGAGAAAAACAGTAATACACCTATAAAGGAGCCCCCATAAGGATAACATTCAACTTTTCATCAGAAACTCTTGAGGCCAGAATGGAATGCCAAGAAATATTCAAAGTAATGCAGAACAAAAACCTACAACCAAGACTACGTAATCCAGCAAGGCTATCATTTAAAATTGAGGGAGAAATAAAAAGCTTCCCAGACCAAAAAAAAACTGCCCCCCCTAAACCCCTCCCCCCAAAAAACTCAAGGAATTCATCACAACAAAACCAATGCTGCAAAAATGTCATGGGGCCTGCTATTGACAGAACAAAGAGGGGAAAAAATCTAGTAAAAGAGGAATGTAGATTAAAAGAAAAAATTGGCAATAAACAACAACATATCAATAATAACCTTAAATATAAATGGATCAAAAGACATAGGGTAGCTGAATGTGTAAGAAAACAGGATATATACATGTGCTATCTACAGGAGACCCACCTCAAAAGAAAAGATACATGGAAATGAAAAAAAAAAGATAAGATAGCAATACTTATATCTGACAAAATAGACTTTAAAACAAAGACTATAGTAAGGGATAAGGAAGGTTACTACATAATGACAAAGGGTACAATCCAACAGGAAGAGATAACCATTATATAATGCACCTAATAAAGGAGCACCTAGATATACAAAGCAGACTTAGATGGACATAAAGGGTGAGATCAACAGCAATACTATAATAGTAGGAAATTTCAATACCACACTAACATCACTCAAGAAAGAAAATTAATGAAACAGTAGAATTAAAGGACACACTAGATCAAATGGATTTAATATATATCTTCAGAACCTTTCACCCTAAAGCAGCAGAATATACATTCTTTTCAAGTGCTCACGGTACATTCTCTAGGATAGACCACATGGTAGGGCACAAAAGTGGTCTCAACAAATTTAAGAAGATTGAAATCATATCGAGCATTTTCTCTGACTACAATGGCATAAAACTAGAAATCAACTACAGTAAAAAAACTGAAAAACACTCAAACACTTGGAAACTAAACAGCATGTTATTAAACAATGAATGAGTCAACAATGAGATCAAGGAAGAAATAAAAAATTTCCTTGAAACAAATGAAAATTAGCATAAAACACCTCAAAATTTATGGGACACAGCAAAAGCAGTCCTGAGAGGTAAGTTCATAGCATTACAGGCATACCTTAAGAAGCTAGAAAAAGCTCAAATAAACCACTTAACCCTGCATCGAAAAGAACTAGAAAAAGAACAGTAAGTAAAGCCAAGAGAAAGTAGAAGGAAGGAAATAATAAAGATCAGAGTGAAAATAAATGACATAGAGGCTAAAGAAAAATACAAAGGATCAATGAAACCAAGAGCTGGTTCTTCACAGGTAAACAAGATTGATGAACCTTTAACCAGACTCACCAAGAGAAAAAGAGAGAGGACTCAAATAAATAAAATAGAAAGGAGAGTGGAGAAGTAACAACTGACACAGCAGGAATACATCAGATTGTAAGAAAATACTATGAATAACTGTATACCAAAAAATTAAAAAACTTAGGTGAAATTGACAAATTCCTTGAAAATATAATCTCTCAGAAATCAATCTGGAAAAATCGGAAAACCTAAAAAGACCGATTACAACAAATGAGATCAAAACAGTTTTCAAAAAACTCCCAAAAAACAAAAGCCCTGGTCCAGACGGCTTCATAGACAAATTCTACCAAACATTCAAAGAAGAACTAACTCCTATCCTTCTCAAGCTATTTCAAAAATTGAAGAGGAGGGTAGACTTCCAAGCTGCTTTTATGAGGCAAGCATAATCCTCATTCCAAAACCAGGCAAAGACAACACAAAGAAAGAAAACTAACTATAGGCCAATATCCTTGATGAATTTAGATGCTAAAATTCTCAACAAAATATTAGCAAACCAGATCCAACAATACATGAAAAAAACCATACATCATGATCAAGTGGGATTTATTCTGGGGAGGCAAGGCTGGTACAATATTCACAAATCAATCAATGTGATTAATCACATAAACAAAAGGAAGGAGAAAAACCACATGATAATTTCCATAGATGCAGAAAAAGCATTTGATAAAATCCAGCACATATTTATTATCAAAACTCTTAGCAAAGTGGGAACACAGAGAACATACCTCAACATGATAAAGGTCATCTATGACAGACACATGGCCAACATCATACTCAATGGACAAAAGTTAAAAGCAATGGTCTTAAGATCAGGAACAAGGCAGAGGTGCCCCCTTTCACCACTCTTATTCAACATAGTTCTGGAAGTCCTAGCAACAGCAATCACACAAGAAGAAAAAATAAAAGGCATCTAAATTGGAAAAGAAGAAGTAAAACTATCATTTGCTGATGATATGATACTCTACATAGAAAACTCTAACATCTCAGTCAAAAAAGTACTGGACCTGATAATTGAATTCAGCAAGGTGGCAGGATATAAAATTAATACTCAGAAGTTGGAAGAATTTTTATACACCAACAATGATATATCTGAAAGAAAAATTAAGAAAACAATTCCCTTCAGTATGGCAAAAAATAAATAAGGCGGCATCAAGATGGCGATGGAGTAGTACCAACTTCCACCTCCCAGAACCAAAGTGGATTACAACTTAATTTTAGGAACCATCATCTGGAAAAACCAACTTTGGACTAAACTAGCGGACTCTTCAACCGAGGAACACTAAAGAAGCCACACAGAGACTGGTAGGAAAAGCAGAAACGTGGAGAGGGCTGCCCAGCTCCCCAGAGCGAACGGCATCCTGGAGAGACTCACATGGTGGGAAGAGAGTTTAGCAAAGAGTGGAGGGTCCTGAGCCCCAGGAACAAAGCCCCAGTCTTCAGCCCTAGAGCCCAGAAGAGGCGTATGAACAGTATTTAGCTGTGAAACAAGTCAGGATACTGTTTGTTAGAAAGAGACAGATTTCTAAGACCCAGGATTCTTATTAAAGGAACCACGCAGAAAACCTCTCTCACTAACACCCACCTGGGGCTCCGGGCGATGGGAGAGAGGAGAGGACCAGAGTAGCAAAGAAGGGAGTGTAATCTAGGAGGCACAAGGAGAAACACTTTGAGGGACAGCCACCCTAACCACTAGGACGAGACACTCCCCAAATCTGAAGTGAATATTTCCCCTGAAACCAGCAATACCAGCAAAGGGAAGCAGGACACTAGCCAAACAAGCTCTCCTGTGGCACTCAGAGCAGAGTCGCTTAGAAGTAGGGAGCTTTCGGGGCTACAGTATGGAGTATTAGGGTCTGAGCTGCAGCACCCCCACCCACACGGCTGAGGGCTCACGAGAGGGCAGGCGGCAGCAGGACGTGGAAGCGTGGTTCCATCAGGAAGGGTAGAAGCCAGCTGGCCATGACTGAGGCCTGGGTGTGAGCTCAGTCTTGCCTGGTGGGGGCAGAGAGGATGCGTGAAAGTGGTCAGGCCCAGCTGCAGGCCTGCCTGCAATCCTGCCTGTGGGGGAAGGGTGGGAGCCCCGGAAGGGGCAGAGACCAGCCGCTGAGCAAGGATGTGTGGGCGCACAGCCTCACCTGGCCCATAGAACCGAGGCTTGTGGCCTGATGCGTGAGCCAGTTCCTCCAGTGCGGGTGGGGCGAAAGCCCAGAAGAAGCAGTAGACCCGCAGCTGAGCATAGGTCCTCACCCCTGCCTGTGTTGCCCAGGCTTGTGGCCTGGGTGCAGAGTATAACCTCATCTGTGGGGGCGGGGCACAGGCCCAGGCCACCAAGGCTTGTAGACCTGAGCATGTGATCACAGCCCCTCCCATGGAGGGGAGGCAGAAACCGCAGTGACAGTCCCAGCAGGCTGGCAACGGCAACACCCATACCCGAATGCCCTAGGCAGCAGCAGCAGAGGGGGTGGCGGGCCTGCAGACAGACCACACCTAGGGAACACAGAGGCCACACCCAGTGGACTCCAGTGGCCAAAACCTTCTTATACACAGACAAAATGGGAAGGCAGAGAAATGCAACACAAATGAATAAAGAGAAATCCCTAGAAAAGTACCAGAATGAGTCAGATTTAACCAAATTACCTGATGCAGAGTTTAAAATAACGATTGTTAGGATGCTCAAAGATCTTATATATCTCGGAGGATTTTTAGGATTTCTATCTTGAATTCTCTGTCATTTAGCTCCAAGGTTTCCAATATATTAAAATTTTTTTCCATAGATTTTTCCTCATCTAGCTGTGTTACCTCTCTTTCTTTTGTATCCATGATATTTGATTTTCTCTTCCTTAATGGCATCTGAGGGTGGTTTTGCTGATAGTATTGAGATTTAATAAAGAATAAAAAGTTAAAAAAATAATAAAAAATCGAAGAGTTGTTTTTTTTAAAAAAAAATTAATAATAAAATAAAGAAAAAAATAAAATAAAATAAAAATTTTAAAAAAAGGAAATTATTCCCCCCCTCCTTTTTTCCTCTCCTCTCCTTGAGAAAATCTTGAGAAAATCTTGTGGTGAACTGTGAATTATAACAAACAATGCCTGTGATGGAGGGCCTGAATTGGGGAAAAGTAATAAAGGAGCAAAAAAAAAAAAAAGAAAAAAAAAAGAAAGAAAAAAGGGGGTATGGACCCACAAAAAGCAAGTAAGGAAAAAATTTGGGTCAAGAATAAAATGATTTGCTTTTAGGTGTTGGTTGTCTAAGAGTTATGATGAGAGGAATAAGAGGAAAACAGAAAAATGGGGGGACAAATTAAAAAATTACTATTGTATTTAGTGGAACAAGAACTAGATAAAATGGAGAGCCAGGGATGGGAGCACTGCTAGTGAGTTAAAAAGGTGAAGTAAAAAACCCCCAAAATGCCACAAACATAAGTTTGAGTCCCAGATAAGATAATTTGTTTGTTATTGAGGTTTGAATGAGAGGAGATGTAAAGAAGAAAGGAAGAAACTAATATAGAGGGAGAAAAGAAAGAGAGAGAGAGAAAAAAGAGGGAACCACTAAAAGAAGAAAAAAGAAAGAAGAGAGAGAGAGAGAGGGAGAAAAGAAAGAGAGAGAGAGAAAAAAAGAGGGAACCACTAAAAGAAGAAAAAAGAAAGAAGAGAGAGAGAGAGAGAGTTAAGGGTTTTGGAGTGCAACCCTCATAGAGGGAAAGGAAGAGGAGAGAAAAGATAATGGGAGATGTAACACTTATGGGTAGTGTAGTTCAAGGAGAGGAGAGAGTAAGACCAGCAGAGAGTTAATCGGCCAAATTGGAGGAGGAAAATAAGTATCAAGAATGAAGATAAGAGAAACAAATGAACAAATATAATAAAATGGGATAGGTTATAAAGTCTGCAGATTATTCTTGATTTTGAGAGGTTATCTTCTTGCTTTTTCTTTTCTCTCCCTCTTCCTGGTCGGTGACTCTGTACCCCGGGTTCTGCCCCTTTGGCACGCTCAGGTAGAGGTTTGCTGTTGATAAATCTCTATGGCAATGTCATGTATTGTGCTTTAGTCTCGTTGGCAGTCGAGGCTCATTAACATTTATAGGCTCCGACAGTGAGAGAGTCCGTGTTCCTGGAGCTTTTCTCCTAGTCTTTCCTTCCTCAATTAGTAGCCTGATAATCCAGCTATGGGGTTGCTGCTGCCTCTGCCTGGATAGTAAGAGGCTCAAAGAGCTGGCAACTCCCCACTCTATTTCCACTCAGCACAGGGCTCTGGGTAAGGCTCAGTCAGTCAGAGCTGCTAGCATAATCAGGCAGGCTTTCCGGCCATTCAAAGACCTCTGGCTCTGCCACTCTGTCCGGTAACACAAGCGGGTGCCCACTTCCGGGGCGCTTGGAGGAAACTCTCACTCACTGTCTGCGCACACAGACCAGGATATCCAGCCAGCAGTCTCACGCTCTGAGTGAAACCCCCAACCGCATGGAAAAGTTGCAGCGTTGGAATTGGTTCTCGCTCCGTCCCCATGCACGGCTTTTGCAAGGTGCTGGGGCAGCCTGAGATTCCGCTTTGGCCCACAGAAAGGCCCCTGACTCTGCCCCTTTGTGCGATAACACGAGCGCGCACTTCCGAGGCACTCGGAGGAATCTCTCACTCCCTATCTGCGCGCGCAGACCAGGATATGAGGCCGGCCGCGCGTTTCCCTCTGAGTGAAACCCCCACCAGCACGGAAAATTTCCACCGTTGGAATTAGTTCTCGCTCCCTCCCGTGCGCAGCTTTCCCACGGCGCTGGGGCTGCCCAGAGATTCTGCTTTCGGCCCACAGAAAGGCCTCTGACTCTGCCTCTCTGTGGGGTAACACAGGCACCCACTCCTGGGGCTTAGGAAGAAATCTCTCGCCCAGTAACTGCGCACCGACCAGGAGATCGGGTAAAATGGCTGCCCCGCTTGTCTTTCTTTGTTTGGGTTTGGCGTGAGTGTTAGCTTGTATTGCCTGGGTTGCCACAGGATCAGTTTTTCCTCGGCTTGGATCTCCGTGCCACAGCCTGGTTCAGCCGTTTGTGCCGCGGCCTGGATCTATTCACCCCCTTTGCCCGCCTCTGTTTCTATATTCACAGTTACCAGAGAAAGCCTCCCTGTTTAGGTTAGTGAGGAAGGTGGAGCATTTCTTACTCCCTATTTCCTTTGGGGTTTGGTTATATATTTAGCCAATTTTTCACTCGACCATACCTTCGGGTGTATTGCGAAGCATCTGGAGGCTCCAAGTATAGGTTTTTCTGTTTCTGGTTGAAGATCTTGTTGAGTTTTGGGGGAGATTTATCGGTATCGCTTCCTACCCCGCCATTACTCTGACGTCATCTCTCAGGATGCTCAAAGATCTTAGAACAACATAGATGGTTATTACAAACACCTAAATAAAGACATAGCAAATATAAAAAGGATATTGAAATAATAAAAAAGAATCAGTCAAAAATGACAAATTCAATATCAGAAATGAAGACCACAATGGAAGGAATTAAAAGCAGTCCTGAGAGGGAAGTTCATAGCACTACAGGCACACTTTAAGAAGCTAGAAAAGGCCCTGGCTGGCTGGCTGGCTCAGTGGTAGAGCACCGGCCTGGTGTGTGGAAGTCCTGGGTTCAATTCCTGGCCAGGGCACACAGGAGAAGTGCTCATTTGCTTCTCCACCCCTCCCCCTATCCTTCCTTTCTGTCTCTCTCTTCCCCTCCCGCAGCCAAGGCTCCATTGGAGCAAAGATGGCCCGGGCGCTGGGGATGGCTCCATGGCCTCTGCCTCAGGCGCTAGAGTGGCTCTGGTTGCAATAGAGCAACACCCCAGAGGGGCAGAGCATCGCCCCCTGGTGGGTATGCCAGGTGGATCCCGTTCAGGTGCATGTGGGAGTCTGTTGGACTGCCTCCTCGTTTCCAGCTTCAAAAAAATACAAAAAAAAAAAAAAAAAAAAGCTAGAAAAAGCTCAAATAAACAACTTGACTCTTCATCTAAAAAAAAACTAGAAATAGAACAGCAAGTAAAGCCCAGAGGTAGTAAAAGGAAAGAAATAATAAAGATCAGAGTGGAAATAAATGACATAGAGGCTAAAGAAACAATACAGAGGATCAATAAAACCAGGAGCTGGTTCTTTGAAAAGATATACAAGATCAATGAACTTTTAACTATACTCACCAAGAAAAAAAGAGGACTCAAATAAATAAAATTAGAAATGAGAGTGGAGAAATAACAACTGACAAAGCATAAATACAAAATATTGTAAGAAAATACTATGTAGAACTGTATGTCAAAAAACTAGACAATTTAGATGAAATGAACAAATTCCTTGAAACATATAATCTTCTAAAAATTAATCTGGAAGAATCAGAAAACCTACACAGACCGATTACAACAAATGAGATCGAAACACTTATAAAAAAACTCCCAACAAAGAAAAGTCCTGGGCCTGATGACTTACAGGTGAATTCTACCAAATATTCAAAGAAGAACTAACTCCTATCCTTCTCAAGCTATTTCAAAAAATTCAAGAGGAAGGAAGACTTCCAAGTTCCTTTTATGAGGCGAGCATAATTCTGATTCCAAAACCAGGCAAAGACAACACAAAGAAAGAAAATTATAGGCCAATATCCCTGATGAATTTAGATGCTAAAATCCTCAACAAAATATTAGCAAACCGAATTTAGCAATATATGAAAAAAATCATACATCATGATCAAGTGAGATTTATTCCGGGGAGGCAAGGCTGATACAATATTTGCAAATCAATCAATGTGATTCATCACATAAACAAAAGGAAGGAGAAAAACCACATGATAATTTCCATAGATGCAGAAAAAGTATTTAATAAAATCCAGCACCCATTCATGATCAAATCTCTCAGCAAAGTGGGAATACAGGGAACATACCTCAATATGATAAAGGCCATCTATGACAAACCCACTGCCAACATTATACTCATTGTGCAAAAATTCAAAGCAATCACCTTAAGATCAGGAACAAGGCATGGGTGCCCCCTTTCACCACTCTTATTCAACATAGTCCTGGAAGTCCTAGCCATAGCAATCAGGCAAGAAGAAGAAATAAAAGGCATTCAAATTGGAAAAGAAGAAGTAAAACTATCATTATTTGCAGATGATTTGATATTGTATATAGAAAACTGTAAAGTCTCAGTCAAAAAGGTACTGGACCTAATAAATGAATTCAGCAAGGTGGCAAGATATAAAATTAATACTCATAAATTAGAAGCATTTTTATATACCAACAATGAACTGTCAGAGAATTAAGAAAACAATCCCCTTCACTATTGCAACCAAAAACATAAAGTACCTAGGAGTAAATTTAACTAAGGAAATTAAAGACTTGTACTCAGAAAATTATAAAACATTGATAAAAGAAATCAAGGAAGATACAACAAGTGGAAGCATATACCGTGCTCATGGTTAGGAAGAATAAACAGCATTAAAATGTCTATATTACCGAAAGCAATTTATAACTTCAATACCAATTAAAATACCAATGACATACTTTAAAGACATAGAACACATATTTCAAAAATTTATATGGAACCAAAAAAAAAAACAACACACAAATAGCCTTAGCAATCTTGAAAATGAAGAATAAAGTGGGAGGTATCACACTTTCTGATCTCAAGTTATACTATAAGGCCATTGTACTCAAAACAGCCTGGTACTGGCATAAGAACAGGCATATAGATCAATGGAACAGAAGAGAGAACCCAGAAATAAACCCACACCTTTATGGACAACTGATATTTGACAAAGGAGGTAAGAGCATACAATGGAGTAAAGACAGCCTCGTTAACAAATGGTGTTGGGAAAATTGGACATCTACCAGCAAAAAAATAAAACTAGACCACCAATGTATACCATTCACAAAAATAAACTCAAAATGGATAAAAGACTTAAATGTAAGCCATGAAACCATAAGCATCTTAGAGGAAAACATAGGCAGTAAGCTCTCGGACATCTCTCGCAATATATAAATATTTGCTGATTTATCTCCATGGGCAAGTGAAATAAAAGACAGGAAACACAAATGGGACTATATCAAACTAAAAAACTTTTGTACAGCTAAAGACAATAAGAACAGAACAAAAAGACAAACCACACAATGGAAGAACATATTTGACAATATATCTGATAAGGGTTGAATAACCAAAATTTATAAAACTTGTAAAACTCAACAACAGGAAGATAAACAATCCAATCAAAAAATGAGCAAAAGAACTGAATAGACACTTCTTCAAAGAGGACATACAGATGGCCAATAGGCAGATGAAAAAATGCTCAATATTGCTAATCATTATAGAAATGCAAATTAAAACCACAATGAGATATCACCTCACTCCTGTCAGAATGGCGCTCATCAACAAAACAACACAGAATAAGTGCTGGCGAGGATGTGGAGAAAGGTGAACCCTCCTGCACTGCTGGTGGGAATGCAGACTGGTGCAGCCACTGAGGAAAACAGTATGGAGATTCCTCAAAAATTTAAAAATGGATCTGCCTTTTGACCAGCCATCCCATTTTTAGGAATATATCCCCAAAACACCACAATAATGATTTAAAAGAATGTTTAGGGCAGTGTTGTTTACAATAGCCATGATCTGGAAACAGCCCAGTGTCCGTCAGTGGACTAGTGAATTAAAAAGCAGTGGTACATATACATAATGGAATACTATGGGGCCATGAAAAAGAAGGAAATCTTACCTTTTGTGACAACATGGATGGACCTGAAAACTATTACGTTAAGTGAAATGAGCTAGACAGAGAAAGAAAAATATCATATGATCTCATTCATTTGAGGAATCCAATGAACAATGTGCACTGAGAAACCGAATAGCGACAGAGACAGGATCAATGGATCCAAAGGGAAAATGAACAGATGGAAAGGGGATGGGATCAGAAAAGGGAAAGAGATTGGTGAAATTATACACACATAAAACAACGTTATGGAGAGCAGAAAAACTAATCCCGGAGGGAAAAGGGGATGGCGTTGTGAAGAGGGGTGAAGGGGGATGTTGTGGGGAACACGGGGGAGGGGGATGCATTCAGGGGGACACTATAATCTATGTAAACACAATAAATTAAAATTAAAAATGATATATGTTCAGATGGTAACTACTAGACTTCTTGTGAACATTTCATAAGGCCTATAAATATCAAATCATTAGAATGTATACATGAAATTAATAGGGTATTGTATATCAATTATACTTCAATTAAAAAAGGATAATATGCATGTAAAAAGCTGCTAAATTTTAAATTTTTCATATTAAAATAATCTCTGACAACAATTAAATAGTTCTCTGGTGGGAATGACAGCCCATGGGGACTTCCTTAAAGGATCATGCAAAGATTTAAGGACATACACATGGAAAATGTTTGAGACTGTGCTCGAGTAAGCCCTCAACTAAGATTGGCTAGAATTATTATCAATTATTACTCAGATTGCCTGACCAGGCAGTGGTGCAGAGGATAGAGTGTCAGACTGGACGCGTAAGACCCAGGTTTGAGACTCTGAGGTTGCCAGTTTGAGCGCGTGTTCATCTGGTTTGAGCAAGGCTTGCCAACTTGAGTCCAAGGTCACTGGCTCGAGCAAGGGGTCACTCATTCTGCTGTATCCCCCTGGTCAAGACACATATTGAGAAATCAATCAATGAACAGCTAAGGTGCCTCAACAAAGAATTGATGCTTCTCATCTCTCACCCTTCCTGTCTGTCTGTCCCTATCTCTCTCTCTCGCTCTCTCTCTCTGTCACACACACACACACACACACACACACACACACACACACACACACACACACACATACACACACACACACACAAATTGTTACTGAGACTTATGTTGTGGAGTCCACATACTTTTTCTCCTTTTGTCCTTCTGGTTCTCAGTGCTTACTCTAGCGTTTCTATGGAAGGGCGCTCTGGATAAACCTGGTTGGACAGAGCTCTGTGGCACCTGGCTGGAAGCAGTGTTTGCACTATCAATCTGTCCCTTCTTCCAACTTGGACTGCATGTTCCGGTGACCAAAGGAGGGCCAAGGGAGACTATAGTGGAGATGGGTATTTCCCAGCACAGGACTGGATGTGCCCCTGCTATCCTAAAGCCATCTCAGACTTTGGCTCCAACTTTCTGAATTCTTTGAGGTGATTGGTTATCAGCTTTCTGCCCAATTCAGACTATTGATTGTGTTTGCTTGGTCTCTGACTCCCTGACTCCCTGGGCTGCTCCAGTGTCCAGTTTCCACATGCTGGCTGACTGCACCCCCTGCACTGTGTTTCCTCTTTCTGAGTTCGCGCATTTGGATGCCTAGCTCAACTCTCCCCCCCCCCCCCCCCAGCTCTTCCCTCTGCCTGAAATGCCCCGTCTCCTCTTGACTACTTCGCAAATTTCTCATCCTAGATCACTTAAGTCAGTAAACTGGGAAGACTTTCCATCTCTAGAGAAAGATGCACTTTCATAGGCAGGCCCTCTGGGGGACTTCTGTACCTGTTAGTGGTATTGAGAATGCTTGTATATCTTACGTGATTCGTTGTTTTTAGACTGTGGGCCCTTTAAGGTCAGGAATTTTGTCTCCTGTAACTTTTTTTTTTTTTTTTTCACAGGGACAGAGAGTCAGAGAGAGGGATAGATAGGGACAGACAGACAGGAACGGAGAGAGGTGAGAAGCATCAATCATCAGTTTTTTTGTTGTGACACCTTACTTGTTCATTGATTGCTTTCTCATATGTGCCTTGACTGCGGGCCTTCAGCAGACCGAGTAACCAGCGACCTTGGGTCCAAGCTGGTGAGTTTTGCTCAAGCCAGATGAGCCCGTGCTCAAGCTGGCGACCTTGGGGTCTCGAACCTGGGTCCTTCCGCATCCCAATCTGATGCTCTATCCACTGCGCCACTGCCTGGTCAGGCTGTCCTGTAACTTTTTATTCCTGATGCTTATCACAATGACTGGCATTTAAAAGAATACACCTTTGTTGAATTGGAGGAACAAACAAGCAAAGTGCCCAGAAACTCCACTGCCTAGAAGCAGATTTCTTCATGGAACAATGAGTCACATATGAAACAACCTCTACTGTGTTAGTCGTTAAAGAAACAAAGGCCTTGGGGCCCCTTTTAAAAGAGCAGTCAAAAACTCTCTTGCCCCTATTGCTATAAGAGAGAAATTCTGAAGACTTGGCTTCACAGGCCTTTGGCTGTCATTCTTTCGGGGCCTTCCACAGCTCCCAGATCTGCCTGATTTCCAGTTCTACAAGTTGGGAGGGTTTTCTCTCATCACGTGTTTTGTGGGAAAACTTGTGGGGCCTACAAAGTAAGGGGCAGGGAAAATTATCTTAAAGTCAATGGGATCTGTTTTTTGATAAGAATGACTCACTGCATAGATTGCCTGCAGCTAAAAGCAATACTATTTTTTAAAAAATGTTCCCATTATCAAAGGCGTTGGGTGTATGGTCAGATAACTACATAATGGGATTGCAGAAGTCAGTAGCAACAAGGTGTTCATATTTTTCTTGCTGAACAGGCCTTTCCTACCTGTGCCACGGTAACAACAAAGGTTTCCATTAGTAACTAGTAACTTCAGGTGTTGTCCTGGCATGGGGATGGGATATTCCAAAGATCAGAGCTTTCATTCATGGTAACAATCTTGGCTCTGGCTTCCTAACCTGGTATCCAGGCCCTACAAACAAGTTTCAGCTAATCCCATTATTGAACAGTGTGTAAGAATTTAAACTCCAGGGGTGATTACTTAGTAAGGTATGTAAGTGTTTAATCACTATGTTGTACACACCTGAAACTAATATAGTATTATATGTCAACCATACTTGAAAAATAAATTCAAAAAAATAATTCAAACTCCAAAGGCTCATGGTGTGGGTCTAAATTCAGGTCTTGCACTTATTCCTTGTGTGGTTTTGGGCAAGTTACCATCTGCCTGTCTCATTCCCTCCCCTTCCCATCGCCCCTTTACGTGGGTTCTCATATTGCTACTAGTGTTCTTGTGAGGAGTCAGTTAGCTAGTATCTGTGAAGTGCTTAGATTAGTACCTGACATATCATAAGCATTCCAGAAGCACAGTGCTCTGCCAGGTTTAAGAATGCTTGGGGTGGCACCCCAGGTGGAAACCTGGCGAATTGTGTCGGAATACCTGGGGATGTGCTTGAACCAAACATCTTCAAAACTGCATCCCTCTGTTCCAAGTAGTTTTTAAGTTTTCTCCATCAACAAAAATACTTAAAGCATTATCAATTATAAAGAGAAGAACTGTTACTAAGGGAAGGATAATTAAAAAGCGGGCTCAGTTCCTTCCTTTCTGACCAGCCGTCACAGAAAGGAAGTTGAATTCTGAGAAGGCATTCAGATATCACTTCTCAAACATTACAGTATAGCAGGTTAATAGAAAAGACACATCTATTATATAGTTTTATTTGCTTTCTAATTAACTTAGCATTTTGTTTTATTCTGAAAGCAACATTATAGTTATTCTGTTCTATGAGTATGTTTCAATATCAGTAACAGTTTGGACCCCTAGATCTTTTGTTGTTAATGAATCTGTTCTTTTCTTCCCCCTTTATTGTTGAATTTATTGATGACATTGGTTAATAAAATTATATAGGTTTCAGGTATATAATTCTATAATATATCACTTGTACTGTATTGTGTATTCACCACCCAAGTCAAGTGTCCTTCCATCACCACTGACCCCCATACTTTCCTCTACCTCCCTCACCCCTCTTTTCCTCTGATAATCACTGAATCTGTTCTCCCCTCACATTTTTATTTTTAAATTACAGTTGACATACATTATTATATTAGTTTCAGGTATATACTATAATGATAGACATTATATAAATTGACACTACATATAGTTATTAGAATATTATTGATGGTAGTCCTTATGCTGTACTTTACACCCCCACGATTATTCTATAACTGCCCATTTGTAGGTCTTAATCCCTTCACCTTTACACTCCCCAAACTCACTGCCATCTGCTCAACTGGCAACTGGCAAAATATTCTCTGTATCTATGAGTCTGTTTCTGTTCTACTTGTTCATTTATTTTGTATTTTTAGATTCAATTGTAGATAGATATATATTTATTGCTCTTTTATTGTTCATATTTTTAAATCTTTTTTTCTTCCTCTTAAAAAAGACCCTTTAACATTTCATATAATACTGGTTTGGTGGTGATGCACTCCTTCAGCTTTTTCTTGTCTGGAAAGATATTTATAATATATGTCCTTCAATTCTAAATGATAGAATTTGCTGTGTAAAGTCAGCTTGGTTGTGGGTCCTTGCTTTTCATCACTTTGAATATTTCTTGGCAATTTCTTCTGGCCTGCAAAGTTTCTGTTGAGAAATCAGCTGAAAGTCTTCTGGGAGCTTTCTTATAGGTAACTGACTGCTTTTCTTTTGCTGTTTTTAATATTTTCTCTTTGCCTGACTGGTGGTTGCAAAGTGGATAGAGCATTGACCTGAAACACTGGGTCCCGGTTGAAAACTCCAAGGACACCAGATTGATCATGGGCTTGCTGGCTTGATTGTGCAATTATTGTGCCTTGAGCCCAAGGTTGCTGGCTTGAGCAAGGGGTCACAAGTGAAGGCACATATGAGAAAGCAATCAATGAACAACTAAAGTGAAGCAACTATGTGTTGATGCTTCTCATCTCTCTCTCACATCTCTCTGTTACTCTCTCATTCTCTCTAAAATTAATAACAAAACAAAAAGTCTGTCTTTAATCTTTTGCTTTTTAATTAAGATGTGTCTTGGTGTAGGCCTCTTTGGGTTCATCTTGTTTGGATATGTGCTTTCTGAACTTTAATGTCTATTTCTTTCACCAAATTAGGGAACTTTTCTGTCATTTTTTCAAATAGGTTTTCAATTTCTTGCTTGCTCTCTTCTCCTGGCACCCTCATGATGTGAATGTTGGTATGCTTGAAGTTGTCCCAGAAGCTCTTTACACTATTCTCATATTTTGGGTTCCTTTTTCTTCTTTCTGTTCTGCTTAAATGTATTTTGCTTCCTTATGTTCAAAATCACTGATTTAGTTTTGGCTTCATCTACTCTTCTGTAGATTTCCTGTAAATGATTCTTCATTTCAGTTAGTGTATCATTCATTCCTGATTGGTCATTTTTATATAGTTTCTTTGTCCTTTTTTATGCTGTTGAAGTTCTCACTAAGTTCATTGAGCATTTTTTTTTTGTATTTTTCTGAAGTAAGAAGCACAGAGGCAGAGAGACAGACTCCTGCATGTGCCCAACCAAGATTCACCCGGCATGTCCACCAGAGAGTGATGCTCTGCGCATCTGGGGCGTTGCTCCATTGCAACTGGAGCCATTCTAGCACCTGAGGCAGAGGCTATGGAGCTATCCTCAGTGCCTGGGCCAATTTTTCTCCAATGGACCCTTGGCTGAGGGAGGGAAAGAGAGAGATAGAAAGGAGAGGGGTAAGGGTGGAGAAGCAGATGAGCACTTCTCTTGTGTGCCCTGGATGGGAATTGAACCCAGGACTTCCACATGTCTGGCCAACACTCCACCACTGAGCCAACGAGCTAGGGCCCATTCATTAAGCATCTTTATAATCAGTATCTTGAACTCTGCATCTAGTAGATTGCTTGTCTCCGTGTTGTTCAGTTCTTTTTTTTGTTTTTTGGTTCTGTTCTTTTATTTGGGACATATTTCTTTGTCTTCTCATTTTGATAACCTCTCTGTGCAGAGCTGCTACATTTCCCAGGCTTGATAGAGTGGAATGATGTAGTAGGTATCTTGTGGAACAGCCTCCCTGATCACCCAAGCTAGGCACTATGTGTCACCCCAGATCCCCATGTGGGCTGTGTACACCTTCCTCTTGTAGTTGAGCCTTGATTGCTATAGCTATGTCAATGGGATGCATTTATCCTCAGGCTTATCAGCTGAATTATTTTAGTGGGGCTCTGGTGCTTACTAAGCCTGTCCCTTGAGTGTGTTGCTTGTGAAGGTGGTTGCATGGTGGTGCTTGATATGGTCTGAAACTGTCCACTGAATGCACCAGTTCTGGAGAGTCCAGGAGGTGCAGGCCAAGGTCAGCTGCCGCTTGTGTTCTGCTTGGGGCCTCTGACATGAGCTATAAAGTGATCTGTGGATGGCTGCTAATTGTTCTGGGTTGAGAGGTGCCCAGGAGAGACCAAGTTGTTAACCAAGGCTGGCTTCTGCTAGTGCCAAGCCTGGGGCCACTAAGCAAGAGGTACTGGGCATGCCGAGGCCAGATGCTGCTTTTTGAGAGATTACACTGGGGAACAAAATTTTTGTTACATCCACAAAAACACTTGTTCTTACCTAATTTGAGTGTACTGATCTCAAATCTGACATTAGTTTTTCTCTGTAAGCTACAGTGTTTTTGCAATTCAAGATTTTAGGTTTTCATCTTATTGTAAAATTTTCAACATTTAGTTTAACATAATGAAGTAGAATGTCTTTTTGGGCATCATCTTTGTAAAAATATAATAATTTATATAATGCAGTAAATACACTAATATACTAAAAGATATGATTGCATCAGAATTTGTCTACAATTTTGAAATAGAACATATTAAAACATTTATTTTAATCATAAAATTTGTGCAAAACATTTAAATTCTATTCAGGCAAAAATTTGCATTTGTAGCTCTTGCATTTGTGTACTTGTTGAGGACAATCTTGTTTGATGTTCCAGCAGTAGTCTGCTCATCACTAACAGCTCCAAGATTTTCGGGCAACTTATCAAGGTGACTGTTCAGGAAGTGAATCTTAATGCTCATGTTACATCCAGTGTCACGGAAAGCCAACAGCATCCTTGGAACCAGAAGTTCATAATTTTCTGCTTTTTTGTTGCCAAGGAAGTTCTTTGTAACTGCCACAAAAGACTGCCATGCTGCTTTCTCCTCCTTATTCATCTTCCTGGCAAATTCTTTGTCACCTATGAGGGTTCGAATTTGTTCATTGAATACATCTGCTTTTATCTTCTCGAAAAACAAGGCAGGAAAAACAGAAATAATATATTAAAAGCATTCACTTTCTCTATTCAAAGCCTGAACAAACTGCTTCATTAACCCAAGTTTGATGTGAAGTGGGGGAAAAAATGATCCTGTCTCAATTAACTACAGGTTCATTCGCAATATTTTGCATCCCTACTTCCAGAGCTTCACGTTTCGGCCACTCCTTCTGTGTCCAGTGTTTCTCCTGAGTTCGGCTGACCCACAAACACAGAAAGCAAGGATACTTCGTGAAACCTCTCTGTTGTCCTAGCAGGAAATTTACCATTTTAAGATCCACACAAATGATCCAGTTATGTTCCTCATACTTCAGAAAGTTGAGGACAATTTTTATGTCATTATAATCTTCTCGCAGATGAGTTGAATAAACAATTGAAACCACTGCATAAACATTACCATTGTGTAGAAGAACACATTTCAGACTCCATTTAGAGCTGTCAAGAAATAGCCGCCATTCTGTTGGACTGTAAGTGGTAACACCTAGCTGGCTGAGAAGACTACTGATATCATGGCAGTAAACAAAGTGTTTATCTTCAGAAAAAAAAGTCCACAAAAATTTGTTCACGCTTCCTGAAATGGGATACTTTAGCTGACTGGTGAAGTACATTCTTTTCTTGAAGCCTATAGGCTAATAACTCAGCTGCTTTCTTTGATAGGCCCAAATCTCTTACTAAGCCATTCAATTTGGGTTGGCTAAACTGCTGAGGGGTTAATGATTGCTTGGCATCAGAAGAAGACCCTTCAAATTCTACAACCATTTCCTCATGCATCTTATCAAAATACATTTGGTCACCATGTTCACTTTCTTCGTCCTTAGAAGAAATAAAACTATTGAAAACTGGAACCGGAAGTGTAAGAGTGTGGGATAGGTCGTATTGCTAAAGGAATATTAGGATATGCAATCATATGCTTTTTTTTTCTTGCCAATGCCCTTTATATGGATAAGACAGAAATAACAGTCACTGCTGTGGTCCTTAGGTTCACTCCAAACTATGGGAATACCAAAAGGCATTCCTTTGCATTTTCCTTTTGTCCAGTCATGAAGCATTTCCTCACAATTATGACACAATATGAGGAGCCCAATTCTTGTCTTGATCGCCAAGGGGGACTTGAAAATAGGCAATATATGCACGTGTCACAAATGATGAAATATTGCGCCTTTGACGTTGAAGTGTGTAACAGCCACATATATAACAGAAGGTGTCAGGACTATTCTTACATTTACGCCTACTCAAAGAAGCCATCTTAAAACAAAATAAGAGGGTGTTTTTTATCAGATAATAAGTTTTTACGCTTAAAAACAACTACAATTATGTAAAAATAATGTTTGTAAAACATTAATTGCCTTGTGGTTATGTTCAATCCAAGAGTCGTTGCCCTTTAACTCCAATTTAAAAACCAATGCATGTCATTAACTGTAACAAAAAGAAATTAAAATTGCATAAAAACTAGAGCATGCACCAGAAAATGGATTTCAGATTTGGAATCAGTGGTGCAGAAATATATTGAAACAGTTCTAAAACCTCATGCAACAGAAATGAAAAAAAAACACTTGTTTCCCAGTGTTATAGGAAAACCTGAAGCCTGATTTAAGACAAGCCATTTCTATGGAAAAGCCACTGTAAACAGCTTGAGTGGGCCTGAATGTTGGGTAGGGTGGGGCCTCAGGGAATCACCAGAGTGGGGCAAACAATGTGAGCCAGATTGAGAGAATCTCAGATATGGCTCCTGCTTGCTGGTTCTGTGCGGGAGAGGGCTCAGAAAAGGAACAGGGGCCTCTGCCAGCACTTCTGTCTGGGAGAAAGCTGCCTCCCCACCTTTAAGCTCTTGTCCTGATCCCAGCAATTTAGCTCCTCTCCTGATGGCCTGGGTGCCATTCAAGCTTGTGCCCCAGTACTGAAGCTCAGAGTGTGTAAGTCAGAATAGATTCCTGTGTGGGCCCTTCATAGGAACTGCCTGGTACTTCAGCGACTCGACCTTCCTCTTGGCCTCAATCCCCACTATTTTTTACAGCCAGAAGTTATGGGGCTTCTCTTCCTGGCACTAGAGCCCAGGGCAGGGGTTTCTGGTGTGGGGGCTGGGACCTTTCACTCCTCACAAGGAACCTCTGCAGCTGAGATATCCCTCTGGTGTTTTTCTGCCACTCCTCCTGCCAGTGACAATGTGGCTTCTTCTTTAATTCCCTTGTTGTAGGACTTCCACTCAGTCAGGTGGTTCTGAATGATGGTTCT
Source organism: Saccopteryx leptura (assembly GCF_036850995.1). Taxonomy (NCBI): domain Eukaryota; kingdom Metazoa; phylum Chordata; class Mammalia; order Chiroptera; family Emballonuridae; genus Saccopteryx; species Saccopteryx leptura. The sequence goes on from NC_089507.1 coordinate 127,196,337, forward strand.
TCTGTAGTTTTGTTGTACTTTTGATGTGGGTGTGGGAGGAGGTGAGGAGCGCGTTCACCCACGCTGCCATCTTGACCAACCACCAAATCTGTTCTAAATGATCCTTTAAATGTTTAGTATAAGCAGATTATAACACCTAAATTGCATTAAGAGATTAATTACATTGTATAATCCACTTCTAATAATGAACAAATGGCTCATCTGTACTGCAAATTAGTCTTGGATGATTCTGCTTTCCAAATTCTTATTGACTAGTCAGAAAGGATACCTGATCTAGGGTCTTTGTTGTTGTCTTTTCAGTGAATTAGTAATCAAATATTGAGTGCCTATTATGAGCCAAGCTTTGTGCTGGGGCAGCAAGATGAATTATCCATAATATCCTATCACTCAAAGAGTTTATAATTTACTGCGGCAGATTGCTTCCTTTTTGCCCTTATCCAAAACACCTCAATCCTGAGATGATGTCTGGAACTTCAGAAAAAATTTAAAGGGTATCTTGATTTAAGCTGTTATTTTGCATCAGCCACAGGTAAGAAGCTATGATGTTGGCAGGAGTTCTGAGCAGAATGATAAAAACAGTTTAGGACATTCTTCTAAATTGTTGGAATAGTTTCCTAGGGCTGCCTAACAAATTATTACAAATGTGGTGGCTTCAAATATTTGTTCTCTCACAGCTCGGGAGGGCAGAAGCCTGAAATCAAGGTATTTCGGCCGAGATTCACTCTCTCTGGAGGTTCAAAGAGAGAAAGAATCTACGTTTTTGCCTCTTCCAGCCTCCAGTGGCTGTTGGCATTCCTTGGCTTGTGGCTGTATCATTTAAATCTTTGCTTTCCTGGTCACATTGTCTCCTCCTCTTCTACGTTTCTTCTCTTCTTTTTCCTGTATCAACTCTGCCTTTCTGTGATTGGGACACTCGACATTTGATTTAAGACCAATCCAGATAATCCAAGATCATCTTCTCATCTTATTACACCTGCAAAGATAATTTTTTCAAATAACATACAGATATTGGGGATTAGGACATGGCCCTAACTTTTTTAGAGGCCACTATTTAATCTACTACAATTGTCTTTACAGTATATTTTTAATATTTTTATAACATGCTCTATATCTCCAGAAAATCTTACATATTGTATTAAAATATAGGTGCCAGGAGATGACGTCAGAGTAATGGCGGGGTAGGAAGCGATACCGATAAATCTCCCCCAAAACTCAACAAGATCTTCAACCAGAAACAGAAAAACCTATACTTGGAGCTTCCAGATGCTTCGCAATACACCCAAAGGTATGATTGAGTGAAAAATTGGCTAAATATATAACCAAACCCCGAAGGAAATAGGGAGTAAGAAATGCTCCGCCTTCCTCACTAACCTAAACAGGGCGGCTTTCTCTGGTAACTGTGAATATAGAAACTGAGGCGGGCAAAGGGGGTGAATACATCCAGGCCGCAAAACAAACGGCTGAACCAGGCTGTGGCACGGAGATCCAAGCCAAGGAAAATCTGATCCTGTGGCAACCCGGGCAATACAAGCTAACACTCGCGCCAAACCCAAACAAAGAAAGACAAGCGGCGCGGCCATTTTACCCGGTCTCCTGGCTGGTGCGCAGTTAGTGGGCGAGAGATTTCTTCCTAGGCCCCGGGAGTCAGTGCCCGTGTTGCCTCACGGAGAGGCAGGGTCAGAGGCCTTTCTGTGGGCCGAGGGCTGAGTCTCTGGGCAGCCCCAGCGCCCTGGGAAAGCCACGCACGGGAGGGAGTGAGAACTAATTCCAACGGTGGAGATTTTCCGTGCCGGAGGGTGTTTCACTCAGAGGGAAAGCGGCCGGCCTCATATCCTGGTTTCCGCCTGCAGATAAGGAGTGAGCGATTCCTCCGAGTGCCTCGGCAGTGCGCGCTCGTGTTATCGCATAGAGGAGCAGAGTCAGGGGCCTTTGTGTGGGCCAAAGCGGAATCTCGGGCCGCCCCAGCGCCTTGCAAAAGCCGCGCACGGGGATGGAGCGAGACTCAATTCCAACGCTGCAACTTTTCCCTGCGGTTGGGGGTTTCACTCAGAGCGTGAGACTGCTGGCCGGATATCCTGGTCTGCGCGCGCAGCCAGTGAGTGAGAGTTTCCTCCAAGCGCCCCGGAAGTGGGCACCCGCTTGTGTTACCGGACAGAGTGGCAGAGCCAGAGGTCTTTGAATGGCCGGAAAGCCCGCCTGATTATGCTAGCAGCTCTGACTGACTGAGCCTTACCCAGAGCCCTGTGCTGAGTGGAAATAGAGTGGGGAGTTGCCAGCTCTTTGAGCCTCTTACTATCCAGGCAGAGGCAGCAGCAACCCCATAGCTGGATTATCAGGCTACTAATTGAGGAAGGAAAGACTAGGAGAAAGGCTCTAGGAACACGGACTCTCTCACTGTCGGAGCCTATAAATGCTAATAGCCTAGACTGCCAACGAGACTAAAGCACAATACATGACATTGCCATAGAGACTTATCAACTGCAAACCTCCACCTGAGCATGGCAAAGGGGCAAAACCCGGGGTACAGAGTCACCGACCAGGAAGAGGGAGAGAAAAGAAAAAGCAAGAAGATAACCTCTCAAAATCAAGAATAATCTGCAGACTTTATAACCTATCCCATTTTATTATATTTGTTCGTTTGTTTCTCTTATCTTCATTCTTGATACTTTTTTTTTCCTCCTCCAATTTGGCCGATTAACTCTCTGCCGGTCTTACTCTCTCCTCTCCTTGAACTACACTACCCATAAGTGTTACATCTCCCATTATCTTTTCTCTTCTCTTCCTTTCTCTCTATGAGGGTTGCACTCCAAAACCCTTAACTCTCTCTCTCTCTCTCCTTTCTTTTTTCTTCTTTTAGTGGTTCCCTCTTTTTTTTTTCTCTCTCTCTCTTTCTTTTCTCCCTCTATATCAGTTTCTTCCTTTCTCCTTTACATCTCCTCTCACTCAAACCTCAATAACAAACAAATTATCTTATCTGGGACTCAAACTTATGTTTCTGGCATTCTGGGGGGTTTTTACTTCACCTTTTTAACTCACTAACAGTGCTCCCATCCCTGGCTCTCCATATTATCTAGTTCTTGTTCCACTAAATACAATAGTAATTTTTTAATTTGTCCCCCCATTTTTCCGTTTTCCTCTTAATCCTCTCATCATAACTCTTAGACAACCAACACCTAAAAACAAATCATTTTATTCTTGACCCAAATTTTTTCCTTATTTGCTTTTTGTGGGTCCATACGCTCTTTTTTTTTTTTTTTCTTCTTTTTTCTTTTTTTTTTTTTTGTTTGTTTGTTTGCCCCTTTATTACTTTTCCCCAATTCAGGCCCTCCATCACAGGCATTGTTTGTTATAATTCACAGTCCACCACAAGATTTTATCAAGAAAGAGGGGAGAGGAGAGGAGAGGAAAAAAGGAGGGGGGGAATAATTTCCTTTTTTTTTTTTTTTTAATTTTTATTTTATTTTATTTTTCTTTATTTCATTATTAATTTTTTTTTAAAAAAACAACTTTTTTCGATTTTTTTAAATTATTTTTTTAAACTTTTTATTCTTTATTAAATCTCATTAATACTATCAACAAAACCACCCTCAGATGCCATTAAGGAAGAGACAATCGAATATCATGGATACAAAAGAAAGAGAGGTTACACAGCTAGATGAGGAAAAATCTATGGAGAAAAAATTTAATATATTCGAAACCTTGGAGCTAAATGACAGAGAATTCAAGATAGAAATCCTAAAAATCCTCCGAGATATACAAGAAAACACAGAAAGGCAATTTAGGGAGCTCAGAAAACAACTCAATGAACACAAAGAATATATGTCCAAGGAAATTGAAACTATAAAAACAAATCAAACAGATGAAAAACTCAATTCACGAGGTGAAAAACAAAGTAACAAGCTTAGCTAATAGAACAGGTCAGATAGAAGAGAGGATTAGTGAAATAAAAGACAAGCAACTTGAGGCACAACAGAGAGAAGAAGAAAGAGACTCAAAAATTAAAAAAAATGAGATAGCCCTACAAGAATTATCTGACTCCATCAAAAAGAATAACATAAGAATAATAGGTATATCAGAGGGAGAAGAGAGAGAAAATGGAATGGAGAACATACTCAAACAAATAATAGATGAGAACTTCCCAAGCCTGTGGAAAGAACTAAAGCCTCAAGTTCAAGAAGCAAACAGAACTCCAAGTTTTCTTAACCCCAACAAACCTACTCCAAGGCATATCATAATGAAATTGACACAAACCAACAGCAAAGAAATAATTCTCAAGGCAGCCAGGGAAAAGAAGAATACAACATATAAAGGAAGGCCCATTAGATTATCATCAGATTTCTCAGCAGAAACTCTACAAGCTAGAAGAGAATGGACCCCAATATTTAAAGTCCTGAAAGAGAGGAACTTTCAGCCACGAATACTATACCCATCAAAGCTATCCTTCAAATATGAAGGAGAAATAAAAACATTCACAGATACAGAAAAGATGAGGGAATTTATCATCAGAAAACCCCCACTCCAGGAATTACTAAAGGGGGTTCTCCAATCAGATACAAAGAACAAAAAAAAAAATAAAGCCACAACTAAAAGCTCCAAGAAGAACACAATAAAACCAAATTTAAACTGTGACAACAACAAAAAGAAAGAGGGGGAGAAGATGGAGATTAACAGTAGCAAAGGACGATGGAGTGCAAAAGTACTCACAAAATAGTTCGCTACAATGAACAGGGTAGGGACCCTTTTCATTATTCAAAGGTAACCACCATTGAAAAAACCACCACAGAAGCACATGAGATAAAAAAGATAGCAACAGTGGAAAGATGTATGGAATACAACCAAATAAAAACAAAAGATAGAAAAACAAAAGAGAAGGATCAAACAAGACACAAAACTAACAGAAAGCAAGATATAAAATGGCAATAGGGAACGCACAAGTATCAATAATTACACTAAATGTAAACGGATTAAACTCACCAATAAAAAGGCACAGAGTAGCAGAATGGATTAAAAAAGAAAATCCAACTGTATGCTGCCTACAGGAAACTCTTCTAAGTAACAAGGATAAAAACAAATTCAAAGTGAAAGGCTGGAAAACAATACTCCAAGCAAATAACATCCAAAAAAAAGCAGGTGTAGCAATACTCATCTCGGATAATGCTGACTACAAGACAGGAAAAGTACTCAGAGACAAAAATGGCCATTTCATAATGGCTAAGGGGACACTGAATCAAGAAGACATAACAATTCTTAATATATATGCACCAAACCAAGGAGCACCAAAATATATAAGACAGCTACTTATTGATCTTAAAACAAAAACTGACAAAAACACAATCATACTTGGAGACCTCAATACACCGCTGACGGCTCTAGATCGGTCATCCAAACAGAGAATCAACAAAGACATAGTGGCCTTAAACAAAACACTAGAGCACCTGGATATGATAGACATCTACAGGACATTTCATCCCAAAGTAACTGAGTATACATTTTTCTCCAGTGTACATGGATCATTCTCAAGAATTGACCATATGTTGGGCCACAAAAACAACATCAGCAAATTCAGAAAAATTGAAGTTATACCAAGCATATTTTCTGATCATAAAGCCTTGAAACTAGAATTCAACTGCAAAAAAGAGGAAAAAAATCCCACAAAAATGTGGAAACTAAACAACATACTTTTAAAAAATGAATGGGTCAAAGAAGAAATAAGTGCAGAGATCAAAAGATATATACAGACTAATGAAAATGACAATACGACATATCAGAATCTATGGGATGCAGCAAAAGCAGTGATAAGAGGGAAGTTCATATCACTTCAGGCATATATGAACAAACAAGAGAGAGCCCAAGTGAACCACTTAACTTCCCACCTTAAGGAACTAGAAAAAGAAGAACAAAGACAACCCAAAACCAGCCGAAGAAAGGAGATAATAAAAATCAGAGCAGAAATAAATGAATTAGAGAACAGAAAAACTATAGAAAAAATTAATAAAACAAGGAGCTGGTTCTTTGAAAAGATCAACAAAATTGACAAACCCTTGGCAAGACTTACCAAGGAAAAAAGAGAAAGAACTCATATAAACAAAATCCAAAATGAAAGAGGAGAAATCACCACGGACACCGTAGATATACAAAGAATTATTGTAGAATACTATGAAAAACTTTATGCCACTAAATTCAACAACCTAGAAGAAATGGATAAATTCCTAGAAAAATACAACCTTCCTAGACTGAGTCAAGAAGAAGCAGAAAGCCTAAACAGACCTATCAGTAGAGAAGAAATAGAAAAAACCATTAAAAACCTCCCCAAAAATAAAAGTCCAGGCCCTGACGGCTATACCAGCGAATTTTATCAAACATTCAAAGAAGACTTGGTTCCTATTCTACTCAAAGTCTTCCAAAAAATTGAAGAAGAAGCAATACTTCCAAACACATTTTACGAAGCCAACATAACCCTCATACCAAAACCAGGCAAGGATGGCACAAAAAAAGAAAACTACAGACCAATATCTCTAATGAATACAGATGCTAAAATACTAAACAAAATACTAGCAAATCGAATACAACAACATATTAAAAAAATAATACATCATGATCAAGTGGGATTCATCCCAGAATCTCAAGGATGGTTCAACATACGTAAAACGGTTAATGTAATACACCATATCAACAAAACAAAGAACAAAAACCACATGATCTTATCAATAGACGCAGAAAAGGCTTTCGATAAAATACAACACAATTTTATGTTTAAGACTCTCAACAAAATGGGTATAGAAGGAAAATATCTCAACATGATAAAGGCCATATATGATAAACCATCAGCTAACATCATATTAAATGGCACTAAACTGAAGGCTTTCCCCCTTAAATCAGGAACAAGACAGGGTTGTCCACTCTCTCCACTCTTATTTAATGTGGTACTAGAGGTTCTAGCCAGAGCAATCAGACAAGACAAAGAAATAAAAGGCATCCATATCGGAAAAGAAGAAGTAAAGGTATCACTTTTTGCAGATGATATGATACTATACATCGAAAACCCCAAAGAATCCACAAAAAGACTACTAGAAACAATAAGCCAATACAGTAAGGTCGCAGGATACAAAATTAACATACAGAAGTCAATAGCCTTTCTATATGCCAACAATGAAACAACTGAGAAGGAACTCAAAAGAACAATCCCCTTCACGATTGCAACAAAAAAAATAAAATACTTAGGAATAAACATAACAAAGAATGTAAAGGACTTATATAATGAAAACTATAAACCATTGTTAAGGGAAATCGAAAAAGATATAATGAGATGGAAGAATATACCTTGTTCTTGGCTAGGAAGAATAAATATAATCAAGATGGCTATATTACCCAAAGCAATATACAAATTTAATGCAATTCCCATCAAACTTCCAATGACGTTTTTTAAAGAAATAGAGCAAAAAATCATCAGATTTATATGGAACTATAAAAAACCCCGAATAGCCAAAGCAATCCTAAAGAAAAAGAATGAAGCTGGGGGCATTTCAATACCTGACTTCAAACTCTATTATAGGGCCACGACAATCAAAACAGCATGGTATTGGCAGAAAAATAGACACTCAGACCAATGGAACAGAATAGAAAGTCCAGAAATAAAACCACATATATATAGTCAAATAATTTTTGATAAAGGGGCCAACAACACACAATGGAGAAAAGAAAGCCTCTTCAATAAATGGTGCTGGGAAAACTGGAAAGCCACATGCAAAAGAATGAAACTGGACTACAGTCTCTCCCCCTGTACAAAAATTAACTCAAAATGGATCAAAGATCTAAACATAAGACCTGAAACAATTAAGTACATAGAAGAAGACATAGGTACTCAACTCAGGGACCTGGGTTTTAAAGAGCATTTTATGAATTTGACTCCACAGGCAAGAGAAGTGAAGGCAAAAATTAATGAATGGGACTACATCAGACTAAGAAGTTTTTGCTCAGCAAGAGAAACTGATAACAAAATAAACAGAAAGCCAACTAAATGGGAAATGACTTTTTCAAACGACAGCTCAGATAAGGGCCTAATATCCAAAATATACAAAGAACTCATAAAACTCAACAACAAACAAACAAACAATCCAATAAAAAAATGGGAAGAGGATATGAATAGACACTTCTCCCAGGAAGAAATACAAATGGCCAACAGATATATGAAAAGATGCTCATCTTCTTTAGCTATTAGAGAAATGCAAATCAAAACGGCAATGAGATACCACCTCACACCTGTTCGATTAGCTGTTATTAGCAAGTCAGGTAACAGCAAATGTTGGAGAGGCTGTGGAGAAAAAGGAACCCTCATACACTGTTGGTGGGAATGTAAAGTACTTTCAACCATTATGGAAGAAAGTATGGTGGTTCCTCAAAAAACTGAAAATAGAACTACCTTATGACCCAGCAATCCCTCTACTGGGTATATATCCCCAAAACTCAGAAACATTGATACGTAAAGACACATGCAGCCCCATGTTTATTGCAGCATTGTTCACAGTGGCCAGGACATGAAAACAACCAAAAAGCCCATCAATAGATGACTGGATAAAGAAGATGTGGCACATATACACTATGGAATACTACTCAGCCATAAGAAATGATGACATCGGAACATTTACAGCAAAATGGTGGGATCTTGATAACATGATACGAAGCGAAATAAGTAAATCAGAAAAAAACAGGAACTGTATTATTCCATACGTAGGTGGGACATAATAGTGAAACTAAGAGACATTTATAAGAGTGTGGTGGTTACGGGGGGGGGGGAGGGGGGAATGGGAGAGGGATAGGGGGTGGGGAGGGGCACAAAGAAAACAAGATAGAAGGTGACAGAGGACAATCTGACTTTGGGTGGTGGGTATGCAACATAATTGAACGACAAGATAACCTGGACTTGTTATCTTTGAATATATGTATCCTGATTTATTGATGTCACCCTATTAAAAAAATAAAATTATATATAAAAATATATATATATAGGTGCCAAAATATCTCCTATGAAGTAGTAATTTTAAGTTTCTCTATTATTTCTCCATTCATGAATAATTAAGAATTCATTATATATTCACCAATCACATTTTAATTTTATAAACATTTTGCAATTAACACATTATATATATATATAATGTTATTATGACATGTTCAACTTTGAGAATAAATAGATCATATTTGTAAATTCTCTAAGAAATTCAGATTTCCAAACTGTGGCAAGTCTTAGCTAGAAATGACAATTGTTTTTTATATCACACCTGTCACAACAATGCTGAGGCACTGGTATTTTCTTGGAGTTCCGGATCACATATGTATTCTCTGGATACGGGGAAAGATAAGAGAAGCCACAGACCATTTTACACAACAACTCCTAGGTGGGCATGTAAGGAGCTTGCAAGTCACCACTTTTGTCCACACAACAAGAAAAACAGCTGAACAAACTATAAAATCAAGAACTCTTCTTAGATCTTTACAGAAATGAAGTCACAGGGTAATTAATCACTGCTCCCAAGATTGGAGAGACAGGCAGGTGCAGACAGTCACAGCATACCGGAGCAGAACCCCCCAGACAGGAGCCTTCATGGGGACTAGTGCTGGCGTATGGAAACCTATGCTGTAATTGGAAAACTGCAGGATGCTCAGTGTGGACAAACCCAAAAGTTAGAAACTCTAATGGGACCTAGTCTTAGGAGCCCCTACACTTTTGTGAGTTTTACCTCCAGGAGCACTACATATTCTCACAGTGAAGATCAGGAAAAAAAAAAAAAATCCTCCCATGCTTTTGGGGCAGCAGAGAAGGAGCCCTTTTGAAACAAGCTTAGAGCATTCTGTTCTTCTTAATAAGACCTGACCTCAAGGGAAACTATTTTATCAGATCCTAATTACCCTGTGGAAATGGAAAAACACAACTCCAGTTTACTCTAGACCTCCTGTCTCATCTGAGGAAAGGCTGGGGATATAAGAAGTACTTGTGAAGGTCACAGCTATGGGGGACAGTCTCATTAAAAGACTGAGACATAATCTTAGGACCTTAGAATGCTTCTTTCCCCCCACCCCCTACTAGCACATCAATAGGACTTCTGTATAATAACAGGAAAATACTACTTAAAAACTTGAACTCTCAGACCTTATTTAAAAAGTTTCTAGAGAAAACTAAGGAAAACAGGAGAGATAAAGAATAGGATACCAGTGGAAATTTCAACCTCTGACACTTAAGAGTTATAGCACATACTAAACACAACCTAACTTTTAGTCACATAAACAAAAAGTCCTCACAATAAAGGCCTATTTTACCTCGACCCTTAACCTAGTACATCATGTCCAGCTTCCAACAAAAAATTACAGGGCATACTAAATGACAAAAACAGAGTTTAGAGAGACAGAGTAAGCTTCAGAATCGAACTCATATAGCGAAGATGTTGGAATAAGCCTGGGAATTTTTTTGGGAGGGGGGTAGGTTGAGGCTTGGTGGTAAGATGGTTTATTTGGGTAGAAATAGAAGGCTTCCCCCAAATTTCTAACATCTCATCTCGATCTGTCCCACTGTGGGAAAAGTCCAGCCTTGTCTTCATCAAGCCCAGAACAAAGACCAGTGTCCAAAAATTCTGTGCCACAGTTCAGTCTAGTCTAGCCCATGTCTGTCTCAATACGGCTAGCATAGTTTGCTTCTGGCTGTGCTTTGGCTGGAGCTGTGTCCACACCTGCCTAGTCTGTGGGTTGCAGGTGGCTGCTATGTTTGCATGGCTGCTTGGAGAGAGAATGTGTGAACGAGAGGGACAAACGTGTGTTACCAAGTGAGAGAGAGAGAGAGAGCTAGCTGTTTATTTAGCTGATTATATTATCTCAGGCTTGGAAGGACCAGGTATCTCTTCCAACCAACCAATATATTATTATTATTTTTTTTTTGTATTTTTCTGAAGTTGGAAATGGGGAGGCAGTCAGACAGACTCCCACATGCGCCCGACTGGGATCCACCCAGCACGCCCACCAGGGGGCAATGCTCTGCCCAGCTGGGGCGTCGCTCTGTTGCAACCAGAGCCATTCTAGCGCCTGAGGCAGAGGCCACAGAGCCATCCTCAGCGCCCAGGCCAACTTTGCTCCAATGGAGCCTTGGCTGAGGGAGGGGAAGAGAGAGACAGAGAGGAAGGAGAGGGGGAGGGGTGGAGAAGCAGATGGGTGCTTCTCCTGTGTGCCCTGGCCGGGAATCAAATCTGGGACTCCTGCATACCAGGCCGACGCTCTACCACTGAGCCAACCGGCCAGGGCCCCAACCAATTTCTTAGTCTTTCATGGCCTGGCATTGTGTTGTCCCCCTAACCAATCCATTTCCTAGTTTTTCTGGGGTTCTCTGTCCCTTTTCCAATCTGATCCTTTTTCTAAACTAGACATACAGGCCTCTGTTGTTTCCATCTTAGCTCCTACTGCTTATACCCCCGCCCTCACCATCTTGACACTGGGAAGACTAGGAATTGTAACCAACTAGGATTATCATGGCAATGGCCCTAATGGAAAAGGTGGACAACATGCAAGAACAAATGGGTAATATAAGCAGAAAAATAACACATGAAAACTCTAAGACTGAACCAAAAGGAAGTGCTACACATCAAAAGCATTGTAACACAAACGAGGAACATTTTTTATGTACTGGGCATGATGAAGAAAGAATCAGTGAAATGTCAGTAGAGTCTTCCAAAACTAAAAGTCAAATAGAAAAGAAAAAAGAATATAAAAGGTAAAACATCTAAGAACTCTGGGACAACTGCAAATGTATAACCTCTGTGTCATGGGAATACCAGCAGGAGAAGAAAATGAGAATGGAACAGAAACAACATTTAATGCATTAATGACTGAGAATTTCCTCAATTTAATATCAGACCCCAAATCACAAATCCAGGAAATTCATAGAACAGCAAGTAGGATGAATAAAAAAGAAAGTTGTACCTAGACATATAATATTTAAATTGCAGAAAATAAAAAACAAAAAGAAATCTTGAAAAGAACTGAAAGGGGGATAAAACCCCTTACCTAGAGAGAAGTAAAGAGAAGAACCACATTGGGTGTATCTTCAGAAACCATGCAAGAAAGAAGAGAGTGGAGTAAAATATTTAAACAGTTGAAAGACAAAACCACCAACCTAAGATTCTGTATCCAGGGAAACTATCTTTCAAAAGTGAAGGAGAAATAAAAACTTTCTCAGATAGAGATTGAGGGAACTGTTGCCAGTGGAACTGCCTCACAAGAAATGTAAGAAGAGGTTCTTTACGCCAGGCCGATGCTCTACCACTGAGCCAACCTGGTTCGATCCTGGCCAGGGCACACAAGAGAAGCGCCCATCTGCTTCTCCACCCCTCCCCCTCTCCTTTCTCTCTGTCTCTCTCTTCCCCTCCCTCAGCCAAGGCTCCATTGGAGCAAAGTTGGCCCGGGCGCTGAGGATGGCTCTATGGCCTCTGCCTCAGGCACTAGAATGGCTCTGGTTGCAACAGAGCGACGCCCTGGCTGGGCAGAGCATCGCCCCCTGGTGGGCATGCCGGGTGGATCCTGGTCGGGCGCATGCGGGAGTCTGTCTGACTGCCTCCGTGTTTCCAACTTCAGAAAAATACAAAAAAAAAAAAAAAAAAAAAAGAGGTTCTTTAGAGAGAAGGAAAAGGATGTATGTTAGAAACTCAAATCTACGTTAAGAAAGAAAGAGCATAGAGAAGAAATAAATAAAGGTAAAATAAAATGAAGATAACAATTTGTTCAAAATAATAATAGTGAGTATAGCATATGGGTAACTAAAATGAATAATGGCAACATGTTAAGGGAGGGGAGGGAGGAATTGGGAATTCTCTGTTGTAAATTGTTTGCACTATTTATGATGTGGCATAATATTATTTGAAAGAGGGCTTGAATTAGTTGTAAACACATGGAGCAAACTCAAGGGTAACCACTAAAGAAATGTTAAAGAAGAAGTATAACTGATTTACTAAGAGAGGAGAATAAAATGGAATAATAAAATGCTCAAAAAAGAAAGCAGAAAAGAGTGGAAGACCAAAAAAAAGGAACTAAGAACAAAGGCAATGAATAGAAAATAGTTACAAATATGGTAGATAGTAATCTAACCATATTGAAAATCTTCACTTGATTTTACAATCAAAACCACTGCTTAGTGAAATGATTAGGAGCAAGGGCTGTGTTCAGATTGCCTACTATTCTGGGACTTTTTCTTCTGTTTTTTCAACTCTGTGTCTTAATCTCCCCATCTTTGAAAAGGGGAAATTAATGGTACCAACCTCATAATGTTGTAGGGTTTAAATGAGATAATATATAAGAAATTTTTAATACAGTGCTTGGCACATAATAATAATTCAGTAAATGCTACCTACTATTATTTTTAAATAAAATTAGAAGAAAAATGTTTATTAAATATCTACTATGTATCAGGCATAGTATAGCTGATGTGCTGGTACATTTGAATTGTGTTTATTAAATAAGAATACTACCCACCATGTGGATATAGAAAAATTAGAAAATAAAGCATCAAAGATGTGTGTGTGTGAGAGAGAACTAGAGGCGCCTAACCTGTGGCCACACAGTGGATGGTGCACTGACCTGGAATGCTAAAGCTGCTGTTTCGAAACCCTGGGCTTGCCTGGTGAAGGTACTGTGAGTTGACGCTTCCTGTCCCCCACTGTCTCTCTCTCTCTCCTCTCTCTAAAATCAATAAATTAAATCTTTTCAAAAAAGGGAACTAGAGGGAAGAAAAAAGTCCCATCACTCAGTAGCAATCATTGTCAACACTTCAATAAACATACTTTATGAAATAATTTTTAAAAGATTATCCATATAGCCTGACCTGTGGTGGCGCAGTGGATAAAGCGTCGACCTGGAAATGCTGAGGTCGCTGGTTTGAAACCCTGGGCTTGCCTGGTCAAGGCACATATGGGAGTTGATGCTTCCAGCTCCTCCCCCCTTCTCTCTACCTCTCTCTCTCCTCTCTAAAAATGAATAAAAAAAAAAAAAAAAAAAAAAGATTATCCATATATTCTTTTTTATCTGTTTTTACATTTTTACATTCAACATAGCAGACATCTTTCTATACATAAAGACATTTTTAAGTTTTAAAAGTGAGCACTAATTTTATCTGAAAAAAAATTTTTTTTTTTTTTAGGTGAGAAGTGGGGAAGCAGAGAGACAGACTCCCATATGCATCCGACCGATTGGGATCCACCCAGCAAGCCCACCAGGGGGTGATGCTCTGCCCATCTACGGTGTTGCTCCATCGCAATTGAAGCCATTCTAGTGCCTGAAACTGAGGCTATGGAGCCATCCTCAGTGCCTGGGCCAACTTTGCTCCAATGGAGCCTTGGCTGCTGTAGGGGAAGAGAGAGACAGAGAGGAAGGAGAGGGGGAAGGGTGGAGAAGCAGATGGGCACCTCTCCTGTGTGCCCTGACTGGGACTTTCACATGCCAGACCCATGCTCTACTACTGATCCAACTGGCCAAGGCCTAATTTTATCTGAAGTTTTAAAATTTAAAAGTCATTTTGGCTTTGCTGTTTTATTAGATGCTGGGAATTTAGAGAGATGCAAATGGGAATTGCAAAACGGCAGTCCTCTCATCAGAAATCGAAGCCACTGCAGACCAAATCTCTGAAGCTTTTAGGGAGCTTCCCTGGGAATTCAAGCAGCAGCAGGAATATAATTGAATTTCCCATTTTCAGGTGAAATGTTGAAAAGTAAAAGAAAGACAAAATGAAAGGCCTACAAAGGTCAGATGTGAGAATCTTCTAAATAGCAAAATCTGTTGCACATACTGCTGGAATTTTATGACAGCCGCATATGTTTCATAGGGTCTGAGGAAAATGAAGTAGAAAGCAGTTGAAATTCTGTGTGCTGAGCTTAGTGGTGAGTTTGAGGAGTCCTGCCCTCCTCCATTCCCTGAGCATCAGGAGTCCTGGGAAAGGGTGGAGCCTGTTTTTCTCTCCCATCAGCTTTGCCCAGCAGGTCTGAGCAGTCTGAGAACAGTGACCTCTCCACACCCTCGGGCTCCTGTTAGCAGCTGGAACAAGATCTGTGGGGTGAAAAGCTCAGGTGTTACCAGGCTCATTCTTTACAATGTGACTAAAACAAAACAAAAGCCCACACCCTAAAATCTGTCTTGAAAACTGGTCATTACTTCCTTTTGGTTCCACTTTTCTTTCTAAGGGAGCAAACAAGGGACCATCTGAGTGACAAGTAGAGCTCCTATTGTTAATGTCAGATGGAGACTGGGTGGGCTAGAGAGGTGGACTGGGGATAATGTTAGATGCCAGTATGCTTTATAGAAGAGTTTTCTTATTAAAATAATGTTTACTGTAGAAAATGGAGATAGAAAGGAAAATATAAACCACCCATAATTCCACCTCTGCTGACATGTTAGTGTACACCAGTCTAATGTTTTCTGAGCACATTTACTCACATGAAATTAACAAAAATGAGATCATAGTGAACATGTTTTCATAAGCTGTTCTTTTTCACTTAACAAAATATCAGAAACATCTTTTCATGTCATTAAATGCTTTTAAACATATGTCTTACCTTTCCAGTTTAATTTTTAAGAGGTACTTCGTGACAATATTACATCTCTGTTTTGTTTTGAGTTTTAATACGTATTTTTATTGGATGAAGTTGCTATAGCTGGGGTAGGGCTCAGATTTCATTTTCTTTTTTCTTTTCTTTTAAATCTCAATGGGGTGACATTAATCAATCAGGGTACATAGGTTTAGAGAAAACATCTCCAGGTTATTTAGACATTTGATAATGTTGCATACCCATCACCAAAAGTCATATAGTCTTCCGTTTTCTTTGTGCCCCTCCTCTCACCCATCCTCTCCCTTCCCCTCCCCACCCCTGGTAACCACCACACTCTTGTCCATGTCCCGGAGTCTCATTTTTATGTCCCACCCATGTATGAAATCATATAGTTCTAGTTTTGACTGATTTACTTATTTCACTCCGTATAATGTTATCAAGGTCCATCCATGTTGTTGTAAATGAACCGATGACATCATTTATTATGGCTGAGTAGTATTCCATAGTATATATGTACCGCATCTTCTTTATCCAATCATCTATTGAAAGGCTTTTTGGTTGTTTCCATGTCTTGGCCACTGTGAACAATGCTCTAATGAACATGGGGCTGCACGTGTCTTTATGTACCAGTGTTTTTGAGATATGGTGGTACATTCCCAGTAGAGGGATTGCTGGGTCATATGGTAGTTCTATTTATAATTTTTTGAGGAACCACCATACTTTCTTTCATAGTGGTTGTACTACTTTACATTCTCACCAACAGTGGATGAGGGTTCCTTTTTCTCCACAGCCTCTCCAACACTTGTTATTACTTGTCTTGTTGATAATAGCTAATCTAACAGGTGTGAGGTGGTATCTCATTGTAGTTTTGATTTGCATTTCTCTAATAGCTAATGAAGATGAGCATCTTTTCATATATCTTTTGGCCATTTGTATTTCTTCTTAGGAGAAGTGTCTGTTCATGTCCTCTTCCCATTTTTTTATTGGATTGTTTGCTTGTTTGTTGTTGAATTTTATGAGTTCTTTGTATATTTTGGATATTAGGCCCTTATCTGTGCTGTTGTTTGAAAATATCATCTCCCATTTAATTGGCTGTCTGTTTGTTTTGTTTTCAGTTTCTCTTGCTGAGCAAAAACTTCTTAGTCTGATGTAGTCCAATTCATTTATCTTTGCCTTCACTTTCCTTGCCTTTGGAGTCAAATTGATAAAGTGCTCTTTGTAACCAAGGTCCATGAGTTTAGTACCTATGTTTTCTTCTATGTAATTTATTGTTTCAGGTTTTATATTTAGGTCTTTGATTCATTTTGAATTAATTCTAGTACAGGGAACAATCTGTAGTCAAGTTTCATTCTTTTGCATGTGGTTTTCCAGTTTTCCCAGCACCATTTGTTGAAGAGGCTTTCTTTTCTCATCGTGTGTTGTTGGCCCCTTTATAAAAAATTATTTGACCATATACATGTGGTTTTATTTCTGGGATTTCTATTCTGTTCCATTGGTGTCTATTTTCTGCCAATATCATGCTGTTTTGATAATCGTGGCTCTATAATATAATTTGAAGTCAGGTATTGTAATGCCCCCAGCTTTGTTCTTTTTTCTTTGGATTGCTCTGGCTATTTGAGGTTTTTTTATAGTTCCATATAAACCTGAGGATATTTGTTTCATTTCTTTAAAAAATGACATTGGAATTTTGATGGGAATTGCATTAAATTTGTATATCACTTTGAGTAATATAGTCATTTTGACTATATTTATTCTTCCTTTCCAAGAACAAGGAATATTTTTCCATTTCATAATATCTTTTTCGATTTCTGTAACAATGCTTTGTAGTTTTCATTATTAGGTCCTTTACATTTTTTGTTATGTTTATTCCTAGGTATTTTATTTTTTTTGTTGCAACCATGAAGGGGATTTTTTTTTAGCTCATTTTTCTGATGTATCATTGTTGGCATATAGAAAGACAATGGACTTTTGTATATTAATTTTGTATCCTGTGACCTTACTGTATTGGTTTATTGTTTCTGGTAGTCTTTTTGTGGAGTCTTTGGGGGTTTTGATGTACAGGATCATATCATCTGCAAAAAGTAAAACTTTTTCTTTTCTTTCCCAATATGAATGCCTTTTATTTCTTTTTCTTGTCTGATTGCTCTGGCTAGAACTTCCAGCACTACGTTGAATAAGAGTGGAGAGAATGGGTAACCTTGTCTTGTTCCTGATTTTAGGGGAAAAGTCTTTAGTTTTATGCCATTTAATATGATGTTAGCTGATGGTTTATTATAGGTGGCCTTTATTATGTTGAGATATTTTCCTTTTATACTCATTTTGTTAAGTGTTTTAAACCTAAAATGATGTATTTTATCAAATGCCTTTTCTGCATCTATTAATAAGATCATATGGTTTCTGTTCTTTGTTTTGTTGATATGGTGTATTACATTAACCATTTTACGTATGTTGAACCATCCTTCTGATTTTGGGATGAATCCCACTTGATCATGATGAATTATTTTTTAATGTGTTGTTGTATTCAATTTGCTAGTATTTTGTTTAGTATTTTAGCATCTGTATTCATTAGAGATATTGGTCTGTAGTTTTCTTTTTTTGTGCCATCCTTGCCTGGTTTTGGTATGAGGGTTATGTTGGCTTCGTAAAATGTGTTTGGAAGTATTGCTTCTTCTTCAATTTTTGGAAGACTTTGAGTAGAATAGGAACCAAGCCTTCTTTGAATATTTGATAGAATTCAGTAGTATAGCCGTCTGGCCCTAGACTTTCATTTTTGGGGAGGTTCTTAATAGTTTCTATTTCCTCCCTGCTTATGGATCATTTTAGGCTTTCTGCTTCTTTATAACTCAGTCTAGGAAGATTGTATTGTTCTAGAAATTTATTTCTTCTAGATTGTTAAATTTAGTGGCATATAGTTTTTCATAATATTCTACAATAATTCTTTGTATATTTATAATATCTGTGGTGATTTCTTCTCTTTCATTTTGGATTTTGTTTATATGAGTCCTTTCTCTTTTTCCTTGGTGAGTCAATTTCGTTGATCTTTTCAAAGAGCCAGCTCCTTGTTTTATTAATTTTTTCTATAGTTTTTCTGTTCTCTATTTCATTTATTTCTGCTCTGATTTTTATTATTTCCTTTCTTCTGCTGATTTTGGTTGTCTTTGTTCTTTTTTTTCTAGTTCCTTGAGATGTGAAGTTAAGTGGTTTACTTGGGCTCCCTCTTGTTTGTTCACATAGGCCTGTAGTGATATGAACTTTCCTCTTATTACTGCTTTTGCTGCATCCCAGAGATTCTGATATGTTGTATTGTTATTTTTGTTTGCCTGTATGTATCTTTTGATCTCTGCACTTATTTCTTTTTTGACCCACTCATTTTTTAAAAGTATGTTGTTTAGTTTCCACATATTTGTGGATTTGTTTACCTCTTTTTTGCATTTGAATTCTAGTTTCAAGGCTTTATAATCAGAAAATATGCTTGGTATAATTTTAATCTTTCTGAATTTGCTGATGTTATTTTTGTGGCCCAACATATGGTCAATTCTTGATGTTCCATGTACACTAAAGAAAAATGTATACTCTGGCACTTTGGGATGAAATGTCCTGTAGATGTCTATCCTACCCAATTGTTCTAGTGTTTCATTTAAGGCCAATATTTTCTTTATTCTTTTCAGTTTGGATGAATGATCTAGAGCTGTCAGCAATGTATTGAGGTCTCCAAGTATGATTGTATTTTTGTCAGTTTTTGTTTTTATGTCAGTCAGTAGCTGTCTTATATATTTTGGTGCTCCTTGGTTTGGTGAATATATATTAAAAAGTGTTATGTCTTCTTGATTCAATGTCCCCTTTATCATTATGAAATGACAAATTTTGTCTCTGATTGTTTTTGCTATCTTGTAGTCAGCATTGTTAGATATGAGTATGGCCACACCTGCTTTTTTTTGGATGTTATTTGCTTGGAGTATTGTTTTCCAACCTTGCACTTTGAATTTGTTTTTATCCTTGTAACTTAGATGTGTTTCTTGTAGGCATCATACAGTTGGATTTTCTGTTTTAATCCATTCTGCTACTCTGTGTCTTTTTATTGGTGAGTTCAATCCATTTACATTTAGTGTAATTATTGACATTTGAGGGTTTCCTATTGTCATTTTATATATTGCTTTGTGATAGTTTTGTATCTTGTTTGGTTCTTCTTTTTTATTTTTCTATCATTTGTTTTTGTTTGGTTGTAATCTATATTTCTTTTCTTTGTTACTTCTTTTTTCAAGCAATGTACTCTGTGTTGTTTTTTTCAGGGGTGGTTACCATTAAGTAATGGAAAGCATACATATCATGTTCATTGTAATACATTATCTCATGAGTGCTTCTGTACTCCATCCTCCTTTGCTACTGTTCATCTTTGTCCTCTTCCCTTTCTTGTTTTTGTTTTGTCACAGACTAATTTTGTTTTTATTGCAATCTTGATGGAGCTTTTACTTGTAGTTTTGTTTTGTTTTGTTCTTTGTGTCTGGTTGGAAAACCTCCTTTAGTATTTCCTGAAGTGGGAGTTTTCTGGTGATAAATTCCCTCATCTTTTCTGTATCTGTGAATTTTTTTATTTCTCCTTTGTATTTGAAGGATAGCTTTGATGGGTATAGTATTCTTGGCTGGAAGTTCATCTCTTTCAGAACTTTAAATATTGGGGTTCACTTTCTTCTAGCTTGTAGAGTTTCTGCTGAGAAATATGTTGATAATCTAATGTGCCTTCCTTTATTTGTTGTATTCTTCTTTTCTCTGGCTGCTTTGAGAATTTTTTCTTTGTCATTGGTTTGTGCCAATTTTATTATGATGTGCCTTGGAGTAGGTTTGTAAGGGTTAAGATAACTCGGTGTTCTGTTTGCTTCTTGAATTTGAGGCTTTAGTTCTTTCCACAGGCTTGGGAAGTTCTTGTCTATTATTTGTTTGAATATGTTCTCCATTCCATTTTCTCTCTCTTCTCCTTCTGATATACCCATTATTCT
Organism: Saccopteryx leptura; assembly: GCF_036850995.1. Classification (NCBI taxonomy): domain Eukaryota; kingdom Metazoa; phylum Chordata; class Mammalia; order Chiroptera; family Emballonuridae; genus Saccopteryx; species Saccopteryx leptura. The sequence goes on from NC_089507.1 coordinate 127,216,900, forward strand.
TATGTTGCTCTTTCTGATGGAGTCAGACAATTCCTGTAGGGCTATCTCATTTTTTTAAATTTGTGAGTCTCTCTCCTCTTCTCTCTGTACTATCTCTAGTTGCCTGTCTTCTGTGTCACTAATTCTCTCCTCTTTCTGGCCTGTTCTATTGGCTATGCTTGTTATCTCATTTTTCAGTTCATGAATTGAGTTTTTCATCTCTGTTTGATTCATTTTCATAGTTTCAATTTCCTTGGTGAAGTATTCATTCTGTTTATTGAAATGATTTTGAGCTCCCTTAATTGCCTTTCTGTGCTTTCTTGTATATCCCTGAGTATTTTTAGACTTCAATTTTAAATTCTCTGTCACTTAACTCCAAGGTTTCTAAGTTATTGAAATTTTTTCTACAGATTTTTCCTCATCTCTCTGAGCTACATCACTGTCTTTTATATCCATGAAATTTTAGAGTGGTATTGTTAATAACACTAATAAGAGTTGATTAAAAAAATTTTGAGAAAATGCAGTAAAAAACTGAAAATTTTATTGTGCTAAGTGGAACAAAAATACATAGAACAAAGGGCCTAGGTTTGGGGGGAGGGACAAACAGGCAAAAAACAATGCAAGAACCCACAAAATGCCACAAGAAAAAAATTTGGATCAAGAATAAAATAATTTGTTTGTAAATTATGGTCAAATTAGAGAAATAGTGTAAGAGAAAAGAAAAAAAAGAAAAAGAAAAAAAAGAAAATAATACATTGAAAAATGAAAATTCTATTGTATTAAGTGGCACAAAAACTATAGAATGGAGAACTGGAGTTGGGGGAAATGCTAAAGAGATAAAGAGCAAAGTAAAAAGCACACAAAATGCCACAAAGAAAAAATTTGAATCCAGAATAAAATAATTTGCATATGAGATTTGAATGAGAAAAAAAGTGAAAGAGAAAAGAAAAACCAAAAAGAGAGAGAGAAAAAAAATTGAGTTAAGTTGTTTGGAATGTAACCCTCATAGAATAAAAAAGAATGGAAAATGTAACACCTATGGTTAATAACGTTCAAAATGAAAAGAAAAGAATAAAACAAAAAGAGGATAAGATGACCAAGGTAGAAAGGGGAAAAAAAAGGATAAAAAGTATAAGAAAAAAATAGAAAAAGTTATAAGACTGTGGATTTTTTCTGGTTTTGAGAAGTTATCTTCTTCCTTTTGCTTTCTTTTCTCTATTTTTGGCTGGTGGTGCTGTACCCCAGGTTCTGCCCCTGTGGCACTCTTAGGCAGAGATTTTTTTGTTGTGTTGCTATGGTGATGACATAAATTAGGCCTCAGTTCCATTGGTAGGTGGGGCTTGTTAGCATTCACAGGCTCTGACAATGGGAGAGTCCATTTTCCTGGATCCTCTCCCCAAATCTCTCTTTCCTGAACCAGCAGTCTGGGACCCAGCTGTAAAGTTGCCCCAGCTGCTGCCTGGAGAGCAAGAGGCTCTAAGACAGGGGTCTCAAACTCGCGGCCCGTGGGCCGCATGCGGCCTGCCGAACAATGTTGTACTGATTTTTTTTTTTTGTTTTCAACTGCAGTGAGAAAAGTGTTGCATAACAGTTGCCTTTTGTAGACCAAGTACAGCCTGCCGAACGGCTGTGATCTTGCTCTGCAGCCCACATGCTGAGTTGAGTTTGAGACCCCTGCTCTAAGAGCTGCCAAATCCCCCCTCTATCCCCACTCAACACAGGTTTCTGGGTAAGGCTTTGCCAGCCAGAGCTGCCAGTGTAATCAGGCAGGGCTGGGAGCTGATTGCCTTTCAGGAGTCTTTCTATGATCCTTTGGGCATGGCTAGTATGCCTCAGCACTCCACAGGTCTGCTCTCCAGAGTCTGTCTGCAAGCTGCCTGCGTGCCCTTCCCCCCACCACTTCTGCAGTTCTCTTCCCCAGGAGTGTGCTTTGTTAGCCTGTATGGCTGTAGGAGGTGCCACACCCAGACAGGTCCAGGTGTAGGGAAGCTGGCTTTCGTGCACTTCCTGCGCGCTGTTGTTTGGGAAGCCGGGATTATTCAGAAACTCTGGGCACAGCCCACACAGAGGTCACTACTGACAGTCTCCGACCCAGCCCCCCTGTTGGGGAATGTGGGCACCCACGCTTGAAATGCCAGGTGGACCCACTCACACACTGCCTGCGCTCGCCGACTGGGATACCAGGAGTAAACAAGGCAACTGCTAGCCCACCTCTGCCGGAGTCTGCTACTGGCGTTAGCTCCACTTGGGCTGAGCCACGGGCACATTCTCTCCTCGGCTTGAACGTCTCTGCCCTAACCCAGCTTTTTCCATGGCCCCAGCCCTCACTTTCTCTCAGTTCCAAGTGAAAGCAGCCCTTGCTCCAGTCAATGAGGAAAGCGGAATACTCTGTTCTCCATCTTATTTCCTTCAGAGTGGGTTATATATTCAGCCACCTTTTCACCCAATCATACCTTTGTTTGATGTATGTGTATTTCAGATGCTCCTAGATTGTTTTTCTATCTCTAGTTGTTGAATTTGTTGAAGTTTCAGGGAGAGGTATCGGGAGCACTGCTCACAGTGCCATTTCTCTGACATCACTCTCAGATTTCTTTATTATAGAATGATGGCTCTTTCCTCCATCCTACTCCATGTACTCAGTTCCATTTACTTCATTTAATTTATGTTCCTTACGCCCAAGAGCACTTACTCACTCTGGTACCTATTGCTAATGGGCACAACTGGTATCACGCAAGTCTGAAAATGGTAAGGAGTGGATGCTGTGCTGACTTATTGCATGAGTCATCACAAAAAACAAAACAAAATAAAACAAAAAAATACCTCCCAGATATTTCAGTGAGGTTCCCACTGACTGATACAAGTCAGTCAGTGTATCAGCATGGGTTGCTTCTCATACAGTTCTGCCACAAGACACATTTTGCTACAGTATTTGAAACAAGAAAACATTTTCTGACGCACTGGAACCCATAGCCCACTGAAAAATGATAATTATGGCCAAGGAAAAATGAGAAAAAAATGTTTATCATTTGAAATACTACCTCAGTTCTGACTAGAGTGGGTCTTCTCTTCTTCAATCTGGAGAAACAACACGCCCAGCAGAGATTTCCTTCTGCGAGGCCTTCACATGAATCTCATTACCAGGAGCACAAGTAGATTAATTTACTGAACTAATTTGTTGATATAAAACAAAACATAGTCTCCTTTTGTCAACTACATAAATGGCACTTGTCCTTGAGGCTGCTCAGTTGATTTTTCCAGGCACATGAATTTTATGAACTGCACTTCTGGACCCGGCGGACTTAGCTGCACTGTGGCTCCGAGCCCAAGCATCGAGGCTTCCCTGAGTTCAGTGGCCCTTTCCTTTGTTGTCCTCTCTGCTCCCTGATGGGCAGGTCGAGGCTCCTGCTTGCCAGCTCCCTTCCACACATCATGGTGCCCCTTTGGGTGCTGTTCAAACTCCCTCTTGCACTGCAGTTGCTACACTCCTCTCTTCCATCCCTTTATCCTTCACTTTCTTCCTTTCCCATCTTCTGCCTTCTTTTTCCCTTCCTCTCATAGTGATTCATTAATATGCACCTGCCATCACTTCCTTTCCTGGCTGTCTGACTTCAGGTTCTGACTGCCGTGCTGGAGGCAAGAGCATCCACAGTTTTCTTTTAAAATTATATTTATTGGGGTAACATTGGTTAGTAAGGATATATAATTTTCTGGTGTACAACATTATAATGTGACATCTACATCCCCTTCCTCATTTCCTCCATAGCTGCTTAGACCTGACCCTGGACAGCCAAGAGGTGAACCAATGACCCAGATGTGAAAAGGTGAACTGGGCTTTCAGTATGTTTTTTGTTTTTTTTTGAACTGGAAACAGGGAAAGAACAAGGTAATTATCTGTGGGAAGATGAAAAAATGTTAAGAAAAGAAGCAGTGCCCTGGCCGGTTGGCTCAGCGGTAGAGCGTCGGCCTAGCGTGTGGAGGACCCGGGTTCGATTCCAGGCCAGGGCACACAGGAGAAGCGCCCATTTGCTTCTCCACCCCTCCGCCGTGCTTTCCTCTCTGTCTCTCTCTTCCCCTCCCGCAGCCAAGGCTCCATTGGAGCAAAGATGGCCCGGGCGCTGGGCATGGCTCTGTGGCCTCCGCCTCAGGCGCTAGAGTAGCTCTGGTCGCAATATGGCGACGCCCAGGATGGGCAGAGCATCGCCCCCTGGTGGGCAGAGCGTTGCCCCTGGTGGGCGTGCCGGGTGGATCCCAGTCGGGCGCATGCGGGAGTCTGTCTGACTGTCTCTCCCTGTTTCCAGCTTAAGAAAAATGAAAAAAAAAAAAAAAAGAAAAGAAGCAATAAGGGCCATATTAGGCCATGGGTAGTGAAATTTATAAGAAAAGCATTATTTATTTATTTATTTATTTTGTATTTTTCCTAAGTGAGAAGCAGGGAGGCAGAGAGACACACTCCCACATGTGCCTGACCAGGATTGCCCACTAGGGGGTGATGCTCTGCCCATCTGGGGTGTTACTCTGTTGCAACTGGAGCCATTCTAGTGCCTGAGGTGAAGACCATGGAGCTGTCCTCAGTACCCAGGCCAACATTGCTCCAATGGAGCCTTGGCTGCAGGAGGGGAGAAGAGAGATAGAGAGAAAAGAGAGGGGGAAGGGTGGAGAAGCAGATGGGCGCTTCTTCTGTATGCCCTGGCTGGGAATCGAATCTGGGGCTTCCACATGCTGGGCTGACACTCTACCACTGAGCCAACTGGCCAGGGCTATATAAGGAAGGCATTATGAGTAAGCAGGATCTGTGAGCAGGGAAACCTATGTGTGGTAAGCATGTAAGGTAGACAGATGAGGGTGACAATAAGCTAGATAGTAGTGACAGAGAGGAGACATGTAGAGATCAGTTGAATTATTCTAATAAAGTGTCTTAGTTGGATTGGGTTGCTCTAACTGAAATACCATAAACCAGGAAGCTTAGAACAACAGAAATTTATTTCTCACAGTTCTGGAGACTGTAAAGTCCAAGATGAAGGTGCCAACAGGTTCAGTATCTGGTGAGGCCCTCTTTCTGGTTCATAGAGGGCACCTTCTTGCAGTGTCCTCCTCACATAGAGGAAGGAGGGAGGGAGCTCTGAGGTGTCTCTTCTATAAGGGTACTCATCCCAATAATGAAGATCCATCCTAGTAATCTAATCACCTCCCAAAGACTTCCATCTCCTAATATCAACACATTGGGGGTTAGGATTTCAACATATGGATTTTGGTGAGACATAATCATTGAGACTAGAGTAATAGATCGCTGAAATGAAGATATTTCCATTATAGATCTCTTTTTTTTTTCTTGTGGCTCTACATATTCCTTCTTTTTGGAAGCTGGGTTGTTCAACTTTTCCTGTGTTCCTGTACTATGACTCTCGTTTCACTGAGAGAACTTGAGTGGCTCTCTGTTCCCTGTAACCAGTCTAAAAGAAATACTACCTTAATTTTGCATAATTGTTAGAGTTAATGTTGTTCTGCCCCTAAAATAGCTTTCAGCTTTGGGTACATTCCAGCCCCTGCCCCTTCCCACCTTTCTGTTGGGTACACACAGAATTTAACCAACCTCCTCTAACCCTACTTTTTTTTTAATACCTAAAATGACCCTTCATCAGCTGTTCCTGAACCACATAATCTGATATTACTGTTTAAAATGATTTTTTATTTGCTTTTGTGTATGTTAAGAGGAAGATCCCTTAATATGTCACTGAACATAACTGCAATTCTTGCCAGGCAAGTTAGAAATCTACTTCATTTTGAAGTTCAAAATTGATACTAATTAATGAGTCAGAGGTTTGTTACAAAAACTATAAGTACTTACCATAAGGAATTAAAAAACTTAGCATTTTTATTTCTATTTTTATTAGGCAAGAATAACATTTTTCTTGATCTCTTTTTAATTAATTTATTAATTAATTTGTTTTTTCAGTGGTAGAACACAACCTTTTATTTTTTTATTGAGATATAGTTGGTGACAGATACATTGTATTACTTTCAGCAGTTCAATATAATGATTTAATATTTGTATATATTATGAAATGATCACTATAATAAATCTAGTTAATATCTGTCACCATACATAGTTACAGATTTTTTTTTCTTGTAATGAGAACTTTTCAGACTTACTATCTTAGCAACTTTTAAATATGCAATATAATATTATTGACTATATTTATCATGTTGTGCATTACATTTAAGTCTTGTTTTATGATCGGAAGTTTGTACCTTTGGCCACTTACCCTCTTTTTGTCCCTGTTGGGCAGATAAAATATATTATGCTCACTTTGTTAAAGATGGCGCTGCCCACATGGAAGCCGTCGCCCAGGTGATATTTTTTTTTTTTTAATAATTTTATTTTTTTAATGGGGTGACATCAATAAATCAGGATACATATATTCAAAGATAACAAGTCCAGGTTATCTTGTTGTTCAATTATGTTGCATACCCACCACCCAAAGTCAGATTGTCCTCTGTCACCTTCTATCTTGTTTTCTTTGTGCCCCTCCCCACCCCCTTTCCCTCTCCCATTCCTCCCTCCCCCCCGTAACCACCACACTCTTATCAATGTCTCTTAGTTTCACTATTATGTCCCACCTACGTATGGAATAATACAGTTCCTGGTTTTTTCTGATTTACTTATTTTGCTTCGTATCATGTTATCAAGATCCCACCATTTTGCTGTAAATGTTCCGATGTCATCATTTCTTATGGCTGAGTAGTATTCCATAGTGTATATGTGCCACATCTTCTTTATCCAGTCATCTATCTATTGATGGGCTTTTTGGTTGTTTCCATGTCCTGGCCACTGTGAACAATGCTGCAATAAACATGGGGCTGCATGTGTCTTTACGTATCAATGTTTCTGAGTTTTTGGGATATATACCCAGTAGAGGGATTGCTGGGTCATAAGGTAGTTCTATTTTCAGTTTTTTGAGGAACCACCATACTTTCTTCCATAATGGTTGTACTACTTTACATCCCCACCAACAGTGTATGAGGGTTCCTTTTTCTCCACAGCCTCTCCAACATTTGCTATTACCTGTCTTGCTAATAACAGCTAATCGAACAGGTGTGAGGTGGTATCTCATTGCCGTTTTGATTTGCATTTCTCTAATAGCTAAAGAAGATGAGCATCTTTTCATATATCTGTTGGCCATTTGTATTTATTCCTGGGAGAAGTGTCTATTCATATCCTCTTCCCATTTTTTTATTGGATTGTTTGTTTGTTTGTTGTTGAGTTTTATGAGTTCTTTGTATATTTTGGATATTAGGCCCTTATCTGAGCTGTTGTTTGAAAATATCATTTCCCATTTAGTTGGCTTTCTGTTTATTTTGTTATCAGTTTCTCTTGCTGAGCAAAAACTTCTTAGTCTGATGTAGTCCCATTCATTAATTTTTGCCTTCACTTCTCTTGCCTGTGGAGTCAAATTCATAAAATGCTCTTTAAAACCCAGGTCCATGAGTTGAGTACCTATGTCTTCTTCTATGTACTTAATTGTTTCAGGTCTTATGTTTAGATCTTTGATCCATTTTGAGTTAATTTTTGTACAGGGGGAGAGACTGTAGTCCAGTTTCATTCTTTTGCATGTGGCTTTCCAGTTTTCCCAGCACCATTTATTGAAGGGGCTTTCTTTTCTCCATTGTGTGTTGTTGGCCCCTTTATCAAAAATTATTTGACTATATATATGTGGTTTTATTTCTGGACTTTCTATTCTGTTCCATTGGTCTGATTGTCTATTTTTCTGCAAATACCATGCTGTTTTGATTGTCATGGCCCTATAATATAGTTTGAAGTCAGGTATTGTAATGCCCCCAGCTTCATTCTTTTTCTTTAGGATTGCTTTGGCTATTCGGGGTTTTTTATAGTTCCATATAAATCTGATGATTTTTTGCTCTATTTCTTTAAAAAACGTCATTGGAAGTTTGATGGGAATTGCATTAAATTTGTATATTGCTTTGGGTAATATAGCCATCTTGATTATATTTATTCTTCCTAGCCAAGAACAAGGTATATTCTTCCATCTCATTATATCTTTTTCGATTTCCCTTAACAATGGTTTATAGTTTTCATTATATAAGTCCTTTACATTCTTTGTTATGTTTATTCCTAAGTATTTTATTTTTTTTGTTGCAATCGTGAAGGGGATTGTTCTTTTGAGTTCCTTCTCAGTTGTTTCATTGTTGGCATATAGAAAGGCTATTGACTTCTGTATGTTAATTTTGTATCCTGCGACCTTACTGTATTGGCTTATTGTTTCTAGTAGTCTTTTTGTGGATTCTTTGGGGTTTTTGATGTATAGGATCATATCATCTGCAAAAAGTGATACCTTTACTTCTTCTTTTCCGATATGGATGCCTTTTATTTCTTTGTCTTGTCTGATTGCTCTGGCTAGAACCTCTAGTACCACATTAAATAAGAGTGGAGAGAGTGGACAACCCTGTCTTGTTCCTGATTTAAGGAGGAAAGCCTTCAGTTTGGTGCCATTTAATATAATGTTAGCTGATGGTTTATCATATATGGCCTTTATCATGTTGAGATATTTTCCTTCTATACCCATTTTGTTGAGAGTCTTAAACATAAAATTGTGTTGTATTTTATCAAAAGCCTTTTCTGCATCTATTGATAAGATCATGTGGTTTTTGTTCTTTGTTTTGTTGATATGGTGTATTACGTTAACCGTTTTACGTATGTTGAACCATCCTTGAGATTCTGGGATGAATCCCACTTGATCATGATGTATTACTTTTTTAATATGTTGTTGTATTCGATTTGCTAGTATTTTGTTTAGTATTTTAGCATCTGTATTCATTAGAGATATTGGTCTGTAGTTTTCTTTTTTGTGCCATCCTTGCCTGGTTTTGGTATGAGGGTTATGTTGGCCTCTTAAAATGTGTTTGGAAGTATTGCTTCTTCTTCATTTTTTTGGAAGACTTTGAGTAGAATAGGAACCAAGTCTTCTTTGAATGTTTGATAAAATTCGCTTGTATAGCCGTCAGGGCCTGGACTTTTATTTTTGGGGAGGTTTTTAATGGTTTTTTCTATTTCTTCTCTACTAATAGGTCTGTTTAGGCTTTCTGCTTCTTCTTGACTCAGTCTAGGAAGGTTGTATTGTTCTAGGAATTTATCCATTTCTTCTAGGTTGTTGAATTTAGTGGCATAGAGTTTTTCATAATATTCTACAATAATTCTTTGTATATCTACGATGTCTGTGGTGATTTCTCCTCTTTCATTTTGGATTTTGTTTATATGAGTTCTTTCTCTTTTTTCCTTGGTAAGTCTTGCCAAGGGTTTGTCAATTTTGTTGATCTTTTCAAAGAACCAGCTCCTTGTTCTATTAATTTTTTCTATAGTTTTTCTGTTCTCTATTTCATTTATTTCTGCTCTGATTTTTATTATCTCCTTTCTTCAGCTGGTTTTGGGTTGTCTTTGTTCTTCTTTTTCTAGTTCCTTAAGGTGGGAAGTTAAGTGGTTCACTTGGGCTCTCTCTTGTTTGTTCATATATGCCTGAAGTGATATGAACTTCCCTCTTATCACTGCTTTTGCTGCATCCCATAGATTCTGATATGTCATATTGTCATTTTCATTAGTCTGTATATATCTTTTGATCTCTGCACTTATTTCTTCTTTGACCCATTCATTTTTTAAAAGTATGTTGTTTAGTTTCCACATTTTTGTGGGATTTTTTTCCTCTTTTTTGCAGTTGAATTCTAGTTTCAAGGCTTTATGATCAGAAAATATGCTTGGTACAACTTCAATTTTTCTGAATTTGCTGATGTTGTTTTTGTGGCCCAACATATGGTCAATTCTTGAGAATGATCCATGTACACTGGAGAAAAATGTATACTCAGTCACTTTGGGATGAAATGTCCTGTAGATGTCTATCATATCCAGGTGCTCTAGTGTTTTGTTTAAGGCCACTATGTCTTTGTTGATTCTCTGTTTGGATGACTGATCTAGAGCCGTCAGCGGTGTATTGAGGTCTCCAAGTATGATTGTGTTTTTGTCAGTTTTTGTTTTAAGATCAATAAGTAGCTGTCTTATATATTTTGGTGCTCCTTGGTTTGGTGCATATATATTAAGAATTGTTATGTCTTCTTGAATCAGTGTCTCATTAGCCATTATGAAATGGCCATTTTTGTCTCTGAGTACTTTTCCTGTCTTGTAGTCAGCATTATCCGATATGAGTATTGCTACTCCTGCTTTTTTTTGGATGTTATTTGCTTGGAGTGTTGTTTTCCAGTCTTTCACTTTGAATTTGTTTTTATCCTTGTTACTTAGATGAGTTTCCTGTAAGCAGCATACAGTTGGATTTTCTTTTTTAATCCATTCTGCTACTGTGTGCCTTTTTATTGGTGAGTTTAATCCGTTTACATTTAGTGTAATTATTGATACTTGTGAGTTCCCTATTGCCATTTTATATCTTGCTTTCTGTTAGTTTTGTGTCTTGTTTGATCCTTCTCTTTCGTTTTCTATCTTTTGTTTTTATTTGGTTGTATTCCATACATCTTTCCTCTGTTGCTATCTTTTTTATCTCATGTGCTTCTGTGGTGGTTTTTTCAATGGTGGTTACCTTTGAGTAATGAAAAGGGTCCCTACCCCGTTCATTGTAGCGAACTATTTTGTGAGTACTTTTGCACTCCATCGTCCTTTGCTACTGTTAATCTCCATCTACTCCCCCCCTTCCTTTTTGTTGTTGTCACAGTTTAAATTTGGTTTTATTGTGTTCTTCTTGGAGCTTTTACTTGTGGCTCTGTTTTTTTTTGTTCTTTGTATCTGATTGGAGAACCCCCTTTAGTAATTCCTGGAGTGGGGGTTTTCTGATGATAAATTCCCTCATCTTTTCTGTATCTGTGAATGTTTTTATTTCTCCTTCATATTTGAAGGATAGCTTTGATGGGTATAGTATTTATGGCTGAAAGTTCCTCTCTTTCAGGACTTTAAATATTGCGGTCCACTCTCTTCTAGCTTGTAGAGTTTCTGCTGAGAAATCTGATGATAATCTAATGGGCCTTCCTTTATATGTTGTATTCTTCTTTTCCCTGGCTGCCTTGAGAATTATTTCTTTGCTGCTGGTTTGTGTCAATTTCATTATGATATGCCTTGGAGTAGGTTTGTTGGGGTTAAGAAAACTCGGAGTTCTGTTTGCTTCTTGAACTTGAGGCTTTAGTTCTTTCCACAGGCTTGGGAAGTTCTCATCTATTATTTGTTTGAGTATGTTCTCCATTCCATTTTCTCTCTCTTCTCCCTCTGATATACCTATTATTCTTATGTTATTCTTTTTGATGGAGTCAGATAATTCTTGTAGGGCTATCTCATTTTTTTTAATTTTTGAGTCTCTTTCTTCTTCTCTCTGTTGTGCCTCACGTTGCTTGTCTTCTATTTCACTAATCCTCTCTTCTATCTGACCTGTTCTATTAGCTAAGCTTGTTACTTCGTTTTTCAGCTCGTGAATTGAGTTTTTCATCTGTTTGATTTGTTTTTATAGTTTCAATTTCCTTGGACATATATTCTTTGTGTTCATTGAGTTGTTTTCTGAGCTCCCTAAATTGCCTTTCTGTGTTTTCTTGTATATCTCGGAGGATTTTTAGGATTTCTATCTTGAATTCTCTGTCATTTAGCTCCAAGGTTTCGAATATATTAAATTTTTTCTCCATAGATTTTTCCTCATCTAGCTGTGTTACCTCTCTTTCTTTTGTATCCATGATATTTGATTTTCTCTTCCTTAATGGCATCTGAGGGTGGTTTTGTTGATAGTATTAATGAGATTTAATAAAGAATAAAAAGTTAAAAAAATAATAAAAAAATAAAAAATCGAAAAGAGTTGTTTTTTTTTTTTAAAAAATTAATAATGAAATAAATAAAAATAAAATAAAATAAAAATTTTTAAAAAAGGAAATTATTCCCCCCCTCCTTTTTTCCTCTCCTCTCCTCTCCCCTCTTTCTTGAGAAAATCTTGTGGTGAACTGTGAATTATATCAAACAATGCCTGTGATGGAGGGCCTGAATTGGGGAAAAGTAATAAAGGGGCAAAAAAAAAAAAAAAAAAAAAAGAAAAAAAAAAAGCGTATGGACCCACAAAAAGCAAATAAGGAAAAAATTTGGGTCCAGAATAAAATGATTTGCTTTTAGGTGTTGGTTGTCTAAGAGTTATGATGAGAGGAATAAGAGGAATAGAAAAATGGGGGGACAAATTAAAAAATTACTATTGTATTTAGTGGAACTAGAACTAGATAAAATGGAGAGCCAGGGATGGGAGCACTGCTAGTGAGTTAAAAAGGTGAAGTAAAAAACCCCCAAAATGCCACAAACATAAGTTTGAGTCCCAGATAAGATAATTTGTTTGTTATTGAGGTTTGAATGAGAGGAGATGTAAAGGAGAAAGGAAGAAACTAATATAGAGGGAGAAAAGAAAGAGAGAGAGAGAAAAAAAGAGGGAACCACTAAAAGAAGAAAAAAGAAAGGAGAGAGAGAGAGAGAGAGTTAAGGGTTTTGGAATGCAACCCTCATAGAGAGAAAGGAAGAGAAGAGAAAAGATAATGGGAGATGTAACACTTATGGGTAGTGTTGTTCAAGGAGAGGAGAGAGTAAGACCGGCAGAGAGTTAATCTGCCAAATTGGAGGAGGAAAATAAGTATCAAGAATGAAGATAAGAGAAACAAACGAACAAATATAATAAAATGGGATAGGTTATAAAGTCTGCAGATTATTCTTGATTTTGAGAGGTTATCTTCTTGCTTTTTCTTTTCTCTCCCTCTTCCTGGTCGGTGACTCTGTACCCCGGGTTCTGCCCCTTTGGCACGCTCAGGTAGAGGTTTGCAGTTGATAAGTCTCTATGGCAATGTCATGTATTGTGCTTTAGTCTCGTTGGCAGTCGAGGCTCATTAGCATTTATAGGCTCCGACAGTGAGAGAGTCCGTGTTCCTGGAGCCTTTTTCCTAGTCTTTCCTTCCTCAATTAGTAGCCTGATAATCCAGCTATGGGGTTGCTGCTGCCTCTGCCTGGATAGTAAGAGGCTCAAGGAGCTGGCAACTCCCCACTCTATTTCCACTCAGCACAGCGCTCTGGGTAAGGCTCAGTCAGTCAGAGCTGCTAGCATAATCAGGCGGGCTTTCCGCCCACTCTAAGACCTCTGGCTCTGTCTGCCACTCTGTCCAGTAACATAGGCGGGCACCCACTTCCGGGGCGCTTGGAGGAAACTCTCACTCACTGTCTGTGCGCAGACCTGGATATCCGGCCAGCAGTCTCACGCTCTGAGTGAAACCCCCAACCACAGGGAAAAGTTGCAGCGTTGGAATTGAGTCTCGCTCCATCCCCATGCGCGGCTCCTGCAAGGCGCTGGGGCGGCCCGAGATTCCGCTTTGGCCCACACAAAGGCCCCTGACTCTGCCCCTCTATGCGATAACACGGGCGCGCACTGCCGAGGCACTCGGAGGAATCTCTCATTCACTATCTGCGCGCGCAAACCAGGATATGAGGCTGGCCGCGTTACCCTCTGAGTGAAACCCCCTCCAGCACGGAAAATCTCCACCATTGGAATTAGTTCTCACTCCCTCCTGTGCGTGGCTTTCCCAGGGCGCTTGGGCTGCCCAGAGACTCTGCCCTCGGCCCACAGAAAGGCCTCTGACCCTGCCTCTCCGTGGGGCAACACGGGCACCCACTCTCAGGGCCTAGGAAGAAATCTCTCGCCCAGTAGCTGCGCGCACTGACCAGGAGACCGGGTAAAATGGCTGCCCCGTTTGTCTTTCTTTGTTTGGGTTTGGTGCGAGTGTTAGCTTGTATTGCCCGGGTTGCCACAGGATCAGTTTTTCCTCGGCTTGGATCTCCGCGCCACAGCCTGGTTCGGCCGTTTGTGCCGCGGCCTGGATCTATTCACCCCCTTTGCCCGCCTCAGTTTCTATATTCACAGTTATCAGAGAAAGCCGCCCTGTTTAGGTTAGTGAGGAAGGCGGAGCATTTCCTATTCCCTATTTCCTTCAGGGTTTGGTTATATATTTAGCCAATTTTTCACTCGACCATACCTTTGGGTGTATTGCGAAGCATCTGGAGGCTCCAAGTATAGGTTTTTCTGTTTCTGGTTGAAGATCTTGTTGAGTTTTGGGGGAGATTTATCGGAATCGCTTCCTACCCCGCCATTACTCTGACGTCATCTCCGCCCAGGTGATATTTATGTGTGTTGGGGGCGGGGCTGTGGGCAGGCAGGATCCTTGTATCCTGGGGCTTGGTTTTAGGACTAAGCCTTTCCCACCCTTTTTGATGTGGGGTGGTGCAATCCCATCATGCCTCAGATAAGTGACTTTGTATTAGAGACTTCCCTATTTTGTATATTGGAATAAAGGTTTTGATTTCTGCACTATAAAGTGGGGCAGAATGGCAGCTTGCTCTCTCTTGGTTCCTGAGATTAGCATTAGAGAGCAGGGAGCAGAGTAAGGCCACATGGAGGAGAGGAGAGCAGCCAAGATGGCAGAGTGTTGAAGGAGAAGCCAGTTAGTGCAGAGTTTGTGTAGAGAGAAGGAGATGAGGAACAAAGGAGAATGAGGCTAGTGAGCTAGAAACCTTTGATTCTAGGAAACTCGGATAAGTCAGCACTGAATGAGTGCATTTTGGAGCCCACTGTGTGTTTTTACTTGCCCGCTGGGTGCAAGCTAGGATTAAAGCTAATGGCCCACCAGTTCATGGCTCCATTGTTTCATTACCATCTGTTCGAATCCAATGCGAACCTGCATGGGCCAGGCGGCTATGATGGTGGCCGTGGATACTGACTTTACAGTCCCCCTACCCCCACCCCAGAGAACTTGATCTAGTTCTAGTTCTTAATTGACTGTAAGTCATGCTAAAGTAGTATGTTAGTTAGCTTGGGCTGTCATAACATACCATAGATTAGGTGGCTTAAACAATATAAATTTATTTTCTCACAGTTTTGGAGGCTCGAAGTCTGAAATCAGGATGTTAGCATGGCTCATTTCTGCTGGGTACTATTTTCCCAGCTTGCAGATTGTTGCCTTCGTGCTGTGTCCTCACGTGGCAGAGAGGGAGGGAGGGAAGGAGAGAGAGAGAGAGAGAGAGAGAGAGAAAGAGAGAGAGAAAGAGAGGGAGAGAGAACACCCAAAACCTCTCTCATGTCTCTTTAAAACTCTTTTTAAACAGGCACTAATCCCATTATGAGGGCTCCACCCTCATGCCCTTATCTAAACCTAATTATCCCTTTAAATACCATCCCATTGAGGGTTAGGACTTTGATATATATTTTTTTGGGTTACATAATTCAGTTCCTAGCATATAAAAGGCAAATTATAATCTTAACATAATTTTTTTCTCCTGTGAGTATGTTAAGCAAAGTATTTTAAGTCAAGTTTTATTTTTGTAGCTGGATATTCATCAAGTTTGGCAGATGACTCAGAAAATAGTCTTGAGCTACATGAAAAAGGTAATGATAACGATCATCATACTTGTCACTTCCAACCTGATTTGAATGAAAATATATCAAGAAGTTAGTTCAATTTTATTTACTTTTTACTCTAGTCATTTAATTATTATATTAAACACATTTTTATGAAGTTCTTTCTGGATGCTAGGCACTGAATTTGGTGCCTTTTATGAATTAGTTTATTTTGAAAAATAATATTGTGGGTGTGTTGTGGGGGAGGGTCTTAGCCTGGAGATAGGATAGGGGTCTTCTATCTGTTACATCTCCAAGGCAGGTCTGGGAGAGTGAAGTTCCACCTTCTTCCATGTCTTGTACGATGATAAGACTTCTTAGTGGGTTGTTACAGAACAATCCGAGGAAGATATAATAAGTTGCTAAGCTAAGGCTGTGGCAGAAGGTTAGGAGACAGATTTATGACCTTCTGTTGGAGAAAGTCAACAAGATTGGATAACTGGACAGAGTTTGTTAGGCAGAGAGGGAGGAGTCTGGTTGATTTTTAGGATAGCTTTTCCTGATTTCTTAGCTGAATCAGAATTTCCTCCTCTGTTCTTCCCCAGCATCAGGAACAGAGCTTTATTTTAGAGCATTTATCACATTGTATTGTAATTATTTGCTTACTTATCTGCCCCACTAGAATTCATTATAAGCAGAGATCATGTCTTAATCCCCACTGCATCCCCTTGTGCCTAACGTCCTTCTACCAATAATTGTATATTGAATGGATGATTGAAAATAATTGTTTTCAGAATAGCTTCTGAATCTTGAACATCCCTTAGTGTTTTAATTTAACATTTCTCATTGACTTGTAGTGGTACTGTAATGGTGAAAAAGATAATTTCTTAAAATGTGTAAGATCTTTGGAGAAATGCTTCATTACACTAAGACTCATGCAGCTATCAAATAAAACTATGAGCCAAAATTTACAATTTTTTCTTTTTAGTTTCACCTATCAAGCTTGTTGACTGGAAAAACTTTTGTCTGTGGTGAATTTGTGCCAACTGGCAAAAATGTACGCAATTTTACACAATGTCTGACAATAGAAGGCACATAATAAAGTTTTGCGTAACAAGAGAATGCATAGTTCATTAATAATAAGAGCTCTGCTTTTCTGGCCACTATGCTTTTTAACAGCATACTTTTTAGACAAATAAAAAACAAACAAAAACAAAAATGAAAACCCAACCCATACTGTATCTTGTATGTAAATTTATTAGTTTTTGTTGCTGATGAGGTAGAAAGCATTTCCTTTCAATTTTCATTAAAGATGTATGAGTCAGCTTTTGCTGCAGTAATACTCTCCCACCTCCAATCTCAGTAGTTTATAGACATAAAAATTTCTTACTCTCATTATGTGAGGGTTAAGGGCTTACTATGGAGCTGTTGGGCACAGTTGGGCTTACTGAGCTCAGTTAGGTTCTACTGGCTAGGCAGGTATTTAAATTCTTGGACAAAAGTCAATGAAAGCAGCCACTCCCTGAGATATGTACTTCTCATGGTTGGGTGCCAGAGCTCAAGGGGGTAATAGAACAAAGGCAAACTATGCACGTCCCTTAAAATTCTGCTCTGATATGACATCTATCATGTCCACTCAAATTCCATTGGCCAAAAGGGAGTCAAACTATCAAGCTCAGAGTCACTGTGTGGAGAAATATAATCTGCTTATTGAAATGTTGCCAGGGTAGAACACAAAATTGTGAACCAATAATACAGTCTACCACAATTTGGGTCCAGTGTTTCTTAAAGTTACTGTTTGATCTTTTGTAGTATTACTCTTTAAAGCTTTTAATTTAAAGCTCAATTTATGTAGCTTAAATAATAAAAGTGATGATAAGGTCTTTAAAATGTTCTATGTAAATAGGCCCCAGAGGTAAAAGTGAACAGATTTGGAAATCAGTTAAATAAAAAAATGTAAATTTATAAGTATATAAATGTTTTCGTGAGGGTCATGATGGTAAGTTATTCTTTGTATCTGTGGACGTCCAAGCCAGCAGAAAAGGATTTAATTAAAGTGGAGATGCTGCGGTATAGTTTCCATAAAGAATGATTTCTTGATTAGTCAAGTGAAAAAGACATGAAAGGGGCAAAAGTTCTCCCTAGTGGATAATTAAATCATTCATCTGCTTGAAGGGGGAAGGCTGGGCCAGATGACAGGTTTCTGTCAACTCTTTGTTTATAGTACTTTAAGTTTTGAAATAAAGAAGTCCTTTTAAGACAGATGGCATTAAAATTCTTCTTCCATCAGTGAAATGTCACTAAGAAACTTAGAAGCTGGCTTAATGTAGAAAATGAAAATAGAGAAACAGATATGAGAGGAAAATGTGACTCTGAGCATTCATTGTTTATTTTTGATATAATAAAATATCACAGTTAATTCCAATTTTAATATAGTCATTGGTTTTATTTATACTTTCTATCAACAAACATTTAATTAGTATCTACTATATGTCAGGCATTGTGATATGTGCTGATTGGCTAAGAAATATCATAATTCACAGTTAAAAGATCTGATAAATCAGCTATAAATGTCACATATCACTATCACTTGTCTCAGAAATTTTGTTTACCATTTAAAAAAAAGAGAATAGGATATTTATTTATTTACTTATTTATTTTTGTTTATTTTGTTGATTTTAAAGAGAGGATGGGAGGGCAGGAAAGAGAGAGAGAGACAGGAACATCGATCTATTCCTGTATCTACCTTGCCCTGGGATGGAACCGGCAAACTTTGCACTTCAGGACAATGCTCTAACAATATATGCTTTCCAATTTAATTTGACCAACAGTTTTGGAGTACTTGTGATGTCACAGGTAACATGCTCTCTCTCAGCCCTGGGGCCTTAAAGCAAAATGAGATGCAATCGCTCTCCTGAACTGTTCAGATCCCCAGCCAGGGTGTGGCCATGATGAGAATAGGATTTTTAAACTATATTTTATCATCTACAGTTATGAAATCTAAATGCTAAAAAAAACTTAGTCTTTCGGGTGACCATATAAATACTTTTTTCCTCAGGCATTTATTTTCTTTTAAAATAAATATCCAGTGTAGGTTCACTTCCCCAGCTTTATTGAGGTTTAATTGACAAATAAGTTAGTAAGATATTTGAAGTGTTCAACATGATGATTTGATACATGTATACTATGAAGGGATTCCCCCCATCCAGTCAACACATCCATCACCTTACCTATTTATGGGTTTTTTTTTTTGGTGAGAACATTTAAGTTCTACTGTCTTAACAAATTTCAACTATAATTCAAACCTTATTAATCTAATACCTGCAAGTTTGTACCCTTTTACCTACCTGTCTCTATATTCCCACCTCTCTGTCACCACCTTTTTACTGTTTCTATGTGTTCAACCTTTTTGGTTTGGGGGTTTTTTTTGAGTCCACATCTAAGTGACATCATGCAGTATTTGTCTTTCTGTGTCTGGCTTATTTCACTTAGCCTAAAATCCTCCAGGGTCATCCATGCTCTGAGGCATTTATAAATGGCTCCGAAATGTTTTTAAATGACAACTGATCCTCCCTGACAGCAAATTACTGTTTTATTTGTTCTAAAGGTGATCCTGTGCAATGACTGGTTGTTGCATTGAATCCCTTTTAAGAAATTATCTCTTTTGAAAAGGCAAACAGCACAATCAGTGTAGCCTGCCTAAAAAGCCCAGAAATCAAGTTTTCTTTTTTTCACAAAAGCCCTCAGCAATGATTTAAAAAATAAAATGGCAGAAATATGTGTCACAGTAGTTGCTAGGTGATATTACTGAGTCTTAATCTTTGTGCTAGCAATGGAATGTGTTTATTTGTTATAACCTATGACGAGCCTATTTGGTGCCATGAGCCAGGAGGATTGAAACACTTTAGAACCGCTGACTCATTTAATTCTCACAGTAGGAGAGTAGGAGAGCAGGAGATGTTTTGTAGTGCTGTTATCCCCATTAGTAGATTAGAAAATTAAGGCACAGAGAGGCTAAGTATTTGCACATGAACAGTAAATGGAAAGGTGGGGCTTTGAACTCAGACACTCTAGCTTCATTTTGTGGCATTTTTATAAAGAATTCCAATAACCTGAGATCTTCATAAAACTAAAACCGATACCTATTCTTTTTGGTTCCATCCTACCTTCAGACTTCAGTTGGATTTTCAGGCGCTTGCGTTTAGAATCTTGAGTCTGTAATTGTTTCTCTTAATGCAGATGAAGAACTCTTCGTAGATTCGGTAGTATTTAATTGTAAAAATATACAGTATGCACACACACACAGAACGATGACCGTTTATTAATCAAGAAAGGCTTGATTCGGGCCTAAAATGACCAGTCGTTCTTCAAAAAGGGATATAAACAGTGCAGGGGTTGGGAACTAGGGAGCAAAGAAAGCTTTTACAAATCCAGGGCCCAGGGACTTAAGGCAGGCACTCGGCAGAGGCGGTGGGAGAGGAGGCGGCACAACCCGTGGCTCTGCGGGGAGATGAGTCGAGTTCCCCGCAGGTCTCCCGGCTCCCGGGCCCAAGAGCACTGCGTGCCTCCGGAACAGCCTTTGCCCGGGACTGGGCGCTGGGAGGGCGGAGGGGCGTCTTTGCTTGCGGATCCGCGGCTGGAAGAGGGCGGGCGCACCCCCACGCCCTTTGGGTACTGGGAACATCAGCCTGGGAGGAGGGGTGACTCGGCTAGGGCAGAAAAGATGAAGGCGAGGAATCGCGCGGCTGATGACCCCCCCCCCCCCATTCCTCCATCCCCCACCGGTCCCTTCTCCGCCGCCTCCCACCTGGCCGCCCCCGGCTGCGGGACTAGGCGTGCTTCCAGGCCTCGCAGTCGCAGCCCGCGGTCTCTGCAGACTGTCCCGGGCGCTGCCCTCTCCCTCCCCCCGGTTCGCCCTCCCTCCTAGGTGCCCGACGTGCTCATTCCTTGCCACTTGGGTCTGGGCGCGCCGGTGGGTTTGGCCTGCGCGGCTGCGGCAGCAGCAGCGGCGGCAGCGAGGCGGGGGAGCTAGTGAGAGCGAGGGGCGGGCGCAAGTGTCTGTGTGAGTCACCGGTACCTGGAGTGCGAGCGACGCAGAGCGAGCGGCCCGCAGCCTGAGCGGAGCCCAGGCGGCCCCGGAGAGCGCAGCCGCCCCTAGGCGCCAGGCCCCGGCGCGCGCCCACCCGCGCCCCGCCGCTCTCCGCGCGCGCCCGGCTCGCTGCTGCACACCGGCTGCCACTCCAGACCCCAGCGTCCGGCGCCCGCTGCCCTCCCGCCGGCCCCAGGCAGTGCGGGGCTCGCCGGGGAATGTCACAGCGGCTCGTGGGAGCCCCAAATCGTTGCCGCCCCCGGGAACCGCGACAATGAATCCCCAGTGCGCCCGCTGCGGAAAAGTCGTGTATCCCACGGAGAAAATCAACTGCTTGGACAAGGTGAGCGAGGGGCGCCAGGCCGGCCGGGACCTGCGGGAACCGGGCTGCACCTGTTCCGAGAAGTTTTGACATCTGGGATAGAAGGAGACGAGTGGGTCTGAGTGTTTGTGTGGTCTTGGCCCCGGGTACGGGCCCGCGAAGGAAAACGCCCGCGGAAATGTCAGAGTGCACACTTGGCGATAGTGTTGTTGGAACTGGGAGAAGCTTTTGTCGGGGTGCGGGTGGCGGGGATGTGGGGCTGCGCCGGCGTCCGCAGAGCTGCTGCGGAGCGCGGCCCGGGAGCCTCGCCCCGCACCTAGGGGCCGATCGGCGAGCCGCGCCCCTCCCACCTCCTCCGGTGTTCCTCACTTCCCTGTGCTTAGCGCCCGGAGGACCGGCCCGCACCCCGACTTCTTCCCCGCCCAATGCCTCCCGTGCTGGCAACGAGGTGGAGAGGCACATATATAGTAATTAATATGTCAGGGGCAGCCGCTGCCGCAATGCTAAGAATAATCCCTCGGAGAGCCCCGGCTCCCCGTTGCGGGCGGGACTCACCGGGGCTAATTCACCCGGTTGGGAATTCCAGAGGAAATGGCTTTAGCTGGGTCGCCGCAGTCCGGCTCCGAGCCGTCCCCGGGCGTGGATGGAGTTGAACAGCCTGGGAGACAGACCCTGGCTCTATCCTGAGTGCTTGACAATTGAAGCCAGCCGGAGGTGGTCCCTGTGAAATCTGCGTGTGGTGTCAAAAATGCCTCATAAGAGCACGCCGTCATCCTGATAGTCATTCCGGACAGAGTCCACCCTCCCCGCAGTGTAGTGGAAACTGGACAGGGGTGCGGGAACCAAGGGTACTTACCAAGACGGCCTCTTGGCTACGCGGGTTGCCTGGCTTTCCGGGGACAGTTATTTATCGGGATCTTACAAACACCGGTGTTTAGGCACTTTGAACTAAGTCGTTTTCCTTTTGAAGCCACTTCACAGGCCCCATTTCTCTGTTAACCACGCTCAGAATTCCTTCTGGCTGCTCAGAGAAGTGCGGCGTGTATAGAGCTGCGCAGTTCTTCTGTCTGAGCCTGTACGTTGTGGTAGGGAGTCATTTAGAACTCAATTTTAGTAGCTGCCTGCTTTATTTACTGAACAGAGTAAGCAAACACATCCACTGTTACCTGCCAGCATTTTGTCCTATTTTCAAATACAGGCAGGGACTGCGGTGAACTACAAAAGTCTCCTTTCTATACCCATCCTGGAAAGAACTGTCATTATACTAAAATTAAAAAAAATTATTTTTCAGTATTGGCATAAAGGATGTTTCCATTGCGAAGTCTGTAAGATGGCTCTCAACATGAACAACTACAAAGGCTATGAAAAGAAGCCCTATTGTAATGCGTAAGTATTGTCAAAATGCTATGCTGGGGTGGCACAGCGTCAGTGCATAAAAGTGAGTGGATCTGCCTGCTTTGAAGAATTGAGTCACTGTGTCACCCAGGTGTGTCAGCAGCTAACTACCTGTATATAGCACATACTCTGGGGCATGTACTTGGTTGAAGGTCATTACATTTGTCTTTTTAATGTGTAGGGTGATTTGTGTCTTCAAACCGGAAGGTTAGTTTCGGAGGTTCACATTTTTGCAGAGTTGGGATATTTGTTAGAAGCTGCAGAACTTAGAAACTGCGAATGTGTGGGCTCTGAAGTGCATGTCAAGTAGATTTCCATTTTAATCATATGACAAATCTCATTTTTAATCATATGATGTTGCCAAACTGCAATTTCATATCTGGAACCTAGCTGCTACAGAAGGAGTCTCACTCACTTGGCCTTAGCTGAGACCACTCCAGGTATCCTGGAGCTTAAACAGGGAACCTGGAGTTTAAACAGGGAACTGAACCTGCTGGATTAGTAGTAGGTCTGTTGGTGGGGATTAAAGGAGGTAAGCTTTCTTTGCAGGCTTTTCTGTAGGTATGCTTCTAGCCTATAATAATAGCAATTAGTTAGCATTTATACAGTGCTTACCATGTGCTAGGCCTTGTTCTAAGCTCTTTATGCATACTGAGTCATTTAATCTTTATAGAACCTGTGACTATTATTATCCCCATTTGACAGATAAAGAAATTGAAGCACGGAAAAATAAACCTCAGGAAGTGGCTCACTCAGATCCCTTCTTAGAGGCTGAATATAGTTAAACATTGGCCAGTGCTTCCACATGGCCACCCTGCTGCCCTCAGGCAATGTTTCTCAACTCCTGTGAGCATCTTTCCACTCAGGCTGTTTTCAGCTGCAGGCCCTTGGCTCTGAATGGTGAACCTTCTCCCTGGTTCTCTGCGGGACCTATGGGTCTGGAGGAGGCAGAGGAGCTATCTAGCTTTTTGTCCTCAGAGATAAATTCTCCTTAGAGTTTTTGAAGCAGGTTCATTCAGGTCTCCTGGATATGAAGGGCCTGTGGTTAATTCATGCTTCCCTCATGGGAGTGTGTTACATAGACACTGCATTTTTGTTAAACAAATGTAATGTGCCTGTACCTCTCTGATGAGGAACTAAAAAAAAAAAAAAAAAAAAAAAAAAATCTCTAGCTTAGCGCTAGACCGGAAACTGAAAACATCAGATTATGGGGACATTGAACAGAATTTAGGACTTCCTTTCATAGGTGAACTCTGTAGATATCCCCTAAATTTATTAATGTGTTTAACCCTCCTATGTCATGCCATTTGCTGGGAAAATGTGAAGCAAAATGAAATTGCAGTGTCATGGTCTCCTGCTCCTCTTAAAGGGAGGTATAAATGATTGGTTAAAGATCAAAGGCAGGCAGCAGCAACTGAAAGGGAAAGGGCCTGACATCCATAAACAGGATAATGGTTCTTTGGTTAAAGGAAAGTGACCCATTCTTCCTGTGTGTGTTCCAGCTTCTGGCCTTCTTCAGTCAGGCTTTCTGGCCACGCCAGGATTCTTTATAGTCACCCAGCCCGGGGTTGAGCCTGGTGATCACAATGCCTTTGAGTGGCCTTGGTAGGCCTGGAGGAGTGAGAGGGGAAGAGAAAGATGGGAAAGAAAGAAGAGAAGGAGGAAACAACAATAATACAATATAATATTGAGAAAAAGAAAAGATAAAAATGAAAGGTCAAAAAAGAGGTGCAACTGAAGCACGGCCTTTGATTGTATTGGGCCTTTTGAAACTTCAGGGCCCATTGCCCTAGTGTCAGTTTGGTCCAATTGAAAAGGATATCTGATTCGGCAGCAAATCATGAGTGGCTGGTTTGCACTCTGGCTTAATAGTGAGCTAGTGCCCAGAACCTTTGAGATTCGGACCACAAAACAACAACACTCATTTTGTAGATAGGAAACATCCAGCTGTGTTGTTTCAGAGGTCAGAGTCTTATTTTTAATATTTCAGGTATGTGTAAATCAAATGCTTACAGGTTTTCTCTCTAAAATTTCTTGCATAACACCAGAATTTTGTTATTTGGTTTGGCTCGAATTTTTGGGTAGCAGCTCAGATTTTTTTGCTTAATATTGAGCCTAGTAGTCCACTTTATTGAGCAAAGACACAGAGGAAGACTAGACTTCATTGTTAGTATGTGAAAGAATAGAGTTGATGGTTTAAATTTGTTTAATTTAGCTTTAACTTTATGGCCCATGCTTTCTCCAGAGAATGGAGCCTGGCTAAGTTGCAGATTCTGTCTGCTGTGAAGGTTCCTGGCTACAAGGCCCTTGTTCTCAACCCTTTATTTTTCCAAGGGCACAGGTGGCCATGTGTACTCCCTGGTCAAAGTGAATTACCCTCCAGGGAGCCTCTTGCCTCTGCTCTAATTCAGGTGGTTGCCTGTGGTCTTGGCTGGAAGGGCTGTCATAATTTCTCTGGGTTAATGGTGGCAAATTGATTCTTGGAAGCATACTGCTACTGAAAAATGAAACATTCTATGGCCATGTAAAGCAGTATTTTTCTGTACCTACTTAGGTTCCGGCGTCACATGCTTAAGTGAAAATTACTATTCTTCTTTCCCCTGTAACTTTACATTGTGAAAATTTTCATGTACACAAAAAGGTTGAAAGAATAATACAATGAGCATCTGTATGCTCCATTGAGATTCAACTATTATTAATGTTTTGCCAGTTTGCTTCATATTTTTATCTATTTATATGTACAAGAACTTTTGTTACTGTTGGTTCATTTGTCAGTTTCACCCATCAAGTGAGTTTCATATGTTGAGATGTTTCATCCCTAAAAATTTCATCATGCATATGCAAAGAATAAGGAAAATTTCTTAAAGAACCACAGAGCCATTATCACACCTGAGAAAATTAACAAAAATTTCATATCTAATGTTCTGTTTATGTTCATATTTCTCCAGTTGTCCTAAGAATGTCTTTTATAGCTGTTTTCTTCCTTCCTTCCTTCCTTCCTTCCTTCCTTCCTTCCTTCCTTCCTTCCTTCCTTCCTTCCTTCCTTCCTTCCTTCCTTCCTTCCTTCCTTTCTTTCTCTTTTATTTTCTTTTCTTTTCCTTTTTTGTGACAGAGACAGAGAGGGACAAATAGGGATAGACAAACAGGAAGGGAGAGAGATGAGAAGCATCAATTCTTTGTCGTGGCACCTTAGTTGTTCATTGATTGCTTTCTCATAGGTGCCTTGACTAGGGAGCTACAGCAGACCGAGTGACCCCTTGCTCAATCCAGTGACCTTGGGCTCAAGCTGGTGAGCTTTGCTCAAACCAGATGAGCCCATGCTCAAGCTGGCGACCTTGGGGTTTTGAATCTGGGTCTTCTGTGTCCCAGTCTGACGCTCTATCTACTGCACCACTGCCTGGTCAGGCCTAGCTGGTTTTTTTTTAAAAAACCAGAATGCACTCAAGGTCCATACTTTACATTTAGTTGTAATGAAAATGACAACTTTTCTTGATTATTGGGTATTGAGTATTCTCTATTTCTACTGTCATTCTATTAATTGATAAAATCTCAGAATTTTTAGGAAGAGGACTTGCATAGCATTGTTTGTGAAAATAACATATATTTAACTTAAGTACGTTTAAAATAAATATTAAGAATACTGTATTTCCCCATGTATAAGATGCTCTCATGTATAAAATACACCTTAATTTTGGGATCTGAAATTTGAAAAAAAATATATTAAATAAGGTTATTATAATCAAGTTTTATTCATCATAAAATTCATGCTACTCCTCATCTGTGCAAAAAAGTGGGAAATGCAAATAAAAAAACTACAACCACTGTATAAGACACACCCAGTTTTTAGACCCCAAATTTCTCAAAAAAAGGTGCATGTTATACATGGAAAAAATATGGTATACTTAAAAATTTAAAAGCATAAACATGGACATTTAGGATTACATTAAGATGACATAAAGGCATTTTTTTTAACTTTTTTGAAAATTTATTTATTTATTTATTTATTTTAGAGAAGAAAGAAAGAGAGAGAGAGAGAGGGGAGGGGGGGAGGTGCAGGAGCATCAACTTCCATATGTGCCTTGACCGGGTAAGCCCAGGGTCTTGACCCAGCAACCTCAGTGTTCCAGGTTGACGCTTGATCCACTGCACCACCACAGGTCAGGCAACACATAAAGGCTTTTAATTTTAATTGATATCTGAGGGCATTTTAAAAAATGGAATGAAGTAGTGAGTATTTACTTCAATTTAAATTTGTTGCTTGTTTATATTGTCAATGTGTTCAGAGAAGAAACAATTTGCCATTTGGTTTCCTGCAAAAGAGAACATGTATAAAATATAATTTACATAATATTTAAATTTTGATCTTTTGATAGAATGATCAAAGTATAGTACACACTGGATGTAATATTGGGCATAATACACATTTAGTTCCCAGTACAGCAGTGCACACTGTTTAAATATTTAATACAAACTAGTCTCCTTGAGTACATGCCATGTTTTTGTAAGTCTTTATGTTTCATAAGCTGGCAATGGATTCTTCTTCATTTTCAGAATCTTTTTCATCATGGAACTTGCAAAGAAAAGAGGACTCGGCAATATTTTTGTTGCTAAGAGGTGCTGAGAAAATATCACCAGATGATTAGACAAAAAACATAGCTCACATTTGTATGTGAATTTAGATGCCAAGTTAAACTATAAATGTTTTGCCACCCAACAAGCCACACAATGAAAGTAAACCCAAGGCCACCTGTCAAAGACCTAATTTATCATGTGTAAAAGTCAAAATTGCATTTCTTATGTGTTTGTAAAAAAATACATTTGTTCTTAAATTTATCTGTGAAATACTATCATTTTGAGATATCAATGGCCAGCTAATGTACCATCACCAAAGGTCAAGTAATTTTAGGTCAGGGGTTGGACTGGTTAGTGACACAATTGCTTATCAGGATTTTGCCAATTATTTCCTCAAATCGTCACTTCTGCGGAAATTTTGGGGGACTGAAGATTTGTCCTGACCTTCCCACTTTAATGTACTTGTATCTGTATAAATGTATCTTTACTTATAGGGTTGAGAGAACACAAATATCTGTGCAAAATATGTTTATTTATGCTAACAAATATGATTCCTCTCACCAAGTAGTTTGACTTACTATAATTTTGAAAGACTTTAAAAATAAAACAGTGGGAGCTGTGCATTGTGTTGACTTTTGCCCTATCCGTGTTAGTGTTCCTTGTGTATTTATTGATGGTCGGCTGCTTGGAAGATGCTGGGCTCGGTGCTCTTGCTATGAGCCACCTGGAACGGCCAGTGTAGTTCAGCCAGCCTGTCTGGAGGGTGAATCTAGGCCAGCGTTGCATTCTCTCTCATTTACCATTGCAATGGTGGGCACTCCTTGTTAGTGCCTTTGCTAAGGATTGTGGAAGAAATTGAAATTAAACCTGAGAGTTTTTCCACCACGTATTTTCCTCGTCTCTGTTTAGGCCTCCGAAGCCTGGTTTTATAACACTCCAGGCACTGGAGTTATCTCAAGGGGACTTAGGAAATTCTTGCTATTATGTTAGCTTTAATTACCTCAGAACTTCTCATGAAGGGCCCTGTGGTATAATTGGAATTTTAAAACAACACAGAACTGGATTTGAGTCCTGCACCACCATGTCCTCCTAAGCCAATCTCCTGATCATGAAGCTTCATTTGTGAAATGGAAATTGGAAAGCTTAACCCATCCGATGGTGTGAGGTTACTGCCCAGTGTGTGTCAGAGTCCCAGGCCCATTTCTGGCTCAGGGGACTGAAGCACTCTCACTTCCTTAGTGTTCCTTTCTCAAAACAGAGTGTGGAAAGGAGAAGAGGAACTATAGCAAGGAAATAATAGTCACACCTATTAAAAAGTTTATACCAGTGTCTTTTACACTGTGGGTTGCTACTCATTATACGGTTGTTTCCAGAACAGAAAGTGAGAAAGAAAGAGAGTATGAGGGAGAGAGAGCAGGAGAGGGAGAAAGAAAGAGAGAGAGAGAATATCAGTGTACATTTGAGTAGTGAAAAGCAGTGGTCCCCAACCTTTTTTGGGCCACGAACTGGTTTAATGTCAGAAAATATTTTCACGGACTGGCCTTTAGGGTGGGACGGATAAATGCACAAAATAAAATTATGCTACCGGCGTAAAAACTGTGGTATTTTTAAATATAATCGTTGAACTGATGAGAGAAGCATCAAGAGTGAGTCTTAGACGGATGTAACAGAGGGAATCTGGTCATTTTTAAAAAATAAAACATCGTTCAGACTTAAATATAAATAAAATGGAAATAATGTAAGTTATTTATTCTTTCTCTGCAGACCGGTACCAAATGGCCCACGGACCGGTACTGGTCCGCGGCCCGGGGTTGGGGACCACTGGTGAAAAGAATACTTATTTTGGCAAACTTTTTTTTTTAGTCCTATATGTAAATACGTACTGGATCAT
This sequence comes from Saccopteryx leptura, assembly GCF_036850995.1. Classification (NCBI taxonomy): domain Eukaryota; kingdom Metazoa; phylum Chordata; class Mammalia; order Chiroptera; family Emballonuridae; genus Saccopteryx; species Saccopteryx leptura. The sequence goes on from NC_089507.1 coordinate 127,245,549, forward strand.
GATGTAAAAATATGTCCATTTGGCAATGTGGTTAAAAAAGCTTGAGAAACATTGGTTACGTTCCATCTTTTTAACGCCCCATTGGAAGTTGATGGTAAGTGAGCGCTCTGTGCAGCCGGTTCAGGATTGCAGACAGCCACTGCTTGTACTCTGTCTGTTCAGCCACACCCTACCCCACACCTGTCCTCCTTCAGGACTCAGCTGCGCCATCAGAGCCCTCACCATCCTACATAGGAACCACATGTTTACCTGGCTGCATCCATTCTTGCTTGAGGTGACTCTAGGGTGCCTGTCTTGCTCACTCCTGTATCCCCAGAGCCTGGCACTTAGTGCTCAGTAGAGATGAGCTGCACCCGTGAGTGTGAAGGCTGTGCTGCATCTCACTCTGGTCCCTGCCTGTCCCCCAGTTCAGAGTGCACCTGGGCCTAGTTTCCCCTGGGGAGGCAGACAGATGGTGGGTGATCTAGCAGAGCTGGCCAGAGAGTAGGTTTTGAGAGCCAGTCTGGTGGCTGGGTGTCACAGAGTCTGAACACTCAGCTAAAATCTCTCCTTATGGGAGGGGCTCACAGTTGCCAATCCATAATGTGGTGGAATTTATTCTAGCTGTTTTCAGGCTCAGTGTCAAAATATATCTTTCTAAAAGCTTACTTATCAATACTCAATAATTTTCTTCTGAGTTTAATTATAATCGGTAAAATAGGATAATAATTTTTACCCAAAGGAACTTTATAGAAATTAAATGGAAATACACTGTTCACAAAAATTAAGGGATATTTCAAAATGAATATGAAATGATAAAAAAGAAGCATTTGATTGTTTTTATTAAACAAGAAAATCAGAAAAGCAAATGACAAGTCAAAGAAAGTTGTTTGATTATGCAAATGAGATGCAAAGCCAACTTTTATTTCATTGGTGAAAATGCACTGTACAAAAGGCTGAAAGTACTGGAGTATCTGCACGTTCCCTAGTTTTTGTGAGCATTATTTGTAAGCCTTGGCACAACAAATGACATTTATTAGGTACCCAAATTTTAGTCTCCTCCCTTATTTATAATAAATTGAAAGTTGTTTCATAAGTCCCCCTTAAACAAAGTAGAAAATATCGCATTGTTAAAAGTAACAGTTTCTAAGGATTTAGAATATTGCCCTATGTCAGAGTTTTAGTTAGCAATAATTATAATATGCCTGGCTTGACTTTTTAGTTTTATAACACAGAGAAAAAAATTGGGCCATTTGCTCCTTGACATAGACATGATGACAGTTTTGTTGTTAAAATTAAGTGATTGAAAGTGAGGGAAGGAGTCAATTTGAATAAAATAAAAAGGTCCCAGTGTGTATGTGTGTGTGTGTGTGTATAATCATATCATCACAAAATGATATGATTCTCAGTTACCTTATTGAATTGATGATATTTAATGAATTTTAGTATCTTTTGAAATTGTACCAGGAGATCATATTTACAAATCACAGATCGGGTTCTGTCACATTGGAAAATGTTTACAAAAGGTGTCTTCAGTGTGTAGTTTACCTTTTTTTTCCTTTTCTTTTCTTATCTTTTTTTCTTTTCTTTTCTTTTTTTTTTCTTTTCCTGACAGAGACAGAGAGAGAGAGAGACCGAGAGAGAGACAGACAGAGGGACAGATTGGGACAGACAGGCAGGGAGAGAGATGAGAAGCATCAATTCTTCATTGCACCACCTTAGTTGTTCATTGACTGCTTTCTCATATGTGCCTTGACCAGGGGGCTACAGCAGAGCAAGTGACCCCTTGCTCAAGCCAGCAACCTTGGGCTTCAACCTTGGGCTTCAAGCCAGCAGCCTTTAGGCTCAAGTCAGTGACCATGGGGTCATGTCTATGATCCCATGCTCAAGCCAGCGACCCTGCACTCACGCTGGTGAGCCTGTGCTCAAGCCGGGTGAGCCCGTGCTCAAGCTGGTGACCTCAGGGTTTTCGAACCCGAGTCCTCTGTGTCCCAGTCTGATGCTCTATTGACTGTACCACTGCCTAGTCCAGGCTGTAGTTTCCCTTTCTTCTTCTTTTTTTTTTTTTTTTTTGTATTTTTCTGAAGCTGGAAACGGGGAGAGACAGTCGGACAGACTCCCGCATGTGCCCGACCGGGATCCACCCGGCACGCCCACCAGGGGGCGACGCTCTGCCCACCAGGGGCGATGCTCTGCCCCTCCGGGGCGTCGCTCTGCCGCGACCAGAGCCACTCTAGCGCCTGGGGCAGAGGCCAAGGAGCCATCCCCAGCGCCCGGGCCATCTTTGCTCGAATGGAGCCTTGGCTGCGGGAGGGGAAGAGAGAGACAGAGAGGAGGAGGGGGTGGGGGTGGAGAAGCAAATGGGCGCTTCTCATATGTGCCCTGGCCCCTGGCTGGGAATCGAACCCGGGTCCCCCGCACGCCAGGCCAACGCTCTACCGCTGAGCCAACCGGCCAGGGCCTGTAGTTTCCCTTTCTTTATGATGATGAATCTATTATGAAATGATGTCAGATTAGAAAAGGTTTGGAAATGAAGCACAGCAAATATCTTCCACATCACACAGTGAAATGCAAGGTTAATGCAAAATATAGATGTGGGCGCCTAAAGGAATATTGATTATGTGTCATGGTCTTATGTAAGAGAGAATGTTGGTATGTCTTCTTTAAATGTTTTTAGGTGAGTACTTTACAAGGGATGGTGTTCCTGGGAATGTTAGAAGTGGTAGAGAAGCAGACATCCCCATGCCTGACACTGTCATCCTCTTGAGTTATAGGTCCCCTCAAAGCTCTGTCTCTAGAGCAGGGGTCCCCAAACTACGGCCCACGGCCGTATGCGGTCCCCTGAGGCCATTTATCCCGCCCCCGCCGCACTTGCGGAAGGGGCACCTCTTTCATTGGTGGTCAGTGAGAGGAGCATCCTGTGCTCCTGGAGTACTGTATGTGGCGGCGGCGCTCACGTACAGTACTACTTCCAGTGACGCGGGATGGACATGTCACGGCTCCGGAAGCGCGTCATATCACTTGTTATGGCTAGCAGTGACAAATATGGAATCAGACATTGACCATCTCATTAGCCAAAAGCAGGCCCATAGTTCCCATTGAAATACTGGTCAGTTTGTTGATTTAAATTTACTTGTTCTTTATTTTAAATATTGTATTTGTTCCTGTTTTGTTTTTTTTTACTTTAAAATAAGATATGTGCAGTGTGCATAGGGATTTGTTCATAGTTTTTTTTTATAGTCCAACGGTCTGAGGGACAGTGAACTGGCCCCCTGTGTAAAAAGTTTGGGGACCCCTGCTCTAGAGGAACAGGAAGTAAAATTTTTCCTTTGTACTCCTGCAGTTAGAGTTAACAGAACCTAAGCTTCTTGCTGTGTTAGAAGTGGGATCCAGAATAGTATTTATGAGCTGAGTACCCAGAACATTTCAATAACTTAGTAAAAGGGTTATTATTGATTCTAAAGGTCTGCTTGTGTATAGAACAGTTTTGCAACCTCTCGCATCAAACCTAGATATGGGCCTAAGCAGCAGACAGGAAGTTGTGAGAAGGACGAGGTTTGAAGGGCAAGGGTTGTTAGTTCAGCACTGGAAACCCAGTCTTATTTTTATCTCTAGTCAGCAGTGCATTTTAGCAGAGTCCTTGAGGGAGATGCTTTGTGTTCTATTCCTGTTTACTTTCCCACACTCTCTGTTGACCCATTCCCAGTGAGTGAATCCTAGAAAGAGCTAAAAGAAAACTAGTGTGGTGTGTATGCTTTTGAATAGCATCAAATCAATAAGTAGACTGGTAGTCTGTTATACTTCTGCTTTAGTTCAGCAGTCTAAAAAGCCATTTAGCCCTGGCTGGGTGTCTTGGTTGGTTAAAGCATCATCCCAAAGCACAGAGTATGCCGGTTCGATCCCATCAGGGCACATACAGGAACAGATGGATGTTTCTCCCTCTCTCTCCCTCCCTCTCTCCCTTTTATTCCCTCTCTCCCTCTCTCCCTGTTCCTCTCCCTCTCCTTCCCCCTTCCTCTCTCTCTAATATCAATGGGAAAAAAAGCCATTTGGACAGAAGTCCTTGATTAGCTCTTCTGATGCTCATTATCCATCAAAGGCAGGTTCAGGTCAACTACAGAGAGCGTGAAGTGGGATATGGGGAGTTTGAAGGTTGCCTGCTGGTATTGAATTTGCTCTTTAAATGTGACTCTATTATCCATTAATTGATCAAGAGTGAACTACACCAAATTCAGAAGCATCGAGAACAGTGTAGAAAATGCACACACCAGTATAGAAAGACACGGCAGCGACTCAGCATATAGTGATGGAGTTTGGATGTCGGTGCTGTCCTCTCCTGGCTGCTCTTCCCGTCACCCACAGCTGCCTCTGGAGCCTCATGCATCTCTGTCGTCTTTTACATCCCTCCCCTTCATCCCCATCCTACGTATTCATTTCCTCTGTTCGTGCCTGTGTTCAGGCTTTCATCATATTTGGCCAGTGATCTCACCATTGTCCCTTAACTGGTCTCTCTATTCTAGTCTTTCTCTTTTTGAATGCTTTTTATGCCCCCACGGTTATTTTTTTGAAACCAAGGTTCTGGTCATACTACTTTCTTGGACAAACACCTCTGATGGGTCCCAACTGCCAGCAAAAAAATTAGGTTTCTGACAGACACCTAAGGCCTTTCATGATCCACCTACCTGTCCCCACCCCCTTGCATTTATGCTTCCTCTCTTCAGCCACACTGGACCGTTAGCTCTGATGCCTTCATAAAGTTTCTACCTAAGTCTCAGAATCTTCACCTGTACAATGAACATAATAATGGACTCCACCTCATAGGATTAGGAATTCATTCAACCAAATTTAGCACTGTTTCAGGTACATAGTAAAGAATTAATACAAATTATATATTTTTGTTGTTAAATGTGACGCAGTGATTTGACTCTTTACTCATGCTACTTGTATGCCTTCCTGCCCTTCCCTCTTTTAAAGTTACTTTCATCTTTTAGGTACACAGCTGTGGCAGCCTTAGGAAAGCTATTCTGAGTCTCTTAGTTATTGCACTTTTTCTGTACACTCATTGTGCTTTTCATACCTCAAGTATATCACTTATCAAAAGGCCTCGCTTGGGCTGTGGTTGTGTTGTTTACACTCTTGAGGCAGTTCCTAGGTGAGACTGGACCATGGAAGTTCTTAGCCTGGTGTTGGAGGTGGGTTAGAGATGGAAGGTTCAGTCAGCTGCAAGGGCTTCGCTTCTTGAAGTGATTATTTCTGGCATGCATTTAAGGAGTTGAGAATGGGGGTTGCCCAGCTGCAGTGCATCTAATGCTCACTACCTGGAATTAATGCAAACTTCACAAGTTAGAAGTGTCATCCCCAATAAGGCAGCCCTCTCTTCAGATGCCAGACAACCATACTTCTGACCAACTGGTTACAAATTTGGGGATTCCCATCCCCCCTCAGATTTGATAATTAGTTAGAACAACTCACAGAACTCAGGAAAGTGCTGTACTTAAGATTATTGTGTTATTAGGAAGAATACAAATCAGGACCAGCAAAGTGAGGAGACACATAGGGCAGGGTCTGGAAAGGTTCAGGTCAACTACAGAGAGCGTGAAGTTTCTTGGAGATGGAGTTTCTTCCCTCCACTGGCCCTGTGGAATCAGGATGTGTCTCTCCCCACACACTGATGTGTTTACCAACCAGGAATCTCTATTGAGCTTTGGTGTCCAGAGTTTTTATTGGAGTTTTATCACACAGGCATAAGGACTCATGCTCATGTGATTGTTTTATCTCCAGCCAGCCCCCTTTCCCCCTTTCCCCCTTCACCCCTCTGTTCCCTCCCTGAACAAGGTCCATGGCTATCACACAACTCAAAGCCCCAACCTGCTACTCACATGATTTCTGGAATGGCCAGCCCCATCCTGAGCCATCTTACTAGCATAACTCAAGTATGGACCAGGGTGCTCATGAATGACAAAGCTATTTCCAATTACTTGGGAAATTCCAACTATTTAGAGTGTGTCCCAAGAACCAGGGACAAATGCTAGTCAAATATATTATCTACAATAGATATGCTTCTCATTGTCCTTACCACATGTACTATTTGAACTGTTGACACATGACTCTTTCTATCTTATTATGACAAGATCTAAAATCTACCATATCTATTTGGTTAATCAATAGAAGTTGGGTAAGACATAAAAACAGTATGCTGCTTGCAACAGGGGGTGGGTGGGAGGACCTATTTGTGGAAGGATCCTGAATATAATGCTCTAGATTTGGTTTTTATAAATAAGCAAGGTTTTCCTATTAGCAAATTACATTGTTGAGGGTACGAATGGTCCCCAATGCCTTTGTATCCTCCAACACCTATTGTGTGCTCAAAAAATGTCACCCAGGTGGCACCCAGTGCCCAGCTGGCTTTGTGGTGGGCACAAAGAGCTCCTTTGACTATCTGAGTGATGCAGCTCAGCTTCGGGCATCCTTAGCTGAGAGCAGACACAACAAGGACGACTCAGCTTTTCTTCCCATGAGGATCCTTGTGGGCTCCCAGCCGGAGCTGGCCATCCTTGGACTGATAATACACATGAACAGTAGCTACCATTTCTTCTGTTTTGGTGAAATATTGACATTTAGAGCTAGATTACTGGTCACAGATGTGCTTCTGAACAAAGGATGACAAGAAGAATGGGGCCCACAAAGGTGGTTTGTGAAGATCACTTGTTACATTGATGTTTATCAGAGTCTTATCAGTAACTCTTATGTTTTAAGACATCATGCCATCTGCATGTTCACTTGCATAGCCATATATTTTTTCCCCTGGAAATAAGTATGTTTTATTTATTTCCTGAAACAAATATAACCAGGGAATGAAAAGTCTTTATATTCTCTTATGAAAGCACTTAATTTTCTTGGGTGGGTTTCTTGTCTTTCCTCTCCAAATTTCTAGAACTTCGAAAGCAACCCAGTGGAGCCCGTGCCTCCCCTGCCCTGCTTCCGTCCGCCCCCCACCGCTTCCTCCCGCTCCTCCCCCCACCACAGAGCTGTCATTTGCCACTGGCATAGTTCTCTCATTTTCTTAAAATTAAATGGAATTCTAAAATTTCTAAATACTTAAGGCATATAATAATTAGGGTTATTCCTATCAGGAATAAAAACACTATATTAGAACAGTTCTTTCCTAGAGGCTGCTGAAAGAGAGAAACCCTGTTTAGAGGGTTTGCCTCTGTGCCTGCCCCCCCTAAGGTTAGTTACATTACATCAGATTTAATTATCTGGGAGTCAGGAATGCTTTATTTGTGTGTGTCTTGTGTCATATGAACCTGTGAGGCTGTGTGGTTAGGAAAGGCCCCGTAATTTGTACACAGGAGTGGCTGCCCAGGAAGTGTCCTGCATAGTGACAGTTCGACATATGTTGAAAGAAAAGCATATTATTTTTTCTTTATACAGTGAGGGGCATGTATAATAGACTCTGAATAAACATGTGTGGATTGATTGTTTTATTTTTTCAGAGAAAGGCAGGGAGAGAGAGACAGGTGGGGGCGGGGGACATGGAGCTGCTTCTGTATGTGCCTGTCTGGGGAATCCAACCAGCCACCTCCAGCTCAGGAGGGTGCTCTAACCCACCAGGCTAGCTGGCCAGGGCTTAATATTTTTCTTTTTTTAAAAATTTTATTTTCAGAGAGACAGAGAGAGGAAGGGAGAGAGAGGGGTGGGGGAAGGGAAGCATTCATTTGTTGTTCCATTTAGTCCTGCACTCATTGGCTGCTTCCTGTGTGTGCCCTGATCAAGGATCAAACCTTCAGCCTTGTTTTGGGATGATTCTCTTAACCGACTGAGCTAACTGGCCAGGGCCTTGGATTGAGTTTGAAAGGATATTTATTCTGAAGGGGGTACAGCGGTCCTATTGGATAGCAAACCTCCTAACTCTGGCATCTTTCTGTGGTGTGTACTGGTGGGTCATGAGAGTTTGCTTCTCAGGATTTAAAAATTAATTCCCTGGCAGGAGAAAACAGGTGGTAACATAAAAGAAGTATCTGAATGGAAAGAGGATCAAGTAATCCTCAGAAGAGACCAACAGGGGAAGATTTATGGCCCCACCCATCCGTACCAATGCCTAGACACTAACAAAGGTTGGTAGGATCCAGAAATATTGCCAATGTGTGTTGGAGGCAGGCTGATAACTAAATTCTGGCAACAGAGGGGCTTCCTGTGCTGAAAAAAAAGAACAAAAAAAGAACATGTCTAATAGCTGGGCCTGTATATAGAAAGAAAGAAACTTGAAGGTGAGAAAATAATGGAGAACATTCGGGTGAGGATGAAATGGAGGAGAAACAGAAGTGGCCCCGCTGCAGGGCCGATCAGGGGCTCGGGCAGGGAGACAGAGGACTGAGGAGATGCAGCGTCTTTGTGTGTGGGCGGGGAGACAGAGGACTGAGGAGACGCAGTGTCTTTGTGTGTGGGCGCAGAGGCGGGGGCTGTGGCCGAGGGGGTTTTGATGAGATAGCTTCTGAAAGTTTGAAATAGGATATCAGTTGATATTTTTAGCTGTAGTTTTACTGTTTTCAAGATGCTCTGGAGTTAATGTGGCCAATAAACAAGGATTAATTAGTGATGTAGTAGTTGCAAGGATTTTGGAATAAGTGGTCTTCGTTATCTTTAAAGTTTATGGGAGTGAATGAAGGAATAAACGGTAGACTTTAGGTAAGCCTATTAGGTGTGTATGAGACTTATTTTACTTAGCATGATACTCTCAAGATTCATTTGTGTTGTTGCAAATGGCAGTATTTCATCCTTTCTTATGGCTGGGTAATATTCTGTTATATATATGTGCCACAACTTCTTTATCCAATCATTCATCATAGGACACTTAGGTTGTTTCTATGTCTTATCGATTGTAAACGATGCTGAAGCAAACATAGGGATGCATATATTTAGATAAATAAATGTTTTCAAATTTTTTGTGTGTATACCCAGAAGAGGAATATGAGCTATATAAAACAGAAAGCAACAAACAAAACAGACAAAAAACCTCATAGACACTGACAGCAGTGTGGTGGCTCCGAGGGGAAAGGGGTGGAGGGGAGGGTGAGGAAGATAAAGGGGGTCAAATATATGGTGACAGAAGGAGACTAGACTTTGGGTGGTGAGCACACAATGTAATATACAGGTGATATATTACTGAATTGTATACTTGAAACATATAATGTTACTATCTAATGTCACTCCAATGAATTTAATAATAAAAAAAGAATGTATGAGGAGCGAGAGGGGTCATGTATGTTCAGGTAGCTCTAAGTCATGAGAAACCGTGAGGCAGGAGCCAAGTCGAACGTGATTCCCCTTTCATTCCTGGTGACGAGAACAGTTCTTGGTCCACAGTTCTCCTCTAGTAAAGATTTACTGAATAAACAAAAGAAGGAATAAGAAGAAAGGTGCCTCAGTGAGATAGAAGACTTTGACAAAGTTCTGATTAAAAATGTATAAATTATTGCATCTTGAGAGAAAAAGGGGAATGCTTCTTAAAACAAAGACCAAAAATACAAAAAGCAACATAGCACACCCTTCTCCTCGGCCCTGGAGCATTCCGAGCTCTGATGAGTACAACACGCAGTTTGAAAGATGGCAAATTGAGAATTTAAAAAAAAAGCACAGACAGTAAGAATAGGATTGGGGAAGCTAATGGCCAGTGCTCAGACTGGCTTGCAAAAATTTGAGAGACAAAGATACGAGAAAGAAAGATGAACTGTAGCTTGGGAGAGACGCTATGGTAATAAACCACAGCAAAGAAAAGAGTAGAATTATTAAATTTCTATTTAGCTTTCATTCTTTCAACCAAGAAGAAAATGTTTATAACTAGAAAAGATCCATGAACATTATTAAGAAATTAAAGGTCAGGAGAGCGAATATATACTGCTCACAAAAATTAGGGGATATTTCCAAATGAATATAAAGTGGTAAGAAAAAGAAGTTTTTGATTTTATTTTATTAGAAAAGAACATCAGAAAAGCAAACAACAAGTCAAAGAAAGTTGTGCAGTTATGCAAATGAGATGCAAACTCAATTATCATGATTGAGTAGCAAGTGACATATCGGTGGGGTGAACAGAAGCATGTCAGACTGGACCAGAGTGCCACACATTGACTGTTCAGTAGGGTGTATGGTCACCCAAGACTGCCAAAACACACTAACAACCATGGGGCAGGACAGGGTCAGACTGTCCAGCAGTTCCTGTGGGATCCTCTGCCACTCTTGCTCCAGCACAACTTCCAGCTCAAGAAGTGTTGTGGGAGGCATTGGATGGTTTGCCAGACATCTTCCCAGTGCCTCCCAAGCACGTTCAATGGGATTCAGGTCTGGAGAACGTGAAGGCCAGTCCATGAGTTTGATTCCTGCCTCCTGAAGCATGTTGTTGACGAGATGCACACGGTGGGGCCTTGCATTATTGTCCATGAAAGGAAAATTGTTTCCAACTGCTCCAGCATAGAGTACCACTATAGGGTGCAGGACCTCATCTCGATATCTGACGGCAGTCAGTGATCTGTTTCTGATGACTTGGAGGTTGGTATGACCATCAATGCTGATGCCAGCCCACACCATGATTCCACCACCACCAAAGGAGTCCCTTTCTGCATGAAACGTGGATTCTCCCGTGTTCCTCATTCGCACCAGATCAGGACATGATGATTGTCAGGCTGCAGACTGAACTGTGACTCATCAGAGAAGAGGACAGTTGACCACTCGTCACGGGTTCAATGACAATGCTCATCAGCCCACTTTCTATGGGTTCTACAGCATTTAGCAGATAACAGAATGCTTACCATTGGTCGCTGGGCCTGCAGTCCAACATGATGGAGCTGATTTCGGACTGTCTGGGTGCATATCCGTCATCTAGTGGCAGCAAGAAACTGTCCCCACAGTTCTGTTGCATTGCTGTGCCTGTTCCTTCTTGCCAATAAGGTCAAGTATCAGTCATCTCTTGCTGTTGTGGCAGATGGGTGAACCTGCCCTTGTCTTCTTCGTACTGTGCCAGTCTCTTCAAAGCGATTCCACAGTCTGCTAATCACACTTTGGAATGTTCCAAGTGCTGTTGCCACTGTTGTCTGTGTTTGACCAGCTTCAAGACATCCTATGGCTCTCCAGGCTTTGCATTCGGGCAAATTGTGTTGCAGGGGCATTGCAAGGGCTGAGAAATTGCTGGATGTGCACTTTCAAGATCAGGGAACATGCAGATACTCTGGTACTTTCAGCCTTTTATATAGTGCATTTTCACCAATGAAATAAAAGTTGGTTTTGCAGCTTATTTGCATAATCCAACAGCTTTCTCTGACTTGTCATTTGCTTTTCTGATGTTCTTGTTTTAAAAAAAAATCAAATGCTTTTTTTTATTCGTTCATATTCATTTGAAAATATCCCCTAATTTTGTGAGCAGTATAGTAAGAAGACATCAAGCCATTCTTTATGGAAATAAAAGAAGTTCGAGTCTCTAGGTCCAGATAAAGAGGCATCTTAGGGGACCGGGGAACACTCTGTCCGTGCGGTCCTGGAACTGAAACCAGAGAGCCATGGCCCTTAAAAAGGAGAGGAGATGTGGTGGGCGATATAAGACAGTGGACTCAGGTGCTCTGCTGAGTTAGTTACCTCACCATCCTGTGCCTCAGTTCCCCCATCTGTAAAATGGTGATTCAGTGTCAGTTCGCCTACGGCAACATGAGGAGGCTGTGTCTCGTCATGGTAATAACAGTACTTACTGCTTCTGGTGACTGTAAGGAGTAAATCAGATACAGTTGGCACAGTCTCAAGACCATGTGTAAGTTATAGTATTATTGTCTGTTCTCTTTGAGAAGTAATCTGCAAAAGAGATCTTTGAGAGTTTCAGAGATGGGAAAATATTCCAAGTTTTAGAAAGGGGAAGAAAATAGATTGTAGAAATTACAGCCTAATAAATTTGATATTAATTCCTGGCAATAGTCTCCTGTGGATAAGTATAGAGGTGGTTTGTGGGGACTTACAGATGAAAAGTCCTCATAGCTTCTGTACCAGTTTGCTAGGCCTGCCAGGTGCCTCGAACAGCAGATATTGTCTCACAGTTCTGGAGGATGGAGATCTGAAATTGAGGTTGGCAGGGGGTCTGTTCTGAGCCTCACTCCTTGGCTTGTAGGTGGCTGTGTTCTCTCCATGTCTCTCAGCACATTGTCTTCCCTCTGTGTGTCTCTCTGGGACCAGCTTTTCCCTTTTTCATCAGGACAGCAGTCCTATTGGATTAGGGCCCAACCTAACAACCTCCTGTAACTTGATTTCCTTTGTAAAGACCTATCTCCACATAAGGTCACATTCTAAGGTACTGGGAGTTAGGATATCAACATATCTTTTTTTAGGGGGACACAATTCAACCCATAACAGGTTTAGTAACAAAAGTCAAGCATAGCAAAATTAGCCTTATTTTCTGATGGTATAGAGAAGGGAAACATACACAGTGAACTTTGAATTTTTAAAAAAAATATTCAGTGCTATTAATTTCATAAATAAAATTTATGGTGAGTCTGATTCTCCTCTCTCTCCCCAAAGGCACTTAATTTAATCTGTATTTGAATTACACATTGGCCACAGTATCTCTTTTCGTCATTTGACAGATATATTATCTAGACCTTACTACATATTATTTTCAAAGTATAATAACCTTCTTCTCTTCCACTGAGGACCTTTACTTTGTGACATTATATGCATTATAAGCTTGTGAAACAATTATGAAATTGTTCCCTGAAGGACTGTCCTGATCATAGGGGAATGGTATTAAAATATTTATAGGGAAGTGAATTTTATTTTCAAATGGAAAAGACCAGAAGAAATATGGTTAAAAATTTTGTAGAGCCTGACCAGTGGCGGTGCTGTGGATCGAGCATCAGACTGGGATGCAGAGCACCCAGGTTCGAAACCCTGAGGTCGCCAGCTTGAGTGCAGGCTCATTTGGCTTAAGCACAGGCTCACCAGCTTGAGCTCAGGGTCACTAGCTTGAGCCCAGAGGTCGCTGGCTTGAGCCCAAGGTCGTTGGCTTGAACAAGGGGTCACTCGCTCTGCTCTACCCCCCCACCCCCAGTCAAGGCACATATGAGAAAGCAATCAGTGAACAACTAAGGCGCTGCAACAAAGAATTGATGCTTCTCATTTCTCTCCCTTCTTGTCTGTCTGTCCCTCTCTCTGACTCTCTTTCTGTCTCTGTCAGAAAAACAATTTTTTTTAGAAAAAGATGCTGTTTTTATCACTTTATTTTAAAAAGGAGGGAAAAAAAATCTCATGACTCTGACCTCACTTCTAGTGCCACTGAAGGACCCTGATGTGGGAATTTATAATCATACTATTTCTATAATTTAGGATTTACATTTCAATTTCATAATTTAAATATTTTAATCACAAAACTTCTTAGATGGCTTCACTTTCTTAAAACTTATCTAATTGTTTCATTAAACAATAAAGAATTGTATCTGTGTTTCAAGAGGCCATTGAGTAGACTTACTGTTGTCGCCTTGGTATTTATGTTGAGTATTGAGCTCCTAAAACGAATGTATACTTGCCTGCAGCTCGGGGAGCCTGGGATAATGCCTGTGTCGGTCCTGGTCTGTGCACAGTACAGGCTCCCCGGTCGGCCTGTTCTTCCAGGTGAACTCTGTTACCAGATGGAAATCTTATCCCCTCATTGAGTTCATGTGTATTCTGAAGAAAACAGTGTTCCTCCTCCAACCTCTCACTCTCCGACTTTGAAAACAAATCCCAAACACACTCCTTCTTTTTCATTCTCATAATCAGATCTTAACTTTCAGTGCTTCCCAACACTGTTGATGTTTTTATCCTGACTTAATTTTTTGGTCACTGTTTTTCTTCATGTATACATGGCTGCACTTTGCACAGTGGTTATAACCCCATCGACAAGATGCCAAATGGAAAGTTCTTCAGGCCTTTAAAAGAAGGACCAAGCTCCTTCTCCCCAATTACATGACTATAATTCTTCCTCCCCCCAAAAATGAATGCCTTTAGATTTCTTTCCCTCATGGTTCCTGTTGTTCCTGTCTGTTCTTCTGACTTGAGATATGCAGCCTTGTGGTATGATGGACTCCCCCCCCCCTTTTCCAAGTGAGAGGAGGGGAGATAGAGAGACAGACTCCTGCATGTGCCCTGACCGAGATCCACCCAACAATCCCCATCTGGGGCTGATGCTGATGGGACATGCTTGCAACTGAGCTATTTTCAATGCCTGTGGTGGAGGCTCTGTGGAGCCATCCTCAATGCCTGGGGCCAACTTTGCTTGAACCATTCGAGCCATGGCTGCAGGAAGAGAGAGAGAAAGATAGAGAGAGAGAAAGATTGGGAAGAGGGGAGGGTTGGAGAAGCAGATGTTGCTTTTTCTGTATGCCCTGACTGGGAATTGAGCCCAGGACTTCCACATGCTGGGTCGATACTCTATCACAGAGCCAAGTGGCCAAAGCTATGATAGACATTTTTGATTTTTCTAAAAATCTTTGTTCTCAAGTAGGGTTTCTGGGCCCCACTTGTGACTGTAGTGAACTTAATCTAGTTTCTAAGAGACAGCAAAGACAGGTGCTGGGAACCCACTGCACATCAGTCCTCATTGTACAGTGGGGTTGGTTGCTGCAGAGGGGTTGATTGGGAGAGCAAAAGAGAAAGACCGCGGGCCTTCAGCAGACTGAGTAAACTCTTGCTCGAGCCAGCGACCTTGGGTCCAAGCTGATGAGCTTTTGCTCAAAACAGATGAGCCCGTGCTCAAGCTGGCGATCTCGGGGGTCTCGAACCTGGGTCCTCTGCATCCTAGTCCAACGCTCTATCTACTGTGCCACCACCTGGTCAGGCAGAAAGTGAGTTTTTATAAAGAACAAGGCACCTGTTCCTTATAATGGGGGCACTGATGATTACCTGACAGTGATTTTTCAAGGTGTCCCTTACCCAGTCTGTTTCTTTCTTTCTCGAAGTGGCCAGTGTTCTCCCCGCCCCGTTGTTTGGTCTTCTCTCCACGTGCAGCCATTTTTAGACTCTAGGCAATGCAGTGATTTTGGAGTGTGGATTTTAAAGCTGAAGCATTAAACTTTATAGGCACAGTATTTTAAAAGTACTGGTATATACTTTTACATTGGAATGCATTTCAAAATTATTTTAGATTTTCTGTGAGATTTAGATTTTGAATGAGAGTCTGAGAGGAATTTTTTTTTCTGTTAGCTTTAAACTTCAATTAAAAAAGAATTCTTCATGATGAACATATTAAAGAGACTCTTAGTTGTAAAGATTTATTTTATGATGTTGTTGAAAATGCACATCCGGGGTCTCTTTAGCATTTTGAAAAATGGTGAGAATTATGCTGCTTTTTTTCCATGCTCTGTTTCATAGTGAGTTTCCAGCCCTACAGGCTGCAGAGACCTGCGAGGGCAGCAGACAGGAAAACGGAATGTTATAGCCCATTTATGTGTAGCTTACGTTCTAAATCTGACATTAGTGTTTGCTTTAAAGAATATTTTCTCTATGTATTGACAATCTAAGGTGTTCTCTTCTGAAACTGGGGATTGTTCTCTTTGTCAAGTCAATTGTTAGTAAATATTTCTCAAAACCACTGAAGAAGGTGAAACATTTCTAAAAGACATACATCATTATGAATGTCCTATTTTGCTTATTCTCTTTTATGTGGCCTTAGTACATTATGCACCTTCTAACAAATAGAAATGTAGTCCTGACTCTTACTTTTATGCTGTAAAGACTTATTTCTGACTGTACTTTTATTTCCAGGAGCGAATCAGTCTGTAACCTTGCCGTAGCTGTACAGTGTGGTTGTTCAGAGCCCATGCTTTCGAGTCAGATATTTCAGTATGAGCTCTGAACTCAATTGGAAAATCACTTCATCTGGCCAGCTTCAGTGTTCTTATATATAAGATAAAGATAATAATGGCATTTACCCCGAGAGTTGTGGAGAGGTTTACGTGACATAGTGCATGTAAAGTGTCTGACCCATTATCATTGCATACATATGGGCCCGAAGATGCACAGTGTGGGGTAAACAATTTGGGACTAACAGACTGAATATCTGGGATTGCAGGTGGGAGAAGGTCCACAAAGGCTGAAAAGGGAGGTTGAGAGTAAGGAGATCAAGACTTCCGTTCTAAGTACCCATGTGATGTTGCTTTTCTGTTGAGTTATTCTTTGATCCATATTGCTGCAAACAAGGAAATGGGTACTGAGTTTATTTTTTCTGAAGTCACTTTTCACTTTAGCAGAATAAATAGGAAAAGATTTGTGGTCATTGGATTCCTGCACTAGAACTGAATGTGTCTCTCTCTTTATTCTCCCATCCAAGTATTAACCAGGCCTGACCCTGCTTAGTTTCTGAGATCAAATGAGATCGGGTTTGTTCGGGGTGGTATGGCTGTAGACAACTCTCTCTCTTTATTCTTTCCGAAACAGGAAGTTAAATTACTGTTTTGTGGTTCTTGAATTCAGAGTGGAGTTTGTGTCTGGAACACCAAGTATGTTACCTGAGCTGCACTTGGCCCGGCTAGTTAAATGTTTGGATGAAATGACATGCTTTTCTTTTTCTTTTTTGGCTTTTTTTTTTTCTGTTCTGGATTAATCTTGGATGTTTGTCAACAGTGGATACCTCTGTCCTTTTGGCTTGTGAAGTGAGGAGTGGGCCTAGGGACACTGTGTGGCATTGGGAAGGGGCAGTGGGTAGGTGGTCATTGGGTGCCAGAGCATTCTTGAGATGAATGAATTTTAAGTATACTGGGGTCAGAATCAGAAGCTTAGTTCATCGCCAGAAGCTTGGTGTTGGGGATAATGGGATGGCCAAACAGAGAACTTGAACATGAACGGAAATCCACCCTGGACTGTGCTGACTTTTAATTCCAGGCCTCTTTGGAAGCCGACTGGGGTGGGAGTAAAGTGCGACTTGATTCTGCCTGCTATCCTATCAAGCCCAGAAGGGTTCACCGTCTCTGTCCCATCTCTTCATGGTGGGAATTCAGTCACTCCTTCATTTATTCATTCAATGGTGGAATTTATTTGTTTAATTAACATTGATTGAACATCTACTGTGAACCAGGCACTGTCCTAGGTACTTGGGAATACAACAGTGAATAAAACAGACAAAAACCTTTTTCCCCATGAAACTTCCATTTTAGGGACCTTCCTTTAGGGAAAAAGCAGGTAATACATATGTAAAACAAAAATAACAGCAAGTAATAGATTAGAAAGTGGTAAGTACCGTAGAGAAAAATCAAGCAGGGAAGGGAGATGGAGTATCAGTGGGTTGGGTGGGAGGGGGTTGAAAGGCAACTTGCAATTTAGAATAAGTTAGTCAGGTAAACCTAGTCTTTTCTTTTAAACAAAACTGGGGGAGGTTAGGGTGTGAGCCCCATGGAGTCCTAGACCCAGGGAATAGCAAGTGCATGCAAGGAACTTGGAGCTTGTGGGGGAGGAGCAGGCAGGGAGCCCGTGGGGACTGCTGGAAGAGTAGGGTGGTAATTAGCTGGAGGGCAGCGAGCTAAGGGGGGGAAATAGAAGAGTGGGAACGGGGTGGGGGGTGGGGGGAGGTTTGAAGGGCCTGTACACCATTATAGGGACTGTGGAGTTAGGGTAACTCTGAATGAGGGGATGCTGCTGGGGTGTTGAGCAGAGGAGCTATTGTGAAAATAGTGTACTAATAGCCCTCACCCCCCGCCCCCAAGTGTGTGTCAAGGAGACAGTTACATCTTGGGTATTTTATCATAAAATGAACCCAGAGTTCTTATGAGGCTCAGTCTTGGAGGGAGTTTCATCCACTGGTAGTTGAGGGTCTGGGGACAGGGACAATGTATGGGGTTCCTGTCATCATCAGTGACTAAATTCTGCCTTTGGCCTCAGCAAGGTTGATGCACTGTGTAAGTCGCTTTATGTGCAAAAACAGAGCTTTTGTTTCCTTAATGTAATTTAGCTCTAGATTGCTTTAGGGGACAGGGAAAAATCCTGTGGAATGATTGAGTCCTTTGGATTTCTGACACATGACCTCATTCTTTTCCTCACCCTCCCTCATTCCTTCCTCCCTTGCCTGCCCTTCTGTGATGATCAGGGTTGAGGGCACTGCCCTAACAGACCATATATTTCTAACTAGTGGTCATTAATTTTCCTTGGCTTGGCTGAAGAAACATTCCTGTCACCTCTCCTGAACGCAGAGTTCCACCTTGGCATGAATAAGTTTTGACAACGGAACCTTGTTCTGCAGCCAGAGGTTGGCCTGGTTCCACTTCCTGTTAATTTTCTTGTACAATTAGGCACCTAGGAAAATATTTGATGAAAGTTTTCATTTTGTGGGCTAATAGTAAGTGCCATAAGGTGATTTGCCAGTCTGTTGGCTTCGGGTGTGATTTTTGTACAAAAGGTGTACAACGGTTATTACAAAGCTTAATTAGGAGCACGTAATGACTTTATCTTTTGAACTTTTGAAAGATGGAAATTGATTTACACAGATAATTGTGCTGAAGTTTTCACATCTCATTTTTATATTTGCCAAACATCCCTACCAGTTTCGCTTCTTGGCAGTGCAAATGTTTGGAGACATGTTGTCTGTTCCCCAGCACTCATGATTTAGTGTTTTTCTCCCCACATACTGTAGTTGTACAGGTCTGTGGACAGAGCCAAATGAGGGGGACTCTTAGTCTATCATTTCAGTTTTAATTAGTTGTAAAATATTAGCAGGAAGGCAATGTTATTTTACATCGAAGTGACTTTTTTGGGAAGTGGCAAATTATATTTTATGGGAGCAGCTGTTCTGAGTAGAATTTGTCAGAGAGCTGATGAGAAGCGAATGCTTATAGTACTCAGATATAAATCCTTAGTTTAGAAAAGATGCAAGCTGTGAACAAATGAGGGTATTGAAATCTAGAAAAATGTTTTTTTAAGTATATGTTTTAAAACTCAGGCCCTCTCGTTTCAGCCTATGTCTTTCCGAAACAGTGATTGCTGTGATTTTGCTATGGGAGCCCTTGTCTAATTTGAAAGTCAATATGACTTGCTGAAAAAGAAGCATAACCTAGAAGGGAGGCTCCCTAATGGTGGAGATACTGGGTAAAGAATTTGAGAAGGAACAGGACCTTTGTACGAGTTGTTCCTCTTCTTGGAGTCCCGCCTTCGTCATGCCCACCTTCCTGCCACGTGACTTGGCCCAATTGCTGCCTTGTCCCCCTTTAGCTCTCAGTTCTCAATATGTGCCTTTCCTGATGTGGCTCGTTCTCTTGACTGTAAACTCATAGCTGTATACAATTCTTCATAACACTTATTTTATTTTGGCTGTATTTGAATAATTCTTTATTCTATGAACTTTGTGAGATGAGAGAAAGTGTCATTATTATTTTTGGTTGTTACTGTGTCATTGTTCCCTACAAACAAGGTCTGGCACATTGATAAATATTTGTGCTCACTAATATTTGTTCTGTGGAGGAGTCCATGAGTGAGTTGAGTTTGGGTAGTCACAGAAAGGCCACTACAAAGATTAGACCCATGGCCTCAAGTTCGAGTGCCTGTGGGGCCAGGTGGCCAACATGAATGAGTGAGCACGGCTGTTACTTGGGATGTGCTGGGCACCCAGATAGATTGACTCCTGGACAGGAGCCCACTTTTTTTTTTTTTGGAAAAAGAGAGAGAGACAGAGATGAGAAGCATCAATTCATAGTTGTGGCACTTTGGTTGTTCATTGATTGCTTTTTCATATGGTCCTTGACTGGGGGCTCCAGCCAAGCCAGTGACCCCTTGCTCAAGCCAGCAACTTTGGGCTCAAGCCAGCAAACATGGGGTCATGTCTATGGTCTCATGCTCAAGCCAGTGACCTTGGGGTTTCAAACCTGGGTCTTCCGCATCCCAGTTAATGCTCTATGCAATGCACCACCATCTGGTCAGGCAGACAGGTGCCCAGTTAACAAATAAATGTTCTGTTCCTCCAATGGAAGCTTATCCTTCTCACCATGGTGATGTGGCCTGGGACTGTGGTAAACTGAAGAACTCCCTGGGCAGATGGGTTAGGGTGGGTGGGCTTAAGTAGGGAAAACTGGGAAGACAGACTGCTGGAGGCCACAGGATACCAAGATGGTTTTGAGCTGAGACGGGAGATCGTTTGATTAGGAAGTGTTTAGGAAGAAAATTTTGGCAGCATGGGATATCATTATATTCAGCAGACAAGGAGACTAATAGGTAATGAGGCTAAAGTAATAGTCCACACCAGAGCTAAATGAAACAGGACACTGGACAAATGTGGTGGTAGAACTAATAGTTTAATATCTAGCAGTGTTCTTGCAACTAGAAAAACAAATGTAACAGAAAAATAAATTTCTGTTTATTTATTACTCTTAATCAGAGTCTTTCTAGAATCAGCAGAAGTAGTGACTGGAAGAGGAGATCATGAGGTAAAGTCAGATGGCTGAGGGTTGAGGATGGAGTGGGATGTGAGAAAGGAAAGCCAGTCAGTGGAGACTCCTTTTCTGAGAAGTTTTTCAGAAAAAGGAAGAAAAGAGATGAGAACAGAAGCATGGTCAGAAGAAGATACCAGAAAGATGCAAGGCGGTGGGGGGGGGGAGGGGACGCACTGTGCCAGGGAGGACCTTCTGCTGAGCTGCTGAGAGTGGAGCAGAGGCGCTGCCCGCTGCTGGGAGGGAAGGCTGCTTGTCGGGATGCTGGAGGAGGCCATGCGCTCCGTGAAGACAGTGTGTGGGTTTGGGGTTTTGCTTCAGGGAAGGTGAGTGTAGCATGCAATTCTAAAATGCATTTCCATTTCCACTTTTATCACAGATTTTATTATCAGGTGCTGAAAAAATATTCTTGGAAAGATTGAGGGAGAGCTTCCGTTGCTTTTTCCTTCTGACTTAAAAACACAGCAGAAGCCTTAGGTCTTCCTAAAATCTTGAAGAGAGGCAGTGTCCAAAGCTGTGTCATGGAGGATATTTCAGGCTGGTGGAAGCCATTTGCTTTTCTGTGTAGGATCTTGCTTTGACTAAATGTCTGAGGCCTGTCTCACAGAGCCTTTCAATCACATCTGAAGTGGTTCAAAAATAATAGAGCATTATGAAATGGCTATAAACCTTTAGTGATATCTTTAGAATCTGGTAATACTTTAATTTTGCGAGTACTTTGGCAGTGAAAAATATTTTTACTTTACCAGTCCATTGCTATTTTTCCATCAGTGAATTCATTCTAATGTGTTTTCAGAGTATCTCATAATAAGTCAACAAATCTATTTCACATGTTTTTGTCACTAAGCAACAGTAACTAAGAGCATGTGTAATTAAGACGAATGTTCCAAGGTAACAGTGCCCTAACCACCATTTCCCCTGTTTTCTGACAATGCAAGAGTTGGTTGAATAAAAGTGAAAGACTCTATTTTAGTGAGAGTACCGCATCAGAAATTTCTTGAGCTTCTCAGGAAGAAGTGTTTGTGTCTTATAAATCACCTGTTAATTTTTCCTCTGGTGCCTGGCATGAATAGGTGAGCACCTGTGGCTTGGTGGCCACGTGGAAAGCAGACACATGCTGTCTGACCTGTGCACTTGTAAGGGGGAGGGGAGTGAGTCTTGTGTGGACTCGACTTCCTGCTGTGACTAACTTAGGTGAAGCAGCCATATGAACATGTTCTGTACTTCCGCCATGTACCATGTCTTTTCTTTTGGTGATTTGTAAAGAAAAACTCAGGAATTTTTTTCTATTCATTGTTCCTGGCTCATTGTATGGATTTCACAAATGCTCCTCTTTCCCTTCCCTCTCCTTTCTGTTCCGGGGGCTAGGGGGAGGGATAGGGTTTTCCTAATAACCTGTTGTTGAATGAGCTAGCTCCTTTTAGACTTGTTAGGTGGCCAGTGGGCCTGAGTAGAGGTCCACAAAACCAAGCCTCATCTCAGGGAAGGCTCTGCTGATCAGAGGAGTCACTCTGCCCTGGTCAATAAGCAGCTTCTCAGTGACCCTCTGGCTCCCTTCCTGGCCCTCAGGCTGGTCTCCTTGCAGGCTGATTGGGTGTCAGCCACCAAAAAGTGCTGATTGTGGGGTCTAGTTATGCTTTGGCACCATAAACCTTAGGATTATGATCTTGGGCAAGTCATAACCACACTGAACTTTGATATCTGCCTGGCTCATGCAGTGGGGTTGTCATAAGAAGTAGATGAGATAGAATATGTGAAAGTGCTGTGAAAAGGTGTATAATGTATTATTTATTCAACAGATATTTCCTGAGTGGCCCCTATGTGCCAGACACTGTTATGGTTTCATAATGTGTTACATGTCAGAGCAAATAAACAGATCCACTGAATTCTCCTTAATGGCAGTTTAAGATTCCATGGTATAGGTGTTCCATAATTTATTTAACCGCCCTTTAATTAAAGAACATTTAAGGAAACAGTGCTGTGTTGAACATTTATATATGTATATTTTCCGGCATATACATGTTTCTCTGGAGGGTATTGCGAGAGATTTTGACAGAAGCATGCCTCTGTGACATTTTATTGGGTACTACCAGATCCCACCAAAGCAGTAACTGCCTCCCTTCCCACCCAGCATGTAGGAGAATTCCCATATTCCCACACTCTTGCTAATACAGTCTTTTAAATTTTACCAATCTGTTGGATGAAAAATAATATGAAATGGTGGTTTTCCTTTCAATTTCATGATTAATTAATGAGCATCTTTTAATGTTTGTTGGCTATTTTTCCTTCTTCTGTGATTAGTCTCTTTAGGTATCTCTTTAGCTACTGGGAAATATATATTTTTCTAATTAGTTTGAAAGGACATTTTATATACTTAAAACGTTTGATTTTATATAGTTTTCCATTGAGATTATAGGTCTAATGTTAATGTTTATTTTGCAGGGGAGGTAAGAGGCACATGAAGTTAAATCGGTAGTTAGAGGTCACCCAGACAGCTCATGATGAGACTTGGCTTAGCACCAGGCTCCTAGTCCAGGGTGATTTTATTTAAGCAGAGAGGGTTGTTGGGAGGGTCAGCAGGCCAGGGAGGGTTGGGTCATCTCAGTGGGCAGTTGGATGACTGGAGCAGCATGAAGGGGGCCACTGGGTCACAGGAGGGAGAAAAGGCTGAGTACAGGCTTCTCCAGGTGCCAACAGCCGCTTCAGCCAGCCTGCAGGAGTTACCTAACCCTGGGAAAAAGTGACCGTAACTAGGGAATTGAGGACTGATGACTGTGTCTTTGTTTCTTAGGAGTGAATGCCACGGCAATAGCGCCAGCCCTGTAGGTGCTGCCTTTCCTCCTTTCAAGGGCACAAGTGCTGTGTTGCAGAGACTGGAGAACTTACTCTTCTTAATCACCAGAGAAACAGAATAGAAATCCTCTTCTTTGTGTTTTCTGAAGCACCTCATTTGAATCAACGTAACTTTTTTTTTTCTCATTGAATAATTACCATTTCTTTTTCTGTGTAAAAGAGGAAACTAGACATAAAGTTTTTCTGACATGGCCCTATTTTCAGCTCTCTTATCCTGATCTGGCCTGTGGTATTTGTATAATGGGACTAAGTCCTAGGATAGAAATTCTAGACTTTTTTTTTAGGTTGGAAGCAACGTTAGGGGCCACGTGGTTCAATTCATTTATCGAATAGATAGAAATCTAAGATCTTGGGAATCATGGTTTGCTTAAAAGATTATTTATTTCTTTGAACTGTTGTGCTAACTCTTGAACAACTTGGACGCTAGGGGCACCAACTCCCCTCCCCCCTCCATGTAGTCAAAAATCAACATATAACTTTTGACTCCTCAAAACTTAATAGCTTGCTGTTGACTAGAAACCTTGCTGATAATACATTTTTGCTGAACACATTTTGTATGTTAGGTGTATTCTATACTGTAATCTCACTGTAAATGAGTGAGAGAAAAAAATGTTAATAAGAAAATTGTAAGGAAAAGAACATACGTTTATAGTATTTATTGAAAAAAAATCTGTGCCGTGCCTGGGTAGCTCAGTTGGTTAGAGCATCGTTCTATGGGTTCAAGCCCCTGTCAGCGTTCATACAAAAATCAACCAATGACTGCGTAAATAAGTGGGACAAGAAAAATCATGTTTCTCTTATTCCTCTCCTCTCTCGCTCTCTAAAATCAATCAATCAAAAAAAAATTTAAAAAATTGTGTATAAGTGGACCTGTATTGTTTAAGGGTCAACTGTAGTTAATAAAGCACTTTTTGTATTTAAATTTTAACCTGCATGGCAGCATGTTTTGTTAGCCCCTCCTTTCCCAGCAATGTATATAACATGTGCTTATTCAACACTTGTAGAATTAAAAACAGGCTAAGGCAATTGTGTATTTCTATGCCTCAATCACACACACACACACACACACACACACACACACTTTATGGTTATACAGGGTGGGGCAGAAGCAGGTTTACAGTTATGAGTATGTGAAACAGTTTACTCTTGTATTATTGTTTATTGATTACTGTATTATTTTCCATACAAACAACTGTACACCTACTTTGCCCACCATGGATAATTTGTTTCTTGGTTTCAGACATGGAGATACTTGAAATATTCAGAGTAAAATATTCTCCCGTGATTTTAAGGAATTTAGAGAAAGGATATCACAACTTTCCTTAGATGTTCAGTTTGATTTTTAAAACATTTTTAGATAGAGGACAGAGAAAGAGAGAGAGAAGGAGAGAGAGAAGAGAGGAGAGGAGAAGCGGGAAGCATCAACTCATAGTGCCATATTTCCCTGTATAAGACGCACCCTTCTTCGAAAAATTTGGGATCTAAACACTGGGTGAATCTTATACAGTGGTTGTGGCATTTCAAATGCCATAGATGGAACTGAGGACAGTGATTTGTCATCAGACACAGATGAGGACAAGCTAATGGACGGGAGTTTTGACAGTAATGAGGAGTTGTTATGAATTTTATGATGAATAAAACTTGAGTTTTTTGTTTGTTTGTTTGTTTTTTATTTTTCTGAAGCTGGAAACGGGGAGAGACAGTCAGACAGACTCCCGCATGCGCCCGACCGGGATCCATCCGGCACGCCCATCAGGGGCAATGCTCTGCCCACCAGGGGGTGATGCTCTGCCCCTCCGGGGCATCGCTCTGCCGCTACCAGAGCCACTCTAGCGCCTGGGGCAGAGGCCAAGGAGCCATCCCCAGTGCCCGGGCCATCTTTGCTCCAATGGAGCCTCGCTGCGGGAGGGGAAGAGAGAGACAGAGAGGAAGGGGGGGGGGTGGAGAAGCAAATGAGCGCTTCTCCTATGTGCCCTGGCCGGGAATCAAACCTGGGTCCCCTGCACGCCAGGCCGACGCTCTACCGCTGAGCCAACCGGCCAGGGCCAAACTTGAGTTCAATAACTTTATATAATACATATTTTTTTTTCAAATTTCAAGCCCCAAAATTAAGGTGTGTCTTATACATGGGGAATATAGTAGCTGCTTCCTGTATGTGCCTTGACCCGACAAGCCCAGGGTTACAAACCAGCGACCTCAGCATTTTAGGTCGGCTTTATCCACTGCACTGCCACAGGTCAGCAGTTTGCTCTTTAATTGATCCTGTTAGAAAATTCCTTTGTCTGCTTAAGTCTGCAGTTGACTCCTAGTTCTCCTGCTCTGTCCTGAGTGTTTTGTTTTGCCACCTGGGTAGGTAGTTTCACTATGGGGTCAGAGAGAAAGCAGTTGTGAACCACTCTGTGCTGTTGTCATGCTTAGTGTCCACAGTGTAGGGCAAATGGAGGAGTCTGTATGGTTAGAACACAGGGTGGCTCCTGTCATGCTGATAGATGGGGTTGGTTCAACCCAGGGTGAAGCTGCATTGGGTCGATCTGTCTGGTCATGGCCTCAGGAAGGGGCCAGGCACATTTGAAGCCAGGAATCTGTGTATCGGGAACACCACCAATAGGGAATGCTTAGGAATGATGGGTTATATTACCAAGGAGAATGCTAAGAGCATTGCTGTTCCTACAAACTTCCCCACTGAATAAGGCCTTTTGTCCTGTTACAAAGAGTGATTCACAACTCTTAGTCCTGGCCTGGCTGGGGTTGAAATGTGGATCCCAGGGGTGGGACCTGCCTTCTACCTAGAAGCATTTGCTAATTAGGTCAAGAGGGAGATTTTCCAGAAGAGTTCTGCTAAAGGGGGTGGGATGGGTGGGGGTAATAAACCCGAACTCTAACTACCTTGTTGGTTAGACTTGAGGCAGGCGTTTGCTGTGGGCTGCCCACTTTCTTGTTATCAGAGCCCTGTCTGAAGTGATGTAATAAACTTTGGGTTCAAAGTAGAGGAAAGCTTAGCATACTTTAAATAATCCTTTCTCTGTATACCTTTCACCCAGATTCTCCAAATGAAGATATTTTAATAATTTGTTTTATCCTTTTGTCTTTCTATTTTTCCCTGAGCCATTAGGTAAGTGTCCCTAAATCCTTCACTCTGTATTTCCTCAAAACAAAGGAATTTTCTTACATAAGTATCATATAGTTTTCAAAAAAATTGGGAGATTAATATTAATACTATAGTACTCTCTAATCTACAGACCTCATTTAGGTTTTATTAATTGAAACAATAATGTCATATTTAGTGAAAAAAAAATCTCTGATCACGCATTTTCTTAAATGGCCATGTCCCTTTGGTTTCCCTTTATTTGGAACAGTTCTTTCCTTTTGTGACAGAGACACTTTTTAGGAGTCTAGGTCAGTTTTATTTATTTATTTTTATTTTTGTACAATGCTTCTTATTTTATATTTGTTTGATATCTCCTCATGATTAGATTCTGTTAATTTTAAATGACTATTACTAGTTAAAATTGATTTCTTAAAGTTGTAAACTAGATTTATTCTTATTTTATGCCTTTATTTTACCTAATATATCTTGTTATTCTATATATAACTCTAGCAAGTAATTGTAAAATGAGAGCAAATAGTTTTTGGGTGTTTAAGTAATGGTCAACCAATTCAAGTTGGACAGACTAAATCATTAATTGATTTAGTTTATAACTTAATTACATTTCCTTAAACATTTAAAGTTGCATTCATAAATTAATATTTAATCTTCTTTTTAATCAGTTTAAATGCCTGCTAAAGTAAACCTAAAGACTGTAGCAAAAGACTAAGTACTTAAGTAATCCTTGTAAAGTTAAAAATTAAACTTATTAATACAGTGGATTTCTCATTTCCCCAAGCATTCCAATAGCATTTGATAATATATTTTCACCTTTTACTCACTTATAAGTCTAAAGTCAGTTACAATCTGGCACATTCTCAAAGACGTCAGATTCTCCAGCATTTCATACGTAATGTGCAAAGATTATTCTGAACTTAACACACCATGTGCTTTTATTTACTTCAGTCTCTCTGTGTTTAGTTCCAAATCTTTCCAGGGTTATCAAGACACATTGTCACTATCAGAAGAAGATCTATGATGTGAAGTAGGCTGAGGCTGCCACGCTAATTGTTGAGGAGACTGGCCACCACACAGTTTGTCTGGCAGAGATTTGGGCTGAGGAGGCATATGTCCAGGGTATCATGGAATTGCCAAGAAGACCTTTTTTAATAATCCCTGGACAACAGGAGGCTAAGCTCTATGTAGTTGCTGTGACAACAGATAGCAGTCCATACCCTTCAGATGTGATGGATGTTCAGCCTTGGTCTGCTGGGTTGGTATCCTTATGTCCTCCCTTTTATTTGATTTGGGTAGACATACATCTGCAGCCTCACCCAGGTTGCAGCTAATTTCTTCTACTGCTTGATTATGTTCTGCATCTCTTTCGTTCTTGGCATCATTATACAGTCATTTTATTCTATTTGATTGGATTTGCTTTTGCTTTCAAATCTTTGGCCACAAGCTTCATGCTAATGAAAATGTCTTTCTATAATTTCTCCATATTACCTTGAATCATAGCCTTTAGACAGAGCTTGGCTTAGATTGCTAGAAATAATTCCTCCAGTGCTGTGTAACCTGATTATAAAAAGTCCTG
This sequence comes from Saccopteryx leptura, assembly GCF_036850995.1. Taxonomy (NCBI): domain Eukaryota; kingdom Metazoa; phylum Chordata; class Mammalia; order Chiroptera; family Emballonuridae; genus Saccopteryx; species Saccopteryx leptura. Next base: position 127,273,474 of record NC_089507.1, read on the forward strand.
GGCCAGCCACTGCTTGTAACATCTGCAAGCTCTGCATATATATTGTAACTAGAGATGACAAAGTGTGCTCTACTTTGAATTCTGTTACTGAATTGCTTTTGGACAGATTTGAAGACTTAATCATAGTTGAATATATAGAATCAAGGAGGAATAGGTCCTATGTAAGAATTTCATGAAGTCATGGGTAGTGGTGTGCTATTTCCTTTCGGTAATTTAATTTCCTTTTGCTCCCTTTGAGTGTCTGGAATAATAGTAATCGCTATCTTGTTGGCAGATATTCTGTCCCACAACGATCTTTTCTAATTCTCCCACTTGCTACCTTGTGTTTCTGTCTCATTATTCATTGCCTCTGGTCTGCCTCACCTTCCCCTCTGACGTCTTTTTGAGACTCGTTTGGAGGTTCTATCAGGGGAGCGCAGCTACTCGTATACCCTTGACCGAAGAACGGTCCTCTCCTCTAGCAGGGACAGTCCTCCTCTTCGACCGAGCGCGCAGCTTCGGGAGGGATGCACATGGAGCAGTGAGGGAGGAAGGGGACACCTGCCTAGCCAGCCAGATCAGCCGAATCAACCCTAGCGATCAATGGGGTGACAGGTGTCGCAGCCAGATCTCCCTCACATCCTCTGACGTCTTTTTGAACCTTGACTCCTTTTGGTTTTCTATAGCTGTGCATTGCATATTTACCTTGCAATCATGGTCTCTACCATAATTAATGGCACATTTATTTTAGAGATTACTTCTCTTTGTCTTCGGGGGAACCCCTCAGGTTTACCTTTGGACCACCACATTTTAGCTGATGAGCCTAAAGGCCATCAGCTCTTTCTGCCTCAGATGGCCATTTCTTCTATGTGTCCATCTCTTCTTGGTCTTAGAAACTCCCAGCAGAAAATGGACACATGAGTTGGGACAGTGGCAATAGTTATCCCAATAGTGCAAGACTGTCTCAATTTCTACTCTGTGAAAAAGCCAGTTTGTTGCTCCTTTCCACCCTGTCCTTTATGGTTACAGTCACCTTTACCCTGGTGGGAGCTGGCAACGAGGAGTGGTCACTGGCCATTAGACGTTCCAATACCCTACCTACCTCTATGCCACATGAAGATCTTCTCATGCTCAGCCACAGCCTATAGGAAGTGGCTGATGTGTCAGTAGCCTCAGTGACCATGACCTTAAATAGATATATAAAAAAATGTTTACTGTACTGATTTTAGAGAGAGAGAGAGGAAGGAGAGAGAGACAGGAACGTCGATCTGCTCCTGTATGTGCCCTGACCAGGGATCAAACCGTCAACCTCTGCACTTTAGAACAATGCTCTAACCAACTGAGGTCTCCAGCTAGGGCTTGGATGAATATAAAAGGCTGAAAATCAGGGTTATATTAGCAGCAGTAACTATGGTGCTCTTAGACATTTAACAGGATCATTTAGTAAATGGGATTGAATCTGCAAATCTCTACTTGACGTAGGCAAAACCAGGTTGATGATGACCAATGGTTTTCCCAGTTTTTTAGAGTTGTAAATGAACACCAAGGCTATATGAACAATTAAGCATGAAGACTAGGCACACAGAATAGTTTTCTGTGGTTGAATACAAGAAAGTTATTTGGATGAGTACGGTATTTACTATATATGTACATTTATAATGCTAATAATAATTATACTGCACAAAAATTAAGGGATATTTTATTGCTTCATATTCATTTTGACATATCCCCTAATTTTTGTGAGCAGTATATTTGTTAAGTATGAGATGCTGGATACTGTGAAAAAATTGTTCCATTGAATTCTAACAACCTTCTGAAGTAAGTATTATAATTGTCTCCAGTTTTTTGAGCAGGAGGTTAAGTACATTGCCCAGAGTGAGATGACCAGTAAGTAGCAGAGCCAGGACTTAGGCCCATGCCTGCCTAGAACCAAAGACCATGCTTTATTCACTTCCCCAGGGGTGTATTTTATAAGCAGTGATGTAATAGCTATCTTAGGATGTTTTCTTGCCAAATCAGGAAGATTTTATGCCAGTCAGGAAAGTCAGCAGAAAGCACTGATTTGAGAAAGAACCCTATCGACTCCAAAAATATTTTTCCTAGCTGTGCATTAATGAGTAAGTAACTTCTCCTCCCCAATGAGAATAAGATATGATATCAGTCATTTTGCCTTAAATATGAATAAATTCACCCAAATTGCTTTCCTAATAGCATACTGCAATGTACTTTTGAATAAAAGATTAGATGACTGAGGGAGGAGAAATTGGAGCTGATTTTGGAACATGGAGATCCCTCAGAGTAAGACAGGCCTTGGTGAGCTTTGGTCAGAAGGCAGCCAGACATAACGGGCTGCTGAGGGAGAAGGGAGGGGTTCAGAAGGATGGATGAAGGCAGCCCTTTAATCAAGTTCCCTTTTAATTGTGCTTTACCTGAGGATTCCTGATGTTGTAATGCTTATGGAGCCCTGATGTGTAACAGGGTGAGGGTGTGGAAGGAGAAGCAGCGAGGAGAGTAGTCCTCAGACTTCAGTGTGCACTAGACACATTTGCAGCTTTTGGAGCTTTCTTAGGAACTGGAAGTTTCTTTTTTTTTTTTTCTTTTCCAAGTGAGAGAAGGGGAGAGAGAGACAGACTCCTGCATGTGCCCCAACTGGGATCCATCCAGCAACCTCTGTCTGGGGCCGATGCTCAGCCCATCTAGGGCCATGCTTGCTAGCGACTACTTTCAGTGCCTGGGGCTGATGCACTTGAAGCAATCGAGCCATGGCTATGGGGGGGGGGAGAGCCAAAGAAAGAAAGAAAGAAAGAAAGAGAAAGAAAGAGAAAGAAAGAGAAAAGAAAGAGAGAAAGAAAGAGAGAAAAAGAAAGAAAGAAAGAAAGAAAGAAAGAAAGAAAGAAAGAAAGAAAGAAAGAAAGAAAGAAAGAAAGAAAGAAAGAAAAGAAGAAAGGAAAGGAGGAGGAAAAGGAGGGAGAGGGGAGGAGAAGCAGATGGTTCTTTCTCCTATGTGCCCTGACCAGGAATCAAACCTGGGACATCCACATGCTGGGCCGACACTCTACTACTGAGCCAACCAGCCAGAACCAAGAAATGGAAATTTCTGAACTCTGTTGCTAAAACATTGATTCCAGCAGCTGTGGGGTAGGCCCAGAAACATAGATTTGATCCATCTCACTAGGTGATTCTAGTGAAGATGATCTGAAGACCAAGCTTTTGGAAACTTTGGGTTGGAGTCTTCCATTAAGCTAGTAGAAAGTCTGTTACCCAACCCAAAGTATGATTTGGTGGCTTCTAGGAGGGTGTGGACTCCCTGGCTGAGCAACTGAAGGTGCTTGAGAAGAAGAGGGGCTTTCTCTCTGGGAACAGCATTGAATCTAACCAGTCAGAGCTCTATAAGATCCTGAAAGTTCTGCCTCAGCGACTGGCCACGCTATCTTCCTTACTTCTTAGCTGGTTTCTGCCTCCTCTCTTGTCCTGGCCAGTTTGGAGCAAAGTAGGAAAGGAAGAGGGCCTGCTGCAGAGCTGATGGTGGTAGGGTGGCCACCGAGAACTCAGGACATGAGGACATAAATTAGGACAGTCCCAGGAAGATGGGATGCTTGGCCAGCTACTTGCAGAGAACCCTCACTGTGTGGACCCTCATTAACTCCGCTCAGCAGAGGGTTGTGCTGTGATCTCCAAGGTCAGGTAAAGAGCTCAGCAGAAATAGCTTTTTTTAAATGGGGAAGCCCTTTGTGTGTCTCTTTAGCTCTTCAGGCTCATTTCCTGCAGCTGCAGGAGGCTGAATGCAGGTAGCCTCACCTGGCCTTTGAAGTAACTTTGCAATGATTCATTTTTGTCAAATATTATTAGCCAAGAGCATTGCCAGCTGCTCCCCCTCTCCCCATGTCCACTGAGGCTATAACTAGGAAGTGACTTTCCTGAGACTAGAGAAATTAGATCTTAAAACAGTCCCTTGGGGAGAGGATAAGGATGGGGAAACTCCAGGGAAAGAGGTTAAGGGAGGATCGCTGTCCTGTGGGCAGAGGCCCTGTGGCTTCACCTCACCCAGTGCTTCTACTCTTTTATTAGCTTAGCAAGAGACCTGAGTATATTTTTTCTGAAGTCAGTTTGGAAGAAGAAACCGTGTTTTCTTGTGTGAGGAATGTCCCAAGGGTGGAGTTCAGGCGGCTTTGCTCTCAGCTTGGGCTCTGGGATGAAACAGGGCCTAGGAACACAGCTCTGTTTGAACTGAAATGACTCTCAGGGGGTGTCCAAGAAGAAACGCACTAGCGCACTGGAGTGGGGCTAGTGTTGCTTTCAGCCGAGGGTGGACTGGGTGGATGAGCAAAGTGAATAAATGCTTTCTGTTTTTCATATTTTTATTTATTGATTTTAGAGAGAGTAGAAGGGAGAGAAACACAGAAACATCAATCTGTTCCTGTATGTGCCCTGACTAGAGATCAAATCAGTGACCTCTGCTTAGTGGGATGATGCTCAACCAACTGAGCTACTGGCCAGGGCAGCCCTTTTTGTTTTTTTTAAAAATGTATCAAATATTAAAATTTTAAAAATATTTTTTTCAATTACAGTTGACATTTAATATTAGGTTAGTTTCAGGTGTACAACTAGTGATTAGACAGTTATATAACTTATGAAGTGATTCCCCCAATAAGTTCAGCACCCATTTGACACCATATATAGTTGTCACCATATTGACATACTGTACTTTATATTCCCATGAAAAAACATATCAAATATTGAAGTGTGTGTATGTAGATAAAAAAGAGAGTCTGAAAGAATTTTTTTTTATTTTTAATTTTTTAAATTAATTTTAATGGGGTGACATGAATAAATCAAGTTACATATGTTCAAGGAAAACATGTCCAGGTTATCTTGTCAATCAATTATGTTGCAATCCCATTACCCAAAGTCAGATTGTCCTCCATCACCTTCTATCTAGTTTTCTTTGTGCCCGTCCCCCTCCCCCTTCCCTTCTCCCTCTTCCCCCCCCCCCCCATAACCACCACACTCTTGTCAATGTCTCTTAGTCTCGTTTTTATGTCCCACCTACGTATGGGATAATGCAGTTCTTGGTTTTTTCTGATTTACTGATTTCGCTCCGTATAATGTTATCAAGATCCCACCATTTTGCTGTAAATGTTCCGATGTCATCATTTCTTATGGCTGAGTAGTATTCCATAGTGTATATGTGCCACATCTTCTTTATCCAGTCATCTATTGAAGGGCATTTTGGTTGGTTCCATGTCTTGGCCACTGTGAACAATGCTGCAATGAACATGGGACTGCATGTGTCTTTACATATCAGTGTTTCTGAGTTTTTGGGGTATATACCCAGTAGAGGGATTGCTGGGTCATAAGGTCTACTTTCAGTTTTTTGAGGAACCACCATACTTTCTTCCATAATGATTGTACTACTTTACATTCCCACCAACAGTGAATGAGGGTTCCTTTTTTTCCACAGCCTCTCCAACATTTGCTATTACCTGTCTTGTTAATAATAGCTAATCTAACAGGTGTGAGGTGGTATCTCATTGCAGTTTTGATTTGCATTTCTCTAATAACTAATGAAGATGAGCATCTTTTCATATATCTGTTGGCCATTTGTATTTCTTCCTGGGAGAAGTGTCTGTTCATGTCCTCTTCTTATTTTTTTTATTGGATTGTTTGTTTGTTTGTTGTTGAGTTTTATGAGTTCTTTATATATTTTGGATATTGGCCCTTATCTGAGCTGTTGTTTGAAAATATCATCTCCCATTTAGTTGGCTGTCTGTTTATTTTGTTGTCAGTTTCTTTTGCTGAGCAAAAACTTCTTAAGTCTGATGTATTCCCATTTATTTATTTTTGCCTACACTTCCCTTGACTTTGGAGTCAAATTCATAAAATGCTCTTTAAAACACAGGTCCATGAGTTTAGAACCTATGTCTTCTTCTATGTACTTTATTGTTTCAGGTCTTATAATTAGGTCTTTGATCCATTTTGAATTAATTTTAGTACAAGGGGACAAACTGTAGTCGAGTTTCATTCTTTTGCATGTGGTTTTCCAGTTTTCCCAGCACGATTTGTTGAAGAAGCTTTCTTTTCTCCATCGTGTGTTGTTGGCCCCTTTATCAAAAATTATTTGACCATATATATGTGGTTTTATTTCTGGACTTTCTATTCTGTTCCATTGGTCTGAGTGTCTATTTTTCTGCCAATACCATGCTGTTTTGATTGTCATGGCTCTACAGTATAGTTTGAAGTCAGGTATTGTAATGCCCCCAGCTTCATTCTTTTTCTTTAGGATTGCTTTGGTTATTTGGGGTGTTTTATAGTTCCATATAAATCTGATGATTTTTTGTCATTGGAATTTTGATGGGAATTGCATTAAATTTGTATATTGCTTTGGGTAATATGGCCATTTTGATTATATTTATTCTTCCTATCCAAGAACAAGGAATATTTTTTCATTTCATTGTATCTTTTTCGATTTCCCTTAACAATGCTTTGTAGTATCCATTATATAGGTCCTTTACATTCTTTGTTATGTTTATTCCTAAGTATTTTATTTTTTTTTGTTGCAATCGTGAAGGGGATTATTTTTTTGAGTTCTCAAATGTTTCATTGTTGGCATATAGAAAGGCTATTGACTTTTGTATGTTAATTTTGTATCCTGCGACCTTACTGTATTGGCTTATTGTTTCTAGTAGTCTTTTTGTAGATTCTTTGGGGTTTTCGATGTCTAGGATCATATCATCTGCAAAAAGTGAAACTTTACTTCTTATTTTCCGATATGGATGCCTTTTATTTCTTTATCTTGTCTGATTGCTCTGGCTAGAACCTCTAGCACTATGTTAAATAAGAGTGGAGAGAATGGGACAACCCTGTCTTGTTCCTGATTTAAGAGGGAAAGCCTTCAGTTTTGTGCCATTTAATATGTTGTTAGCTGATGGTTTATCATATATGGCCTTTATCATGTTGAGATATTTTCCATCTATACCCATTTTGTTGAAAGTCTTAAACATAAAATTGTGTTGTATTTTATCAAATGCCTTTTCTGCATCTATTGATAAGATCATGTGGTTTTTGTTCTTTGTTTTGTTGATATGGTGTATTACGTTAACCGTTTTACGTATGTTGAACCATCCTTGAGATTCTGGGATGAATCCCACTTGATCATGATGTATTATTTTTTCAGTATGTTGTTGTATTCTATTTGCTAGTACTTTGTTTAGTATTTTAGCATCTGTATTCATTAGAGATATTGGTCTGTAGTTTTCTTTTTTTGTGCTGTCCTTGTCTAGTTTCAGTATAAGAGTTATGTTGGCCTCATAAAATGTGTTTGGAAGTATTCCTTCTTCTTCAATTTTTTGGAAGACTTTGTGTAGAATAGGAACCAAGTCTTCTTTGAATGTTTGATGGAATTCACTAGTATAACCGTCTGGGCCTGGACTTTTATTTTTGGGGAGGTTTTTAATAGTTTTTTCTATTTCTTCCCTGCTAATTGGTCTGTTTAGGCTTTCTGCTTCTTGTTGACTCAGTCTAGGAAGGTTGTATTGTTCTAGGAATTTACCCATTTCTTCTAGATTGTTGAATTTAGTGGCATATAGTTTTCATAATATTTTACAATAATTCTTTATATATCTATGATATCCTTGGTGATTTCTCCTCTTTCATTTTGGATTTTGTTTATATGAGTCCTTTCTCTTTTTTCTTGGTAAGTCTTGCCAAGGGTTTGTCAATTTTGTTGATCTTTTCAAAGAACCAGCTCTTTGTTCTATTCATTTTTTTCTATGGTTTTTCTGTTCTCTATTTCATTTATTTCTGCTCTGATTTTCATTATCTCCTTTCTTCAGCTGGTTTTGGGTTGTCTTTGTTCTTCTTTTTCTAGTTCCTTAAGGTATGAAGTTAAGTGGTTCACTTGGGCTCTCTCTTGTTTGTTCATATAGTCCTGAAGTGATATGAACTTCCCTCTTAACACTGCTTTTGCTGCATCCCATAGATTCTGATATGTCGTATTGTCATTTTCATTTGTCTGTATATACCTTTTGAACTCTGTGCTTATTTCTTCCTTGACCCATTCATTTTTAAAAGTATGTTGTTTAGTTTCCACATTTTTGTGGGTATTTTTTCCTCTTTTTTGCAGTTGAATTCTAGTTACAAGGCTTTATGATCAGAATATATGCTTGGTACAATTTTGATTTTTCTGAATTTGCTGATGTTACTTTTGTGGCACAACATATGGTCAATTCTTGAGAATGATCCATGTACACTGGAGAAAAATGTATACTCTGTCACTTTGGGATGAAATGTCCTGTAGATGTCTATCATATCCAGGTGCTCTAGTGTTTTGTTTAAGGCCAATATATCTTTATTGATTCTCTGTTTGGATGAATGATCTAGAGACATCAGCAGTGTATTCAGGTCTCCAAGTATGATTGTATTTTTGTCAGTTTTTGTTTTAAGGTCAATAAGTAGCTGTCTTATATATTTTGGTGCTCCTTGGTTTGGTGCATATATATATTAAGGATTGTTAAGTGTTCTTGATTCAATGTCCCATTAATCATTATGAAAGACCATTTTTGTCTCTGAGTACTTTTGCTGTCTTGTAGTCAGCATTATTAGATATGAGTATTGCTACGCCTGCTTTTTTTTGGATGTTATTTGCTTGGAGTATTGTTTTCCAGCCTTTCACTTTGAATTTGTTTTTATCCTTGTTGCTTAGATGAATTTCTTGTAGGCAGCATACAGTTGGATTTTCTTTTTTAATCCATTCTGCTACTGTGTGCCTTTTTATTGGTGAGTTTAATCCGTTTACATTTAGTGTAATTATTGACACTTCTGGGTTCCCTATTGCCATTTTATACATTGCTTTCTATTAGTTTTGTGTCTTGTTTGATTCTTCTCTTTTGTTTTTCTATCTTTTGTTTTTGTTTGGTTGTATTCCATACATCTTTCCTCTTTTGCTATCTTTTTTAAGTCGTGTGCTTCTGTGGTGGTTTTTTCAAGGGTGGTTACCATTAAGTAATGAAAAGGGTTCCTACCCTGTTCATTGTAGTACACTATCTTGTGAGTACTTCTGCACTCCATCGTCCTTTGCTACTGTTAATCTGCGTCCTTTCCCCTTTTTTTTGTTTTTGTTGTCACAGTTTAAATTTGGTTTATTGTGTTCTTGGTAGAGCTTTTATTTGTGGTTTTGTTTTGTTCTTTGTATCTGGTTGGAAAACCCCCTTTCGTAATTCCTGTAGTGTGGGCTTTCTGATGATAAATTCCCTCATCTTTTCTGAATCTGTGAATGTTTTTATTTCTCCTTCATATTTGAAGGATAGCTTTGATGGGTATAGAATTCTTGGCTGAAAGTTCCTCTCTTTCTGGACTTTAAATATTGGGGTCCACTCTCTTCTAGCTTGTAGAGTTTCTGTTGAGAAATGCAATGATAATCTAACAGGCCTTCCTTTATATGTTGTATTCTTTTCCCTGGCTGCCTTGAGAATTTTTTCTTTGTCGCTGGTTTGTGCCAATTTCATTATGATGTGCCTTGGAGTAGGTTTGTTGTGGTTAAGAAAACCCGGTGTTCTGTTTGCTTCTTGAATTTGAGGCTTTAGTTCTTTCTACAGGCTTGGGAACTTCTCATCTATTATTTGTTTGAATATGTTCTCCATTCCATTTTCTCTCTCTTCTCCCTCTGATATACCTATTATTCTTATGTTATTCTTTTTGATGGAGTCAGACAATTCCTGTAGGGCTTTCTCATATTTTAAAATTTTTGAGTCTCTCTCTTCTTCTCTCTGTTGTGCCTGAAGTTTCTTGTCTTCTATGTCACTAATCCTACCTTCTATCTGGCCTGTTCTATTAGCTAATCTTGTTACCTCGTTTTTTAGTTCATGAATTGAGTTTTTCATCTCTGTTTGATTTGTTTTTATAGTTTCAGTTTGATAATATATTCTTTGTGTTCATTGAGTTGTTTTCTGAGCTCCCTAAATTGCCTTTCTGTGTTTTCTTGTATATCTCTGAGTATTTTTAGGATTTCTATTTTAAATTCTCTGTCATTTAGCTCCAAGATTTCCAATATATTAAATTTTTTCTCCATAGATTTTTCCTCATCTATCTGTGCTACCTCTCTGTCTTTTGTATCATGATATTCAATTTCCTTTTCCTTAATGGCATCTGAGGGTGGTTTTGTTGATAGTACTAATGAGAATTAATAAAGAATAAAACGTTAAAAAAATTATTTCCCTTTTTTTTCCCCTCTCCTCTCCCCTCCTTCTTGAAAAAAAATTGTGGTGAACTGTGAATTATATTGTGCTAAATAGAACAAAAATTACCTATAATGGAGGGCCTGAGTTGGGGAGAAGTGACAAAGGGGCAAAAAAAGGGGGTATGGACTCACAAAATGCAAAAAAGGAAAAAATTTGGGTCAAGATTAAAATGATTTGCTTTTAGGTGATGGTTGACTAAGAGATATAATGAGAGGAATAAGAGGGAAATGGGAAAAAGGCAAAAAAATTAAAAAATTACTAATGTATTTAGTGGAGCAAACACTAGATAAAATGGAGAGCCATGGTTCGGAGCACTGCTAGTGAGTTAAAAAAGTGAAGTAAAAAACCCCCAAAGTGCCACAAAGAAAAATTTGAGTCCCAAATAAAATAATTTTTTCATGATATAGGATTGAATGAGAGGAAAAGTAATGGAGAAAAGAAGAAACTAATATAGAGGGAGAAAAAAGAAAGAGGAAAACACAAAAAGAACAAAAAAGAGCCTGACCTGTGGTGGCGTAGTGGATAAAGCGTCGACCTGGAATGCTGAGGTCGCCGGTTCGAAACCTGCACTTGTCTGGTCAAGGCACATATGGGAGTTGATGCTTCCTGCTCCTCCTCCCTTTCTCTCTCTCTCTCTCTCTCCTCTCTAAAATGAATAAATAAAAAAAAATTAAAAAAAAAGAACAAAAAAGAACAAAAGGACAGAGAGAGAGAGTTAAGGGTTTTGGAGTACACCTCTCATAGAGAGAAAGGAAGAAGAAAGGAAAGATAATGGGAGATGTAACACTTATGGGTAGTGTAGGTAAAGGAGAAGAAAGAGTAAGACCGGCAGAGAATTAAATGACCAAATTGGAAGAAGAAGAAAATAATCAAGACAAGAAGATGAGAGAAACAAATGAACAAATATAGTAAAATGGAATAGGTTATAAAGTCTGTGGATTATTATTGATTTTGATAGGTTATCTTCTTGCTCTTTCTTTTCTCTCCCTCTTCCTGGTCTGTGACTCTGTACCCTGGGTTCTGCCCTGTGGCATGCTTAGGTAGAGGTTTGCAGTTGATAAGTCTCTATGGCGATGTCATATATTAGGCTTCAGTCTCATTGGCAGTCGAGGCTCATTAGCATTTGCAGGCTCTGACAATGAAAGAGTCCGTTTTTCCAGAGCCTCTTTCCTAGTCTTTCCTTCCTGAATTAGCAGCCTGATGATCCAGCTATGGGGTTGCTGCTGCCTCTGCCTGGAGAGTAAGAGGCTCAAAGAGCTGGCAAATCCCCACTCTATCCCCACTCAACGCAGGGCTCTGGGTAAAGCTCTATTAGTCAGAGCTGTTAGCATAATCAGGCGGGGCTGTGAGCCAGTTGTTTTCAAGGTGCCTTTCTATGTGCCTCTAGGCATGTCTTGAATGCCTTAGCACTCTGTGGGACCACTTTCCCCAAGCTTTTGGCACTTTGTAACCTGTTTTGGCTGGGTAGAAGATGCCCTAGTCACTGTTTGCAAAGCAGGAGGACTTACAAGCTGCCAAATCCCTCTTTTTAACATATAGCCCTGAGTATGAAAGCTCTGCCAATCAGAGGTTGCCCCTACCCCTACGTGCATAGCATAGCAAGAGGCACTAAAAAATATCATGCCTCTTGTCTTAGATCGCTGAGCTGAGAGAGATCTTGTCAGTTAGGGTCACATAGGTCAGTTGGGAGGCGAGCAGACTGTGGGTTAAGCTAATCCTTCACGGGTCTGTTAGCTTGTATGGCTGGGTGAGGTGCCCCACCCATCTGGAGAAGTTCGAGCATAGGGAATCTCGCTTTTGTGCACTCCCCACGTGCCGCTCTTCAGGGCATAGGGGTGACACTGAGACTCTGGTCACAGCCCACGCAAAGGCCTCTGACTCTGCCCCTCTGTCCGGGAACACGGGTGCCCACTCCCGGGGCACTTGGAGGAATATCTCGCCCACTATCCGCTCTCGCTGACCAGGATATCGTGCCGGCTGCCTCTCGCCCCAGGTGAGGCACCCTGCCTGCCTGGAGTAGTTCAAGTGTAGGGAAGTTCGCTTTTGTGCACTTCCCATGTCCTGCTCTTCAGATTGCAGGGGCGACCCTGAGACTCCGGTTTCGGCCCACACAAAGGCCTCTGACTCTGCCCCTCTGTCCAGTAACACGGGCGCCCATTCTTGAGGCTCTAGGAGGAATCTCTCGCCCACTATCTGCGTGCGCCAACCAGGAGATCAGGGTCAATGGCTGCCGCACTTGCCTTTCTTTGTCTGGGTTTGGTGTGAACGTTAGCTTGTGTTGACTGGGTTGCCACAAGCACAGTTTTAACTCAGCTTGGACGTCCGTGCAACAGCCTGGCTCAGACGTTTGTGCTGCAGCCTGGTTTTATTCACACCCTATGCCTGCCTTAGTTCCTATTCTCTCAGTTCCCAATGAAAGCAGCCCTTGTTTAGGTCAGTGAGGAAGGTGGAGTGTTCCTTTCTCTGTCTTATTTCCTTTGGGGTTGATTATATATTTAGTCAATTTTTTGCTCGATCATACCTTCACGTTCAGTGTGGGACTTCTAGATGCTCCAAGGATAGATTTTTCTGTCTCTGGTTGAAGAACTTGTTGAAATTTTGGAGAGATTTATCAGTATCGCTCCTTACGGCGCCATTTCTCTGACGTCACTCCTGTAATTCTGAAAGGAATTCTTAAGAGGAATTCTGAAATCCTTTTTAAGCCAAAGCAGCCTGGCAGAACCCTTCCAGGTGAAAGGGGAACAGCTTTGGATGAACAGATTCTGATGTTTGTTAAAACAGTGTCAGAACTCGGTAATCACCCCACACTTGATCTGATCCCAGAAGGTTTCCCATCTAATTATATTTTGCATATGCTAATATTAAAAGTAATCTGAAGTTGCTAAACACACATTAACTGTTGGGATAGTTGGGAGGGTTAGGAAGGAAGATGTTTCTGCAGTTTTCTAACAGATGGAAAATCACCTTTGAATAGAAACTTGTCTAAACCTGGCTAATTAGAGATTGACAGTACAAAAGAAACCCTTGGAAGAGGGACTCATAGTTGTTTATGATGTGGGTTTACATGTGTTGAATGGGGTTTTCTAAAATTTATGAAATGTGTGGGAAATTCCTGAAAAAAAAATCAGGACTGAGGGAATTAATTCTGCCTTCTTACTCTGGAGTTTACAAAAACACTACAGAGAAGGAACACTTTGCCCTTATAAAGCAGCTTTGAAGCAATTGAGCCATGGCTACTGGGGGGGTGGAGGGGGGAGAAGAGCAAAAGAAAGGAAGGAAGGAAGGAAGGAAGGAAGGAAGGAAGGAAGGAAGGAAGGAAAAAAAGAAAGAAAGAAAGAAAAAGGAAGGAAGGAAGGAAAGAAAAAAAGAAAAAGAAAGAACGAAAGAAAGAAAGAAAGAAAGAAAGAGAAAAAAGAAAAGAAAAGAAAGAAAAGGAGGAGGAGGAGGAGGGAGAGGGGAGGAGAAGCAGATGGTTCTTTCTCCAATGTGCCCTGACCGAGAATCAAACCTGGGACATCCACATGCCGGGCCGACACTCTACCACTGAGCCAACTGGCCAGAACCAAGAAATGGAAATTTCTTGACTAAAGCATCACTTGAGAAAATTTAAGACCATATATATTTATATGGCATGGAAATTTACCACCTGTTTAGAATTTGTCTTAGGTAAACTTACAAATCTATGGAAAACAAAACAAAGAGTGACTTGTCCAACATAGGACAGAAGTGACTATTGACATCAACTGGTTCCCAACTGGGGACTGTGGGATGCAAGAACACTACCTGGAGAAATCAGAGATCTTGTCATGGAAGCCACATGACCCATCCAGCTGTTATTTTGAGACCTATGTTTCTTTGGAAACTATAGGATTAATATAATTGGATCTTTACTGTAGTAATAGCTAATGTGTACTGAGCACTCACAGGGACCATGCACTATTTGAGTTCATTGCCTGTATTACCTCATATACAGCGATACCTTGGTTTTTGTCGATAATCCGTCCAAAAACAATCGGTGAAATCTGAAACCGATGAAAATCGAGGCAATTATTTCCATATGAATCAATGTAAGTCCAATTAATTCATTCTAGACACTCCAAAATACATACCAGAAACACATCTTATAGAGAATAAATGTAGTGTTTAATACTAAAAACAATAAGAAATTAATATAAAGTGAATATAAAAGACTAATGTAAAGAATAAATGAACATTTAACATGGCATTTGCTTTCTGAAGACTCTTCTTGGAGTATGGAAAACGGCAAGGAGGGGGGAGAGAGGTGCTGATACTGTATATTCAGTAATCACTTACATGTAATTGTAGTATTAGCACTCACAATCAATAAAAACAAAAGCACAAAAACACTGGAAAGCAATGGAATTGTTTGGCGAGACGCGCGGGGTGATGCTTACACAACGAGAAACAACAACACACTGAGCAGGAGAACACATGAGTCACCCTTTGTTTTTGCAAAATTAGCAGCAAGGTCATGTGGATATGCTGATGAAATCTGAGGCAACTGATGGAAACCGAGACACATTTTTTGAGGAAAAATCAACGAAAATCGAAATGGACGATAACCGAAGTGAACGAAAACTGAGGCATTGCTGTAATCCTTACAAATCTCTAAAGACACTTTGTTTTTTTTTCTTTCCTCATTTTAAGATAAGAAGGCTCCGAGTACAGATAAGAGAAGAGCTTGACTCAAAATCACTCAGCATGGGGCCCTGGCCGGTTGGCCTAGTGGTAGAGCGTTAGCCTGACGTGCGGGAGTCCCAGGTTCGATTCCCAGCCAGGGCACACAGGAGAAGCACCCATCTGCTTCTCCACCCCTCCCCCTCTCTTTCCTCTCTGTCTCTCTCTTCCCCTCCCGCAGCCAAGGCTCCATAGGAGCAGCGTTTGCCCGGGCACTGAGGATGGCTCTGTGGCCTCTGCCTCAGGCGCTAGAGTGGCTCTGATTGCGGCAGAGCGATGCCCCAAGATGGGCAGAGCATCGCCCCTGGTGGGCGTGCCAGGTGGATCCCGGTCGGGTGCATGCGGGAGTCTGTCTGACTGCCTCCCTGTTTCCAACTTCAGAGAAATACAAAAAAAAAAAAATCACTCAGCTTGTCAGTAGCAGAACTGAGATAGACTCTGGCTTCAGGACATGTGCTTTTCTCTACTGCCCTGTGTACTGTCCCCCCCCCCCCCCCGCCTCCCCCCGCCCCAGCACCTCTGTAACTTCATTTTGTTATAATAGTACCTGCTTCTTTTGCCTTAAAATTGTGACTTGTTCTGAGGGAAATGGTGTGAGGGCTGTAGTCTTATTAACATATCAAAAGTCATAGAAAGAAAGCTGGCAAAAGAATGAAGTAAAGCCTGACTCAGGTGGTGGCGCAGTGAACAGAGCATTGGACTGGGACACAGAGAACCCAGGCTCGAAACCTCGAGGTCACTGGCTTGAGCATGGGCTCACCAGCTTGAGCACAGGGTCACTGGCGTGAGCACAGGGTTGCTGGCTTGAAGGCCAAGGTTGCTGGCTTGAGCCCAAGGTTGTGGCTTTAGCAAGGGGGTCACTCGTTCTGATGTAGCCCCTAGTCAAGGCACATGTGAGAAAGCAATCAATGAACAGCTAAGGAGCCACAATGAAGAATTGATGCTTCTCATCTCTCTCCCTTCCTGTCTGTCTGTCCCTATCTGTCCCTCTCTCTGTCTCTGTCACACACACACACAAGAGAATGAAGTAGAAATCCTTCTTCATATAATATAAAAGTATTAACTCAAAATGGATTCAAGACTAAAATTTAAGAGCTAATTATAAAACTCTTAGAAGAAAAGAGGCGTAAATCTTTGTGACTTTGAGTTAGGTGGTGGCTTTATAGTCTATAACACTAAAAGCACAAGCAACAAAAGACAAAATAAATGGAACTTCATCAAAAATTAAAAACACTTCAGTTTCAAAGAACAATCTCAAAAATGTAAACAGATAATCCACAAAATGTGAGAAAATATTTGCAGATCACATAAGGAAAAGACATTTCTCCAAAGAAGATATATTTATACAAAGAGTCAGTAAACATATGAAGAGTCTTAGTCTGTAGGGAAATGCAAATCAAAACCAAAGTGAGATACTAACCACTTTATACCCACTGAAATTTACATGGTCAAAAAGATGGACAGTAACAAGTGTTGGTGACAGTGCAGATGAATTAGAACCCTCATACATTGCTGGTGGGCCTGTAATATGGACCAGCTAGTTTGGTAAATAGTCTGGCAGTTTCTCAAAAAGCTAAATGCAGAATTATCATATGATTCAACAATTCTACTCCTTGGTATTTATCTAAAAGAATGGAAAGTGTTCACTCTCACAAAGTTGTATGGGTATATTCATAGCAGCATTATTCATAATAGCCAAAAAAAAGTGGAGAAAATCCATCAAAAAAAAAAAAAAAAATGAATCCACCAAAAGGTGGAAATGTCCATCAACTGATAAATGGATAACAAAATATGGTATATCTACACAATGGAACATTATTCATCCCCAAAAAGAAAAAAAGAACTGATGCATGATATAACATGATGAGCCTTGAAAACATTAAATTGCATGAAATAAACCAGATACCCAAGACCACATGTCATATGACTTCATTTATATAATATAAAATGTCCAGGACAAAACCAGTGCTTAGAGACATAATGGTTCTTTACCTTAGGTTTTTGGTAAAAGGGGAGAGGAGAGAGTGCCTGCTAATGGAAACAGAGTTTTTCTTCCAGATGATGAAAATGTGCTAGACTTATATACTGATGATGGTTGTACAACTATGAGAAGATACTAAAAAACCCACTAAATTATACACTTTAAAAAGATGAATTTTATGGCTCAGTTACTGACTTATAGCTCAGTTTATAAATATACCCATACAAAACAAACAAACAAGAAAGCTCTATCTACCCTTCTGGGAAAATGAGGAAACAAAGTTACTATTGACCATTCCAAAAATACTGCAGCAGGAAATTTACCAATTTCATTTTGAGAACCAAGGGAAACTGGGATCAAACTCCTCCCACAAGTTTCCTTTTTTCTTCTTCTTACTCCCTCTCTCAAACTTAGTAGTTGGGAGGAGTGACTGGTGCAGTGGGGAGAAAAATAGATGGCACTTCTGTTTCAATCTCAAGGTCAGTGTTCCATGTCATGACCTATCAAACACTCCAGAGATTCTAAGTGTATTATATAATAACAAAACAACAACATTTTGCAAGTTGACCCTCTCCACTCTGCCTTTATTAGTATTATGCTGTGCTGTGTTTTTCTCTGGCTGAGTTGGTGGATTTTCTTGTTTGTTTTGTTGGTTTTTTGGTGTGTGTGTGTGTGTGTGTGTGTGTGTGTGTGTGTGTGTGTGTGTTTTGGTTTGATTTTGTTACCTCTGCTTATTATTTTGACAGAAAGACTACTCATAGTGAGCAAAGTACAGCCCACTGAGACCCAACTGTGGAGGATACATGCTGTCATTGTTTTGGAAACTTTGTTTCTAGTTAATATGCATGGGGCTCATCTGAGTTGGACTCAGCCCAAAATCAACCTTAATCCCAGCATGTCCTCCTTTCACGCTGTTCATTAAAGATTGGTGGTGGTGGGGGGGCAGTGGGAGTTTGAGGACCAGCTTTTATTTTTTTAATTGAGATATAATTGACTATATAATATTATATTAGTTTCAAGATGTGCAACATAATGTTTCTATACATGTAAATATTGCAAAATGATCACCACAATAAGTTTAGTTAATATCCATCACCTCATATAGTTACACTTTTTTTTCTTGTGATGATGCCTTTTTTTTCTCTGACACACAGTTCGTAGTCACATTTCATTGTTTATCTCTAACAAGTTTGTTTTTTAAAACAGTTGGCCAAATTAGGAACCAAACAAACTATATTTATTGACTGGGCTGTTTTGTCTAGTAAGTATTTTTGCATCTATAATTGTACTCCTCTCTTCTTTTTAATTTCCTTTATTTGTTGGAGGAACCAGATCATCTACCCTACATTTTGGGTTTGGCTAATTGCTTTCTTTTGTAGTGTCATCTAACTTGTGCTTCTATCCCTGTATTCTCTGTAAAATCATAGTTAGATCAAGAGCCCTCATTAGATTCTGGCTCAATTTTTATTTATTTTCATCCCCACCAGGTCACATCATAGGTGGTGCTGTGTGCTTCCTATTGCATCACCTAAGGAAGGACATACTCTCGATTGACCCAGTTTTAGTGATGTTAAGACTGATGAGAAAATTTAGCTGTATGCCTGATTCATGCTTTATACAGTGGTAGTCAGCCTGGTCCCTACTGCCCACAAGTGGGCATTCCAGCTTTCATGGTGGGCAGTAGCGGAGCAACCAAAGTATAAATAAAAAGATAGATTTAACTAGAGTAAGTACCAAAGTATAAATAAAAAGATAGATTTAACTAGAGTAAGTACCAAAGTATAAATAAAAAGATAGATTTAACTAGAGTAAGTTGTATTATAAAGATTTATCTGCCAAACTTAGCGAAAATCCAAAATAAAGTACTTGGTAAGTAATTATTATTATATGCTTTAACTTACTGTAACTGCTTTACAAATTTTGTAAAGTAAAGTTACTTCCCTACTTTATAAATCATCATTACTGTGGAACTGGTGGGTGGTTACAAAATTTTACTACTAACAGAGATACAAAAGTGGGCGGTAGGTATAAAAAGGTTGACTACCCCTGCTTTATAAAGCTCCCCATCCACCTTTCACTGAATAGATTTTGCAACTTCTGATAATCTTACCTAGGAGATGCAAAGTGAAAACTTTCTATTCCAACATTATTTCTGCATTTATTAGCTGGGATTCTTTTGTATGGACGAATATTCTATAATCAATTATTTGGTCATCCTAAAATATAGCTTGAAAAGGAAAAGCAGTATACATTCTTTATTCATCAATCATCAGAGGCCTTTGCAACTTAAATGGTGCTCACCATGAGCTGTTCGCTACTGTTTTGGGGATGGAGATGGAAGGACATCTTATCAATACAAACCCATAGATTTTATAGATTTGATATGTTTGAACCAGTGGCAGTCATCCTTTTTGATATTCAAATTGTCCCTTCTGGCCAGTAAAGGCTCCTTCAGAATGGCTTGTATGTCTTGGCATTATTCTGAGCCACTAACTTCCGGGCAGCGGTTTGTATCTCTAAGTAATTGGATTAATTGGTCTTTAAGATTCCTTTTAGTTTTAGCTCCCCTTACAGACAAAAGAAGTCATATTTTAATATTCTACAATAGTCTCATTGTAAAAATATACTATTATGATTTCTTTCTCTTTAGAGTTTATACAGTAGGTGGATTAATGATTGGGAAATATGAAATGTGTTTGTTTTTTTTCCCCTCTGATGACTGTTGCTATGGTTTAGGACACTGCTACCCTCTAAGCTAAGTATCAAAATAAAGAACAAGACAAATGATGTAAACATTTCTATACTGAAGGCTGTAGTGAGGCTTACCAAGGAAGTCCTTGATTTTGGAGAGTGATTGGTTTCAAAGTATACCAGCATTATGGTTGTCATGCCAAATGTGTTTTTTTTCTCACCTTCAATGTGGGACACCAAGCAGGAAGAATAGATAGCTGCATTTCTTCCCCAAGCCCTGGTAAGGTGGGGAGAAGGCTAAGGAGGGCCTGAGGCCCCCCACTGAGCTGTTCAGGGAAGTGCAGAAGGCTGCAAAGCTGGCCAAGACTTGCCAGGTGGCTGCAGAGTCAGCCTCTGTCCCTACAAACCTGGAGCCAGAGCGTCCATCCAGGCAGTGCCTGAACCAGATCCAGGCAAGTAGGCCAAGTCCCTGAGGCTGTCCCTGGGACCAGAAGGGATAGCCAGAGGGAAGCGTGGATTTACATTCCAGGACATAAAACAAAAGCTCATCATGTCTAAGAAGAAGGAGCGGAAAATGACTTCTTATAAATGCTTGAAGGACACTGTCTCCTACTGAATCATATATAATAACATTTAAGAAGGGCCTGATTTTTTGTTTCTGTGTCCTGTGGTGCACATGTGACTTCAAAGGCGCTCTGTGGGGTGCAAGGAGAAAAGAGCATGCTTTTATTTCAAATTTTGGCACAAATCCTCCAAACTATTTTTGATGGCCAGGAAACAACACTCACATTCCCTCTAAATTCATTTGCATTTAGCAGATCCACCTTTGTTTTTGTGCAGTGAGTTTCCATTTCTTCAACCTGTGTGTTCAACCTTCCTTGAGGCTTTATTTTGCAGGAAAAAGGCAAGGGTGTGATGGTAGATGATTCTCAAACAGCCCTGCTCGTTAATTGCTCCCCGCCCCCTGCCACCCTCCCCCCCCCCCACGGACTACTCCTTTTTTCCCATTATAATATTGTATTCAGAATTTAAACCAGTTGTTCATAAAACTGTTTAAAACCATGAAACACCCTTTTAATGGGAGTCTTATGTTGTAGGAAGGAGCTCCTGGTTTCACTTCAATCTGAGGGGACCCCTTGGTGATGAGCAAATATAGCTTCAATATAATGCATGTGCACAGTGAGTGGCTGTGTGTGTGTCAGTGTGAGTGTGAGGCTGTGTGTGTAAGCAAGTTTCCAGAGACCTTAAGATTCTATTGACCAGAGAAATTAGAGACATGAAGGTTGATTTCAATGATTCTGCCTCTCTATGACCAACACAATATAGTTCCTTTAGCTTGTTTTGGGGGCAAGTTTCCTTTGTGACCTCTTTACCCTGCCTTATCCTGGCTACTACTCGACATCTGGACTTAAGAGCAAATTGATACAGGGTATGCTGTTTTTATTTCTTTTATTTCAAACATTAAAAGATTTTTTTAAATTTATTGATTAGAGAGATAGGAGAGAGAGAAAGAGAAAGAAAGAAACACCAATTTGTTGTTCCACTTATTCACGCTGTCATTGGTTAGTTCTTATATGTGCCCTGACTGGGGATTGAACCCACAACCTTGGCATGTTGGGATGATGCTCCAGCCAACTGAGCTACCCAGCCAGGGCCTTGATAATTTTTATTACTGTTTTCTAAACTCTGTATTCCTATCCTGTTTGAAACTTTGAATTCTGATATACTTGGGTGGTAGTTCAGCCTACCTAATTTAAAAAGTCATCCTAATGAGCCCAGAGTGGTTGTTTTATTGCCATGAGGGTCTTCTGACTTCTCAGGAAGAAACTTCCAGTCTCTGTGATCTCATCATCTCTGCTAGGGGAAAAAGGCCTAGTCCAAGGATTACATGTCAGCAGAAAGGCAAGATAGTAGTAGCTTCAACAACTTTGGTATTAGACTTCTTTTTATCCCTGATAGTTAAAAACAACCATGTGAAAATCTTACAACCTAAATAAATTCTTAACATCATAAAAAAAATAACATATAACTCTGGTGTTTTTCTCTAATCGTTGTTAGTAATGTTGCCTTAAATTATACAGGTCCGTAATACAGTATGATAGTTATATCAATATGCTAAATGATTTTCCTCCATCACCCTCATCTTCCATCAAAATAGAACCTTCCCTGAAAAGTTGGGTTATGGGTAGGATAAATTTATGTTGGCCTAATAAACAATATTATGATCTAAAAGCATTTGTCACAGGGCCAAATATATAAGGTATTCTATGGAATTCTAGAAATACTAAGAAATATCTCAGTCATTTGCATATATTCTGTTTGTACAAAATTACATGAAATGGTGTTAGTGAAAACACACACACACACACACACACACACACACACACACACAGAGAGATTTCCCTCGAAGAGCTTATTTGTATTTTCTAGTAGAGAGAGAGAAAATAAAACTTTTCTAAAATTTTTATTAAATAACATAAGGAAACTTCAACCTAAATGTTAAATTGGTTGAGGTTATATAATTTGGGTTAGACAAAGGGGTAAGGTGGGGTAAAAGAGAACTTTAGGCATGGAAATGGCACTGGTAAGTCCAGGAAAAAGGACTTGGTGGTGAGCCTTTATGGACCACTGGAAGGCCAGGATGACTTGATTGAAGAGTTGATGTGCTTCAAAGATTTAGTGAGTGTTTACTAAGTTGCAGTATAGGAAAGAAGTTCATGATAGAGAACTTTAAGAATGTGAAGTTTTAGTTACAGACATGAAGTAGCAATTAGACTCAAACCATATTATTCCTAGTTTAAGAAGTATAGACTGTTTGCCAAATTGAAAGAAAACTATAAAATTATAAGCACTTGTGGTAGCACATATAGTGGAATATCCTAAAATGATTCAAAGAGCAAATTTATCTTTGACTTTGCACGAGATGATTCTGCTGTAAGACCTGCAAGAGTGAGAACCTTGTCTTATTTAGCTTTAGGTTTCCCAAAAGGTGCATCTTAGCACAGTACCTTGTACATGGTGGGTTTTAAATAGTTTCATTGATTGAATGAATGAATTTAATATGAAGAACATCCTTTGATGTTGGCCTCAAAGAGGCATTTTGTAAATGACAGCCCTTTAGAAAATAGGCTCCATTTTTCAGGGAATATTGCTATGCATTGGTAAAGTTTCCTGCTACTAGGTTTTTTTAAATAAATATTTTTAGGTTATTATTAGAACCAGCCAAAATGATTTAAATAAATTTAAAATTTTTTTTATTTTAGTGAGAGAAGGGGAGGCAGCGACAGACTCCCACATGTGCCCCGACCATGATCCACCTGGCAAGCCCACTGAGGGGGATGCTCTGCCCATCTGGGGCGTTGCTCTGTTGCAACCAGAGCCATTCTAGTGCCTGAGGTAGAGGCCATGGAGCCATCCTCAGCACCCCGGGCCAACTCGCTCTAATTGAGCCATGGCTGCAAGAGGGGAGAAGAGAGAGACAGAGACAGAGAAAGATGGGAGAGGGGGAAGGGTGGAGAAGCAGATGGGCACTTCTCCTGTGTGCCCTCACTGGAAATCGAACCTGGGACTTCCACACGCCAGGGTGACACTCTACCACTGAGCCAACTGGTCAGGGCCCAACCAAAATGACTTTATTGAGTTATCTTCTATGACTTTGGTAACATAGAAGGTTTGTGAGACTTGGTTCTTGGCATTACAGGAATTATGTTAAAACTATTCATTGGGAAAAAATGAGAACATCAAAAGATAAGGTACAAGGCAGAAATACTGGAAGGGAGAGTAAGTGGGCATCTTCACTAATGCCCTTCATTTTTTTTTCCCTAAGAAATTGAGCTGTATCATATTTTTAACTCTTGTATCTACTGATGGCTCAAATCAATATCTATTCTAGATTTCAGACCTGGACACTGAGCGTTTTCCCATCGTCTTAAGCTTCAGATCTCTAAACCCAGCCTCATTAAGTTCTTTTTCCTTTATGTCTATGAAGAGACTTTTAGCCACATGAGTCCAGATATACAGCACAAATGTGGTAGGAGAAGGAAATGAAGTGATACTCTTGGGACTTTGATGGAAGACATAGATGGTAGAGCTTTGACTTAAGGGTGCTGAAAAAGAGATGTTTTAGGGCAAGTGATGCAATGGGAGAAATCTCCATGTTCCTTGACCTGAAACATGCCTAATATTGGATTATCAAATTTTGATAAATAGAATTTTGCTTTACATGTTATAGAAAAGCTTAGTATTGAAAAGATGCCTGTTGCTAAATTTGCATTTTTCTAACTCTATTTTTCTGGTGTACCAGTAGGTTTACATGCAAATTCACTGATTCTTAGCCCCCTGATTTCCAGGCTGTGTTATGTATAGCTGTCAATTAGTGGAATGTTTTGTCATGTTGTAGGCTATCACCCATGGTATTTAAACAAAGATGGCATTACTATTTTAGATACTGAAGACATGAGCCTGGCATTGGGTAGGTCAGTGTTCAGCAAACCAAAGCTTATGAGCCACATGCGGCTCTTTGGCCCCTTGAGTGTGGCTCTTCCACAAAATACCACGTGTGGGCACTACCTCCATAAGGAGTGTACCTACCTATATAGTTTAAGTTTAGAAAATTTGGCTCTCAAAAGAAATTTCAATTGTTGTACTGTTGATATTTGGCTCTGTTTTCTAATGAGTTTAACCACTGGGTGATTAGATTGGTTCTCTATGAGTCCTTCAAAGATTAAGATTTTATCATTTTGTGGTGTTTCATAAGAGGATTATTTAGTAATTTACTTTTACTAGAATGT
Organism: Saccopteryx leptura; assembly: GCF_036850995.1. Classification (NCBI taxonomy): domain Eukaryota; kingdom Metazoa; phylum Chordata; class Mammalia; order Chiroptera; family Emballonuridae; genus Saccopteryx; species Saccopteryx leptura. The sequence goes on from NC_089507.1 coordinate 127,297,848, forward strand.
AATATACTGATAATTCGCATGCATTGATTTTGGCTTTCTCTATGGCACCCAGAAAGGCATAAATTTAAACACTTATAAATGACTTCCAAGGGTCATTGTCGGAGTGTTCATGAGTTATAATGTGATTGTTGAATTAAACTAAAATATTCTTTGACTTTGTTTCTTGACATAGAATTCACTTGTAGGGAATGAATTAGAAGCACTGGGTTTACATTATCATGGCATTAAGGTGGTCTGTAGACTGGCTAACGCCTGACCAAGTTTATAAAGTTATATAAAGGCTTGGGCAACTCTCTGTAAGAGAGGTAGAAAGAGATAGAAAGACATATTGACTCCTTCTTTGAACTGAAGGCATGCAAGACAGGGGATGAAAGGATGTAATTTTGGGGTGCTTGATCTATACTGTAAAAAAAAGTTTCGGAGCCAAGCATATTTAGAAATGATCTCCTGGGTTTTCAGCCGTGTCCAATTTTCTTGGTCTGATGCTTTCAGAGGTTCTCCCTCTGCTTCAGGGAGGAAGCTAGAGGTTATTGTATGAAGCTTGAAAAATGTAGTTTCTTTGGATCCTTTGCCAGTAATTCCATCACCATCCTGAAACAAAGAACATGGTAAACATCCACAGCTTACACAATGAAAGAATTCCTTTGAACCTGATCGACTGTAGAGAAAATATCTTTGCAGCAGCAAACGCAAAGCTGTGTGTATCTAGCATGAGCCCCAGACTTCACTCTGGTGTGCCTTCCTCTGGGGAGCTCAGTTCTCTCCAGCAACCATCTTCATTCTCGTCCTAACACTTTCATCTATGATCCTGGATATTTTTTTGCCACCATTAAGTACTTGTGAAAGTACCGATTAATAACTGTAGAAGGAATGATGGAAGACCAAATGCTTATTTCACAACCACCATGGTAATTAATAAGTGATTCAAGAAGAATGATCAGTGGATGCTAAAATCAGTGAGTGAAAGGTTGTTGGGGAACAGAATATTCTCAGTGTCGCCCCTTGGAGTACTTATTTATAAAGGGAGACAGGCACTTTTACAATGGAGACTACATTAAACATGTGATCAAATGTAGGCAATTTAACATCACCCAAAGAGAAACAAATTGATGTCATATACCCGCTGATTTGATCTCTGCCTGTCACTTAGGCAGCATTGCTGCCCCGAATGTTTAACCTGAATCTAATCATGAGGAAACAATCAGACAAATAAAAAAAATGAAGGCTTGTTTTCTTAAGACATGTCAGTCATTATAGAGCAGAAAAGCTGGGGGAGCTGTTTTTTGATTAATGGAGACTAAAGAGATATGACATCTAAATGCAGTGTGTGATCTCGGATTGCACCATTGATCAGGGAAACAGCTATAAAGGACCTTTATTGGGTTATTTGGGGAAATTTGAAAATGGATTCCATATTAAATATTGTATCAATGTTAAATTTCCTGAGTACAATAATTTTGCCTATATAAGAGAATGTTCTTAACTGGCTTATATTGAAGTATTTATAACTTAATTATCATGATGCTTGCTATTAACTTTAATAAGACTATATGTAAAATATATAATATTATTGCATATAACTTACATATATAAGTACTATATATGATTATTCAAATATACTATATTATATTAACTATATTGTACATATTTGCCTTATATACACATTCATACATTTGTGGTCTGTATAAAGCAAATATGACAAAATGTTGACAGTTGGTAAATCTAGGCAGAGGGCATATATATATATATATTTTTGTATTTTTCTGAAGCTAGAAACGGGGAGAGACAGTCAGACAGACTTCCACATGCGCCCGACCGGGATCCACCGGGCACGCCCACCAGGGGGCGACGCTCTGCCCCCCGGGGGGCGATGCTCTGCCCCTCCGGGGCATCGCTCTGCCGCGACCAGAGCCACTCTAGCGCCTGGGGCAGAGGCCAAGGAGCCATCCCCAGCACCTGGGCCATCTTTGCTCGAATGGAGCCTTGGCTGCTGGAGGGGAAGAGAGAGACAGAGAGGAAGGAGAGGGGGAGGGGTGGAGAAGCAGATGGGCGCTTCTCCTGTGTGCCCTGGCCAGGAATCGAACCCGGGACTTCTGCACACCAGGCCGACGCTCTACCACTGAGCCAACCGGCCAGGGCCTAGGCAGAGGGCATATTAATTGCACTATTTTTGAAAATTTTTTGAGATTTGAAAAATTTCAAAGTAAAAAATTGGGGGAAAAAGAACTTTTGTTTTAGGGATATGACTGAGCTGTCAAACTCATATTCATGAGAATATAGCATCTCATTACTGTTGAATTAGCAAAATTAGATGGCACAGGCCACAGCGGATAAGTATTCACAAACATAAACTAAATGAGCTCGATCCAGATAGTCTGGAATTAAGTATTTTTAGTATAGGACAACTGTTGGACATCTTAATCTTTCTCTTGTTTTGACAATATTGAATTTCTTCTATTGTGAGTCCATAGCTCACAGGATTGTTGTAAGAATTAATGAGATAATGTAAGTGAAAGTGTTTGTAAACTGTGAAAATAATGTCTCTAAGTTTCTTTGTGTTTAGGGTGTATGTAACAAGTTTGTACTGAATTATGAGTTCATAGGGAAAAAAAACTGGATGAATGGCTTTATTAAGACTTGTTCCATACCATGTATAATTTAGAAAAATAAAGCTGCCTCCATTTAGATGAGATTAACACAGTTCTGCTTATGGTAGATCTAGAACACTGTCCAAATACATATTTTACTTGTTAGCTTTTCTAGTAATGGAACAAAACTTCACTTAAAAATAAATTACTAATTTTAACTTATTAAGTTCACATAGATTCAAGTGTCCCACTCAGTATAACACCCTTACGCTCCACTCCCGTGTCCAGTGTCCATCATACCCCCTTTCCCCCCTCCCCCTAACTCTCTTCCCCCTTTCCTCTGGGATTTGCTGTCCTGTTATCTGTATCTATGTGTTATGTATATATAATTTCACTAATCCCTTCACCTTCCCTGATCCCATCCCCTCATCCCCCTTCCCTCTGACAGCTGTCCCTCTGCTCCCTGTGACCCTGCCTTTGCCTCTATTCTGTTTCTCAGTTCACTTTGTTCATTAGATTCCACACATAAGTGAGATAATATGATATTTGTTTTTCTCTGCTTGGCTTATTTCAGTTACCATAATAATCTCCAGGTCCATCCATGCCATTCATTGCAAAAGGTAAGATTTCCTTCTTTTTCACAGCCGTGTAGTAGTATTCTATTGTGAATATGTACCACTGCTTTTTAAAAATTTTTTATACAGAGACAGAGAGAGACTCAGAGAGAGGGATAGACAGGGACAGACAGACAGGAACGGAGAGAGATAAGAAGCATCAATCATCAGTTTTTCATTGCGACACTTCAGTTGTTCATTGACTGCTTTCTCATATGTGCCTTGACCGTGAGGCTACAGCAGACCGAGTAACCCCTTGCTCAAGCCAGCAACCTTGGGCCGAAGCTGGTGAGCTTTGCTCAAACCAGATGAACCCGCGCTCAAGCTGGCAACCTCAGGGTCTTGAATCTGGGTCCTCTGCATCCCAGTTCAATGCTCTATCCACTGCACCACCGCCTGGTCAGACTGTACCACTGCTTTTTAATCCACTCATTTAGTGAAGGACACTTGATCTGTTTCCAGATCTTGGCTATTGTAAACAATGCTGCAGTAAACATGGGGGTGCATTTCTTCTTTTGAATCAGTGATTTTGTATTCTTAACATATGTTCCTAAAAGTGGGATAGCTGGGTCAAAAGGCAGTTCCATTTTTAATTTTTTGAGGAAATGCCATACTGTTTTCCACAGTGGCTGCACCAGTCTGCATTCCCACCAGCAGTGCAGGAGGGTTCCCTTTTCTCCACATCCTCGTCAGCACTCATGTGTTGTTTTGTTAATGAGGACCATTCTGACAAGTGTGGGGGGCATCTCATTCTGGTTTTAATTTGCATTTCTCTGATGATTAGTAACACTGAACATTTTTTTTATCTGCCTATTGGCCATCTGTAAAGCCAGTAGCCGCGGCCACCATCACAGCCGCCTGGCCCATGCAGGTTCGCATTGGATTCGGGCAGATGGTAAAGAAACAACAGAGCCAAGAACTGGTGGGCCACTAGTTTTAATCCTACCTTGCACCCAGTGGGCAAGCAATACACACAGTGGGAAAACACGTCCGTTTCCATTCAGGGCTCCCAAAGCCACTGACTTATTCGAGTTTCCTAGAATCAAAGGTTTCTAGCTCATCAGCCTTATTCACCTCTGTTCCCCATCTCCTTCTCTCTACACAAACTCTGCACAAACAGGTTTCTCCTTTAGCACTCCACCATCTTGGCTGCTTCTCCTGGCCTCATCCACGTGGTCTTTCTCTGCACTCTCACAGCATGGGCTCCTCCTAGAAAGTAATCACTCTTCTCCCAGAACAACATGATTTCTCTTCCTTTCAAAACCTTTTGGCGCCTGACCAGGCGGTGGCGCAGTAGATAGAATGTTGGACTGGGATGCGGAAAGGACCCAGGTTTGAGACCCCGAGGTCGCCAGCTTGAGCGTGGGTTCATCTGGTTTGAGCAAAAAACTCACCACCTTGGACCCAAGGTCGCTGGTTACTCGGTCTGCTGAAGGCCCGCGGTCAAGGCACATATGAGAAAGCAATCAATGAACAACTAAGGTGTCAAAATGAAAAACTGATGATTGATACTTCTCAACTCTCTCCGTTACTGTCTGTCTGTCTTTCTCTCTGACTCTCTCTCTGTTCCTATAAAAAAAAACAAAACCTTTTGGCACGAAAATCCTCCCCCGACACATATTAACATAATCACGCCCATCCCAAGCAATCACCTGGGTGACAGGCTTCCACGTGGGCAGCGCCATCTTTAACAAAGTGAGCATAATATATTTTATCTGCCCAACACCATCTGTATGTCCTCTTTGGAGAAGTGTCTATTCAGTTCTTTTGCCTATTTTTTAATTGGGTTGTTTACCTTCCTGGTGTTGAGTTTTAGAAGTTCTCTATAAATTTTGGTTATTAACCCCTTATCAGATGTATTGGAATATGTTCTTCCATTGTGTGGATTGTATTTTTATTTTGTTCATGTTGTCTTTAGCTGTGCAAAAGCTTTTTAGTTTGATATAGTCCCATTTGTTTATTTTGTCCTTTATTTTACTTGTGTGAGAGATAAATCAGGAAAAATATTCCTACGAGAGATATTAGAGGGTTTAGTGCTTATGTTTTCTTCCAAGATGTTTATAGTTTCATGACTTACACTTAAGTCTTTGATCTATTTTGAGTTTATTTTTGTGAATGGTGTAAGTTGGTGGTCTAGTTTCATTTTTGCGCATGTAACTGTCCAATTTTCCTAACATCATTTATTAAAGAGACTGTCTTTACTCCATTGTATGCTCTTACCTCCCTGTCAAATATCAATTGTCCATAAAGATGTGGGTTTATTTCTGGGTTCTCTGTTCTGTTCCATTGATCTATATGCCTGTTCTTATGCCAGTACCAGGCTGTTTTGAGTACAATGGCCTTGTAGTATAACTTGATATCAGGAAGTGTGATAGCTCCCACTTTATTCTTCTTTTTTAAGATTGCTGAAGCTATTTGTGTTCTTTTTTGGCTCCATATAAATTTTTGGAATATGTGATCTATATCTTTGAAGTATGTCATTGGTATTTTAATTGATATTGTATTGAATTTATAGATTGCTTTGGGTAATATAGACATTTTAATGATGTTTATTTTTCCTAACCATGAGCACAGTATGTGCTTCCACTTGTTTGTATCTTCCTTGATTTTTTTTATCAATGTTTTATAATTTTCTGAGTATAAGTCTTTAGTCTCCTTGGTTAAATTTACTCCTAGGTACTTTTTTTTTTTATTGTAATAGTGAAGGGGATTGTTTCCTTAATTTCTCTTTCTGACTGTTCATTGTTGGAGTATAAAAATACCTCTGATTTCTGAGTATTAATTTTATATCTTGCTACTTTGCAGAATTCATTTATCAGGTCTGGTAGTTTTTTGACTGAGACTTTAGGGTTTTCTATATACAATATCATATCATCTACAAATAATGATAGTTTTACTTCTTTTCCAACTTGAATGCCTTTTATTTCTTCATTTTGTCTGATTGCAGTGGCTAGGACTTCTAGGATTATGTTGAATAAGAGTGGTGAAAGGGGGCACCCCTGCCTTGTTCCTGATCTTAAGGGGATTGCTTTTAATTTTTGCCCATTGAGTATGATGTTGGCTGTGGGTTTGTCATAGATGGCCTTTATCATGTTGAGGTATGTTCCCTGTATTCCCACTTTGCTGAGAGTTTTGATCATGAACGGGTGCTGGATATTATCAAATGCTTTTTCTGCATCTATTGAAATTATCATGTTTTTCTCCTTCCTTTTGTTTATGTGATGAATCACATTGATTGATTTGCAAATATTGTAGTAGTAGTTTTTCTTTGTTTATTTTTTTTGACAGAGAGGGAGACAGAGAGAGGGAAGATATGGATAGACAGACAGGAAGGAAGAGAGATGAGAAGGATCAATTCTTTGTTTTGGCTTATTAGTCTCCTTAGTTGTTCAGTGATTGCTTTCTCATATGTGCCTTGACTGGGGGGCTGAAGCAGAGCGAGTGACCCCTTGCTCAAGCAAGAGACCTTGTGCTCAAGCCAGCGACCTTGGACTTCAAATCAGTGACCTTTGGACTCAAACCAAAGTCATGGGGTCATGTCTATGATCCTATGCTCAAGCCAGCGACCCCACGCTCAAGCTGATGAGCCTGCACTCAAGCTGGAGAATCCTGTGCTTAAGCTGGTGACCTCGGAATTTTGAACCTGGGTCTTCTGCATGCCAGTATGATGCTCTATCCCCTGTGCCACTGCCTGGTCAGGCAGGTCTAGTAGTTTTTTGACTGAGACTTTAAGGTTTTGTATGTATAGTATGTCATCAGCAAATAATGATAATTAGTTTCACTCCTTTTCAATTTGGGTGCCTTTTATTTCTTCTTATTGTCTGATTGCTGTGGCTACAACTTCCAGAACTTTGTTGAATAAGAGTGGTGGAAGGGGGCACCCCTCCCTTGTTCCTGATCTTAAGGGGATTGCTTTTAATTTTTGCCCATTGAGTATGATGTTGGCCGTGGGTTTGTCATAGATGGCCTTTATTATGTTGAGGTATATTTTCTGTATTCCAACTTTGCTGAGAGTTTGATCATAAATGAGTACTGGATTTTATCAAATGCTTTTTCTCCATCTATTGATATAATCATGTGAATTTTATCCTCCCTTTTGTTTATGTGATGAATCACATTGACTGATTTGCTAATATTATATAAGACTTGCCCCCTGGAATAAATCCCACTTGATCATGATGTAAGATTTTTTTAATGTATTGCTGGATCCGGTTTGCTAATATTTTGTCAAGAACTTTAGCATCTATGTTCACCAGGGATATTGGCCTATAGTTTTCTTTCTTTGCAGTGTCTTTACCTGGCTTTGGAATGAGGATAGTGCTTGCCTCATTAAAGGAGTTTGGAAGTCTTCGCTCCTCTTGAACATTTTGAAATAGCTTGGAAGGATAGGTGTTAGTTCTTCTTTGAATGTTTAATAAAATTCGCCTGTGAAGCCATTGGTCCAAAACCTTTGTTTGCTGGGAGTTTTTTGATAACTGTTTCAATTTTATTTGTTGTAATTGGTTTGTTTAGGATTATTGATTCTTCCAGATTGAGTTTTGGATGATTGAATATTTCTAGGAATTTATCCATTTTACCTAGGTTGTCCAAATTTTTGGCATATAGATCTTCATACTATTTTGTTACAATCCTTTGTATTTCTGTGGTGTCAGTTTTTACTTCTCCACTTTTATTTCTAAATTTATTTATTTGAGTCCTCTTTTTTTCCTTGATGAGTCTGGTTAAAAATTCAACAATTTTGTTTACCTTTTCAAAGAACCAGCTGTTGGTTTCATTGATCTTTAGTATTTTTTTTTTGCCTCTATGTCATTTATTTCCACTCTGATCTTTATTATTTCCTTCCTTCTATTTCATCTGGGCTTTATTTGTTGTTATTTTTCTAGTTCTCTTAGATGTAGGGTTAAGTTGTTTATTTCAGCTCTTTCTTTCTTCTTAAGGTATGCCTATAATGCTATGAACTTCCTTCTCAAGACTGCTTTTGCTGTGACCCATAAATTTGAATTATTGTATGTTCATTTTCATTTGTTTCAAGGAAGTTTTTTATTTCTTCCTTGATCTCTTTGTTAACCCATTCATTATTTAATAACATGCTATTTAGCCTCCAAGTGTTTGAATGTTTTTTCAGTTTTTCTATTGTAGTTGATTTCTAGTTTCATGCCATTGTAATCAGAGAATATAGTTGATATGATTTCAATCTTTTCCAATTTATTGAGACTGGTTTTGTATTCTAACATGTGGTCTATCCTAGAGAATGTACCATGAGCACTTGAAAAGAATGTATATTCTGCTGCTTTGGCGTGAAAGGTTCTGAAGATATTAATTAAATCCAGTTGATCTAGTGTTTCATTTAAGGCTGCTGTTTCTTTGTTAATTTTCTGTGTGGAAGAGCTATTCATTGATGTTAGTGGGGTATTAAAATCCCCTACTATTATAGTATTGCTGTTGATCTCACCCTTTATGTCCATCAAAATCTGCTTTATATATTTAGGCCTCCTATATTAGGCACATAAATATTTACAGTGGTTATATCCTCTTGTTGCACTGCTCCCTTTATCATGATGTAGTGATGTTCTTTATTCCTTACTATATAACCTTTGTTTTAAAGGCTATTTTGTCAGATGTAAGATTGCTACCCCAGCTTTTTTTTCATTTCCATTTGCATGAAATACTTTTTTCTATCCCTTTACTTTCAGTCTATGTGTATCTTTTGTTCTGAGGTGGATCTCTTGTAGACACTATGTATATGGGTACTGTTTTCTTATTCATGCTGCTACCCTATGTCTTTTGATTGGAGCGTTTAATCCATTTACATTTAAGGTTATTATTGATATGTAGGTGTTTATTGCCATTTTATTATTTAAATCTACAATCCTCTTTTTCAAGATTTTTTTTTCCCTTTGCTCTTTTTATAGCAGGCCCCTTAACATTTCTTGCAGTACTGGTTTGGTATAATGAATTCTTTGACCATTTTTTTTTTTTGGTTTGGGAAGCTTTTTATGTCTTCTTCAATTTTAAATAGTAGCCTTGCTGGATAACGTAATCTTATTTGTAGGTTCTTATTTTCCATCACTTTGAATATTTCTTGGCCATCCCTTGTGGCCTTGTGTTTCTGTTGAGAAGTCGAATGTCATCCTTAGGGGGCTTATCTCTCAGTAATTAACTTCTTTTGTCTTGCAGCTTTTAATATTCTTTCTTTGTCTATTAACTTGGGCATTTTAATTTTGATGTGTCTTGGTGTGTAGGCTTCCTTGGATTTCTCTTTAATGGGATTCTCTTTGCTTTGTGAACTTGTGTGACTTTTTTCTTCATCAATTTAGGGAAATTTTCAGCTATGATTTCTTCAGACAGATTCTCTATCTATTTTTTGTTCTCTTCTTCAGGAACCCCTATGATGCAGATGTTGTTTCTCTTCATGTTGTCACATGTCTGTCTTTTTGCACCTCTTTTTGTTTTGCAGCATTACTACTGTGCTTATCTTTATCTTGTCTTCTCAATCACTGATTTGATCCCTGCTTCATCCAGCCTGCTGTTGATTCTTTCTAGTGCAGTATTCATTTCTGATATTGTATTTGTCATTTCTTGACTGTTTTGTTTTATGATTTCAATGTCCTTTTTTGATGCTTGCTATCTCTTTATTTAGGTGCTCATTATGTCCATCCATTCTTGCTCTAAGATCCTTGAGCATCCTAAAAATCATTATTTTAATCTCTGCATCTGGTAATTTGGTTACTTCCATTTTATGTAGTTCTTTTTCTGGGGATTTCACTTGTTGATTCATTTGGGTCACTTCTTTTTTGCCCATTTTGTCTGTGTACTAGGTAGTACTGTCTGACATTGAAAATTTTGTGGTGTCTTTATGAGGAACATGGGATTGATGGTACTGAACTCTAAGCCACCTGTTTTCCTTGTTCTAAGAATGCTTCTTGAGGTACTGTTTTTCCTCCTGTTGTATGTGCGTATTGAATGCAGTTGGTCCTTTCATAGTTATGGTTATTCCTTCAGGCTGGCTGGCTCTAAGGATCAACCTTGATCGTGTGTATTACACGTGGTGCAGATTTGGTCCTGTTGGGCGTATTTATTCTTTACAGTGTCTGATGCCTGTTAGACTCCCCCTTTGGGCGTGCTGCTTTTATAGCTAACTGAGTCTAGGGTTGGTGCTGTCTTTCACTCACTACCAGTTGTGTTGGCTCTAGATCTTATTGAGTTGGCTTCTTTTGTTGTTTGTAATCCACTGTGGGCTACCTGTCTGCAGCTATTGCTCTTTTTGCTGTTTGTGTCTGCATAATCTGTGCCTGGGTAGTGTGGGAGGAGCCAACCTGTGTATAAGGATCAGCTTCCTCCTGTTAGATATGACCACAGCTTTGTAAAAGTCCCAAGCTCTGTAAGATTTGTGTCTGCTGTTCAGTTGCTCCACCTCTTCTTGCAGCTGCTGGTCTTCCCACAGATTCTTCTGTAGAAAGACTATCATGTGGGCTCAGACTGGCCTCACCCAGCCAGCCCCTCTACAGGTTGCAAGCTTGTTGGGTTAGGGCAGATGAGGTTGGGAATTCAACCGAGTGGAACCCCCTACATCAGGAATCTCTTGGTCAAAAGATTAGTACGGGAAATGTGACCCCTACTTTAAAGCCTAATTTGTCAGCCACTGCTGGATACTAAAATTTTATTTCTCCCCAACAAGATGAGCAGCAGGTTTAGATCGAGTGAGGATGACTGTCCCTTCTGCAGATGTTATTACAGCTGGTGATACCCTAGTTTCAGGGAGGAAGACTGAGAGAGTCCTCTCCTGTGGCTGACTGCCCCCCCCCCCCCATAGTGGCTAAGCTCTTTGACCAGACCCAACAATAGGCTCACAGGGACCCACATATTAAATGTTCATGTTCCAAGCCTCTCTCTCTTCCCCCTGTAGAATCTAGCCCCACTGGGCAGGATATCCAGCACCCAGGCTGGCTGACCAAAGTTCCACCCTATCCAATGCACATGAGCCTCTGTGCCAGTGCTGATCACAGAGAGCGGAACTCACCTCAGCTGGGACAGGTGTGAGGAGCCGTTTTTTAGGATACCACTCTAACAAGTGTTGTTAGGTCCTGAACCAATGATCTTTGAAGCTGGCCCCTGGATGTGCCAGCCCTGGGCCTCCTTGGTAGGAATCTGGCACAGACCAGTGGGAGACACTGCCTGTGACTGGCCCTCAGCAACCATCTTGGAACTACAAGCAATCCAGAGTTTGTGGCTGCCTCTGCTGGGCCCAGGTGTACATGGAAATACCAAGCTGCACTCCTAGGCTGGCTTTTACCCACACTGGGCCTGGGGGATGGTCTGCTTAAAAGGCCAGGTTTCCCTGAGTCCTGCCTCCTGCAGCCTCTACTGGCTGCTTGTTGGGCTCCTCCACTGAAAAAAATGTGGTAGAGTCTAGGGCCTGTGGCACTTCAGGGATTAGGAAGGGTGGTGGGTGTGGCTCTGGCCCTTGGGCCCAGATATCAGTCTGTCCAGACTTTTTTCTCAGACCTCAGTAGGGTGTGGCCTCAGGAGTCCAGTGGGTGTGGCTTCTGAGACCCAGAGGTGTGACCTGCCCACAGTCTGGACAGTTTCTATTGAATCTCCCTTGGGGCAGAAGCACCAGTGATAGTCTTGGGAGTGTGTGGGGGAAAGCTCTGGCCTCTGAGCCAGAAAACTGAGTCACTGACTTGCCCCCTGCTTCCTGGCTTACTTCTCAGAATGGCCCAGTCTCATAGGGTTGGCAAGAGAGACTCCTGAGGGCAGGGCAGCTGCTGTCCTTCAGACTGATGCTACATGGAGGGGTTGGCTCCACCCAAGAAAAATGGCATCTGTAGTATTGGAGAATGACACTATGGGGTTCAGGTGGCTGTCCCCACAGTGTCTCTCTCTTGGCCTCCAACTTTATACTCTCCTCATGCAACTCTAGTCCTCTCAGCTCTCCGCCACCGGAGCCCCAGGTAAGTGGCTGTGAATGAGATTTTCTGCATGGAACCTTTAAGATGGAGCCCGAGTCTCTGAGAGTTCTGCCTCTTTCTTGCAGACAGAAACTTGGCTCTTTTTACCTCCAACTGCTGTGTGGGTGCTTCTTTTAAGCTCTAGGCTGGGGCTCCTGGCCTGGGTCTAAGCACCCACACCTCTCAGGATGACCCTGTCCTCAGTGAAATTTCCTCCGGACCCTCAGCTGCCCCTTGCTTCTGGGAGCAGGCAGCTCTTTCCGAGTCTCTGCCCTTCCTGCCAATCTCAGAGTAGCTTCTTCTGTGATCCTCGGTTATAGACTCCTCTTCATTTAGTCCAAAGTTGGTTTTTCAAGGTAATTGTTCTTAAATTAAGTTGTGATCAGAGGTGGAATAGGGTCGGTTAAGTCCCCAGGCACAGAAGAAAATATTGGGCCCCTTAAAAATAAGAGAGAGGGAAAATAAAAATACATGTTAACCATATTTTTAAATAAATAAAAAATTTTATGTACTGTTAATGTTAAAATTGCATATATGAAACCAAACTTGGTGTCATTAGAAAAAAGTGTAAAGTTGAGGTTTTGTGGGGCTGTTCTGAAGTCGGGGTCCAGCGAATGGACCCAGCGCGCCTGCTGTTAAATCCACCTCAGGCTGTAATCTAATTTGGTCCTGGGAAGTGGCAGTTGGAATGTCTGCCTACTGTGTTGCCATCTTGGAATCTTCTGGAAAACAACTTCACTTTTATGCTCATTTAACCAGTTGTGCTTATGGAAAAATCTTTCCCTAGGGGTTGACTAAAGAACAAACAAGAGAGAGCTTTAACATAACTCAACAGAACATTAAATAGAATGAAGCACAGAGTTGCTTGCTGTGCTGTTATCTTTCAGTAATCTCAATTAAGTTTTTAAATATGCTTTCAGAATTTTATTGTTACACTAAAAATAAAAATTAGTCACTGTATATGGTGTATTGGAATGAATATGGAAAATGACATTTTGCCCCCTCAGAAAGAGACAGGTGAGGTTATTTATGTAAAATAATGGTATTTTGACCCTGACTGAAAGAAATTGTATAGAAAGAATGATGACAAAGAAGAAATTAGTGAGGCATAGATATAACCCATTAGCTAGAGGAGACGTTCCTGTCAGTTATTGACCTCGACACGATTCTTCAAGTAGTATAGACAGTTGAGGCATAGCCTATGATGGGCACAGGTCTCACTGGAAATGGCTGGGAGTTTGGTAAAATAGCTAGAATGACACTAGTTTACTAGCTTTGTCAGTTGGCATATGAGATTATGATGATGAATATTATAAACAGCAGTCATTGAGTATGGACTATGTACCAGGAGCAATGTTAAATACTTTTTATATTTTTCTCAGTTAAATCTCACAACATCCTTGTAATATATATTATAATAATTCTCCTCCTCCTCCTCCTCCTCCTCCTCCTCTTCTTCCTCCTTCTCCTCCTCCTCCTCCTCCTCCTCCTCCTCCTCCTCCTCCTCCTCCTCCTCCTCCTCTTCTTCTTCTTCTTCTTCTTCTTCTTCTTCTTCTTCTTCTTCTTCTTCTTCTTCTTCTTCTTCTTCATGTCTTCTTCATCTTCTCCCCCCCCCCCTTTTTTAAATGTGACAATAGGGGAGATACAGAGACAGACTCCATATGTGCTCCGACCAAGATACACCTGGCAACCCTTGTCTGGGGCTGATACTGTGCTCATCTGGTACCAATGCTCTCAATCAAGCTATTTTTTAGCACCTGAGGTGGAGGCTCCATGGAACCATCCTCAGCACATAGAGCCAACGTGTTCAAATCAGTCAAGCCATGGCTTTGGGTGGAGAAGAGAGAGAGAGAGGGAGAAAGAGAGAGAGAGAAGGAGGAAGAGGAGGAGTAGAGGAGCAGATGGTTGCCTCCTCTGTGTGCCATGATTGGGAATCGAACCTGAGACTTCCACTTGCTGGGTCAGGTCAACACTCTACCAATGAGCCAACTGGCCAGGGCTGATATATAATTGTAATATTCTTATTTTATAGATAACTAAGGTGAACTCAGAGAGATTAGAGAACTTGTGTACTACTCACACAGAGAGTAGTAGCAAAAGTGCTTCTTGAACCCAGGCTGCCTAACTCCAAAGCCGATTTTCTAACCACCATGCTATATACTCAACAGACTCTCCAAAGTTGGTATTATAGAAAACAGATTAGAATGTGCGGAAACTTTTAAGAGATAAGACGTATTTTTAGTGATGATAGAGTAAAAGTGACTGGAATGAGTCTCTCAAGTAAAAAAAAATTAAAGAAAATATTTAAAACAACAGTTTTAAGACATTTGACAAGTAGCACAAACTGATTCAGGTGAGAGAAACAAGAGTTTGTGCCAGTTTACCTCGAGTAGAAATCACGCTGCTCACAAAAATTAGGGGATCAGGAACGTGCAGATACTCCAGTACTTCCAGCCTTTTGTACAGTGCATTTTCACCAATGAAGTAAAAGTTGGTTTTGCATCTCATTTGCACAATCAAACAACTTTCTTTGACTTGTCATTTGCTTTTCTGATGTTCTTGTTTAATGAAAAAAATCAAATATTTTTTTATTGCTTCATATTCATTTTGAAAAATCCCCTAATTTTTGTGAGCAGTATATATTTTCAGCAAAATAATAGAGCCTAGCTATCCCCTCAGGAGAAGACACAGAGTTCAGAGTCTGAAGAGGCTACAACCACTAGAATTCACACGGTAAGGTCTTGGATAGGATGGAACTACACAGAGACAACTCGAAGGTCGGTGGAGTTTTCAGTGAAGGCATGTGAGAAAACTGTCAGAGGCCAGGGAAAGACATTGCAGAGAATCAGGTGAAATTATTCCTGTAGCTCTATAGTTCATTTTTCTACCATCCAGAGTGGACCAACCTTCTTACATACAGGACATCAATTGGAGTTCTCAGAAGACATTGCCTAAGTTGTGTGGAAAAATTAGCCCTTAGACTAAAAACTCTTCTGGTCTTGCTTACCAAAGCTTAAAAACAAGCCATTGAAGGATAAAGTTGTTTCCAAGAAATTTTATTGCTTTATCTAATTTATCGAGATTTATCTAATACAAAACCTAAAAATATTTACAGGACTATAAAAGACTCCAGCCCCAACATATTAAAATTTACATTGTCTGGCATCCAATCAGAAATTACCTGGCACTCAAAGAAACAGAAGAACCTGAACCATATTGAGGACAAAAAGAATCTACAGTAAAAGGCCCAGAAATAACACAGCTGCCCTCTTCCCATTCATATGTCAAAGCTCTAAACCCCAGTGTGATGATGATATTTGTAGATGGAACCTTTGGTAATTTGGTAGTTATGGTTAGATGGGATTATGAGGGTGGATCCTTCATGATGAGATGAATGGCTTTATAAAAAGAGAAAAAGAGAGAAATTGCTCTCTGCCATGTGAGCACACAGTGAGCAGGTGGCTGTTTATAAGTCCGGAAGAGGTTCCTCACTAGGAACTGCATTGTCTGGTATCCTGAACTTGGACTTCTAGTTTCCAGAGATGTGAGAAATAAATGTCTGTTGTTTTAAGCTATGCAGTCTATGGTGTTTTGTTACAGCAGCCTGAGCTGACTAATATAAGGACATTAAATCAGCTTTCATAAATATAGTTCATATGTTCAAGTAGGTATAGAAAACACAAGTATGATGGAGACATGGAAAATATAAAATAGACCCAAATTTTTAAAGTTGAAAAATACAGTCAGACAAAAAATACACTGGGGTGATTAACAGCAGATTAGACACTGTGGATAAAACAATGATAAACTTGCAGACATAATTGTTATCCAAAATGGAAACAAAATGAAACAAAAAGATTGAAAAAAAATTAACAGCATTAATGGGTTGTGGGACAATAGCAAGTAGCTTGTAATCACAGAAAGGTGGCAAGGAGATGCAGAAAAAAATGTAAAATGTCCAAATTTGTTGAAAACTATAATAGTATAGATCCAAAGGCTTAACAAGTTCCAATTAGAGGAAAAGTGAAGAAAATGATACCAAAGTATGTCATAATCAATTGCTTAATACCACTGTTGCAGAAAAAGATTTTATTTTATTTTATTTATTTATTTATTTATTTTTCATTTTTCTGAAGCTGGAAACAGGGAGAGACAGTCAGACAGACTCCCGCATGCACCCGACCGGGATCCACCTGGCACACCCACCATGGGGCGACGCTCTGCCCACCAGGGGGTGATGCTCTGCCCATCCTGGGCATCGCCATGTTGCGACCAGAGCCACTCTAGCGCCTGAGGCAGAGGCCACAGAGCCATCCCCAGCGCCTGGGCCATCTTTGCTCCAATGGAGCCTTGGCTGCGGGAGGGGAAGAGAGAGACAGAGAGGAAGGCGCGGCGGAGGGGTGGAGAAGCAAATGGGCGCTTCTCCTGTGTGCCCTGGCCGGGAATCGAACCCGGGTCCTCCTCACGCTAGGCCGACGCTCTACCGCTGAGCCAACCGGCCAGGGCCAGAAAAAGATTTTAAATGCAGCTAGAGGTGGAAAACATTAGGTACAGAAGAATGAAGGTAAGAATGAGCAGATTACTTATTGGACACAGTGCAGGTTAGAAAACAAAGGGGCCTCATCCTTAAAACACAGAAAGGGAAACACTCTCAACCTAGAGTTCTATATCCAGCAAAAACACCTTTAAAAGAAAAAAAAAAAAAGATGAACTGAAGACTTTTTCTGACATAGAAAAGCTGAAAGAATTTAGCATCAGCTGACCACCACTATAGAAAATGTTAAATAAAGTCTTTCAGTGGAAAGGAAAATGATAGCAAATGAAACCTGGATCGACATAGAGGAATGAAGATTGCCAGAAAAGGCAAATATGAATGTAAATACAAATGGCTTCTTGTTTTGAAAAATATCTTTAAATGAACTGTTTAAAGTGAATATGGTAGCAATGTATTGTGGGGTATTGTAGAAATATGACAATAGTAGCACAAGGGTGAGGAGGTGCTGAAGGGAAGTGTATTCTCATACAGTTATTGCACTATATATGAAGTCATATAAAAACTTAAAGGTAGATTGTGATAAGGTAAAGATGTGTATTATAAACCCACTACAGAAACAAAACAAAGCGGTATAGCCTATAGCCCAATAAAGGAGATGACATGCAATTACAAAAATACTTAATTCAAAATAAAGTAAGACAGAGGAAAAGGGAACAAAGAATAGATTGTAAAAATAGAAAACAATCTGATGGTATATTGAAACCCAACCATGTTAAAGTAAATGGTCTAGATGCGCCCCCCCCCAAAAAAAAAAAAAAAAAACAAAACAAATTTTTGTCAGATTGGACAAAGAAAGGAAGACCCAACTCTGTGCTGGATATAAGTAATCTATTGTAAATAGTCACAGATTAAAAAGGAAAGGATTGGAAAAGGCAGAACATGCAAACATCAACCAAAAGAAAGTTGAAGTGATTTGTCCAGGATAGTCACATATTATTTAATTAAGGCTTATCAAAACACTAAATCTCATGATCACATTCCTGTGCATGTTAATTCCCAGAATACTGGTATGTCCTGCCCATCTCTGTGGCTTCCACTGTGTTTTGACAGTATTTTGTACACAGTGGTGCTTAGTAAATAGATGCTGGTTAGTTGAACGCATGATGTTTCCTAAAGTAAATTATAGATGAGACCTACTTCACTTTCTTGGTATAGTGGAAAGATGTGCTCAGTAAGCAGCAGATCTTATTACAGTTTCCACTTATTAAACTTTTTGGAGTTTCCTTTGGGCAGAAATTGTTCTACTGGCATGCTTGACATTTCTTGGTTCTGGGACAGCGTCTTAGGTAGAACATGAATTCTTGGGGTACACACTATTTAGGGCCTGCAAGTAACAGAGAAGCCAAGTAATAGCAGTTTATACAGGATTGAAATGCATTTTTTTGTCACTTATATCTAAGCTGTGGCCCTGCTCTGGGAAGTCATCAGAGACCCAGCCCCATTCTTGTTGTTCCAACATACCTAGGTTTCGCCCTTGTCCAGATGTTTCATACTGGCTCTAACTGTGTCCACTTTTCCTCTAACAAAGAGGGGTAGGAGAGGAGAGTTGGAAGCTATGACCAGAGGGTTTCACCCATCACTCCTGTGAGGATTGCTACGACCAGAGCTGTTCCTTGGGGCTGGCTTAGGCTTCCCCCATCACTGGCCCACCCACTGCTCTTTCAGGGTGTGAGTGAGCTCCCTTCTCTGGAGTTACAGTCTGGTGACTAATACTTCCTCCAACAAAACACAGAATGTTTCCATTGAAGGTCAATATGTAAGAATGGAAACTTTGATAAGAAAGACTGCTTCAGAAGACATCTGTGGAAGGCTGGCAGGAAATGTGTTATTGTTGAATAACTTAGTGTAGTCCTTGCTGATGGCTTTATATATAATGCTGTTCAAAAAATCAATTTCTTAGCAGTTTTGTCAAGCAGCTGATTTTAATTTTCACTTGTTCAAGGGGGAAGAAACTGAGGTGTTTGTGCAGATCTGCTCAACGAGTGCATTTGTGGCACACATCAATTCTGGAAATGCAAATTATGGGTTTGCCATCCATGTCTTTGCCTGTGAAGTCATATTTCCTTTGGAGGAAATGAGAAATGATCTGAAGAAAAAGAAAGAAAATTGAAGAACTTTTCTCCCTAAGCCCCGTATTCATAGAATGAACTCATCTCTGTGCATTGTCCGAGGCCGACCCATTGAGTTCAGGGGGAGCTGGGCAGCTTCACCCTCAGAGCCATGCATGGTGCTCTTTATCTTTTACTCTGGGTGCAGAAGTGTTGCTTAGCAACAGTGATTCTTCCAGGTCCACAACTGCTGTGGCCACAGAACTGACAATAGAGTGGAGTTTGAGAGGGAGATCCTCATTTTTCAGCTTCTTCAATGGTGGGGAAAGGGAATAAAGAAAGAAAAGACAGATGGGATGAAAGAGCTACAGTCCATTGGCCAGTGCAGAAAAGCACCAGCTGAGGTTGGAGAATGATCAGGAGCCACATGTTCTATACATGATCAATAAATGCTGAGAGAATTAAAAGGAGGTAATCACAGTGGCAGAGGTTAATTAGAGAAAGCGAAGAGGCAATAGAAGGAAATGGCCAGGCAGTCTACAAATGGAAGTTTCAGACCAATTGGGTGTCTAGAGCATGTTCATTCTGGCTCTGTTTTGGGGTATTGTTTCTTTTCTTTCTTTTTTTGTTCCAAGTTATTGGGCAAGTTTTTGAAGGGAGATAGAAAGGATTCAAAGAGGCTTTATTTTCCCTAACTCTCTTATTGGTAACTCCCACGGCTTAAGAGTTTCTTACCTAGTTCTGAGTGTTTAGAAAGATGTTCAGGAGAGTGATTTCAGTGATGATCTCAGGCTGGCTTCTTGCGCAATAGAGCAAGGCAGCACTGGCCGCTTGGAAGTGATCCGTAGCATTTGAGGTAATTGTAACGTTAGAAATGTCCTCATTTCCTGGTTTCTATTCTTTCTTATGCTTTCCATCATTTCATGGAGCTAAAACTGAGAAGCATGTGCTGACCACTCATATGAGATATTTCAAACCTGGAGATTACAATCTTTCATATCTCATGCAGTTACAGTCCTTTTGTAGAGCAGTTTTCTGAAGTGAATCAAATGAGGGTTTTTTTTTTCAGAACTGAAGGAAGTCAGAGGATGAAATAAATAAAAGCAGAGAGGAAATTGAAAGGGGTGTGTATGTGGGGGAAACATATGTTTTCAGATGATATTTTAAAATAGATGGAGAGTTGATGAGACAGATACACAAAAACTGATTCCAGATGGCAGGAACGGCAGTGGCAAGCTGGTGTGAAGGGACAGAGTGCAGGCTGGCACCAGACTGGGGGTGAGGGGGTGGGGGGGAGGGGGAGTGGCGGCAGGAGGAGGAAGGGGTGCTAATAGGGTTTGAGTTTATATAGAAAGAAGTAGAATTATTGAATTCATACCCTTCCCTTTTAGTTGAATAATTTGCTCGGTAGATTCATGTCATGTAATAAGACCTTTTTAATGATATGTTTAGGAAAAAGGCAAACTTGTTTCACTTTGGCTTCTTTGCTAAGGCTGCATCTATAGGCAAAGTGACTAGTCACATCACCTCAGATTAGGCACTGGGGAAAGTGAGCTGGAGGGGGATTTTATCAAAATTTGTTTTTTATATACATTCAAATTATGATGATGCATATTGACGAATAGTATTGCTTTCCTGTAGCAGTCTTGCAGAACCCAAAATGACCTGAGCTCATTTTCATGGAATGCAGGGAAGGAATTATTGAGAAAGAGGAAACTGAGAACCAAGAAATTATTCTAGTTCTAGCATTAGGATGGGCAGAGGGGTTTCTCTTCACTAAGAGGAATGGAAAAACCCAGCCACCTTCCTGATGTGTGAAATGATGCAGTCTTATTTGCATAGTCATTATTTCGCATCAGTGGGTTTTCTTACTCTGAATTTGGCGCTATATTTTCATTCAGTGAGCATTTATTGACTGCTTACTGAGTGCTAGGAAAGTTATGGCTACAAAGAGGAAACAATCCTAGCTCTGCCTTTGTCTTTTGTCTGGTGAATGGAAATTCCTCCTTTTGTATCTGTTCTCTGTGTGTGTGCTATTGTATTGTCACCTGAGAGAGGCCTATAGCTTGAGTTTGATCACTATCATGAATCCACACCCAGCCCACATTTTTGTCTCTTTTCAACTGACCTATCATTACTGATTTCTGCCTCTACCAACTTCTGTTTATGTTCAAATAATTGTTGGTATGAGCACTTGGCCACCAGGGTTACAGAAACCATCAAAATTCAAAAGGAGGACCCTGACTGGTTGGCTCAGTGGTAGAGGGTTGACCCGGCCTGTGGAAGTCCCAGGTTCCGTTTCGGGTCAGGGCAAATAGCAGAAGTGACTGTCTGCTTCTCCTCTCCCCACCCCCTATTCCCCTTCTGCAGCCAGTGGCTTGATTGATTTGAGTGCTTTGGCCCAGGTGCTGAGGATGGTTTTGTGGAGCTTCCACTTCTGGTGCTAAAAATAGCTCAGTTGCAAGCATCAGCCCTAGATGGGCAGACATTGGCTCCAGATGGGGGTTACCAGGTGATCCTGGTCGGGGTGCATGTGGGAGTCTGTCTCACTATCTCCCCTCCTCTCAGACATTCAAAATATTATTTATATGAGTTCATTTTATGTAGGGCCATGAATTAAAATGGCAGCACCTGTCTAGTCCATTACATACAGAAAAGAATTTGCAGAAGGTGATTGCCCTTGTGTCATTAGAGTCTTTTGCATGGAGCTGTGGCTATTGCATCAATAAAAAAGCCCAAATGTCTTCATTTATTGTGTGGTTCCTGTCCTATATCGGGGAAATGCCAATTATTTCAGTTGTGGTTAAAGCAGTTGCTTTTTGGTGCTCTGCATTCCACTTTCATAAGAGACTGAGTTAGCATTATCTTTTCTGTTTACATTTCTCTTGGACTTTTTCATTTGTTCTTGTTGCTTTCCATGGAAACATGTTTGTACATCTTTTATTGGTAATGATGTAACCAAAATAGGACAGGCAGAGCCCACAGCTTGACAATAGGTAAAATGACAAGTTTAAGCAGTGCTGAAATGGAGGCAAGCCTATTGCAACAGGGAACAGAAGGGACACACTGTGTTATTGAGTTGATTTGCTAAGAGGCAACAAAAGATATTGTGAATTTTATTTGTAAACAGAAAAGAATTGGCAGTGTGTGGGAAGAAGTTTCTAAAGTAGTGGAACCCGAGAAATTAAAGCTCCTTCAAGTGTATTTAAATGAAAGATAAGCTGAGAGATATTACATGTTTGTTTTTAAGGACAGCTTGCAAGTTCTTGATACTGTGATTAAAGAGGGTAGAGGGCCCGAACAGACCTTGGCACAGGGGATAGAGAGCATTGGCCTGGGACGCTGAGGACCCAGGATCGAAACCCCAAGGCCATCGGCTTGAGCACGGGCTCATTTGGCTTGAGTGAGGGGTCACCAGCTTGAGCGTGGGATCATAGAATGACCCTATAGTCCCTGGCTTAAAGCTGAAGGTTGTAGGCTTGAGCCCGAGGTCACTGGCTTGAGCAAGGGGCCACTCAGTCTGCTGTAGCCCCCCAGTCACGGCACATAAAGAAAGCAATCAATGAACAACTAAGGTGCCGCAACTATGAGTTGATGCTTCTCCTCTCTCCTTTCCTGTCTGTCCATCTGTCCATCTCTCTCTCTTAAAAAAAAAAAAAAGGTAGATAGATGGGCGCAGAAAAAGGCTGAAAGTAAGACAAGATAAATTAACGTAAATCTCTGTTAAAAATATATACCAAATGGCCCTGGCTGGTTGGCTCAGTGGTAGAGCATTGGCCTGGCATGTGGAAGTCCTGGGTTCGATTCTTGGTCATGGCACACAAGAGCACCCAAACCCTTCTCTCTCTCTCTTTTTTTTTTTTTTTGTATTTTTCTGAAGTTGGAAACGGGGAGAGACAGTCAGTCAGACTCCCGCATGCGCCCGACTGGGATCCACCCGGCACGCCCACCAGGGGGCGATGCTCTGCCCCTCCGGGGCGTCGCTCTGTTGTGACCAGAGCCACTCTAGCACCTGGGGCAGAGGCCAAGGAGCCATCCCCAGCGCCCGGGCCATCCTTGCTCCAATGGAGCCTTGGCTGCGGTAGGGGAAGAGAGAGACAGAGGAAGGAAGGGGGGGGGTGGAGAAGCAAATGGGTGCTTCTCCTATGTGCCCTGGCCGGGAATCAAACCCGGGTCCCCTGCACGCCAGGCCGATGCTCTAACGCTGAGCCAACCGGCCAGGGCCCAAACCCTTCTCTCTTTTTCTTTCTCTCTTCTTTCTTTCTCTCTTATCCTGCCATAGCCATGGCTCAAATGGTTTGAACAAGTTGGCTCCAAGTGCTGACGATGGCCCCATGGCCTCATCTTGGCGCTAACATGGGTTGGTTGTGAAGCAATAGAGCAGCGGCCTAGCTGGGCAGAGCATCACCTGGTAGGGGCTTGCTGGGTGGATCTCGATCAAGGTGCATGAAAGAGTCTGTCTCTGCCTATCTGCCTCTCACTTAATGATAAAAAAAAAATGTGCGCGCGAGAGCACGCTCACACACACACACACACACACACACACACACACAGAAAGAAAATGCAGTAGCTCTAAAAACTTGCTTAAATATTCTGTACTTTACAGACTCTTTAAGAGCATTTAAACAACTTTTTAAGGCTATTGAAGATACTGCCCTCAACAGATTTATTTTCAAGGATAAGTTTTATATGTAAATTTTGTTATGCCCAGGACAAGCTAAAAGAATGAGTTGATTGAGGTTGATTGAGGGTCAGGATAGGGAAGAGAGAGCTCAGGTAGATTGGAGGGAAGGTAAAGAAAAGTGTAAGGTATTTTTCCCCGCCAGGAAGGAAGGAACAGGTCTCGGAGCCACCAAGTGTGGTAAGTTCAAAAGGCTTTATTCAGTACAAAGCGTTCCCCGGATGAGACTCACTGGCGTGCAAGATGGAGGGCAGGAATAAAATCGCACATGGACAGACCGCGCGGGTATATTTAAAAAGGGGTCCCTCTAGGGCAGTCGGGCTAATATGACGTAGAGAAATCTTACTGGCTGACAGTCAATCGCTTTTGTTTCCAAGGAGTCCTAGGAAGTTTCTTTTTGGCGCACTTGACTGTGTGTGGTCCTAGCCAAAGTTCCCGGGCCTAGGTTCCCCACGTGACCAGCCCTCTATCCACCGACCTTACAAAAGGATCTCAGAATTTCAAGCCCAAAGAAGATTTTATTCCTTTCAGGCAGAATCTTTTTTGTTTTCCTAGCTGAAGTCACAATATTAACAGTGGGACCGTTTTGACACACACATTTCTTTTTGCAGGAAAATAAATAGGGATGCCCACAGGTTTCATCCTATTTAAAGCAAAGAGCACAGCATCACTGTTGTGTTTAATGTTACATTAAGAGTGTAAGAGCCAGAAGGTAATGTGGTCTAACTTCTTCATTGTACTGATGAGGAGGCTACACTCTATGAGGTTAGATGATTTATACAATCTAGTTAGTGATTTAGTGGAAACAAGAACCTTGATTTTCGTACATTCCAGTTCCAGCTTCTTTTTTTAGAGTACTGTGGTGACTGGTGGGGGAAGAAAGCATGAGAAAGCTAACTCCAAGTCTTCCCTGTCATGTTCTAAAAAAACTGACAGCAATAGATTACTTCTGACTGAGACAGAATGAAGCTAACCAGTGACAAGAAGACAAACATCATTGGGATATCCTTCTGTCTTTAAACACAGAATATTCTAAATTAGATTTGAGGTGAATTAATATAGAAAATGTTCAAGAGTTAAGAGATTATTGCCATTCTGTTTTGAGTCATGTTTCATACTTAATGAACTATACGTCTAATACTTATGTTAGGCTCTAAATAATCTGATTTGCTTCAAAATCCTTAATTTAAATAGCAGTTTAGTGGTTTGGCTTTAAAGGTAGAATTATGCTAATACTGTATATCGACACCCTAAGTCAGTGTTTTCCAAAAAATTATTGATTTAAAATTTAAGAAGTTCTACATCTAGGGGAACTTGTAGTTGGTTTTGGCCACCTCTCCTCTTCCTCTTTAGTTTCTCTCACTCGGTCCTTGATCCCCTTATCAGTCCTTTTACCTGCTTTTATTAGACTGGATTTTCTCCAACTCAATCCATACCTGGCCAAATATTTTGACATTTGACCACCCATGCAATAATTCTGCTGGATAGAACATTTGTAAGACTTGTTTTTTAGGGCAGGGGTTCTGAAACTTTAGTGGAGCTAAGAAGAGTTTAGGGAGCTGGTTCTTGGACCCCACCTCTTACATTCTGATAATACGGTTGGTCTGAGGCAAGGCCTTGGAAACTGTATTTTAAATAAACAGTCCCATTGAGTTTGATGCAGGTGGTCCATGAACTACAATGCTTAATGGTGTCAGATTTTGAATGCACTCATATAAATCATAGGCACATCTGTGCTTTGGATTCCTTTTTCTAATTAGAGTGAGCTTTTTCTGTGCAGTTGCAGCAGTGGTTCTACCTGTGGGCCCTAGTTTTTCCTTCTCCAGCAGTTAAGAATAATTGATGGGGAAGAATTCTAGTCTCTCCTGCAGTAGTGTTACCTTCCCATTGATGACTCTTGTTCAGTGAAATTTACCCAATGATGTGAGTCTTGGGAGACAAGAGGTGATCTTACTTTTGTCATCTGATGTTAACAGGGACCTGTAAAACACATGCTACTACCAAAGAGTGACATCTGAGAAGGGACAAGTTTTAAACAGTGGCTGACTGCAGGCCTTTTTTAGACCCTTAAGAACTCAATAAGAACAAATTAAACTGAGTAATGATTCTTAAAGTGTCAAACTACAGATAAATAGAATTTTCTAAGGAAAAGTTGGAATGGAAAAGTCTTTCACAAAGATGACAAAGTGTTTCCTGGTTCTAAGGAAAAAAATTACCTTTGAATAAAAGAAGGTCAGTGAGAACTTTGGTGTGATTCATGGAGTGTGAATAACGCATGCATGGAGGCTTAGGAAACCAGTCTAGGACACTAAAAAAAAGATTTTCACAAGAAGTGCAGTGATTTGTGTATGAAGCAGTATATTTTTCAGGATAAAATATTTTTCTCCTCTTATAGTGGGTGAACGGAGATATATTTGATCAAGATAGAGATTTATGGGTATAGGAGCCAAAGAGGCCCTACATAGCTTCTACCAATGCTCTTTAATCTTGAAGAAAGCACTTAAAACATTTTGACCACATCTAGCTGCACATTCTTACTTCTGTTTCAGCTTGTTGGCAAGAGTGGCGATTTGGAAATGTTATTCAGTTTTCACAGGCTTAGCAGGCTGGATAAACACAATTTTTTCACTGCCAGTGGAGGGCCTGATGAACTTGGCGCTGGGTCCCTGGTTCTTTCAAAGCCCTGTGTGATGGGAAGAGGCAGCAGAAGCAAACCAGAGAGACTGGAAGCCACTGTTCCTGCTGATCTCTTTCATTTCCACCTATGAAATTTTGTCCAACTCATGGTCCTCTGACAGAATGCTCTACCAGGCTGGGCCAGTAGACCTTGGTACTGCCATGCATAGCTTTGACAAAGACTTCTCCTCTGAGGCACCAGGGTACACACAGTGAGGCGAAGAGACAAAATCTTGAAGAATCTTCATTTGTTTGTGTTAAAATGAAAAATGGAATGACCTGATTTTAACTAAATAGAAATGCTCTTTAAATTTTTTTCCTTCTTTTTCCTTTTATTTGGAAGGTGCCCATGAAGCCAAGATTAAAAAATAAAATACAAAAACTGAAAAAGGCTATCTATATTCTCTCTTCCTTTCTTGTCCTAAACATTTCCTAGATCAGAGAGAATGTACCATGAGTCCACTTTGGACCCTATCCATATGGGCTAGTTACTGAAAGTTTCAGAAAGACTTTGTTGTAATATAATTTCACCAGTTGCTTGGCATGGGTCCCTGATGGACAGGCCGGGAAAACTGATAACAGAAGCTGGTGAAAAGGCAGAGGCTTTTAATGTCTTATTCAATTCACTCTTCATGAGGGATATCAGATGTGAAGGGGCTGGAACAGTTCCCAGTTTTGATGAAAGTAGAGAGAGTCAAAATAGAAAAAGAGTTAAAAAGTGCTTTGAAGAACGGGCTCTGTTTGTGTTAGCCAGGCACGCTGGTCACTGAAGGAACTGGCAGTGCCACTGTCATGGCGAGTTGTTATTATTATTATTTTTGAACTATGGAGATAAAGAGACATCCCTGAGAATTAAAATATGTTAAGCATTGTGACTACCTTAAAAATACAGGGCCAAATAAATCAACCATAGAAATCACAGACAAGTCAGCATCAATACATGAAGAGATATCAGAATAAATTGTCAAATAATTTACTGTAATTTCTAGAGGAACCTAGATGTCAGCAGAGTTCTGCATAAACTAAATGTCATTAGGGTAATCTAACTGAAAGGACAGGTAAATAATTTAAAAATAATAGCTGTGTTTAACTTAACTTTAGTAAGCTGATACTTTTGACTATATAGTAATGGTGAATGAATGAATGAATGTCACATCAATAGAAGATTTTTCATTGTTTCAACAGGCAATGGAGTGATAGCATATAGGGACCAATTCTGCTTAATATATCTGTAGGTAACTTGGTTAAGAACTGGGGGATTTGATGTCAACTCTGCAGAGTTCATGGAATTGCTGGTACTCCGTAAAACATGAAAGAATTCAAACTGACCTTAACAAATTGGACAGATGACATGATACAGGATTATATTAATTATGGCCAAATTATCTGTGGAGAATATAAGGTGAGGAAAAACTATCCTATGCTAGCAATTTCAGTATGACATACTAAGAATCTCAGTTGGAGAGATGGAGAAGATGATTGAATTTAGGGGAAATTTTAGAAGAAAACTTGAAGGCACCTGATAGCTAACTGGATAAAAAGATAAAGTGTGTTTATGTTTTGTATCAACACTTTATATTTTGTTGGTTGCTTAATTGTTTTTTTTTTTTTTTTCATTTTTCTGAAGCTGGAAACAGGGAGAGACAGTCAGACAGACTCCCGCATGCGCCCGACCGGGATCCACCCGGCACGCCCGCCATGGGGCGACGCTCTGCCCACCAGGGGGCGATGCTCTGCCCATCCTGGGTGTCGCCATGTTGCGACCAGAGCCACTCTAGCGCCTGGGGCAGAGGCCAAGGAGCCATCCCCAGCGCCCGGGCCATCTTTGCTCCAATGGAGCCTCAGCTGCGGGAGGGGAAGAGAGAGACAGAGAGGAAAGCGTGGCGGAGGGGTGGAGAAGCAAATGGGCGCTTCTCCTGTGTGCCCTGGCCGGGAATCGAACCCGGGTCCTCCGCACGCTAGGCCGACGCTCTACCGCTGAGCCAACCGGCCAGGGCCGCTTAATTGTTTCATACTTTATTTCTTTGCTGTAGAAAAACATAAAACCTAGCAAGGATCCTTGATATTTTATTCTTTCTTTCATTTATTAAAATGTCACAACAACCACATTAAACAATCTCAGGATATTTTTAAGGAAAATAAGGATCTAAGTTCAAATGTTCAAACAGGAAAATGTTATAACAGATATTATAAGGAGGCATCCAGCTGACCTGAACCACAATAGAATTGTACTTGTAGACACTGAAAGTCTTCTTAGCTAATTGTACAATACTATCTTGTTTCCTTTCTTCCAGTAAGGACCTATTTTAGTAAGCCCAAAAAGAGAGAGTGGAGATTGGAGACCCAGACAGTTGTGATAGGAAGGGAAATATATGAGCAGTCTGAGAGAGATTCAGGAGATGAAGTTGACCTTGGGTTGCAGGGGAGAGGGAAGAGTCAGAGTTGTGCTCAGGTTCTAGTTGGGATGACTGGTGGGAACTGGGAAGAAAATAAACTTTTCTTTTTTGTAGGGGTGATAATGGAACTGATGTTGAGTCTGAAGTCTCTGGAGGACATCTAAGTGGATCTGTGTGTTGGCCAGGTGGATGTGTGTATCTACAATGCAGTAGGGAAATGTATTTAGACTGAGGAGCAGAGTGAACAGCTGGAACCAGCAACCATGAGCTGTGACTTCTGAGTCAAGTGGGAAATAGCTAATAACAAAGCTGGGTGGGGACAAGGTGCCCACTCAACTTTCTAATTCTTAAAAGCTGACATTTTGCTTCAGGTGACTTAGTGTAGCACAGATCAATGATGTGGAGAAGGACTAGAACCAAATGTTATGTGACTAACTTATTCATTATAAAAAACACATTCTCGGAGCTTCCAGTCAAGATGGTGAAATAGGTAAATGGGTCCTTGATGGACAGGCTGAGACCTTCCATGACCACTTTAAAATTACAACTAAACTACAGAATGGCCATCATTGAGAACTGCCTGAAGTCTAGCTGAACAGAAATCCTGTAACTAAGGATATAAAGAAGTCACATTGAGACTGGTAGGAGGGGCAGAGATACATAACAACTGGCCCCACACCTATGTGTGGTAGTTAAAAATTGGGAGGGGTATGTTGGCTGCAGAGATCCCCCTTAAGGAGTGAGGGGTCCCAGCCCCACACCAAGCCCCCAGCCGTGGGTTCCAGTGCTTGGAAGAGAAGTCCTTGTAGCTTCCGGCTATGAAAACCAGCAGAGCTTGTGGCTGAGTGAGACAGAGGGCTTCTGGGGTCCCAGGCATTCCTTTTAAAGTGCCAGCACATAGTCTTACTCAGACTCACTTGTTGTGAGCTCCAGTATTGGAGCAGCCAGAGACATACAGAGAGAAACTGGATTGTCTGGCTTTAAGGTGATATAGCTAAAGGGACAACTTACTCCCACACAGAAGTGCTGCCAGAAGCCATTGTTCCTTTGCTAAACCCTCACCCTGCAGGGTAGGCTGGCAGCATATCTGAGTTTTCATCAACTTGGCTTACACTGCTCACTCAGCCCTGGTGATTCCCTGAGACTCTGCCCCACCCAACTTGTGGGCCCACCTAAACTGCTTCCAGTGGCTTTTCCAAACAAATGGTGTGTTTTGACTCATGGTGTAATCTTTCCTAAAATCTCTCAAAATTTCACAAATCACAAACAAACAGCATCTGGCCTCAGCATGCCCCATACCTCTTGCTAAGCGGCCTCAGCTCCAGCACTAGTGCCAGCTGACCTCAGTTTTCAGCTTAGTCTCTCCCAGGCACCTCCAAGCCCAGGACAAGTGGCAGCCATCTGCAGATCACTTTGTAGCTTATACCCGGTGGCCCTGGGCAGGGCACAGGCAGAAGCTGGCCATGGCCTGCACCTCCAAAAATGCCTCAGAACCAACACACCCAATGGCCAGCTACATTCAGATCACACCAGAGCACCACCTAAGCACCTCCACAAATGCCCACTCAAAGGGCACACTCAGCAGGCACCAGAACCTTGCTAAAATGGATCCTCCTACATAAGCTCAAGCCCTACACAACTGCTCCTCCACTTTAGTCATGGCCAGTCCGTATAAACCTATTAGTCTGAGGGTCAATTTCTCCAAGCAACAATTCAAGGCTCAACTACAAAATGAAGGCACACACAACCCACACAAGGGACACACCTTGAGCACCTGACTCATGTAACCAGAAAAACTGTGTCATTGGGCTCCACAGGACACTTACTACCTTAAGCCACTCTACAAAGACCAAGAGATGTAACAGCTTTCCCTAATAGAAACAAACACAGAGAGGCAGCTAAAATGGGGAGAAAAAAAACCATACCCCCAATAAAAAACAGGAGAAGTCTCCAGAAAAGTAACTAAATGAAAAGGAGGCAAGCAATCTACTTGATACAGAGTTCAAAACAATGAGGATGCTCAAGGAACTTGGAACTTCAACAGCATGAAAAGGGACATAGAAACCATAAAAAAGAGCCAGCCAGAAGTGAGTAATACACTAACTGAAAGGAAGAATACATTATGGAGAATCAACAGTAGAGTTGATGAAGCAGAAGGTCAAATCAGCACTTGAGAAAATAAGGAAACAGAAAGCCCCCAGTCAGAACAGCAAAAAGATAAAAGATTCTAAAAATATGAGAATAGTGTAAGGAGCCTCTGACACAACATCAAGTGCACCCACATTCACATCATGGAGGTTCCAGAAAGAGATGAGAGAGAGAGCAAGAAATTAAAAACTCATTTGAAAAAATAATGACAGGAATTTTTCATAACTTGGTGAAGGAACTAGACACATAAGTCCAGGAAATGCAGAGAGTCCCAAACAAGGTAAAGTTGAAGAGGCCCACACACATCATAATTAAATGCCAGAGGCTAAAGATAGAGAATCTTAAAAGCAGTAAGAGAAAAGCAGTTAGTTACTTTTAAGGGAGCTCTCATAAGACTCACATATCTGATTTCTCAATAGAAACATTTTAGGCCAGACGGAATTGGCACAAATATTCAAAGTGATGAAAAACAAGGACCTACAACCAAGATTACTCTACCCAGCAAAGCTATCATTTAGAATTGAAAGACAGATGAAGAGCTTCCCAGACAAGAAAAAGCTAACGGAGTTCATCACCACCAAACTAGTATTACAAGAAGTGTTAAAGGAACTTCTTTAAGAAGAAGAAGAAAAAAAGGTAAAAATATGAACAAGAAAATGGCAGTAAATAAATATTAACAATTACTTTAAATGTAAATGGGTTAAAAGCTCCAATCTAAAGACATACAGTGGCTGAATAACGAAAGAAGACCCTTACATATGCTGTCTACGAAAGACTCCCTTTAGCTTGGGAGAGACAGACTGAAATTAGATGAATAGAAAAAGATATGACATGAAAATGCAGAGGAAAAAAAATACCAGACAGACTAGACTTTAAAACAAAGCTATAACAAGTGATAAAGAAGGACCCTGCAATTTCAGTTCTGGTTATTTATCCAAAGAAACCTAAAATACTAATTCAAAAATACATATACATCTATATGTTTATTGCAGCATTATTTACAAAAGCCAAGCAATGAAAGCAATTTAAGTGTCCATCAGCAGATGAATGAATAAAGAAGTGGTACATATATACAATGAATTCATATAAATTCAGCCATAAAAATGAATAAAATCTTACCATCTGCAACAATGTGAATGGACCTAGAGGGGTATTGTGCAGGGTCAAATAAGTCATACAGAAAGACAAATGCCATATGATTTCACTTGTATGTGAAATTAAAAAACAAAATAAAAGAACAAACAAAACAGAAACAAACTCATAGATGCAGAGAACATTTTGATGGTTGCCAGATGGGAGGGGATGGGAAGATGGGGGAAAAAGAGGAATGAATTAAGAAGTACAAATTGGGACCCTGGCCGGTTGGCTCCGTGGTGAGTGTCAGCCCAGCATGTGGATGTCCCAGGTTCGATTCTCAGTCAGGGCACACAGGAGAAGCGCTCATCTGCTTCTCCACCCCTACCCCTCTTACTTCTCTCTCTTTATTCTCCTCCCCTCCTGTATCCAAAGCTTAATTAGAGCGAGTTGGCCCTGGGCGTTAAGGATGGCTCTGTGGCCCCTGCCTCAGGCACTAAAATGTCTCTGGTTACAATGGAGCAAGGGCCCTAGATGGGCAGAGCATTGCCCCAAGTGTGAGTGGATCCCGGTTGGGGCACAAGCGAGAGACTGTCTCTGCCTCCCCTCCTCTCACTAAAATTTAAAAAAAAAAAAAGAAAAAAGAAAAAAGAAGTACAAACTGAGCCTGTCTAGGTGTTGGCACAGTGGATAAAACATTGGTCAGGGATGTTGAAGACACAGATTCGCAACCCTGAAGTCGCCAGCTTGAGCATGGGCTCACCAGCTTGAGTGCAAGGTCACCAGCTTGAGAGTGGGATCATAGACATGACCCCAAGGTAGCTGGCTTGAGCAAGTGGTCACTGGCTCCACTGGAGCCCCCACTATCAAAGCACATATGAGAAGCAATCAATGAACAACTAAAGTTCTACAACTACGAGTTGATGCTTCTCATTTCTCTCCCTCTCTCTTTCTCTCTCTCAAAAAAAATTACAAATTGATAGTTACAAAATATTCATGGGGATATAAAGAACAACAAAGGGACTATAGTCAATAATATTTAATAACTTTGTGTGGTGTCAGATGGGTACTAGATTTACTACCAGGATCACTTCGTAACTTATGTAAATGTCTAGTTTCTATGTTGTATACCTGAAACTAATATAATGTATATTAACTGTAATTAAAAAATAATTATTTAAAAATATATTCTTGTAATCGAGGAAATAGCAAAGGAGGCATTATACATGTTATTGTAACTTAGGAGATAGACAATATCTTTTTTATAGCAAGAATTTAGGTTTACAGTTTTACTAGGCAGAGATTCTTGGGGTGATAAATACTGTTTTGTATGTAATCAACTGTGGAATCTGTTTCTTTTGAACAACTAAAGTGCCATATTGGTCTGATGGGATAGGAATTCCATGTTCCCAGGACTTATAGTTCACTTGGGAGAAGATGCAGTGGTCAGCTATGGCTGGGTTAGCTGTGAGTTGTGAGCGGGACATTCAATGTAACAGCTGGAATTTGGGGCAGAGATCTGGTCTGCAAGTACAAATTTGGGAGTTACTAATGTAGAGCAATGTGCACACTTTGTATCTGCCATGCCGTAAAGATGATGAGTACTCATTTTTAAGTTTAAAAGAAGACACAATACTGCAAAAGATTTTTTTAAGTATTAGAAGCATACAAATATTTTTTAGAAAAACATATCTGTTTTTATCTTTTTTACTTCCAATGGAGAAGTCTGTTGCGAGGAGCATTTGATTATATCTGATCAGAAGGAGGAGCGTGTGAAGGGAAGGCATTGCTGTCATTGGAGTTAGTGAGTTAGGACAGTCTCTGCCTTTTCATCTCCCATTAACTCTTCTCGTCACTGCAGGCTGCTCCTCTCCTGTCCCCACCCTTCTGGACTCTGATCTTCTCTGTTCTGGTCACCAGTACCTTACCTTTTGGGTAAATTCATGAGCTCTTTTTCCGTCTCCTCTTTCTTGGTGTCTCTACCACCTTCCTCTCCCCTACTTACCAGCCTCCTTTGTCCTCTGAGCTCTGACCTGTCTCCTGGGCTTCTCGCTCTGGGCTTCTTGCTCCCTGAGCAGTCTCCTTAGACCCAGCACTTTATTCTCTAAGCTGATGATGGTCATATCCGGTTTTGGAGTTCAGATCTCCACCTTGAGTTTTCTAGCTGTGCCCTGGACAAGCCCCACTTACACGTCTAAAAGCCTGTCACACAGGCAACTGACACTTCACATGGCTGGGTCTGGCCCCCATCCACCCGTGGGCTTCTTTCTCTTTCCTGAAGGTCAGCATCATCCAGACTCTGCTCAAGCCAGAAACCCACGTCAGCTTCTGTTTCTTTCCCTCAGACCCTATGTGATCCAGTCAAGTCAGTGTGACCTGCTAAGCGCCTGTTGTGTCTCAGATTTTCCCTCCCCTCTGTCACCACACAAGTTCAGGCACTGGGAGCACTGTGTGACCTTAGTTTGTGCCACACCATCTCATCTTCAGAGCTCTGCAAGTCCTACTGCCAGTCCCCTATCTCAGCTTTTCACTCGAGGAGGCTGTCACTCATCGTCACCTCAGATATTACTTCTAGGAAGCCCTCCCTGAACCCTAAACTTTGAATTATTTGAATCTTTATGGAAGGGTTGGCAAATACTTTTGATCTTGACTTCTGACCTCGGCCAGCTGGTAGTGGCTGTCTGGGTACTGGGGTGAGGGAGGCTGTAGGTGAAGTCCATCCTCGGTGAGCAGGGCTGTCAGTGTTCCTTGTTGACGACACCCACACCTGATATCTGCCCCCCCTTCAATCATAGTAACTCTCGTCGATTATATTCCTGCTTACCAAATATTCCAGGTTCCTTCCACAGTCCCCTTTCCTGGCTGAGGACTGCACCTTTCTGCTGGTGGAATGAAGGATGGGCCAGGCGACGTGCTCTGGCCAGTGACACGAGGGCAGGAGTGATGTGTGTCACTTCTGGGCAGAAGTTTTACGAACCAGTATGTGGAGCTTTGCCTCTCCACCCCTCTGCCAGGAGGCTGACACAGTTGAGATAGCTAGCGGGGCCCCAGGAAGAGAAGGAGGGCCCTTTGGTGATTCGTGTTGGACATGCAGTGCGAGTGAGAAAGTCTGCTGTTAATGGCAGACACCAATAGCTCTGGATTGTGAGTTCCCACAGCATGGTCAAGCCCACCCTGTCAGACACAGTTTCTGTGGACAGTAGTTTGACATTTTTTCTGTTCTGCAAGTGGTCAGAATCAGTACAGAATCTGGTTGGCCTATTTCAGAATGTACCAAGAGCTTTTTAATTTATTTTAAATTTCCAGCTTCTGAGTAATTTCTATATGTGCCTTTTTTTTTAAAAGGATGGATTAGGGCAAGTCATATCTAAGGTAATTAATTACTTTAAAATCTCTATTATGTGGAGGTCAGGGCTGGGGCAGAGAACACATAAGGTTTCCAAGACTCAAACAGCCAAGGTTGTTGTCACACATTCCAAATACCAGAGGCCCCCCCCCCCCCCAATTATTACTTTATAGGCATCAATTCAAAGACTATTTAGTTTTAGTTGCACTGGTTTAATAAGTTTAGTTATCCAATTCCTATGCTTTTAACAGATTAAAAGCTACCAATTAAGAGAGGTGGATTATAAGTACTTTAGAGCCAGTTTTACTGAAAATGGGGACAAGAGAAAGTCTGAAGAAAAGAAGAGAGACAGAGAGACTTAAGAAGTGGTTTAAGAATTCCTAAGGCCCTGCCCTGGGGAGCCTTTGGGATTGCAGCAGGTGGTCCTGTACTTACCCAGGGCCAAGAGGCTGCAGTGAGATTTTACAAAATGAGGATGAACTTATGTCATCAAGAAAAAGTTTAATTATGTATTGTACCCTAACAAGGCAGGGTCATCTTACAACAATTAAGCATAAAAAAGAAAATAAGATAAAAAATAATAAGCTTTAATTTTCAGAAAACTCAGTCATTCATTTATTCAGTCAACATTGATAACTGTAGACATTGCCCATCATTGGGGATGCAAAGAGATGTTGTCTCTGTCCTCCAAGAGTTCACAGAAAAGAAAAATAACTGAATGTGAGACTGTGTTTTATGTTTTACTGGAGGAATGTGTACAAGGTGGGTTGGAAGCTCAGACGGGAGAGGCAGGAAAGTTCTTGGTGTAGGAGGGTGGGCTTTGGAGTAAGAAAGATTCTTTGCAAAAGTCATAGCTCTGCTGAGTCTAGATGGATAGTTTATCAAGTAAACAAATTGGTTGAGATTGGGGTTTGTTGATTGATATTCTAAGCAGAGAACAGATAGTGAGTATCAAGTGGGCAAGGCATGAAGACATGTGGTATGTTTGTGGTGAGGGGAGAACATGTGGTTTCTAAAGGGCTCGAGGTTGGTTTGTCATTTACTCTGGTGGTGGGTAGACAAGTTGTGACTGGATTCTTCAGTAAGCAGGTATCTATTCTCAGTCTTTTAGTTTCACCAGAAGTCTGATTTCTTTTCTGTTTTTGTTTTTTTAGTCAAGTGAGAGGCAGGGAGGCAGAGAGACAGACTCCTGCATGCACCCTGACTAGGATCCACTGGGCAAGCCCCTTACTGGATGATGTGCTGTCACTCTGGGGCCACTGCTTCGTTGCTTGGCAACTGAGCCATTTCATTACCTGAGGCAAGGCCATGCAGCCATCCTCAGTGCCCGGGACCAACTTGCTCAAACCATTTGAGCCATGGCTGTGGGAGGAGAAGAGAGGGAGAGAGAGAGATAGAGAGAGAGAGAGAGAGGAGGAGGGAGAGGGGTGGAGAAACAGATGGTCACTTCTCCTGTGTGCCCTGACTGGGAATCAAAACCGAGACTTCCACATGCCGGGCTGATGCTCTTCTGCTGAGCCAACGAGCCAAGGCCGGAAGTCTGATTTCTAATTTGTACCTTCAGAAACATAATTTTTCAGGCCATTCTTTGGCCTCAGTGTTTCAAAGAGTAACTTTTTCATATTTGAGAGGAAACAGATAGGGAGTGTTGATGCCTAATGGAAATCACATGATCTTGTTTGAGTTACCAGGTCTTAATGCAATTGGTGAAAAATTAAAAAGCTCTTTTGTCATTGGTTTCTCCGTACAGAAATTGTGCAGTTTTTCATAAGCTGATTTTCACCATGGATTACTTCTAAACACGAATACAGAAGAGCTTTATTTTATATTGGCCCTCCTGTTAAGTAGCACAGAATCGAAGAGTCCTGTGAAAATTGTGACGAAGCCCAACCAATAGGCCTGCTCTGTTTCTTTTGTTTGTTTTCTCTGTCAGTGCACCAGTAGAATACGAAATTCTGCCAGGTGGAAGCATATTTATGGGCTTTTGAAAAATGCATCTTACCAAAGGAATATTGTGAAGACAAGGCGAAGTACAGATGCAGCCCATTTTAAGACATTCCTAAACAAAAAACACGCAGATTTTCATACACCCTCAATATAGCTAAAATATTTTAATGATTATTCATGATGTCTGAGTGGTTTGTCTGCTCTGCAGAATAAAGTGCTAATGTGGATGTAGAAGAAGTATAACTATCAATATTTTGGCCTCCTCGCCTGCTGGTGCCTAGTATTATATATTATAACATCAGGTATGATATATGAACACACAACTATGAATGTATATGTATTTCTATTAGAATAAAATTTGACTTTAACAAATGTAAACTTTTTAGATGTTTATGGAGGAAAAAATGGTTTTTCTATATTAAAGGGGCATGTATGTGTTTGTTGTTTTAAATGTATTTATTGAGAATAACCTATTATAAAAATTCAGTGTTTCTCAAACAATGAAAATAAAGCTGATGTGACTTAATAAAGTCTTTGAAGTACCTTATGCTTTTGGAAGAAATGTCAAGATTCCAAGAATAGCATGTGATGGAATGTAAGAAAAAAACAGGTCCTCACAAGAGAGTGAAGCCAGTTTTAGAAAGTGATTCTTTCCACATCCGTGGTCATTTGTCTTCCAAGTCTTCATGACTATGAAGAAGCTGTTTAGGCACAGTGAGTGTGACAGGCACAATGACGCTGCCCTAGGACAGAGACCAGATTGGCATAGCCCTTTCACAGTTTTCTGCGCAAACCCACTGGTCTCTTTTCTGAAAAGCATTCATGTGTGACAGGGCTAGCCAAGCATAAACTCCCCACCAGGCTTCCTAAGGAGTTGACCAAAAACCATGACCAGACCAGGTGGTGAAGTCACATCAAGGCTTGGCAGCGAGCAGGCTTGCTCTGTGCTAGTGTGTACGACCTCTGTGCTTTAGCTCGAATATTGCTGGTGATTTAACAGGAGAGGGAAAGCAAGATTACTTCATTCATTCAGTATTTCTTGGCAGTTTGTCTCAAATAATGTACTCTGAATTTATAGTGAAATTCTTTAGCTATCTTTAGTGTCTTTTTTTT
The DNA here is from genome assembly GCF_036850995.1 of Saccopteryx leptura. NCBI lineage: Eukaryota > Metazoa > Chordata > Mammalia > Chiroptera > Emballonuridae > Saccopteryx > Saccopteryx leptura. The sequence goes on from NC_089507.1 coordinate 127,335,985, forward strand.
TTTATGCTCAGAGCCTTCAGCTTTGACATGATATTTTTATCATGTTTATACTTGTGATAACCATTTAATCATGTTTGTTGAGTGTCTACTCAAGAATTGGCAATGAGAGAGAAAGAAAGTCTACGTTCTTGGCTCTAAAGCAGTTGAAGTGTAACTGAGGAGACCAGCAACACAAACAAGGCAATTGGGGAACAGAAGACAACATACATAGCTGTGTTCAACACTCAAACCCTAAATGGGTACACCAGCCATTTGTGGTTAAATTAAAGGGGCAGAGATATTTCAGGACATCTAAGGGCCACTCCCATTTCTCTGGACTCCAGGATTACTTTTATTTATTTATTTAGAAATTAAATTTAATGTGGTGACATTGATCAATAAAAGCACATAGGTTTCAGGTGAACATCTTTATAGCATTTGAATGGTTGATTGCATTTGTTGCCCATCACCCAAAGTCAAATCATTTTGTGTCACCATTTATTTATCCCATCGTATGTTTGTCCCTCCATATATTTGCCCCTCTCTAGTCCCCTCCTCCCCCACCCCTTCCCCCAGGTTTGGATTTAATCTCTTAGCTTTACTGATCTGGGACTTTGGTGGCCAGTTTTTCTAGCAGCTGGTTAGGGACTGGAAACTGGTGTATGGTAACAAAAACATGTGGGAACTGGTGTTGGAAATTCAGGTTACTGATGTACACTTAGGGGCTGTTTTTCTCCAAGATGACAGCTGTATTAGTCATGACTCAGGGACAAGTGAGAGAAACCAGTCTATGGTGGCTTTAGTAAGAAAGGGGAGGCAGGCTCTGTGAGGACACCAGAGTATCCGTTGAAATCATAGGAAGAACTAGGTGACCATGGTGCCAAGAGAGATCTTCTCTTCGAGCGTTGAAAAAATGTTTCAGGAAAAACTCACCTTGGCTCTTTTGGGTCACAGTGTAACCATTAAACAGATCATCACTGTGAGGGGGGTGGGATGCTGCGATTGGGGGGCAGGGGCAGCATCTGTGCTCAGAGGAGGGCAGAAGATTCTCAGTACAGAGAATCGCCTACAGTCAAGCACAATAGCTACATGATTCGTTTTGGCCCATTGGTGAAACCAATTTAAATTGCCTGTTGCTTTTCCTGAGGTCAAGCTGTGCTGCCCCAACTCTGCCCTGAGAGGCCCTCCTAACTTATATACTCTTTAGAGCTTTTCTACCTAAAAAGGCTCTGATGGCCTCTGGTAAGTGTTAATGTTTCTTCTTATCTCTGTGGTCCTTGGTTCATGAAGCAGTTGACAAGAAAAGGGCACCTGCCTCTTGCATTTCTCATAATTTTTTCTTTTAAAATAAGTGGATGTTATTTAAAGTTCTTTGTGACAGGGATAGTATTTTTTCCTTCCTTTGGCTGGTTCACTGTTAAAGATCAAGCTGGGCAGTGGAGTGGGGTGAGGAAATGTCTTTGTTGCAGAATTAAACCATTTATTCTACTCTTTTTAAAATTCTTCTTTTAACCTTTTTTTGGGGGGGGGATTTCAAACTTACACAACCTTTAAAGCATAGGACAATGAACATTTCTTTTCTTGCTGAACCATTTGAGAGTCAGTTGCTCCATGACATCTCATCCTCACCAAATATTTTCATGTGGATTTCTTACAAACAAGGAGATTCTCCTACATAATCACAGTATAACCATCCAAATCAGGGAGGTAATGCTGATTTATCACTGTCATTGGATCCTCAGACCCAATCACCCTGCCAGCTGTCCGAGCAATGGCCTGTGGAGCAGAAGCTTCCTGTCTGGAGTTGCACGCTGTATTTACTCACCATGTTTCTTTAGCTTCCTTCAATCTGGAACTATCCTTAGTCATTTAGTGACTCTCATGACATGTTTGAAGGCCACTTAATGTTCCTTAGGGTGATTCTGGCTGGTGTATCTTCATGGTTATGTTCAGATTCAGTGTCATTGGCAAACATTTTATGGGAATGGTGCTGTGTTCTTTTCATTGCATCCTTCCAACTGACACACATTTTGATTCGTCCCATTAATGATGATGTTCACTCTGATCACTTGATTAAGGTTGCGTCTGCCAGGCTTCTCCACTGTAAAATTATTTTTTCTTTCCTTTGTAATTAATACAAATTTTGTTGAGTCTTTTGAGACCAGGTGTGGATCCTAGTCCTCCTCAAACTTTTAATTGTTTCATTCTTAAAAATCAGTATGAACTTATGATTTTCTACTCATTCATCATCATCATTTATTTGGATCCCTTCAGTATCCCACACCTAGCTAGTGTGAACTGCTATAAGCAAGTTTCTGGGTCCTTTTGACACAATTCTGTCATTCTTTGGCCTCCTCCTTACTTTCTGGAATATCTACATTTTCTAGGCTCATGTGATATTTTCCCTGTCTATCCCTAGAATCAACCATTTCTCCAAGGATCCCTGCTTTCTTTTAGTAAAGAAAGATACTTAGAAACCAAGCATTAGGGCTTTAGGTATGCTAATTTCTATGGGGTGTTGCCACTTCCAGGCCCTCCCAGGAGACAGAGCTGAGAGATATATGTGTTTATATGTCTGTGTTAAATATTTTCTTTTTAAGAATTGTATGATGAACCCAATTTAATACCACTCAGCTTCAACAGTTAATGCCGGGCTAGTCTTAGTTCATGTATGACCACTTCATGCCTCCCAGATTTCCTTATTACTTTTTCTTTCTACCTTTTGAGTACTTTTAACCACTTCCCCTATCCTCCAGCCCCTGCCTCTGGCAACCACCAATCAGTTCCTGTATTCATGAGCTTGTGGGTTTTTTTATTATTATTTTTATTTTTTGTTATAAATACTTAGAAGTGAAATTGCTGGATCATATGCTAGTTCTATTTTAAGTTTTTTTGAGGAACTTCCATACTGTTTTCCATAGTGGCTGCACCAATTTACATTCCCATCATCAGTGCACAAGGGTTCTCTTTTCTCCATAGCTTGTTAACACTTGTTTTTCACAACAGCTATTCTGTGTGTGAAGTTTTGATTTGCAATTTGGTTTGCATTTCCCTAATGATTAAGTGATGTTAAGCATCTTTTCATGTTGTCTCTGTGTATTTTCTCTTTGAAAAATATGTCTATTCAGGTCTTCTGCCCATTTTAAAATTGAATTGTTTTTCCTTTTGCTGTTGAGTTGTATGAGTTCTTTATATATTTTGAATATTAGCCCCTAATCATGAACATGCATGCATGTGTGTGTCTTATGGGTTTTTTTTCCAAATATTTTTTCCCATTTAGTAAGTTGCTTTTAATTTTATTGATGGTTCCCTTTGCTGTGCAAAAGCTTTTCTAGGTGATGTAGTCCCACTTATTTATTTTTGCTTTTGGTGTCAAATTAGAAGAATCATCACCAGGACCTACCAATGTCAAGGAACTTGCCACCTCTGTTTTTTCCTAGGAGACTGGTTGGGTTTTATTATTTTGCGTGTGTCTGTCCAGTTTTCTAAGCACTGTTTATTAAAGAGAATATCCTTTCCCAATTGTATATTCTTGGTTCCGTTGTTGTAAATTAATTGATCATATACAAGGTGCAGCAAAAGAAGGTTTATAGTTTTGAGTAGGTAAAACAGAGTTTATTCTTGTATTATTATTTATTTATTGTATTATTTTTCATAAAGCAACCATAAACTTACTTTGCCATACCCTGTATGTGTGAGTTTGTTTCTGGACTCTCTGTTTTGTTCCATTAATGTATGTATCTGTGTTTATGCTAAAACATAGTGTTTTAATATCTAGTTTTGTAATGTAGTTTGAAATCGGAGCATGTGATGCCTTTAGCTGTATTCTTTTTCTCCTCAAGGCTTTAGCTACTTGGAGTCTTTTTGGTTACATACAAATTTTAGGATTATTTGTTCTGTGTTTATGAAAAATGCTATTGAAATTTTGATTGGGATTGTACTGGATCTGTAGATTGCTTTGGGTTATTAGAAATTAGATATTATTAGAAAATAATGTCATTTTCTCTGTCTGTGAGTTCACGTCTAGATTTCCAGTTTTAGTTTTCTCCCTTTCTGTATTTATAACTCCCTTCTCTGACTGTGAGAAACCTGGCTCCTGCCACCTTCTTTATTTTTACTTATTTGACCAAAGCCCCTGGTTTGTAGCAAGTCCGGTGCCACTGCTGCGGGTTGCCTCCCCCCTGTCGGAGACTGCCATGCTGGGCCAGGCCGCTATTGCTCTCCTCATCTTTAATGGCCATACTGATTTTAGGACAGCTTTGAAAAAAAGGGGAACAATTTCTTATCATTTGATATCCTGACCCGTGACTGCAGTTTAGCTGGGTCAGTAGATATAACTCTAAAGGAACACTGGATCAAAGTAAAAGTGATATGGACCAGAATGTAGCTACTATCTGGATGAGCATCCTTTGTTGGAATAGCCCCGTTGGAAGGTTGCAAATTCATTCCCCTGAAGTTGCTGTTGCTCTAATAGCAATCTCCCTCTGGAACTGCTTTTATAACTACTTTATGAGCCAATCCAGAAACCTAGCCTTGAGTTTCTCTATTCATAGTCCTATTTAAAAGCAACCAGCACTGTTTAAATATCTTAGGGAAAATTGTGTTACTTTTATTCAAGTTACTTATTTACACTCTCATCTTCCCTTCTAGGCTGAGAGCCCCAAAGAGCTGAGGGTCACGTACATTGTATAGCAGCCAATGCAATATTTGTTGACTAGTTCAATGATTGAATCTTATTTTTGATTAAAACAGTTTTCTTCAGCTTACATGCCAGACTTAGTTCCAAATGACTCAGCAGTTTCTGAAAATGATATCCACCCTCAAAGTATGAATATCTAGCAGAACTGAGAAGAGTCAAAAGTGTATGTCTCAGGCACTGAATGAAATATCAAAAGAGGAATCTGCAGTTTTGAGCAGTCTCAAGAATATGTCTGTGATACTCCAAAGTGACTTGTAAGATGTGGTGGCACTTTTTTATTGTATTGATATATAAAAGTTGTGCTGTTTTTTAAAAGATCAGCATCATTATTTTATAGTCATTCATATTTTATATGCATCATAAACTAAATGCTGATAATAAGATCACAGCCTCCAGAAATATCTCATGTTTTATACTTCACCGAGCTGATTTATGATCTGAGCTAGCTGAGATATCGTATCATATCTCACCACTAAAGAATATGACACATGTTTTTCCAAGCAACAACATAATAATTATTGATTTAAAATATCTATATCCTGCTCCTCCCGAGGAGCCTATGTTGTCAATGCTCAGGTTTCTGTCAATCCCCTTATGCAAAAAGGAAAAAACCGCCTAGAGCAGGGGCGGAGCTGTCTGAGGGGCTGAGAACAAACCAGTGACCACACCTGCCAGTATGTTATGCTCCCTCCGAAGGCTGTCTAACCTCAGGAAATTAACAGTTTGGGCAATCTGGAAGAGAGAGGAAAAGATATGAAAACTAACGAAGGAATTTGCAGCCCATTGAGTGCTTTTTATGTGTTTGTGGGGTAGGTGGGGAGTGAGTAAGTAAAGACAAGAGTCCTAGCCCTTACTGAGAGGCTGGCTTCCCCACTTCAATCCTCACATTGGGATTAGAGATTGTTGGGTCTCTGTATTTATATATTGTGAGCCCTGTAGAGCCCCTGTTGTATCAAGGCAGTGAGATGTTGGGACTTGGAGAAGAGGATGAGGTTTGAGTCCTGCATACATCAGTTCTAACTGGGTGCCCGCCTTTGAGCAAGTTAACCCCTGTGAATCTTTTCCTCCTCCCAGTTCCAAATAGGATGCTCATGTAGGTTTGCTGGGAGGTTTAATAGCACCTACCAAAGAAATCACATCAATGCAAGTCAATCCAAATATTGTTTTCCATGCATTTTATATTGTACTTTTAAAAATCTCAAGATGGTGGTACAACTTTTTCCCCCACCAACTTGTTTTCTTTCCTGGTCTCTTCCCAGTTGTCTCCCTACTAGGAGGGCATCCATGGAATTTCCCAGATTGCCAGCCTCCTCTGGAAGCCTCAGCTGGAGTTAACAGGCACCTTTAAGGAAAGGTTGGATTTCTGTATTTGGGGACAGAGCAAGGGGAGGTTCTAAGAGGAGGTCTTTGACTATGGAATTTACCAATTCGAGCTGGAGGTGAAAGGAATATAGACATGCTGATGTTTCTATAAAAGCTGTCAGGGCTTAATGAAATTCCTCATGGAGCCAGAGACACAGCTTATTATGGTTGGATCAACTGACACCCATTCCCTGGATCAGTGAGCAAACTGGAATCAACAGTGCCACCAAGTGGCACCAGGATAAGCAGCAGGTAGAAATACTAAGGCAGCAACTTCTTGAAGTGCTTTTGCCCAAGTTGTCTGTCTTTCTCAAAGTAAGATCAAATATATTTTCCTTGAATGGATATAGAAAGAATGACCTAGGAAACAAACCTCCTGGCATGTTACAAAAATTGGATAGTTGATTCTTCTTTATTAAGCCATCAAAACCACTGAAGAACTGCCCAACTAAGCATGTCATGGAAGTATATATGTATAAATGGGTCATTTATAAAAACATAACTATGGGATCTGTGTATATTGAGATTTTAAAAGTATTTCAAGGTGCATTGACCAGGTGTTGAAGACCGAGGATAATAAATACTATAGACAGTGTAAATAGTATAGACCAGTGGTTTTAATCTTCATACAACATCAGGGTGGTTAACTCTTTCATGGACTAGCACACAATTTTTGACAGACCAGTATGTAGACCAACAGTTGAAAACCACTGGTATAGACAACATAAATGACTATATTTAGAAAAGATAACATTTATATTATTATAATTTGTGATTTTTTAATTGTTTTATTTAGAGTTTGTTTTTCTGATGGTGAAAGTGTTCATTTTAATAATTTAGAAGATTTATTATTTTAAAAACAATACATGGCCCTGGTTGGTTGGCTTAGTGGATGGAGCATTGGCCCAGTGTGTAGGTGTCCTGGGTTTGGTCCCCGGTCAGGGCACACATGAGAAGCTACCATCTGCTTTTCTCTCCCTTCCTTTCCTCCTTCTCCCCTCTCCTACTTCGCTCCCTCTCCCCCTTCTCTCCCTCTCCCTCTCCTGCAGCCTGTGGCTTGATTGGTTTGAGCATTGGCCCCTGCTGCTGAGGATAGCTTAGTTGATTCCAGCATCGGCCCTAGATGGGGTTGCCAGGTGGATCTCAGTCAGGGTGTATGCGGGAGTCTGTCTCACTATCTCCCCTCCGCATACTTAAAAATAGCAAAAGCAAAAACAAACCCCAGTACATTTTATGTGCTATTAAACACTTGGTAAGTGACTCAGATCTGAAGATGCACAGAAGCCTTATCTTTGTTCATTCTTCTCTCATTAAGAAAGTAGTTTATTTTGCACGTACACTGCTGTGTTTATTTTGAGGTCTAAATTTAGATGCAAAACGTGACATAAGCTTTTAGCTTTGATTGTTGCCTTCCCCATTATACTTCTTTTTCTCTCTCATAGAAGGCATTTCTGTCTTCCTCTGTCCACCCTCATCTCCACTCCTTACCAAACCTGGCCCTCAGTGACCCAGTGAGAGGCACTGTTCTAGAGCCAGTGTCCCCATGTCCCTGTTACCATCCTGATGCTGCAGTATTTATTTTACTTGACACTTTGGCTGTTGGCAGTATTGCTTTTCCAACAACTGAAGCACTTTCTTGTGGTTAATAATGGTGTTGGGGAGTCTGTAGCTTGAACTGCTAGAAGGTTTATTAATTTTATTGTGCCTAGGAGGTGCTAACCACACAGGAGAGACCTTGTCCTGCTTTTGGTATGTGAGCGAGCAGGCCTGTGCTGGGCTCTGAGGATGATATGAAAGCGAGGCACAGAAAACGAGGAAGGGGTAAAGCCATGGGCTGGAGCCAACAGACCATCAGCTCAATTCTAACTATGAAAATGACAATTCTTGCCCATTTTCCATTTGTTTTTATCAAGAGCGATTTTAAACTTACTTTGTAATGAAGCAAATATGAGAGATGAGGAAAAGAAAACGTTTTTACTTATTTTTTTCCCTTTTGTTTTAAAAGATAAATAAAGGATGGTCTTTTAGTACACCAGAACAGAAAGCAAGGTTGACTCTAAAACTGCACTAATTTAAAATTAGTGTGTAGCATAGAGCACTTTGGGACTTGGGTTGCTATTTTTTAATATATTATTTTTCTATTGTGGTAAAATAGATATAATAGTTACCATTTTAAAAAGTATAGTTCTGTGGCATTAAGTACATTCTCGTTGTACAACCATAACCGCCATCTATCTCTATAATTTTTTCTTTTTCCCAACTGAAATTCTGTCCGAGTAAACAGTAACTCCCCATTTTCCCTCCCTGGTCCCTGGCTACCACCATTCCACTTCCTTTCTACATGAATTTGCCTATTCTTGATACCTCATATACATGGAATTGTACTATATTTGTCCTTTTGTGGCTGGCTTAATTCATTTGGCATAATGTCTTCAACATTCATCCATTCTTTAGCATGTTTCAGAATTTCCTTGCTTTTTAAGGCCCAGCCATATTCCGTTGTATGTCTGTAACGCCTCTGGTTTATCTATTCATCCATCGATAGACAGCCACCTTTATGCTTCTTTGGATATGCTGCTCAATGAACATGGGTTCACAAATATCTGTTGGAGTTCTACTTTCAATTCTTTTGGGTATAGACTCAGTAATGGGATTTCTAGGTCATAGGGAAGTCCTGTGTTTAATTGTTTGGGAAGCTGCACTGCTGTTTTTTACGGAGGCTGTACCACTTTTATGTTTCCACCAACAGTGCACAAGAGTTCCAGTTTCTTCACAGCCTTGCCAACACACATTATTATTATTTTTAAATATAGCTGACACAAAAGGTGGGAAGTGGTATTTCATTGTGGTTTTGTCATTTCCTTCATGATGAGTGATGGTTAGTTTCCTTTTGTGTGCCTATTGACCATTTGTAGATTTTCTTTGGAGGAATGTCCATTCAAGAGCTTTGCTGCTTTTAAAATGAGATGGTTGTTATTTTGTTATTGAGTTGTGGGTTTTTTTTTGTATATTCTGGATATCAATCCCTTATCAGATAAATGATTTGCCAATACTTTCTAAGGTAGCTATGTTCACTTGGATTGGTGATTTAAGTGGATAATGCCCTATTTTGAGAAAATCTGCCATCCTGCGATGTGACTTAGATAGTTGCCAAAGCATAGGTTTGCAGAAAATGAAGGCTCTTCTCCAGACAGATAGCCCATGCTGCAGAGCAGGGCAGAATCTTCCACTTTTGGGCCATGATACTGTGCTCCTGGGAGGACTGGGCCCGGAGGGTAAAACAACTCTTGCTATCTCTTTCCCTCTGGGTTGATAATAGGTTGTGTGAAATCATTGCCATTGGTTGTAACATCACAGATCAGGGTGTAACCTTGTGAGACCCAGGTAATCAAGTAATGGTGCGGCAGCTCTTAGGTACTGTTACTTCAGGGTGCTAATGAGGAGAAACAGGCTCTTCAGTTACAGCTCTCCTCTGGTTGGCCAGTGACACAGCCCAGTCAGCCCAGTCAGTCCCCAGTCTTGTTAAAGATTGAGGAAACTGGGCTGGAGTGTTTGAGAAGTGTTTTTTCCCCTAGCATTTGTGTAAGTATCCCTGGCGAGGTCCCTTTGTGGATTTGTAACGCAAAATGTTATTATTTTATTTTGACAATGGGTATGCTGCTCTTATTTTAGGGTAGAGAAACATTTCTTTCATCCTATTCTCTTCTTTTCTCGGGTTATAATCCTAAAAGAAGTTCAAGGAGTGAATGAGAAGTGACATTTCAGTATGGGTGCACTAATGTAATAGTCTCTCAGGTGACAAGGTCTTCTGTGAAGAGGAGGACAATATTAGCACCTAGGAGGAATCCCCTAGAGGCTGGTGGCAGGATTTCTGCCTGCGATGAACTGTTGGCCTCACTGAGCCTAGGATGTGAGGAAAAACATATTTATAAGTACAGCAGACATGGTTAAAATGATAGATGTTTATGCTAAAGGATGTGGATGGGGATGGCCTCAGGCCTCGGGCTGGGGAGAACTGGTGAATGGGTGGGGTTTTTGAGCTTAGTTTTGAAAAAAGGGAGTAACATGAGTTGTCATGAAAACACGGTTTGAGCTGTAGTAGGCATGTTTAGCATCACGGTCTCTTTCCCTCCCTGCTCCGTACCCCAGGACTCATGGAACTCGATCAGGCATTGAGGATGTGCTGTTTTCTGGAGGGGGAGGAGAGTGTGGTCACAGGGGAAGAAAAGCAGTACGACTATTGAATATAATGACTGAAAAAGGCCTTTTTCCAGGGTTGGGGAACACAAAACTTCTTGACAGGTCAGAGTAGGCCTTTTCAAACTCTGTGGTTCCTCTTTGTGGAGGCCACAGGACATGCGCCTTCTTGTCCCTGCCTCTGGCCCACACAGAGTGGGCGTGGGTGGAGCCCCGCTTTTCTGTAGACCAGTTTCATCTGTAACAAGAGTAGAGTGGACTTACAGCTGAGCCTTGAGCTGCCTATGGGCGCCAGCCTGGAGCCCCATGGTGTGCCCTTTGTGTGCTCCGTGGCCCTTTGGCCCCCTGTCCTGGCAGCCTGGAGCCCCAAGGCCTGGATTGCTTCTGTGCAGTGTATCTTTCAGTTGTCCTAGCACCTGTTCTAGAGGATTTTGTTTTCGGATTCTAATAAAAGTGGCGCCTCCAGTGTAGGGGATCAAATAGCAGCCCTGAAACCTCACAGTGTGACTTCTTTGGAATAAGGCTCTTCGCGGATGTAATTAGGGAGCAGCTCTCCAAAAGATGGCATCCTGGATTAGGGCAGGTTCTAAATCCAATGACAAATGTCCTTATAAAAGACAAAAAAGAAAGAGATGCCCAGAGACACAGAGGGGAAGGCCGTGTGAAGGTGCAGATGGAAATTGGAGTGATGTAGCCACAAGCCAAGGAGTGCCAGGTGTTGCTGGAGCTGGGAGAGACTGCTTCTCCCTCAGAACCTCCTAAAAGAAACAACACTGACAAGACCTACATTTTAGACCTCTGCCTTCCAGCCTACAAGAGGTTCAATTTCTGTTATTTTAAGGCACCCAGTTTGTGGCAATTTGTTATGTTAGCCCTAGAAAACCTATGCATACAGTGTGCAGGACATATTAGCTTTATAAATGGTCATTGAATTAAAGATGGGCACATAGAGCTTCAGGACTGGGAGAAACTGGAGACCCCAGTTCAGTATTTTAGCCATGGTTGTCCCTGAGAGAGCTGCTGGGGCCCTCTCCCAACTGAATTAGAATTTGGGGGGAATTAATATTTTTAAAAGCATTCTGGGTGATTTTAATGTGCAGCCTGGGCTCAGAACCACTGATTGCTTTCAGCTGTCCCATTTTATAGGTGAGGTAATCAGGAGTCAGCAAAGCTGCCCTGTGGCCCAGAGAAGACATTTAAAAGACCCCGGTAAAGCATGGGCAGGAGAAAACAGCTTATTGCGGGAGGACCAAGGGCTGTGTTTGCAAAATAGAACTTTGGGGAAAAAGGAAGAGAAATGAGTAAATTTATTTCCTCTTCAGTTTGTAGGCACTAGCAATTAACAGGGGAGGAAGAACTCACCTGCTAGTATTTTCCAAGGACCTCCCTCAACCCTGTTTTCTAAAGAGCATTTATTTACATAATACAAGAAATGTTTTCTGTCTTAGACTCGATGCTAGTGTAAAATATTTATGAATTTTAAGACCACCTAAAATGTTTCTTTATTCCTTTAAGAAATATGAACAGAATCTAGATTTCTGTGTGGCAAAGGAAATGAATAATTGCATTGGAGGTCTTGTTATGGGTAAGTATCTTAGTAAATAACATAGGAGGTTTAGTGTTCAGAGTAATTGTTTAAGGAAAAAAGAGTGTCTGTTGAAACAGGACCTTGGTTTCAGAGATATGGCATTAAATTTAATCACCCTACTTAGGTTATCCCTCCTTTGGAGACTCATAAAGATAAGGGCAACAGGATAATTGGGATATTATGTACTCTTTAAAACAGCATGATTTAGTCCAACTAGGAATTGCTGGGGCTCTAAATTAATCCCCTGGGGAACGAATGGAAAAATATATATGTGATATATTATTGAGGTGTATATTTTGGTGCTTTGATATCTTGGAGTGTCCCACATTAATCTGTCATTAATCTTAATCAGGGCAATCTGATGGTGATTAAAGTATATCTAGATAATCAGAAGCTAAAGGAGACCACCGAGAGATTTACTTAAATGATCTAATCAGCTTTTCTTTTCATAGAAGACACAAAACTGAGATCCTGACGTCTCGAAGGCATTAACAATCCCAGGCACTTTTCCTAAGAGTCCGGGTATTTAGCCCCAGTATCCTGGCCAAATTCCAACTCCACTAATGCCATTTTGCCTCCTGAAAAGTCACCCTAACAGCTATCAGTGGATACAGTATTATTCTTCCCTTCCTGTCCCAGCCCGTGAGGCTTTGTGTGGAGGTGGTCATGTGTGCGGCAAATCTGATGCCTCAAGTCTGGGATGAGTGCCTGCACTGGAGCTAAGCTGCTAAGTGCTTGATAGGGGAATATTAACAGGACTCACGATTGGTAGAATTGCAGAAGGGTTATTCGTTTGGAAGCTTGTTTTCACCCTTTGTAATAAATGATGCAATGAATAATATTATTAAGTAAAATTAGATAATGATCAGCTAGGAATACAAGTCTGTATATTTCTTTTTGCACCTTACTTAGTTCTGTGGAAGCTTAGAAACAATTACCTGTGAGATTTCTAGCCTTGCAATCACCCATGCAGGGATATATTAAAATTTGTAAAACAAACCACTTCTTAGTTTGTTAAGAAACCGTAAACTAAGATTTAAAAATGCTCAAGAATGCAGAAGACGGAAGTGTGGAGTGCCCTGGTGAATTGGCTGAGGCTCACTGAGAAAACCCTGGTTCAGAGAGCAGACGGCTCGACCCATGTGGCCTGGGCGGTGGCTTCAGAGCAGCGAACCTGAACTGGCTCAGAGAGCAGATAGCTCGATCCGAGTGGCCTGGGACGGGGCTTCAGAACAGCGAACCTGAACAGCTTGACGAGCTGTTTCTGGAATCCTGTGTTTTGAAGCAGTCTGTCCACTTAGAGAGGGAGACATCTCTAGTCGATGCACATGAGCGCAATGCCGTGAGGAAGAGTGCACCGCTTCTCCTGAATCAACCGCTCACTACTCTTGGAAGTGCCCCATGCCATTTTTATTTTTTGGGGAGATTATGAGAAACCAAGAGAGAACCTCTCGAAGGATTAAGGGAAACCAAGGCAGAAAGCTGGGAGAACAATGGGTTCAATACAGATTGGAAAATTGTAATGATGAAGAGGATGAGAAAATTTCAAGGATACCAGTTATTTCACTTAAAATTTTTTTCCAATTGATTTAAGAGACAGAGAGAGAGAAAGAAAAAGAGAGAATGAGAGAGAGAGAGAGGGAGCAAAAAGCATCAACTCTGTTGTTCGACTTAGTTGTTCCATTTAGTTGTGTACTCATTGATTGCTTCTCGTAAGTGCCCTGACTGGGGATCAAACCTGTGACCTATGTGCACCACTGAGTCACCTGGCCAGGGCTAATTATTTCACGTTTTAAAGGTTGAACATTACAGTAAATTAGATCATTAGCCAGTATTTAGACATTCAAGCTTTCTTTCTCCCTATTTCCTGTTTTGATATTAGGACATTTTGGCTGCAGGTGGCAGAAACTCAACGCAAACCAGCCTAACACAGGAGAGAGAATGTCCTGGCTTGCATACTGATGGCTGAAGAGCCCAGATGTCAGTGGGTCCAGGGGTTATCATCAGGTTTCAGCACTTCTCCCTCTCTCAATGCTCTCCCAGGTTGCCTCTTTCCTTGTGGTGGCAAGGTGCCTTTTTAGCAGCTGAAGGTGGAAGAACTCTCCTTACCCAATAGTTTGAAAACTCCAAGATTATTCACTGTGGCTGATTTTAGTCACATGCCCAACTCTGTAACCAGAAGGATGATACAAACTGTTGGGGTACATGGTAGACCAGCTAGCTACACTCAAACCAAAGGCCCTGGGTACCTTCCAGAGGGGAGAGCAAGTTCATGCTACCAGGAGGGAGAATATGGATGCTGAGCAACCAGCACGCAGATGCCCATCACTGACATGTAAATTACCATGCATTTATTGAAGAGTGTTGACTTACATTTTTTTTCTCTTTATAAAAGCATTCAACACATTTGACTCTAACCATGTAAAAATGTAGAATAACAGAGCTGGCTTCTTGGTCCAGTTTCCCATCTGGTAGAGAAATTCATTTCAGTGTTCCTGCTAGGTAGTCTCTCAGCTTCTACTTGAATTCTTCTGTGTTTGTTACTCCAAAAGGCAGTGTATTCTATTTTAATAGGAAGTTAGTTTTTCTCACATGAAGTTGAAAAATTCCCCCCTCCTTTCTTGACTTTGTACTTCTAATGGTCCCTTTCTGCTCTTTGGACTTATGTGGAATACATTTAAACTTTCCAAGCTAGAGTCTCTCACTCTTCCAAATTTAATTTTGTCTCTTGGCTACACACAACTATTTCTCTTAGCACTCCCCCCTTCTGCTCTTTTTCCTTTTTTCTTTTTCTAATAACATAAAGACAGCTTATAGGCGCTAATCACTAGAGAACTCTTATCTCTCCAATTTCATGACAGGTGTTGGCCATGTAACTCATTCTTAGAGGTTTATCATGCCTCTTTATGAATTACAGTTTTGGGCTCAATATAAAGAGTTGATTGTGAAAGTGAATTTTTAGAATAGCACCCTCAAACACTCATGCATTCAATTTTAAAAGCTAAGTCAAATTATTTCAGAAACATAGGCCTTCAAACATTTTTGGTGTGTGTTCTAAGTATTCTGTAAGACAGAGCAAATGGAGCATGATGAAAATAATTCTTAAGTGTCCTTAAATAGTCCATGAATATAAATGTTCAGTTCACTTCTAAGAGAACAATGGTTTTGTAGATCAGAATTAAGATTCTAGTGCACACTTGATCTAGTAAATGAACTCTTAAAAAGGGATGTCTCATTGTTCTCTCTTGTGCTACTATTCTTTAAGCATGGTAAGGCCAAGCAAAGAATATTAAAATCTTGGCTTTGTAAAGGCAATTCATAGGCTTAAAATAAAGTTCTCTTATTAATAATTCTCTGCTGACATAATTGCTTACATTTCTGGATCAGTGTTTTTTCTCTTTACCTAAATAAATTAGACATTATTTGTCTTAGACAAGATAGGTATATATCATTCTACTTCCTGGTTCTCTTTTTAAAGTCAGACCACTTTTAATCAATAAGTTTTGTTAAAATCCTTAACTTTTATTTTAGTTTATAAGCATTAGCATGACTAAAATTTATTTACAATGAATTGCTACCATCTTTATAAGAAATAGTAGCAAATTTATTGATTGATTTAGGTGATTATTATTGTTTTCATGACAAGTTCACTAATACTTACAATTTTTCCATGACTTCAACATATAATATGTCTGGTCTGTAAAAGTATGTAAAAAAAGAAAAAAGGAAATTTGGCATCTTAAGAAACATATACGTCTTACGAGGTAGACTTTAACTGAGTAGACTTTAAATGAGTTTTCCAGGCCTAAGAGAATGAAGAGACATGACCCAAGTCTTAGGGTGATTGACACCACTGTCTCTTCTGTTTTCCATACTGCTTAATGCTAATTTAGAAAGACTGACAGACCCTGGGTTGGCAGGACTATTAGTCAGAGGAGGAGGAATTGAGGATGAAAGTATGGAAGGATTGAGAGGAGAGTTAACACACAACTGGGTAGAACAGAGGTGTGCCATCATGCTGATGGTAAGAACAAAAGGGCTACTTGTCACATGTAATTTCTACTGAAACTCATCACCCTGCCTTCGTTAATGTCCTCACCTAGTACAATTTCTTTTCCAGTGCCTGTTCCAGGAATAATGTGCCAGATGGAGTGAAGGTGTTGCTGGGTTGAGTGATACACTATTACTGGTCCCATCTGCTCACTGCTCCTGGGGCTTCTCAGCTGCAGGATTAAAGACTAATAGTGAATGACAGACACAGAAGGTACAATCCTCACACATAGTAGGTGCTCAGTAAAGGCCATTGATTGGAATGAAGACACTAGTGATGGATGGGGCAGCTTTTGCAATAAGAAACATGAGTTAAGACTTCAAGGGTTTTAGAACCATTTCTACCTACAATTGAGAAGTAAATAATTCTCTTACTTCCCAGCTTTTTTTCTTCTTAACTAAGTACTTTTCTGAGCATCTGGTAGGTACTTAAGTCATTTTAGGCATTTGTGTAGTAAGCCAATCATACAATCTCAGTTTTTTTATAAAGTTGAGGCTGTGTACCTAATTTTTTGCCCTTAACACTTGCTTTTTTTAAAAAAAAAAATCACCTCAAATTCTCCCAAATTATGTGAAATTTGAAGAAAACAACACTTTTATTCTTTATGTATTAAACAGAGTATGATGGTCAGTTTTATGACTTAAATACAAAACAAAACTGAAGAGCAGAGTAATCCTCTTAACTGAACCATATGCTGTGGGTCAGATTTTTCTCATCACTCACAGGGGTTTTTTCCTGTTCCTTAAAACCACTTTCATGTTTATGAAGGATCTTTTTCTGGTGCCATCAGAAAAAGAAAACCTTTCATTTTAGTAAAAAGTCAAGATGTCTCATTATTGGGCAGACTCATATATATATAGGGATTACCACATACACTAAATATTTATTTTAACATATATTCCTAATACCAGTTAAAAAGCCCCCTGCCCCCCAATTTCTTCTTTGGCCTATCTCAGTCTCAAAGATATTGTTGTTATTATTATCTTTTCTACTGGCACAAACCACCTAATTTATTTTTTCAGGTGGATTTTATTTATTTATTTTTAAAATCTGTCTTTCCATCTCCATGGCACCTGTCACCATGACACCCATTTCAGTGGTATCTCTGCTAATTGTCTTATCTTTACAGCAGAATGGATTGGTTTGTTAGAACAGAATTTATATTGCATTTCCAATTATGGGTCTTTATAGGTAATTGCTTAATTTTGAGGTGGTAAAAACATGGTTTGCAATATTTCAGTAATGAGAAATACATCTAGAATCATTACTTTAAAAACATCAATAACAGTTAATAAAGAAGCAGAATGCATTTAATTAGAAAAAGTTAATAACAACTTTCAGTTGCCTTAAATGGTCAATAAAATTCGACTTCTAAAGGGAATTGTGTGCGTTGTTAAGTTTTCCTTAAAGTGGACTTAGAACCTACAAACAGAATGTGAAGTCATGAATTTTCATTTTCCACGGCATTGGCCATTGTGTTCACAGTGGTTGTGGCGGGCTGCCGGGATTGTTTCTCTGAGAAGGAACACCCTTACTGGATTAAAACCAGTGCTTATCTTGGCTTTGCAGTAAAATCCTAAAATAGGATCAATGTTTTTAAGGAACAAAGAAATCTGTAGAAAGTAGAAAGGAAATGTATATATTTTTAGAAATTTCACATAAATTCAAATTTTTTTTAAACATCTACCATACATTTAAATACATGCTAGTTTCCTATTTTAAGCCTCCATCATGATTTTTAAACAATAAACAAAGCAAAACTAATTAAAACAAAAAGTCCCCCTTTAACTTTAGAGATAGTTAAAAGCTTTTCTGTTTGGCAGTGAGAATCAGAAAGGATATGACCAACATTGGTTCTCCAGGTTCTAAGCAAAAATTTGGATGATCTGGCCATAGTCCATGGATTTCATTCAAGAGGCATTGCCAGTCCATGTTACTCATTATTAAATACAGAATTTAATTAAATACTGTGTTATTCTGATGTTAGTCTAAAATATTAGGTATCTAATGACAATTACTGATTTAATATTAATTGCAAATTTAGAACAGCAGGTGCCATGCAGAACAGAAGGCAGCCATGTCCTCAGTGGGGTGTGTGGAATGATGTGTGAGCACTGCTGTGACTGTCCCATGTGAGTGGTGGGCATCGGAGGAGGTCAGAAATAAGGCTGAAAGGTACAAGGGAGCAAAGTCGTAACCATGAGTGCGGTTGAGAGTCCCATCCAAATGCCAGGGATTTTGCTGTGGTTCTCAATCGTTGGAGCAATTGCGCGTATATAGTAATGTCTCAGTTGTCCCCAAGCTCATATCATTCTGGCCCTCAAATATCTGGGGCTTCTTTTGCAGCAACCTTTTTTTTTTTTTTTTTTTTTTGCTTTATCTTTTGCATATTTAACTGCCACCTTCAGGTTTTCTTTGCAGCAAAATCACTCTTCTGATTCATCTTCTTGATGAATCAGGGGTCATCCTTTTCTTTGGCTGTTTCTGCTATGTGCATACTCTTCTCAGATGCTCAAAATATTTTTAAAAATTGGTGTCATAGCACTTTTACCTTCAGAGACCCCTTTCAATCCTAATCTGTTGTGTTGTGGTAATAATAGACTGGCTATTATAGTCTGTTATATGGGTTGGCCATATTAACACGCACAGAAACCCGTCAGATATAGAAACAAAGGAACCACATTTCTAACAGCACTGTTGGGCATACATAACAGAGTTTTTCTAGAATTTCATCTCTTTCTCCTTCGTGGCTTTTTCTTCTTTCCTCTCCCCCCAACTTCTGCTGTCTTTTATCCTGACATGTGATAAGGAGTTTTCTTACCTCAGTGGCTAAGAACTTAGCTGTATTGATTTGTCTCATTGCACTTGCTGAAATACTAACGAAAGAAACTTGGCACATGACATCCAAGTCAGTCTGACAGAATGAAACCTCACAAACCACATGGCTGCTGTGTCCACACAGAATACACCAGAATGGGCAACCCAGACGGCTTCGACAGTCTCGCCGTACATCTTACTTCCTTCCTCCTTCATCAGACTTGTGTGCATGGTGGGGAGCAGGCAAAGGAATTTTAGGGGGATCGTGTGCTCCCGCAGAAGCCGCACTTGACCCCATGGCCATGTGAGTGCATGTATGGTTTATGTTAACATGAAGTGTGGACGGAGCAGATCCAGGTGAGACTCCTGCGGGGGAGAAACTAATGCTGAAAGAGTCACTTTATTTAGGTGGCTCAGTCCATGGTGACTGCCAGGGTGAGGAAGACCCAGATCTTTAGGGACAAAAATATTGTTTAAAGGGAGAATGACATTAGCATACTTGTTTTCTTCTTAAGATATCTGAAGAGTTTACTCCTTTACAGGATCTCTGAATGTTCTTTGATGGCCACAGTCTTTGCAATCAATGCTCAGAGGGGGCTTTGCTCATCCCAACTTTGGAGACGTTTAGGTGGATGAACCTGTGAAAATGTTATTTCTATAAAAAAGCAACTTTTACTCCATGTTAGGAACCTCCACCTGTTTGTTAACATATTTGTAAACTCAGTACATGTGTATCCTGTGCCTAGATAGTGCAAGGCCAGTTTAGGAGCTGGAAAAGTCAGTTTCCTGGCTCTTGCAGAACTTTACTCCAGTGAAGAGAGATGGATTTTTTACAAAAAAAGGTAAATAGCCCTCCTGTCATGTGGTAACAGATGCTATGGAAACAATCAGGCAGGGAAAGAGAGTGTTGGGTTGAAGGGTGGCTTTATTTTATGCAGATGTCAGGGATGGTCTCTCATAAGGTCATGCTTGAGCAGAGACCTGCTGGGAGTGAGGGGTGAGCTGTGCAGGTGTTTTAGGGAGGAGCAAGTATACACGAGTGTGTTGGAAAAGTGTAAGAAAAATAATGAATGGTGAAAGTACAGGACAAACGCAGAGCTGGCATCAGACAGGTGGGGCTGGGGGAGCAAGAATCATCTAGGGTCTATTAGGTGATTTTAGGAAGTTTTGTTTTTACTCTGAGTGATGTTATCTGATTACTTAAAATTTTTTTTCATTGACTTGAGAGACAGAGAGAGAGTGAAGCATCAAGTGATTGGTTCCTCTCAGTTGTATACTCATTGATGGCTTTTCATATGTGCCTGGAGGCTGAACCCATGACCTTGGTGTGCTGGGCCAATGCTTTATCCACTAAGCCACCCAGCCAGGGCCTGATTTATGTTTTGAAAGTTCTGTGTGGTTGCTATGTTGAGCAGAGGAGGTAGGAGGCAGGGGTGGATGCAGTGAGACCCATTAGAAGTCTGTTGCAGTAGTCTGTGTGAGGGATGACGGCTTTACACCATGGTAGTAATAGTGGGAGGGATTGGAAGAGCTCATGTTCTGAATATATTTTGGAGATAGAACCACTAGGATTTACCTTTGGAATGTGGGGTGTAAAAATGCCAGGAGTCAAATATTACTTTGAACAATTGGGCAGTGAGTAGTAATTTACTGAAATGGGAGAGGCTAGAGGGGGCTCAGGTTTTCGGGGGAGAGTTAGGAGTTTGGGGTGGGAACATTAATTAGGCATGAGATGTCTAATAGAAGATGTGTTAAGGATGCAGGTGGACCCATAAGTCTGAAGATCAGGGGACAAGTATGGGCTGGAGCCACAAACATAGAGTAACTATTTAAAACCACAAAACTGGTCGAGACTTACATTTGTGAGTATAATAGAAAAATAAAGAGTGACTGAGCACTGAGCCATCCCAAGGTCCAGGAGATGAGATGCCATCCTCAGATGCTAAGGAGGATGAGCCACTGTGAGAGTTTCCTATAGCTGCTGTAATAAGGTACCCAAACTCAGGTGACTTAAAACAACAGAAATTTATTGTCTCAGAGTTCTGGAGGCCAGATGTCTGAAATCAAAGTGTCAGCAGGACCATACTCCTTCTGCTGGCTCTTGGGGAGAAGTGTTTCTTGTCTCTTCTCACTTCTGGTGTTTGCTGGCCATCCCTGGCCTTCCTTGACATGTGGACATTTCACTCATGTTATAGTGCATATTTACATTGTCTTTGCTCTGTGACTATCTGTGTCCAAAGTTCCCCTTTCATAAGGACACCGGTCATATTGAATTAAGATACACCCTAATGACCTCATCTTAACCTGGTTAAATCTACAAAGACCCTATTTCCAAATAAGACCTCATTCTTAGGTTCTGGTGGTTAGGACTTAAACATATCTTTTTTGAGGGACACAGTTCAGTTCATCCAGCCAGTGAGGTAGTAAAGGAACCAGGAGAACATGGTGTTTTGACAGCCAAGTGAAGAATGTGCTTCAGGCAGGCAGGATGGGTAAACTGAGTTAGAGGCTGCTGACAGAACAGGCAAGATAAAGACAGACTGATCCTTGAATTGAGCAGTGTGCGGGAGGCTTTTGTAGTGGTTTCAGTTCAGTGGTGGGGATGAGAATTGGATTGACCTTCAAGACAGAATGGAAACAGGAGTAAGACAGAATAAGCTTAGACAAGTTTTCTGAGACATTCTGCATTTGAGCAAGAAAAAAATAGGGTGGTGGCAGTGGGAAAACAGAGTCCTAGTAATTAAAAAATAATGGGAGAAGTTACAGCATGCTTATATGCCAGCGTGAATGAACCAGTAGAAGGGGACTATTACAGGACAAGGGACAATTTCAGGATGATATCTTTGGGTAGGCACGAGGGTGTGTGATCTGACAGCGCTCTGCAGCTCTCCAGAAGCCCTCAGGTGATTCTGATACATGCCCAAGTCTGAGCTCCACTGGTCCAGGTGATCTCTAGGACCCCTAAATTCTGTCTTGTGATGTATTCTGCCCCCTATGAACCCCTCACCTTTTATTTAGAATGATGACTATTACCTAATGTGCACACAGAATGAGTTAAGATGGAATATGACCACAGCGTTTGCACCCAGGCAGTTGTGCCGTGGGGGAATGGAAGCTCTCCATCTGTGCTTCCCTCTGAGCTTAATAAGCTGTACTGTCTCTTTAAACTACAATTCCTGCCATTTAGAGACGCCTCTTCAGCATTGCCTGGGAGATTGGCTACATCTTCCGCTGCTATTTTTAGATGGCCCTGCATTAGACCCCAGCAGAGTGAAGAACATGTCGTGGGGACTTAATATTTGTGTTTGACAGGACTCAAATACTGTATAACAAATTATGGTAACGTGCTAATACCCAAATGTTATTATATCATATTTTTGTATATTAAATGTATGTAAAATATAACCTAGTATTTCCATTAAAACCTTTCCATAGAAAAAAAATGTCCAGTTTGGATTGTCTGACAATTTTATTTTGTTCACTATAAACTGTAGCTGTAAGTTGATGTTATCACCTTAATGTGATGGTTCTTTTGACTCACTTTTATTCTAAAATATATAGTTTCCAATGAGATAGTCATGTTTTCTTTTTCAAGTCAATTATTGCTCACTTTAATTTCTCTAATGTTAAAAGGACTGAAAAATGTTGAGATAAAAGCAAGCAACTGACTTTGGTGTGAACAGATACATACCTAGCACAAAGATTGTAGTTTACTAGTGGTTGAAATTATTTTGAGAATATTGACTGCATGTTATTTGATAGAAAATAGAAGATTATTGAGACTGTGTATCCCATACTGTCTGAAGTTTACATTTTTCAGAAGGACATCCCTCCACCCCCTTTTGAAGTAGTCAGAGAGGGTTTGAATGGCCTTTTGGTACTAGGAGCTTATTTCCCTAGTTTCTCTGAATGTGTCTAAGCAAATCTGGAATGAGACTTGCCTTTTAGTACTCTGGCATTTTATTTATTCTGCTTGTGCTGATGTCAAGTGTTAAAATTGTGGAGTGTCCACTCAGCATCCCACAGACAACTGTCTGTGCCCAGTACAGGTGATGCGAGTCCTCTTAGGCTCACAGTTGTGCATACAGCTTTTGTGATGCATCTACTGTGATGACAGCAACACAGGTGCAGGCACAGGTCCTCTGGCTGGCCAGGTGGGGGGCTTAACCCCAGCTACTGGGCATGGTGGGCAAGGGTAAGCGTGGTGAATTAGGGAAAGTGGGAGGGGAGGTTTTCTTTTTTTTGAATTTTATTTATTTATTTATTATTTTTTTATTATTCATTTTAGAGAGGAGAGGGAGAGACAGAGGGAGAGAGAGGGAGGAGAGACAGAGAGAGAAGGGGGGGAGGAGCTGGAAGCATCAACTCCCATATGTGCCTTGACCAGAATGGAAAGAGCTAATAGTCTGTGGCACTGGAAGCTAGGTTCCCTAACCTCCAGAATGGATGTTATTCATTTTGATCATAGCTGCTCTTAGTAATATTTCTGAAACACACACACACACACACACACACACACATACACACACACACACACACACACCTGCTTGCAGTTGACTGTAAAAATGACTTGAAGGTTGTCCTGTTTTTATTAAATTTATGTATCTGCCAGTAAAAAATGGATTTAAAGTTAGACCTTTCCCCTTTGGTGGTGGTATAAAGTGATGTTCAAGACTATCTGATTTACGAAAGAACTTTGGAGAAGCAAAATAAGTCTGGTTTGAAACATTCTTTTATGCCATATTAAGTTATGAATAAGTTAACAGTACAGGCTTGGGGATTTCAATAGGCTATTAGGCATCATCTAGACCAGGGGTCTCAAACTCGCGGTCCCCTGAATTCTCTCATAGAAATTGTAGCTACTTTTGATGCTGACTGGTTGGATGACCTGGACTTCAGGCAAATCATAGAATTGGAGGGCAGAAGCAGTTGTGTTCATTTAACACAAACCCACTTATTGTAAACCAGACCTTTCAAAGCACTTTACAAATGTTAATTCATGTCATCCTCATAACAGTTCTGCGAGGTACACACTAACTGCCAATTTGGAGATGAAAAACTGGGACTAGAGATGTCAAATAGCATGGCCAAGTGACAGAGCTGGTGGCTGTTAGAGTCAGGGTGATGTTAGATGTACAATGGTTACCTTGAGCTAGTGAAGCAGGTGAGCAGATTTTCATTTATGTGACATTTTGTTTTGTGCCCTAACCTTTGTGTATCAATTCTGCATTGATACCAAAGTCATAAAGTTGTAACTTTGGCCCTAAAGCCCCACCACCCCCAACTCTGCGTCCTTTTGGGGCATGAATTAACAGATCAAAAAACATTATTACCAGCCAGAGATCACCCTCTTTATAATGTCTCTTGAGATCTCAGAGAAGTCTTACCAGTACTAAGAATTGTAAATATTTTTCCTGAAATTATGGATTTTAAAAGACTTTCTTGGACTCTTTTCCAATTCCTTAATCTTAGGTCAAGATTGTAATTTGCTACTTCTGATAAAATTAAGAAAGTATATGGTTATAAAGATTTTTAATAGTAGAAGCTTAAAAACATTTTTAGTATCAATGATAGAATGAATGGTGTTGATTTTGAAATTAACTGGGTATATTTTCTGCTTCAGTGTTGTAATTCATTTCTTCAAAAGAACTAAAACTTTATTAGTTTATATTTTCATCCCAGAAGTAGTAATTCTTTAAAAACAACTTTGTTTTGTAAAGTTGACATTGAGACATCTAAACCTGCCTTTGTGTTTATAAAGCACTTATCTTGCTTGCAGTGCCTGGTTAATTAGCTCTCAGGGTCCATGACATTGGAATACTTGGGCATTTTGGATACCCTAATTGTGTTGTGTGACTTGGAGTAAATGCCAAGTCATACATTTCTTTTAATTCCAAGTTTAAGTAAAGTACAGTTAATTTGAATGACATTAATAGGGATCATAGGCAGAGCCTGGCATTTCAGTTTTTCAAAATGCTTAGAACATACTGTGAAAATACACTTGTGGTCCTTCTCTTCAGCTATATCCAAGAGAATTTAAATGTAAAATGTGAATTGAAAAGCAGTTAATAAAACTTTGATTCTCTTACATGTCAAAGAAAACAGAAAATGCTTTTTCTTGAGCCAGGGAGAAACAATGCGCTGTCCGCCACCCACCACACGCCTCCAAGGCAGGGCTGCAGCTGCCTGCGTTCACCACAGAGCCAGCAGGTGACGCGCCAGCCCCCCAGGCAGAGGGTAGCGTGGAGTAGTCAGAACAATGCCAGCAAGTCACCTGCATGCTATAAAACCGAGCAGGAAAAGTCATTAACATACCTACCCTGACTCTGCCTTAATTGGCGCTTTTGTTTTTTCTTGTTAATAGTAATAATAATAAAAACAAATAAAAACCCAAAAAACAGCATAAAAAAGAGAAAATGTCAGTTATTCAAACCACCTTTGCACTGTTTCAAGTTCATTGGTCACAGCACTGTATTATCGCACGTCGGTTAGAAGCTTATTTGAAAAAGTATTTTGGTCAAAGTTTCCATTTTTTTCCTGTTTGGCCCATTTCACCTTGATATCCTGCGTGTAGAGGCCTATTGGTTAGGTCCCACTTGTTGACAGTCACACATACCTTCATATTGATTTAGGTCAAGTCTCAAGGATACTTAAAAATGAAATGCAAAATGTTGCCTTTGCATACTTCCTGGGAAATTATAATGAGTGACCATTGGGTGAGGTTTATAAGATCCAAGGGATTTGTTTATTTATTATTTATTTCTGTGGAAATTTTGTTTTATAATTTCAAAGTAAAGAATATCTTTTTAAACAAGACACAAATCCCAAATTTAAAAATGAAACACTTGTCCATGTAAACATTAGATTATATGAATAGCAAAAAATTCATATATAAAGTTCAAAGTCACAGTTTTATTATTTATTTATTTTTTTAAAATAATCTTTTATTTTCAATTATAGTTGACGTACGTTATTATTTGAGTTTCAAGTGTACACCCAAGTGATTAGACATTGCATAACTTACTAAGTGATTATACCAATAAATCTCGTACCCATCTTATACCATACATAATAGTTAGAATATATTTATTTCTATATTCCCTGTGCTGTACTTTACATTCCCAGAACTATCCTGTAACAAGCAATTTGTACTTCTTTATCTCTTCACTTTTTTTCACTTATTCCCCCAACCCCCCTATTATCTAGCAACAGTCAAAACATTCTTTGTCTCTATAACTCTTATTTCTGTTCTGCTTATTCATTTATTGTTTTTTTATATCAATTGTTGATAGATATATATTTATTACCATTTTATTGTTCATATTTTTTTATATTTCTTCTTCTTTTCATTTTTGAAGTGAGAGGAGGGGAGATAGTGAGACAAACTCCCACATATGCCCTGACAGGAGATCCACCTGGCAACCCCATCTGGGGTGGGTGCTCGAATTAGCTGAGCTATTTTTAGTGCCTTGAGGCTGATGTGCTAGGACCAACCAAGCTATTCTTAGTACCCAAGCCAACACTTGAACCAGTCAAGCCACTGGCTGCGAGAGGGAAAAGGGCAAGAAGGGAGAGAAGGAGGGGTATAGAAGCAGATGGTCGCTTCTCTTGTGTGCCCTGACTGGGAATTGAACCAGGGACATCCATACACCTGGCCGATGCTCTATCCATTGAGCCAACTTCCCAGAGATGCCTTACTTTACTTGTAAGTGCCATTCTTCTTATTACAGAAAAGTTGGGAAATAGTTGAAAATTGAGGTGGGAAGCTTAAGATTAGTGAAATGTAGACTTGAACTATCTCATCATTTCTATGAGTCTTTTATATTCATTTGCTCTTTCTTCTCAGTGTTGTCTCATGGAGTGACACCTGCTATTAGCAGTACCCAACCACACACATCTTCAGAACCTCTCCTTACAGCTAATGATAGCTCATTGCAACTTGACATTTCCTTCTCAAGGAAAAAAACACAAAAACCAAACACTTTCTGCTTATACTGTGGGTACCATTTTGCCTTCACCTGATATGTTAAGTTTTCAGTTAAATTACATATTTTAAAACAAGTGTGATCTCTAAATACAAATGTGTAAAGCTTATAGAGTCATCCTTTAAATCCTTTTTCCTTATTTTAAAATTTTTATTTATTGTGTTGAGATAGTTTCAAGTGTCCCGCTCAATATAACACCCCCTACACACTGCATCGTGCCTCCCCATGCCCCATGCAAAGTCTCTTTACACCTTGCTTCAACTAGTTCACTGTTTGTGTCTGCATTTACAGTGTCTAGGAGCGTGTGGGGGCCAAGCTGTGTATAAGGATAGACTTCCTCCTGCTTCAAGCTGACAGAAGTTCAGTAAAAGGGCCCAAGTTTCTTAAGATTTGCCGCCAGTTTTCAGCTGCTCCATCTCCTTTTGCAGCTGCCTGGTCTTCCCACAGAGTCTTCTGTAGGAAGACTGTAGTGTGGGCTCAGACTAGTCTCACATGACCAACCCATCCACAGGTTGCAAGCTTGATAGGTTAGGGCAGCTGAGGTTGAGATGACAATGTTAGTGGGACCCCCTACTTTGTGGATCTTTTTGTCAGGGGCTCGATACAGCGAAAGTGGCCCCTACTCCAGAGCCTAATCCCTCAGCCACTGCTGGATACTCCAATTCTGTTTCTCCCCAGCAGGTTCAGGCTGGACAGGGCCAACAGTCCCTCTCTAGAAGTTCTTTCAGCTGGGGAGCCCCTGGGCTCAGGGAGGAAGTTTGAGAGTCTTCGACTGGGGCTGATTATGACCCCCCAGAAGGTGGCTAAGCCCCTAACCCATCACAACAATAGACTCCAAGGGACTCACACTTTGAATATCTGAGCTCTAAGCCTCTTGCCCTTCTCCCTATGGAACTTAGCCTAGTGGGGCAGGATATTCGGGACTTGAGCCGGCTGACTGTAGGGCTCTACCTTGTTCAACACATGTGAGCTGCTGTGCTGGTGCTGACCACAGAAAGAGGAATTCACCTCAGCTGAGTTTGGTGCTGCTAGTAATGTAGTTGAGTCCTTCTCTGTTGTTCTCTGTAGCTAGTCACTGGGTATGCTGGTTCTGGGTCTCTTAGAAGAGAACCTGGTGCAGACCAGAATAAGACACTGCCCATGACTGGCCCTCAGCAACCATTTTGGAGTTATAAGCATTCCAGAGTTTGTGGCTGCTTCTGCTGGACTTAGGTGAACATGGGAGGACCGAGCTGCAAACCTAGGCTGTCTTAGACCAGCCCTGGGCCTAGGGACAGTCAGCAAAAGCTTCAAGTTTCCCTGAGATCTGCCCCTGCAGCTCTGACTGCTGGCTGCTTGTTGGGCTTGGCCCCTGAGAAAACTTCTGGCCAAGTCTACAGCCTGGGGCAATTCAGGGATTAAGAAGGGTGGTGGGTGTGGCTCCCACCCCAGGGCCCCAGGTGTCAGTCTGTCCTGAATTTTTTCACAGACCTCAGTAGGGTGTGGCCACTAGAACTCTGGTATGTGTAGCCTTGAAACCCAGAGATTTGGTCTGCCCACAGTCTGGACAGTTTCTACTGAATCTCTTGTGGGGTAGAAGCTTCAGTCATATTCTCAAGAAAGTGGTAGGAATTGGTGAGGCCTGAATGCCAAATATCTGAGTCACTGTCACCCCCTGGGTTTTTTCAGCCCCCTGTTTCTTGGCCAAGGCTGCTTACTTCTCAACAGAGCCCAATCTCCATATGGTGGGACAAGAGAGATTCCTGAGGGTGGGGCAGTTGCTGTAACCCAGGTTGATGCCTCACTGGAGGGAACTGCTCCACCTAAGAAAGATGGCTACTGCAGTAATAGAGAATGATTCAGCACAGGGGTGCTGGTGGCTATTTTCTACTGCATCTCTTCCTGAGGCTACCAATTTCACATTCTTCACACGTAGCTCTAGTCCTCTCAGCACTGCTTCTGTGGAGCCCTGGGTAAGTGTCAGTGAATGAGATTTTCTGTGTTGGCCCTTTAAGAAGGTGCCCGTGTCTCTGAGATCTGTCTCTTGCTGGCAGACAGAAATCTTACCTCTTTTCACTGCCAGATGCTACATAGGCACCTTTTCTAGGCTCTGGGGCTCTACGCTGGGGTGCCCAGTCTGGGGCTTAGTACCCACACCTCTCAGGGAAAACCTTCCTGCAGCTGTTAGCTCCTGGGAGCAGGAAGCCCTTTTGCATCTCTGCCCTTCTTACCCATCTCGATGTGGCTTCTGTGACTCCTTGATTATAGACTCCTCTTCATGTAGTTCTAAATGAAGGATGATTCTTAAATTTAGTTATAACTCCAGTTTGGTCCTTGGAGGAGATGAGTGGATCATCCATCTGCCTACTTTGTCACCATCCGGGTTCCTAAATCAATCTTTTTTTTTTTTCATTAAAAACAAAAAATTCCTTCCTTCCTTCCTTCCTTCCTTCCTTCCTTCCTTCCTTCCTTCCTTCCTTCCTTCCTTCCTTCCTTCCTTCCTTCCTTCCTTCCTTCCTTCCTTCCTTCCTCCCTCCCTCCCTCCCTCCCTCCCTCCCTCCCTCCCTTCCTTCCGACAGTGTT
Organism: Saccopteryx leptura; assembly: GCF_036850995.1. NCBI lineage: Eukaryota > Metazoa > Chordata > Mammalia > Chiroptera > Emballonuridae > Saccopteryx > Saccopteryx leptura. The sequence goes on from NC_089507.1 coordinate 127,365,225, forward strand.
TATATAGTGTCTTCTAAGCTTTGAAAATGCACATCATTTTCATAGTTTCTTAATATCTCTGCCTTTGACCATTAGATACAGTCTTCTAGAACTTTGGTTTTACCTATCTTATTTATTTAAATTTGTTCAAGCTTAGGTCACATGGGTGTGACTTTTTTTTATTGACTTTAATTTATTGTGTTTACATAGATTCTAGTGTCCCCCTGAATGCATACCCCCTCCCCCATGTTCCCCACAACATCCCCCTGCCCCACTCCCCACAACACCCTCCCCTTTCCTCCAGGATTATCACATCCTCTCATCCCCTTTTCCTCTGTTCGCTTTCCCTCTAGTACTTTTGATCCCACCTCTACTCAATTCCGTTCCTCAGTTCACATTGTTCATTGGATTCCTCAAATGAGTGAGGTCATATGATACTTTTTTTTCTCTGCCTGGCTTATTTCACTTAACATAATGGTTTCCAGGTCCATCCCTTTGTCACAAAAGGTAAGATTTCCTTCTTTTTCATGGCCCCATAGTATTCCATTGTGTATATGTACCACCGCTGTTTAATACACTCGTCCACTGATGGACACTTGGGCTGTCTCCAGATCTTGGCTATTGTAAACAGTGCTGCTATAAACATGGGGGTGCATTTCTACTTTTGAATCATTGATGTGGTGTTCTTGGGATATATTCCTAAAAGTGAAATAGCTAGGTCAAAAGGCAGTTCAATTTTTAATTTTTTGAGGAATCTTCATACTGTTTTCCACAGTGGCTGCACCAGTCTGTATTCCCACCAGCAATGCAGGAAGGTTCCCTTTTCTCCACATCCTCTCCAGCACTTACTATGTGTTGTTTTGTTGAAGAGCGCCATTCTGACTGGTGTGAGGTGATATCTCATTGTGGTTTTAATTTACATTTCTCTAATGACTAGTGATGTTGAGCATTTTTCTCATCTGCTTATTGGCCATCTTATGTCCTCTTTGGAGAAGTGTCTATTCATTTCTTTTGCCCAGTTTTTTTGATAGGATTGTTTATCTTCCTGGTGTTGAGTTTTACAAGTTCTTTATAAATTTTTGTTATTAACCTCTTGGCTGACGTATTGTCAAATATGATCTCCCATTGTGTGTGGTTTGTCTTTTTATTTTTTTCATGTTGTCTTTAACCTCCTTGGTTAAATTTACTCCTAGGTACTTTATTTTTTTGGTTGCAATAGTGAAGGGGAATGTTTTCTTAATTTATCTTTCAGACAGTTCATTGTTGGTATATAAAAATGCCTCTGATTTTTGAATATTAATTTTATATCCTGCCACCTTGCTGAATTCATTTATCAGGTCCAGTAGTTTTTTGACTGCTACTTTAGGGTTTTCTAAGTACAGTATCATATCATCAGTAAATAATGATAGTTTTACTTCTTCTTTTTCAATTTGGATGCCTTTTATTTATTCTTCTTGTGTGATTGCTGTGGGTAGGACTTCCAGAACTATGTTGAATAATAGTGGTGAAAGGGGGCACCACTGCCTTGTTCTTGATCTTAAGGGGATTGCTTTTAACTTTTGCCCATTGAGTATGATGTTGGCTGTGGGTTTCTCATAGATGGCCTTTATCATGTTGAGGAATGTTCCTATATTCCCACATTGCTGAGAGTTTTGATCATAAACAGGTGCTGGATTTTATCAAATGCTTTTTCTGCATCTGTTGATATTATGATGCGGTTTTTCTCCTTTCTTTTGTTTATGTGATGAATCACATTGACTGATTTGTGACTATTGTACCAGCCTTGCCTCCCAGGATAAATCCCACTTGATCATGATGTATGATTTTTTTTCATTTAGTGCTGGATCTGGTTTGCTAATATTCTGTTGAGAATTTTAGCATCTAAATTCATTAAGGATATTGGCCTATAGTTTTCTTTTTTTGTATTATCTTTGCCTGGTTTTGGAATCAGAATTATGCTCACCTTATAAAAGGAGCTTGGAAGTCTTTCCTCCTCTTGAATTTTTTGAAATAGCTTGAGAAGGATAGGAGTTAGTTCTTCTTTGAATATTTGGTAGAATTTGCCTGTGAAGCCATCTGGCCCAGGGCACTTGTTTGTTGGGAGTTTTTGGTAACTGTTTCAATCTCATTTGTAGTAATCGGTCTGTTTAGGTTTTCTGATTTTCCCATATTGATTTTTGAAAGATTATATGTTTCAAGGAATTTGTCCATTTCACCTAAATTGTCTAATTTTATGGCATACAGTTCTTCATAGTATTTTTTTTACAAACCTTTGTATTTCTGCTGTGTCAGTTGTTACTTCTTCATTCTCATTTCTAATTTTATTTATTTGAGTCCTCTCTCTTTTTTCCTTGGTGAGTCTGGTTAAAGGTTCATCAATCTTGTTTACCTTTTTAAGAACCAGCTCTTGGTTTCACTGATCCTTTGTATTGTTTTTTTTAGCCTCTATGTCATTTATTTCCACTCTGATCTTTATTATTTTCTTCCTTCTACTTCCTCTGGGCTTTACTTGCTGTTTTTTTTTCTAGTTCCTTTAGATGCAGGGTTAAATTGTTTATTTGAGCTTTTTCTTAAGGTATATCTGCAATGCTATAAACTTCCATCTCAGGACTGCTTTTGCTGTGTCCCATAAATTTTGAGTTCTTATATGCTCATTTTCATTTGTTTCAAGGAAATTTTTTATTTCTTTCTTGATCTGATTGTTAACCCATTCATTATTTAATAACATGCTATTTAGTTTCTGATTTTTTTGAGTATTTTTCAGTTTTTCCCTTGTAGTTGATTTCTAGTTTCATGTCATTGTGATCACAGAAGATGCTTGATATGATTTCAGTCTTCTTAAATTTGTTAAGACTCATTTTGTGCCCTAACATGTGGTCTATCCTAGAGAATGTACCATGAGCACTTGAAAAGAGTGTATATTCTGCTGCTTTAGGGTGAAAGGTTCTGAAGATATGTATGAAATCCAGTTGATCTAGTGTATCCTTTAAGTCTGCTGTTTTTTTTTTTTGTTAATTTTCTTTCTTTCATCCAGTGATATTAGTGAGGTATTGAAATCCCCTACTATTATAGTATTGTTGTTGATCTCACCCTTTATGTTCATCAAAATCTGCTTTAATATATTTAGGTGCTCCTATATTAGGTGTGTAGATATTTATAATGGTTATATCTTCCTGTTGGATTGCTTCCTTTATCATTATGTAGTGACCTTCTTTATCCCTTACTAATAGCCTTTGTTTTAAAGTCTGTTTTGTCAGATATTAAGTATTGCTACTCCAGCTTTTTTTTCATTTCCATTTCCATGAATTATTTTTCCATCCTTTTACTTTTTGTCTATGTGTATCTTTTATTTTGAGGTTGGTGTCTTGTAGACAGCATATGTACGGGTTCTGTTTTTTTATCTTAGAGTTTTGGGTCTGAGGTTTGTTTATTTATTCGGCTTTTCCTTCAGGCCTTTATTCTTCTGCCTCTGCTGATTGCTTGGATTTTAATTCTCCTTACCTAGAAGAGCTTCTTCAAAGTCTTGATTTCCCTGCTGTTGTTTGTTTGCTAAACTCAGCAGGGAGCTTATGTTTGCTGATCTCAGGAGGGGGCTTCTATGTTTAGAGGGGAGAAGTAGGCATATCTTGTTTTTGTATTTTTGCTTTTTTTTTTTTGGCCCTAGTTGAAACTACCCAGGAATGTGATGGGTGTGACCTCTGAGAATCTGAAGGTGTGTTCTGCCCAGTTACTCTCCAGGGGCAGGGAGCTTTCTCAGTATGAAGGTGTAGGTGTAGCTCAGGTCTTCCTGGAAACCTGAGTCACTGCCCCTCCCCTTTACTTCCTACTTTTCAGAAGGCCTTTAATGCTGATTGGAGCCAGAGAGCTTTTTGGAGGTGGGTCACTTGGTTCCACTCTAAGCTTGTTCTGGGTGGAAGTGACCCCTCCCCCAGCTATGGCTGCCTCCGCACTGAAGAATGAGTCAGCTCAGCTCAGGTCAGCCCAGGGACTCCTCTCCCTGTGACCATTTGTGTCCCCATGTCTTGCTCTCCCCACTTTCTTCATGCAAGACCAGTCAATCCTCTCAACCCTCCTAATCCCCGGAGCCCCAGGCAAGTGGCGGCTGTGAGAAATATTTTTTGCTCTGTCCCTTTAAGGCTGCTCTTTTTTTTCACCAGCCGCTTCCCATAGACAAAACTTTTGTTCTTCTTCCCACTCAATGCTTTCTGGTTGTCTCCTCCATACCCTAGGTTTCTAGGCTGGGTCTCCGGTCCTGAGACTGAGGACCCCTGCCTCTCATGGTCTCTCTCCTTGTAATGAGAGCCCTTCTGGACTCTCAACCTCAACCTCCCCTCATTTCTGGGAGTGGGGGAGCTCCCACCGCAACCCCGCACTCCCTACCAGGATCAGTGTGGATCTTTCTGTGCTCCTTGGGTTTTGAATCCTGTTCTTTTAGTCCAAAATTGGTTTTTCACAATGATTGTTCTTTTTTCTTTTGTTTTTATTTACAGAGACCGAAAGTCAGAGAGAGGGATAGAGAGGGACTGATAGGTATGGAGAGAGATGAGAAGCATCAATCATTAGTTTTTCGTTGTGAAACCATAGTTGTTTATTGATTGCTTTCTCATATGTGCCTTGACTGTGGGGCTACAGCAGACTGAGTTACCCCTTGCTCGAGCCAGTGACCTTGGGTCTAAGCTGGTGAGCTCTTCTCAAACCAGATGAGCCTGCATTCAAGCTGGCGACCTCGAGGCCTCAAATCTGGGTCCTCCGCATACCAGTTTGACATTCTATCCACTGTGCCACCGCCTGGTTAGGTGCAATGATTGTTCTTAAATTAATTTGTAATCCAGTCTGGTCTTGGGAGGTAGAAGTCTGTGTGTCTGTCTACTCTGCTGCCATCTTGGACTCTCACACATGGGTGTGACTTTTGCTCACCCATAGTCAGTTGAAGTTTTAACTTCCTGGCCTTTCATTTCTCTCCATCTTACTATTTTAACAAATCCAGTACAGACCTTAATCTGAAGGGCTTTCTTGTATAAGAATGACAAAATTGCAGTCATGTTGAGGTTGACCTTCATGTGGTACATTACTATCTCCAGACATCAGGGTTGGTCTTTTATTCTCTTTATTTATTTTTCATGATGGCTTGGTTTTAGGGGTGTATAATTTCTTCTAAAGAAGGAAGCTGATTTTATCCAACAAATTGTTGGCTGAAGTGTCCAGAGTGGATATGGCCAAGTGCAGAAGCAGAATCAGTAGGCAGAGACACAAGTCATCAAAGTTAGGGACTGAAATGCCCATTACCAAAGCTAATAGGAACTCATGCAGTGACTAGGATTGGAGGTCTGCAAGAAAGAGGGTGGCCAGCCCTCCAGGTTTGCCTGGGACTATCCAGTTTCAGCACTGAAAGTCCTGCCTTGTAGGAGACCCAGTCCCTGGCAAAGCAGGATGGTTGGCTGCCCTAGCAGGAAAGCCCTCCTAAGTAAACAGTTTCCACAGTGATTTGAAGAAATGAAAAGGGAAAGAGATTTAAAATGCTCTTCTGAAATTATCAGGAAGCAGCGAACTTCAAATGAAGTCAGTGAAAACTGGTGTGTAGACCTGGGAATTCTGAGGAATTCTGTAGCCGTCGTGTTAACATGAAAAGCTATGTTGCACCCTGGAGAGAAAACAGGCCTTGAAGCCAGATGGCTTTTGGAGTTTGGGCAGAATATTTCATGTCTGAATTTTCTCACCTGTAAAAAGGGGCGTGGATGATACAGGCTTCTTGTATGTTGATTGTGAAGACTGATGTGAGGGGATTTAAAAATGCAGTTGTTATGATGATCATGTTTTGAAAAATCACTGAATTGAGAAAAGGTAGAAGAAAATGCAAACAAAAAAGCCAGGCAATCTCAATGGGGGAGAAAATAAAATTGGAAAGTGTGAATTTATCAGTGTTTATTTATTGGGGTCTATGGAAACGAGAGACTTTTATTTGGTGAACCCAAATATTGATGAAGAACAGTGTGCTCTATTATGTGATAGGAGCAGTTTATCAGCTTGAATAATCTAGAACTTCGAGCTGGAAAATACCCTACATATTAATTAGTCCCCTTTTCCCTTTATGCGATCACTCAAGGTCATGTAATTCCTGAGCTCATTGGTAATCTTGGATTTTCACTTTGTCTTTTTGGGGGATGTTAATCCCCTCACTGAGAGAGGAGGCATTTTGGAGAGGCAGTTTTTCTAGCCAGTTGAGACTTTATATCAATAAGAATGAATGCTTTAAATTACAAGAAATATCAGGAGATGAATATTTCTGTAATGCATAATTCATTTTGCCTCTAAGTGGCCTTCTTCTTCCCAGTTTAGATAACAGAGTTGTGGATCACAGCCTTGACCTCCAAAGAGCCAGGTGATATCACTGCCATGGGGGTGAGGGTGGGAGCATGAGGAAGCCACTGAGCAGCAGAGTGGGACAAAGTGAGGGAGTGACATGGCAGAGTGGTGGCTGGCTTAGTTTGGATGAGGGGACTGGAGAGGGTTTTAGAGATTGTGACATTTGACCAGAGTCTTAAAAAGATAAAACAGATTTCTGTAGGTAGCTGAAAAGGACAGGGATAGTAGAAGCAAAGCTGTGATGATTGCATAGATGACCTTCTAGGCCCTGGAGTGGTAGTATGGTGTCTCACACTATGTCATTGGATTTGCTTCTGGTTTATAATTTGTTTTAGGAGCTTAGTTAGAATACATACATTTACTGGGTTCTTACTCAAATCCCCAGTGAACTGGTAGAATCTGTTCCCTAGAAGTATGAAGCAGAGGGTCCCAGACCCTGGGTAGGATGAGCCTGCCAGACAGTAGCCACCTCCATAGTGAAAACATACCCCAACATGGAAAGCAAAGTTGACGTTTAACTTGGCTAAGCCACATACCCAGTTTTTAATGAAATACCAGTCTAGATATCGCTATTAGGCATTTGTTTAGATGAGATTAACATTTAAATCAGTGAACTTTGAGTAAAGCAGACTACCCTTTCCTAATGTGGGTAGGCCTCATCTAATCAGTTGAAGGTCCTAAAGAGAAAAGACTGAGATCTCCCAAAGAACAAGGAATTCTGCCTCCAGACTAACTGCCTTCAGACTCCAGGTGCAATATCCAGCTCTTCCTTGGGTCTCCAGCTCTTCCCCAGGTCTCCAACCTCCTGAACTTGCCTGCAGATTTCAGACCTGCCAGTTCCCACAACTGCCTTAGCCATTTCCTTAAACTCTGTCTCTGTGTCTGTCTGTCTATCTTCTGTCATCCCTCGCCATATCGCGGTTCATTTTTTGTGGTCTCATGATATCACAGATTTTTAAATTGTATATATTTAATTTTGTATCATGTTTTTTTGGCTATATCTTAGGATTTTGCATTATATAGATATTTTTATTTATTTATTATCTTAATTATTTAGAAAGTGTTTAAGAGCATAGGAAGTGTTTATAAGAGTGTGGGAAAGTTAATAACAGTGTGGAGAGGGTTTATAAAGCTTTAGAAATGTATAAATAATAAAGTAAATACAAGGTCACTACTT